>NC_034198.2:22485453-23151703 GCF_002021735.2 Oncorhynchus kisutch
TTTTTGTGCATATGGAAAATTTCTGGGATGTTTTATTTCAGCTCATGAAACATGGGACCAACACTACATGTAGCGTTTCTGTTTTTGTTCAGTGTAATACCATGGAATTATGCTCTGAGCCATTACCTGGTCTCCGCTCCTGGCTCCTCCCTCCTGTCTCCCCATTGGTTGGTCTCTCTGTGGGCTTGTCTGTACTGTCCTGGGTGGAGCTTCTGCGACCACGACGACCAGGTGAGAGCAGGGCTGGAGATGGCTCCGCACCTGAGAGAGAGAGAGAGAGAGAGAGAGAGAGAGAGAAGGTGAGAGTGTGGGAGAGTTTATTTGTTAGCCATTCTTTCTTTTTTTTCCCTAATTTTCTTATGATTTAATTAAATGTATCGACCGAAGATTACACAATACAACAGCAGTAGTGTTGTACCTGAATACATGATTATGTGTACTATTACTTTTACTACTGAAATGAACTGTGTTTCATTATCCTTGCATTGTACTGTATTTACTGAAATGCTGTACCACTATACTGCTTTGGCAATATTTACAAATTGTACTTCATGCCAATAAAGCAATCTTTATTAGACGGGAGGGAGGTAGGACAAAAAATACTTAAGGAGTGAAGCTGGATTGAATGTTGACAGACTCCAGTTTTCTCCAGACCATGTATTTACACTCCAGGAATGTGTATATATATGAATATATGAGAGAGAGAGAGAGAGAGAGAGAGAGAGAGAGAGAGAGAGAGAGAGAGAGAGAGAGAGAGAGAGAGAAGTGTACTCACAGTGTATCTGATAACCTGGGGGTAGCAGGCGTATGTTGGGCAGAGAGATTCTTCCTCTGTCTCCGTCATCAAACTCCACCATCACACTGCCCTCCTTCTCCTCCTCTCCCAGACCCCCTCTGTGGACGTATCCAGGGTAGAGGCAGCGGGAGCGTTCGCTCCAGTAGGCACAAACACGCATCCCGGCAGTCAAGATGGCTTCCGTCTGCGGCCGCACATCCAACACCCCTTCCTCTAATAGCTGATCTAGAGAGTAGATCCTTGGTCTGTTCCCCCTCTCCCCCTCAATCACTACACGGAATCTAGGAGAGAGAGAGAGAGAAAGAGAGAGAGACAGAGAGACAGAGATCGTATTAAATGTATTACAAGCCAGTCAGCCAGTCCTTTACATCAACATGTCTATCGGTGATTAAGCAGGCCATATCAGTAGGTATCAGTAGGTGTCAGTGCCTTACATGTCAGGCAGGTCCAGAGTGTGTAGTCGAGCAGCATACAGCAGCTCATCCTCCTTAGATATCAACACCTTCAGACCATCCACCAGCATCTCCCTGCTCAGCACACAGTTAAGCACTGCTGCAGAGAGAGGCAGAATAGAGAGCGAGAAAGAACGAGAGAGACAAAAATATGAACATTTAGACTGGTTTGTGACCCTGTGGTGTGTGTGTGTGTGTGTGTGTGTGTGTGTGTGTGTGTGTGTGTGTGTGTGTGTGTGTGTGTGTGTGTGTGTGTGTGTGTGTGTGTGTGTGCGTGTGTGTGTGTGTGTGTGTGTGAGCGTGTGTGTGTGTTCTCACCTGGTGCTCTGCGTGTGTGAGATATATGCTCCATGTCTTCCTCCTCCCCCTCGGAGAAGCTACTCTCCTCGTCCAATCGGAATCCTTCATCAGCCGCAAAGCTCTCCAGCAGCCGGCTCACTGCACGGCCTTTAGCCTGCGACAGGAAATTACATCATTAGACTATATACATCTTTAAACTCCTAAACCAGTGGTCGCCCTCCCATGTTCCTGGATAGCTACAGAGTGTGGAGGCTTTTGTTCCATCGTAGCACTATTTCACCTTTATTTAACCTGGAAGGCCAGTTGAGAACAACTTCTCATTTACAACTGCGACCTGGCCAATATAAAGCAAAGCAGTGCGACAAAAACAACAACACAGAGTTACACATAAACAAACGTACAGTCAATAACACAATATAATAATCTATGTACAGTGTGTGCAAATGTAGTAAGGTTAGGGAGGTAAGGCAATAAATAGGCCATAGAGTAATTACAATTTTAGCAATTAACACAGGAGTGATAGATGATGATGATGTGCAAGTAGAGATATTGGGGCAAAATAGCAAGAGGAAAAATAACAATATGGGGATGAAGTAGTTGGGTGTGCTATTTACAGATTGGATGTGTACAGGTACAGTGATCTGTAAGCTGCTCTGACAGCTGATGCTTAAAGTTAGAGAGGGAGATATAAGTCTCCAGCTTCAGTGATTTTGCAATTCATTCCAGTCACTGGCAGCAGAGAACTGGAAGGAAAGGCAGCCAAAGAGGTGTTGGCTTTGGGAATGACCAGTGAGATATACCTGCTGGAGCGTGTGCTACGGGTGGGTGTTGCTATGGTGAACAGCGACCTGAGATAAGGCGGGGCTTTACCTAGCAAAGACTTATAGATGACCTGGAGCCAGTGGGTTTGGCGACGAATATGTAGTGAGGGTCAGCCAACGAGAGCATACAGGTCGTAGTGGTGGGCAGTATATGGGGCTTTGGTGACAAAACGGACGGCACTGTGACAGACAACATCCAGTTTGCTGAATAGAGTGTTGGAGGCTATTTTGAAAATGACATCGCCAGAAGTCAAGGATCGGTAGGATAGTCAGTTTTACGAGGGTATGTTTGGCAGCATGAGTGAAGGAGGCTTTGTTGCGAAATAGGAATCCGATTCTAGATTTAATTTTGGATTGGAGATGCTTAATGTGAGTCTGGAAGGAGAGTTTACAGCCTAACCAGACACCTAGGTATTTGTAGTTGTCAGAAGTCAGAACCGTCCAGAGTAGTGATGCTAGTCGGTCGGGCAGCTGCGGGCAACAATCGGTTGAAGAGCATGCATTTAGTTTTACTTGCATTTAAAAGAAGATGGAGGCCACGGAAGGAGTGTTGTATGGCGTTGAAGCTCGTTTGGAGGTTTGTTAACACAGTGTCCAACGAAGGGCCAGATATAGACATAATGGTGTTGTCTGTGTAGAGGTGGATCAGAGAATCACCAGCAGCAAGAGCGACGTCATTGATATATACAGAGAAAAGAGTTGGCCCGAGAATTGAACCCTGTGGCACCCCCATAGAGACTGCCTGAGGTCCGGACGACAGGCCCTCCGATTTGACACACTGAACTCTATCAGAGAAGTAGTTGGTGAACCAGGCGAGGCAGTCATTCGAGAAACTAATGCTATTGAGTCTGCCGATAAGAATGCTGTGATTGGCACAGTCGAAAGCCTTGGCCAGGTCGATGAAGACGGCTGCACAGTATTGTCTTTATCGATGGCGGTTATGATAACGTTTAGGACCTTGAGCGTGGCTGAGGCGCACCCATGACCAGCTCGGAAACCAGATTGCATAGTGGGGAAGGTACGGTTGGATTCGAAATGGTCGGTGATCTGTTTGTTGACTTGGCTTTCGAAGATTTTAGAAAGGCAGGGCAGGATGGATATAGGTCTATAACAGTTTGGGTCTAGAGTGTCTCCCCCTTTGAAGAGGGGGATGACCGCGGCAGCTTTCTAATCTTCGGGGATCTCAGACCATACGAAAGAGAGGTTGAACAGGCTAGTAATAGGGGTTGCAACAATTTCGGCAGATCATTTTAGAAAGAGAGGGTCCAGATTGTCTAGCCCAGCTGAATTGTAGGGATCAATATTTTGCATCTCTTTCAGAACATCAGCTGTCTGGATTTTGGTGAAGAAGAAGCGGGGGGTGGGGGGGGGGGGGCTTGGGCAAGTTAAAATGCTTATTAAAATGATCGATTATCGTAAATTCATTGCTCATCGTTTAATTTGGTATTTTAGTGCAGGCCTAGAACAAAAGCATGCACACCCTGTAACCTCTGCCATTTACTGCTGTCAGAACTACCCCTGTCCACCAAACACACACACACACACACACACACACACACACACCAGCCCCTGTACTATTCCGGTTTAAGCTGGTTTCCTAATGATGACTGATGATGGAGCTGTAAAATCAGCCTGTTCAACAGGTTTCTGCCTGTATCTGGGCTTTCCAAAGAAAGGACCATATATTACTGCTTGAAAGATGTGTGTGTAAGGGTGTGTGTGTGTGTGTGTGTGTGTGTGTGTGTGTGTGTGTGTGTGTGTGTGTGTGTGTGTGTGTGTGTGTGTGTGTGTGTGTGTGTGTGTGTGTGTGTGTGTTGTGTGTGGGTGTTTTCCACATGAAGGGACAATATATTACAGTGACAGAGGTTTCATCACCAGAGGGTATGGAATATTACTCACCTCTCTGGGTTGGTGTGTGTGGAGGTTGTGTGTGTGCGCACATGAACGGGTATATGTATTTAGTACGCGTGCGTGCATGTGTGTGAGTTTAGTAAGTATGTGTGTGTAGATTGGGGTTTTTGTTCTGTGCTGTTTGCTTAGAGTCATGTGTTTGTCACATTCCCTCCGTATGACTATGATAAGATCAGTCAGAGGAAACCACCTCAGGGCTGTTCTCACCAAAACACACACAAACGACATCACACTTATTCAGCAGTCATATATCTCACCAGCTGACAGATTCACGGTTGTTGAAAACTGATCAGCTCATGCAGTTTGGTAATAATAAGATAAGTCATGCGGTAGCTTCTGACTTAAATTCGCCATATCACCTTTTCAGTTACATTATGTACATTTTCCCCATTCCTCCATGCCCACTCATCCTCTCTCTTCTACTCTACCTGTTGTTCCTGCTCAGGACTCCAACTGCCATTTCCTGTTTCACACTGCCTCTTTTTGTTTGCCCCTATCCCTCCTTCTCTCATGACCCCCCCCCCCCCCCCCCCCCCCACCCATGTTGACCCCCATCCCCACCTGTTTCTTCCTGCTCTTCCTGCCCCTGGTGGTGTCCTCTCTCTGGGTCTCAGTCTCCAGCCAGCAGCCTCTCCTCTGGAACAACCAAACAGGTCAGGACAGGTTTGCATTATAGACAATGATCATAATCACCATGTAGCTAGAGAGAAACCGTAACACGTGCATTTTAACAGTCTCAAGTAGTTGAGAGAGATTTTAACAGAGGAAGCAGTTTTTGATTAACCTAGAGACTCACAGTCCCTCCCCCCAGGTCCTCTCATTCCCCCTCCTCACCTGTCCCAGAATGCTTTGGGGTTCTGAGCTCTTCATCTCGGCCTCCGCCAGAGGTCCCTGGACCCCCCTGCTGTCCTCAAGGCTGTTGCCCACTGATGAGGCCCTCCAGTTAGGTACAGGTCCTCTCCTTGCCCCCTGTGGCTCCTGGAGCTCTGGGCGTCTCCGGTCTGCAGTAGCAGGACGTGGCGTGCAGGGGGCTCCTCTCATCCTCAGCTCCGCACTGAGCATGCTTGCATCATCACCTTGCCTCTCTTTCTTGCTCTTGGCTTTCTGATTGGCTTGAAGCTTAGGGGCTGGGCCAATCGCAGCAGTGTTCATTGGCATGTCTTTGGAGGATGGTGGCGTCGTCTTGACGTCATTGGTTCCTTTGTCGCTGTCATAGCTCCCCTCATCTTCCTCCTCTGTGGAAGTAAGGGATCAATAAAATCGATTAGAAACTGACTGGAGATCTTTTGTGACACAACCATCTCAAGCTCAGGCTCTAGTGAAAGACAGTGTAGAGAAGCTACAGTGGGGTCCAAAATGATTGACACCCTTGATAAAGATCAAACAAATATTGAGATATGTTGTATGTTCCATTTTTGGGGGGTAAATTATTGTCTTTTATACTAATACAATTGCTCAGAGAAAGAGATTTTGTTCAACAAGTAATAAATGTTTCTCTCAAAAAGGAAGGGGTAAAAATGATTGACCTCACCTTCCAAGGATAATGGCACTGAGCCTTTTTCTAGAAGGTTTTATGAGTTGGAGAACACATTGGGAGGGATCTTTGACCAGTCCTCCATACAGAATCCTTTAAGAACCTCAATGTCCTTAGTCCTCTTCAATTCAAACTGCAGGTTTTCAATGGGTTTCAAGTCCGAAGACAGATGGCCATTGCAAAATGTTGATTTTGAGGTCAATGAAACATTTCTTTGTGGATGTTGTTGTGTGCTCGGGGTATTGTCTTGCTGGAAGATCCACTTGAGGCCAAGTTTCAGCCTCCTGGCGGCAAACAGGTTCATGACTAAAATATCCTGGTACTGTAAAGTTCATGATGCCGGTGACCTTTACAAGGGCCACAGGACCAGTTGAAGCAAAATAGCCCCATAACATCAAAGCTCTACCACCATATTTTACTGTATGTATGGGGTTATTTTCTTCTCATGCTTTCTCACCTGGACACCCAAACCCACCACTGGTGTCCGTGGCCAAATACCTCTATTTTCATGTCACCCAACAAATGTAAACACCTGGAGTTTGCTAAACAGCATTGGCACTTGGATTGGAACTAGTGCTTTGGTCAGATGATATGAAAATAGAGCTCTTTGGCCACGCACACCAGTGTGGGTTTGGTGTCAAAATGAGGATGCATGAGCAGAAAAGAACCCCTAGGTATTGAAAGATTGAAAGGTATTGAAAGCAGTGGTGCCAATAAACAAACAAAAAGTATCACTTGTTAAACAAAGTCTCTTTCTCTGAGCAGTTATATTAGTATAAAATAATATAACGTCCCAATTTTTTTACCATATTATATATCGCGGTATTTGAACTATTTATTTTAAACAGTAATTTTTGCGGTCAAGGAAACCCAATGGCTATCTCTCTTTCTCATGCACAGACAAGCATAAGCACACACACACGTACTGTACACGCAAATAATCAAGCACGCACCCATGCAAACACGCAATCACACATGCACATACACACACACAGATCAGATCTTTATTGGCAGCTGTGGGTGGCTGACTGGGGGTCGTGTCGGGTGTCGACACGTTGCTGACACACTTGTCACTTACTCAGTGTTCTCGTCAACACTCTCTCACACAAACACACATCGCAAACACTTCGCTGCCTGCGAGGGGACAGGCAGATAGTGGCAAAAACACACACACACAGGACCTAATCAACTGACAGACATTGGGACACTTCACTTTATTTCTATGAAATGTTCATTTGAGATTATTGAGGAAAGGGGGACATTGTGTCTCTACTGGTTGGATTGAGGGGGTGCAGGGGAGGGGGCAGGGGGGGCAGGGGTGTGACATTCTAAAAGAGGCGATAGCGAGGTTCACGTTACAGCGCGGGTTTGGGGGCCGCATGCCAGTGGGCAGCCGTTAACGGTTTTAATGGTGTGACAGACGAGCCGGGAAGTGAGAGGAGGCCACCGTGATGGGAGACATCTCACTCACTGACACACACTCTCACACACACTCACACATTCACACACACTCACACTCACAGCTGGGAGATAACTCATTGAGAAGTAACTCACCCTGGCCGGAGGTCTCACTATTGCTCTTCCCTTCGTTCACTTCCTGGTTCACAGAGTCCTCGCCCACTCTGCGGAGGACTCTGGTCGATGGTCCGCCCTGTTTGACCTTTGGCCGACCTCTCCTCCTCCTCCTCACCCCCTGATTGGGCGCCCAGTCCTGCTGGACACTGGATGTATTGGCTGCTGGGTGGACATGGAGACATGGGTGTGTTAGTGTCAGGGAGTGTATGAGGTACAAGGTCTACATGTGTGTGTGTGCCTGTGTGTATATGTACATACATGTGTGCATGTGTGGAGTGCATGTGTGTGTTTTACCTTTGTCACTCTCTCTGCAGTTTGCGTGGGCTCCAGGTCTGGGGTCCACTCTGTGGCGGTGCATGCCCCCTGATGGGGCACCTCTCTGGGCCACAGCCTTCTGCTTCAGCTGGGTCACCCTCCTTGCTAGTCTGGAGCTCAGGCTGGGACGACCTCTCCTCCTCTTGAGGAAGCCATGATTGGTCATCCTCTTCCTCCGCTTCTCTCCATCCCCTTCTGCTTCCTCATCCTCCGCCCTAAAACAAATGAAGAAGAGAGAGAGAAGGATTTTATAGAAGGGGGAAAGATGGGGAGGTGCAAACAGAAAGCTAAAGAAGATCAAAGAAAGGGTAACAGGTCATGTCTTTCTGCTCTCTCTCCCTCTCTCTCTCTCTCTCTCTCTCTCTCTCTCTCCTATCTCTCTCCCTCTCTCTCTCCCTCTCTCTCTCCCTCTCTCTCTCCCTCTCGCTCTCTCTCCCTCTCCCTCTCTCTGTCTCTCTCTCTCTCGATCTGTCTCTCTCCCTCTCTCTCTCTCTCTCTCTCTCTCTCTCTCTCTCTCTGTCTTTTTCTCTCTCCCTCTCTCTCTCTCTCCCTTTTTTCCCTTCTCTCTGGCCTTTGATGAGTACAGAGAGGGGGGGGGGTATTTTCCCGTACGGAGGTTGTTTGGAAGAGAAAGCATTCTGTCGGTAAACTCTGAAATATCCAAGAGGAGTGTGAATATGAGACCCTGCTGAATCACACCAAGAAAGTGGGAGATATAGCTGGCGAGACAGCTACTGAAGAAAAACAGAGCGAGAGAGAGAGAGGGGGATGGGGAGAGTTGGAGGGAGCAAAAGAGAGAGAGCTAACAAAAGAGAGCACACAGAGCGAGAGCATGTGAAAGCGAGAGAGAGAGAGAGAGGGAGAGGGAGAGGCGAGGCAGTCTCAGGGGAGTCTGTCCATTGACCTGCGCTCCAGGGCTGGATCGATAAACACTAACCTCTATTGAACACCACTCTTCTCTCTACCCCTTTTCTCTCTCTCTTCATCTCCTCTCTCTCTTTCTCCCCAGTCTCTCTCTTTCTCTTTCTGTCTCCGTTTCTCTCTCTTTATCTCTCAAAGTGCACACACACACACACACACACACACACACTGCTGTGAGCAGCTGTTGTCTGAGGCAGGTGAATCCTATATTCCCACAGAGTGCTCAGCATCTCCCATCAAGAAAAAGAGAGGGAGGGAGGAGGGAGGTAGATTTGGGGAAGGAGCGGAGTAAAGGGAGAAGGGAGGGAGAGGAGAGGAAAAGAGAGGAAGATTTAGAGGATAAAGTAGGGAATGAGTGGAGGAAAGGATGAGCAGGAAAAAGAGGAGGGGAAGATAGGATTTGTAATGTGAAACCTGAGAGAATTACGAGGTGGTCTAGTTGGTCATTTCAGACAAATACAAAACTTTTCTGCTGAAGTTAAGATCTACAGAGAAGCCATTCACTGGGCACAGGCGTCGATTTAACGCCTATTTCAAGTTAGTTCAACGTAATTTCATTATAATTACTTGGAAACAATGTTGATTCAACCAGTGTGTTCCCAGTGGGCAGATTCCTGAAAACTCCTAAACTGCCCCTAACAAACTCCCACGTCCCCCATACCCATCCCCCACATCAACCCTCCATGGCCCAGCCTTAACCTGTCTGTCACCATCACCCCTTACCACTCCTTTCAACCTTTGACCTTTTGACCTCCAGTCAGCCCCAAGCCCCAGCGTTAGCCCTCTGTCAGTGTGCAACGGCAGTCAGTTGACGTAGAGTCACGTAAATCCACAGAGAATAGTGATTGGAGAAAAAAATTGGTACAGTTATATATCGGGATATTCTTTTTGACGATATATCGCATCGTATCGTTTTGACAATATTGCAATATTATTTTTGTGCTGGTTGGCTCTACCTGCACCAAAATTCCAGTATTTTTCCTTCATAGCTTGTTCTCCATCTTCTTTTTAAATATAGCTTGCCAGCTTGTAGTTCTAAAAATCAGAAATGAGTTACATCTTGTTTGTTCAGCTTTTCCTATGGGAAAATGAATGAGAAAAGAATAGAGTTTTGGGATAAACACCGAAAATACGGTCTGAGGTTAACAGGTCTGAGGTTAACACAGGCTTATGAGATCTGATACGTTTTGTTCTATGAGATATTATCAGTCAGTTAACTTGACCTTTATGAATTAGGAAGTCTTTATGTGCTTGTTTTGATCACGTGAATTCTTCAAAAAGTGACGTAGCTGATGAAGATTATCTCATAGAATAAAACATATAAGATCCGCTAAGCCTGTGTTTACCACAGACCTTATTTTCGGCGTTTATCCAAAAACCCTTAAAAAACTCCATTCATCTTCCCATAGGCTTTGTCCAACGAACCATGGCGGAGTTAGTGCCTACAAAAAGACGCCATTACTATTGCTCTCCATAGGGAGACAATTTGTTTTCAGCACTTTTATTTCCATGACTGACCGAAACTAGTTTTCTCATGACTCTCTCTCATCCCTCTGCAGCAGACATATAGTGAGCATTATGTTTGGAACATCAAATTGCAATAAAATCACGCATAGAATCACAATGCATATCGTAATAGCACCAAGGTATTGAGATAATATCATAACGTGAGGTCCCAGTCCTAACAGAGTATTAAATTACAATAACAACACCCCCCTTTCCTCTCTCCAACACCTCTGTCAACAAGTACTGCCACCAACAGACCAGTCAAGACATTTCTACCTCTTGCAGCTCTCACCCCCCCCCCCCCCCTCTCTGAGATGAAGGAATAAACTGTTGATACCACGCTCATTAATTAAGACAAAAAATACATCCTGTCACATACCAGCCAGCTCCAGTAATTAAACAAATATGTGTGTGTGTCGTCTATGCATTTATCTGTGCAGTACGTCAAATCATGCTATGTGTGTATGTGTTTTTGTGTGTGTGTGTGTGTTTTGTCATTTTTCATTAGTTCGTTGTAATCAGTGTGGTAACCGTGATAAACCTTGAGTTTGTTTAATCAGTTTATCAGAGCGAGGGGAACACGCACTATCAGAGGTGGAGCACAGCCAGAAAACACATTCATCAATATGATGACTTAACACTGGAATTTAACACTGTGTGTGTGTGTGTGTGTGTGTGTGTGTGTGTGTGTGTGTGTGTGTGTGTGTGTGTGTGTGTGTGTGTGTGTGTGTGTGTGTGTGTGTGTGTGTGTGTGTGTGTGTGTGTGTGTGTGTGTGAGAGAGAGAGAGATAGAGAGAGAGAGCATGTGTAGGGAGAGAGCATGTGTAGGGCATTAGGGGGTTTGCTTTGTAATCCTGTGTGTGTGTGTGCATGCCTTTGTGAATGCCTGCCTGCGCGCTCAAGTGTATGTGTTAGAAGAAGAGGTTGGTGAGTCATTCATCACTGTGATAAGTTTACATGGGGACTTTGTCCAGCCATATTAATATGTGTTGAGGGTGAGAGGGAGTCAGGACATAATCAATGGTGGTGATAAATATGATTAAATGTGATTAATGATGATTAATGAGTCTCTCCTCTGAGCTGATTAATCTATTAACCCCTCTCATTTAGAAACCACACCGGGTTTACTACCAGGTTCACACACACATACACACACACACACATGCTCAGTACGTGTGTGTGTGTGTGTGCGTGCGTGCATGCATGCGTGTGTGTGTGTGTTTGTGTGTGCGAGCGAGAGAGAGAGAGAGAGAGAGAGAGATAGCAGTTCCTCCACTCAGCAGTAGCAGTTCCTCTCATAAAGATTCTCAACAAGGTTCATCTCAGGGTACAATACTTTATTGAAAGCCATATAAGTACAGTAAATATACACTATATATGCAAAGGTTTGTGGACACCCCTTCAAATTAGTGGATTCGGCTATTCCAGCCACACCCGTTGCTGACAGGCATATAAAATCGAGCACACTGCCATGCAATCTCCCGAGACAAACATTGGCAGTATAATGGTCTTACTGAAGAGCTCAGTGACTTTCAACGTGGCACCATCATAGGATGACACCTTTCCAAGTCAGTTCATCAAATTTCTGTCCTGCTAGAGCTGCCTCTGTCAACTGTACGTGCTGTTATTGTGAAGTGGAAAAGTCTAGGAGCAACAACGGCTCAGCCGCGAAGTGGTAGGCCACACAAACTCACAGAACGGGACGGCCGAATGCTGAAGCGTGTAGCACACAAAAATCATCTGTCCTCGGTTGCAACACTCACTACTGAGTTTCAAACTGCCTCTTGAAGCAACGTCAGCACAATAACTGCTCGTCTGGAGCTTCATGAAATGGGTTTTCATGACCGACCAGCCACACACAAGCCTAAGATCACCATGCGCAATGCCAAGGGTCGGCTGGAGCGGTGTAAAGCCCTCCGCTATTGGACTCTGGAGCAGAGGAAACACGTTATCTGGAGTGATGAATCAAACTTCACCATCTGGCAGTCCGATGGATGAATCTGGGTTTGGCGGATGCCAGGAGAACGCTACCTTCCCGAATGCATAGTGCCAACTTAAACGTTTGGTGGAGGAGGAGTAATGGTCAGGGGCTGTTTATCTTGGTTCCAGTGAAGGGAAAGCTTAATGCTACAGCATACAATGACATTCTAGACGATTTTGTGCTTGCAACTTTGTGGCAACAGTTTGGGGAAGGCCCTTTCCTGTTTCAGCATGACAATGCTCCAGTGCACAAAGCGAGGTCCATACAGAAATGGTTTGTCGAGAAAGGTGTGGACGAACTTGACTGGCCTGCACAGAGCCCTGACTTCAACCCCATAGAACACCTTTGGGATGAATTGGAACGCCGACTGCGAGCAAGGCCTAATCGCCCAACATCAGTGCCCGACCTCACTAATGCTCGTGGCTGAATGGAAGCACGTTCCTGCAGCAATACTCTAATGTCTAGTGGAAAGCCTTCCCAGAAGAGTGGAGGCTGTTATAGCAGCAAAAGGGAGACCAACTGAATATTAATGCCCATGATTTTAGAAGAGGAGGTGTCCACATACTTTTGGTCATGTAGCGTATCTGGATAGAAGAACCCCTGCGGAGACACTCACCTGAGTCTCTTGGGGCCATCTGAGGCGCTGGGACCCGGGGTAGACTTGCGTTTCCTGGGGCGACCAGGTCGTCTGCGAACAGGGCTGTGAGAGGTCTCTGCTTTCTGGTGGTCATGTTTTCTCTGCAGCTTGGCTAACTCTCTCTGTTTCTCTTTGTAACGTCTCTGTATCTCCGCTAGCTGCACTCGCATAGCTAGCTCCGCCTCATCCATCGTCTCCATGGCAGCCTTCACTGGACACACCTGCAATACAAACAGACATTAAATATATAGTAGACTGTAAATGGACTGTACTGTGTGTCGTTCAGAGAGATCACTCCAGATTCAAGTTGAAATATGACGTTTTTGCAGGTCCCCAGGACGTCGGGAGACGCCGTCAAAACAATCCACTAAGGGCAGAAATATTGCTCATGTGCCTAAATACAGGAAGTTGCCACTAGGGGCAATGATGAATGCTATTACAATCAAGTAGGCATGGGTTTTGCTGGGGTTTGTGGACAGGGGTGGCGGATGGGTGTAATCTGCGAGCTCCGGCGGTTGCGTGTTCAATCCCAGTGATAAGCACTCATGTTTGCAACTTCGAAATTTGACGTTTGGAGAATCTCATTCTGCAGTGAAACTGTGCGAGCTTGTTGGTATTGTAACGCATAAAATGTAGCTTGTGTGTATGTACAGTGGGGCAAAAAAGTATTTAGTCAGCCACCAATTGTGCTCTCACTTAAAAAGATGAGAGAGGCCTGTAATTTTCATCAAAGGTACACTTCAACTATGACAGACAAAATGAGGGAAAAAATTTCAGAAAATCACATTGTAGGATTTTTAATGAATTTATTTGCAAATTATGATGGAAAATAAGTATTTGGTCAATAACAAAAGTTTATCTCAATACTTTGTTATATACCCTTTGTTGGCAATGACAGAGGTCAAACGTTTTCTGTAAGTCTTCACAAGGTTTTCACACACTGTTGCTGGTATTTTGGCCCATTCCTCCATGCAGATCTCCTCTAGAGCAGTGATGTTTTGGGGCTGTTGCTGGGCAACACAGACTTTCAACTCCCTCCAAAGATTTTCTATGGGGTTGAGATCTGGAGACTGGCTAGGCCACTCCAGGACCTTGAAATGCTTCTTACGAAGCCACTCCTTCGTTGCCCGGGCGGTGTGTTTGGGATCATTGTCATGCTGAAAGACCCAGCCACGTTTCATCTTCAATGCCCTTGCTGGTGGAAGGAGGTTTTCACTCAAAATCTCACGATACATGGCCCCATTCATTCTTTCCTTTACATGGATCAGTCGTCCTGGTCGCTTTGCAGAAAAACAGCCCCAAAGCATGATGTTTCCACCCCCATGCTTCACAGTGGGTATGGTGTTCTTTGGATGCAACTCAGCGTTCTTTGTCCTCCAAACACGACGACTTGAGTTTTTACCAAAAAGTTCTATTTTGGTTTCATCTGACCATATGACATTCTCCCAATCTTCTTCTGGATCATCCAAATGCTCTCTAGCCAACTTTATTATCAGTGGTGTTGTATGTCTTCAATTTCCTAATAATTGCTCACACAGTTGATTTCTTCAAACCAAGCTGCTTACCTATTGCAGATTCAGTCTTCCCAGCCTGGTGCAGGTCTACAATTTGGTTTCTGGTGTCCTTTGACAGCTCTTTGGTCTTGGCCATAGTGGAGTTTGGAGTGTGACTGTTTGAGGTTGTGGACAGGTGTCTTTTATACTGATAACAAGTTCAAACAGGTGCCATTAATACAGGTAACGAGTGGAGGACAGAGGAGCCTCTTAAAGAAGAAGTTACAGGCCTGTGAGAGCCAGAAATCTTGCTTGTTTGTAGGTGAACAAATACTTATTTTCCACCATAATTTGCAAATAAATTCATAAAAAATCCTACAATGAGATTTTCTGGATTTTTTTCCTCATTTTTCTGTCATAGTTGAAGTGTACCTATGATGAAAATTACAGGCCTCTCTCATCTTTTTAAGTGGGAGAACTTGCACAATTGGTGGCTGACTAAATACTTTTTTTGCCCCACTGTATATACATACTGTACATGTGCATTATACGTATAAGTGTGTGTGTTCAGTTCTATGTGAGTGTATACAGTTCTATGTATGTTTTGGCATACACACATACCGGCTCGTGGCGAGGCATCCAGCTGCATTTCCGTCGCAGGTTGAGGGTCCTTCTGACGGTACACTGCTGCCCCTCCCCCGTCCCTGTAGCTCCTCCCCCCAGCTCCAGACTGCGGGCCGCAGCCAGGGTCGCCAGGCTACGCAGGTCAAAGGTCAAAACATCCTCACCTTAAAAAAAGAGAGAGGAAAAACGTTACTTCTTTCTGGTGTGAAAATAATTTGACATGATTTGTCCTATTGCCGCCCCCTAAACAAGTGATTTACAAGCTAACTTATAGCCTTCACACCCACACCCACACCCATGCACGCAGGACCACACACTCACTCATCGGCTGAGGTAGACGGACGGAGAGAAAGAAGGAGGGAGAGCGCTAAAGGAGTGCTGTCTCTCCATCTATCACTGTCATTAACTCTGTCATTGTCACCGCCTGCAGATCAACTAGAATATTCATGAGGAACGAGCCACCCCAGACACACACACACACACACACACACACACACACACTCACACACACACACACACACACACACACACACAGGCTGAGCTGCACAGACACAGTCATATTGCTGTGTGCAAGAGAAAAGAAGAGAGAGATGAAGGAGAGAGAGGATGATAAAGACAAAGGGAGGGAGGTAAGGAGGGGGTGAAGGGAGGACGAGGCAGAGGAGAAGCAATAAGAGGCAAGGTGTTTATTGAGATATCTATTTATTCTCCTACATCTCCTCATTACTGACATGGACACAATCCAATTTACCCTACAGGAGGAGAGAGGAGGAGGGCAAGAAAGGAAGTCTGAAGTCTTCTGAGAAGGAGAACGAGAGAGAAGGGGAAGATGGAGAGGGAGCGAGAGATCGAGAGAGAGAGTAAGAGGGGAAGAGAGGGTGGCATTGCAAGAGAAAGAAGGAGTAGAGGGAGGGAAGGCGAGTGAGAGGCTAGACGACGAAGAGAGATTGCGATAGAAGAGAAAGAGAGAGAAAGGGATCGGTCTGCTAGGCCAAAAGGAAGCAGTGTCTGGTTTTACTACAGACCCACTCAGAGCTGGACCACTGGAGCTGAACGGCTATTCACTGACAATATTAAAAACCTGTGTGTGTGTACCTGAGCTTAAACCATAGCAGGCAGGGTACACAGAATATATTAAAAGTGAGGAAGGCAGGGAGAAATAATAGAAAGGAAGGGATGGATGGATTGAGAGAAAGAGTGTGAATGAAATGTGTGAAGCAAATTAATAAATATATAAATGAATGAACCATTCCCCTCAGAGAGAGAGAGAGAGAGAGAGAGAGAGAGAGAGAGAGAGAGAGAGAGAGAGAGAGAGAGAGAGAGAGAGAGAGAGAAAGAGATAGAGAGCTTGAGAGGAAGGGTGTAGGAGGCAGAGAACGAAAGCGAGTGAGGGATAGGAGGGAGGAGTAGAGGGATGTATCTCTCCTGTCCTGGAGTGGAGTCTTGTCTGTCAGACCTCTGGGCCAATGAGAGGCTCTGGTTACCCATGACTGGATGACATCACTGCTGACATCAACAGGCCTAGTTTAGCCTCCCCAAGGGCGGCAGCCACAGATAGATGCCTTCCGCCTGCCCGCCACACACACACACACACACAGGCAGGTGTAAACACACACAGCACACACGCACACAGACTGTGCCTTGTAATTTTTTGCACTTAGGTTGATTTGTATTATTTTATTTTATTTAACCTTTATTTAACTAGGCAAATCAGTTAAGAACAAATTCTTATTTACAATGATGGCCTAACCCGGCTAAACCCTAATCCGGATAACACTCGGCCAATTGTGCGCCGCCCTGTGGGACTCCCAATCACGTCCGGTTGTGATATAGCCTGGAATCGAACCAGGGTCTGTAGTGACGCCTCTAGTACTGAGACGCAGTGCCTTCCGCCCGCAGGCCACTCACACACAAGCAGGTGTAAACACACACAGATACGCACATGTAATCACACATACACACACAGCTGTGCTGCGCGGTATAATTTTTTGCACTTATTAATTCTGTCATCAGGGCTTGCTAAGGAAGGATTTACACAGAAGATTACATCGCTTTTTATAAATGAAAAAAGGGGGGGGACGGCAAATGGAGAAAAGCGCAGCCAGTGTGGTGAAGAGAAACACAGATGCTGATGGAGTGTAACAGGGATTCATCTGGGATTACTTAACAGCTTACACACACACACAAACACGCACGCACGCGTAAATAAAAACACGTTCTCTCAGAGGGAAAAGAGGAACGGTTTAAAGAAGAAGTGTTTTAAACAAGAGCTTCTAATTAGCCAAGCCACACTCCAGAGCCTGAGGGAGGGAGGGAGGGAGGGAGGGAGGGAGGGAGGGAGGGAGGGAGGGAGGGAGGGAGGGAGGGAGGGAGGGAGGGAGGGAGGGAGGGAGGGAGGGAGGGAGGGATGAGACACTTACACTTTTGCATTGTGTTTCTTTCTTTCTCCTATCTATCCCTTTCCCCTCTCCTCCTCCCTCCTTTTGCTCCCTACCACTCCAAACCCCTCTCCCTCACCACCACATCTCCTCCCCCAGGGAAACATTTGATCTTTGGACTTGAACAGAGGCTCTAAGAGAACAGAGGAAGGAAGCTGGACAGTCAGTGGGGACGTTGTATGTGTGTGTGTGTGTGTGTGGCATGCACATCTGGGATCCACACTCGGTTCTCCCATCTCTGTTTCTCTCTTTGCTCGTCTGTCTGTCTGTCTGTCTGTCTGTCTGTCTGTCTGTCTGTCTGTCTGTCTGTCTGTCTGTCTGTCTGTCTGTCTGTCTGTCTGTCTGTCTGTCTGTCTGTCTGTCTGTCTGTCTGTCTGTCTGTCTGTCTGTCTGTCTGTGTGTGTGTGTGTGTGTGTGTGTGTGTGTGTGTGCTCTCACACATTCTCTATCCACTCACTTCCTGTCTCTCTCTCCTTCTCCCTGTTCCTCTGCAGTATCCCCAGCTCAGCCAACTCTCCCAGGATCTCCATGCCTCGGTGTGGGAGTGGGCACGGGGCGGGCAGGAGTGTATTGGAGGGGGGCACAGGGGGGTAGCAGGCATCCCGGGTGGCACACAACGCTGCGGCAATAAGAAGCTCCAGACTCCAGATGCAGGGGTCATCACTGAGGGTGGAGGCTGAGGTTGGGGCTGGAGAGGGCCGTGGGCTGCTTAGTATCTCTACAGAGGCTTCACTCGTACTCATCCTAACTTCCTCCTTCTCCTTTTCCTTCTCCTTTTCCTCCACATCATCACCCTTCTCTCTCTCCTCCTCCCCATGTCCAGTTAGCTCAAGGGGCAGGGAAACAGTACAATCTGGTAGGTGGTTATTTTTCAATTCTGCTGAACTTTCCTCCTTCTCATCTTTCTTCGCTTGTGCTGGTTGTGGGTCCTTCAAGCCAGCTGGCTGGACCAGGCCGCCCACAGAGACCTCTCCTTTCTGGGCATCCTCAGAAGCAGAGACTGGGGCTAGAGATGGAGCTGGAAGTATGGCTGGGGATGTGGCTGAGGTTGAAACTTGGGCAGGAAACGGCGCCATTTCAAGAGTCTTCACTCCACTGCCAAATAGTGGGGGCTCAGATACTGATTGGCCCACCACCTCTGCTCCTTCTCGTTCCCTTTCTACAACTCCACTAGATTCTACAACTTTACACCCGTTCTCCTTATTCTCTGGTTTTGCCTCCTCATCCTCCACAATCCTCACGGTGTGTGGACAGGGCTTAGGGCAGGGCTCAGCTGGCTCCACCTCCAGATCAGCATGTTCAGCCAATCGGGCCTCCTCTGGGGAAGGACCAGCCTTGTAACCCATGGTGATTTCTGGATAGGTGTAACCCGGTGGAAGATCTGGGAGAAAATGAAAAAAAATGAAACTCCTTTAGTCAAGAGTGACTAATAATCAATCAATAAGGCAACAGAGCTTTAGTTGAGGAAGCATTGATACAGCAAGTGTAGTCTATAGGCAGTAAGAAATAGGGCATCCCAGCAGCAGCAGTTTGTGCATCTAGGCTATATGTCCATGTGTATGTGTAGGGGATATTGATGACACCCTGCTGCCTGGCTGGGATTGCAGTGCCGACCCTGTCACCCCACAACTCTGTTATTGATGCTATCCCTCCGCCCCCTGACAACGCCGCCAGATGAATGCATATCCTTCCGCCTGCTGTCTTTCAAGGACCTCTGAAGGATAAGGAGGGGCTATCAGAAATGTTTCTGACCTCGCTCATATAGAGTACACACACACATTCAACACACACATGCACAAACACGCACACACACGCACTCAAAGACACAGACTAGGGTCCATCCTTGCTTCAAACGTTCTTCGCAGAATCAAAGAATAACAGGCTTCACAGACCAAGGATTCTTATCTTTCCTGCAGCATCTTCATCTCTCAACGTCTCTGCTACTATCTGTTCTCCTTCTTTTTTTCCATATCCTTCGTTCACCAATTCTATATAAATGTTTATTTCTCCCTCTACTCCTCTCGCTTTCTCTCTCACACACATTCTCGCTCTATCTCCTCCTATTTCCCTCTCCCTCCCTCCTCCTCCTCAATCTCAGTAGTAAATGGAGGCTGGTACAGACTCTAACCTTGGGAACTGATGAAATGTTCCAGTGTTTCTCCTCTCTCCTCCACAGAGCAGAGGGAATCAGGGATAAGACTGCTATGTGTCTCTCGGTTTATTAGTTGGTGTTGATGAATACTATATCAGAAATAAAGACACAGTGCAAGAGAACGTACCAGAGACTAAAGCTCAAGTGTTTGTCACAGTGTGGTGCATATTTGTGAGTAGAAGGAAGAATGGGGGAGAGTGGGGATAAAGTTCGTAGGCTACTTGCGTGTGACAGGGTCAGAGTGCACCAGGAAACATACAGCTCAGACATCAGTCCATCAATCCAAACTCACCTGGCTCTAAGGATTGTGGGTAATCCTGAGGCGGCTGCCCCTCTCCTCTTTCCCCTCTTTCCGCTCCTTTCAACAGGTGTGAGGGGGCGGGGCTTAGAGCTGGGGATCTAGGGGCTGCAGCCGCAGGGCTGGGGGCGGGATTTAAACGGTTCTGGGGGTGTGTTCTCCTGGAAGGGGAGTTGCAGCAGGGTGCTTGGCGACTGCTGGGACACACCCCCTGGGAGGGAGGGGCGGTCTTGGAGGGAGGGGTATGGGAGAAGGGCTTAGCAGCACGGGAGGTTCTCGAAGTGTCGTGGAGAGGAGGGTCGTCAATGGTGATAGTGGTGTCCTCTGCCTTCCTCTGTAGGGAGGTGGGGGGGAAAGGAGAGCCTTAAAGAATAGCCACATACTGTATTCCTTCAGCTGATTCAAATAATCAACTCATCATCAAGTTTTGATTATATGTATCAGCTGTGTAGTGCTGGGGCAAAAACCATGCACCCAGGGGAAACCCCAGGACCCAGTTTGGGAAACACTGTCCTAAAAGACAAAAAAAAAACTCTAGTTGACATCGGTAAAGTATGTTTTGTCTTTCCTCTTTCATCTCTGCTTCCCTCGTGCAGCAAAGACGTTTAGGGGCCGGGGAGAAAATGCAATAACCCTTCAAAAAACTCCTGTTCCAGAGTAAAAATTCACATTTGTTGTATAATTATTCTGCAAGAGTTAATATTATATTAGGTTATGTGAAAGGTTATAGACCTACAGTCAGTGTCCAGATTTCAGTCAGGCTATTATTCCATCCATTTAACCCATCTGAACAGTAGCCTACAGTTCCCTACAGTCTGGTCTTGTGACTTTGAATTTGCATAGTGCCTCACAATCATCACGCATGACATAGCCGGCACTGCTATCATCCTCTTTTGCCACTTCACCAAATATTTCCCAAACATTTAGAATACTGTTCTGGCCCTCCTTCTATTTATTTTCAACTCTCCATTTCGCAGCTTTCCTCTTATTGAATTCAACTCTGACATTGTACTTTTTGCCTCAGTGGATCAACGTTAACTTTTTCTGCCCACGTTCCCAAAAGCTTTTTGGCAATTGGCGTGTATTTGGAGCACTACAGCTAGGCTCTATAGTTTAGGCTTGGGCTACGTACCAACACAAGATACAAATAAGAACCTAAATGAACAAGAATTATATACAATACCAGTCAAAAGTTTGGACACACCTACTCATTCAAGGATTTTTCTTTATTTTTGCTATTTTCTATACTGTATAATAATAATGAAGACATCAAAACTATGAAATAACACATATGGAATCATGTAGTATCCAACATTTTTTTAAACAAAATTAAATATTTTTTTGATTTTAGATTCTTCAAAGTAGCCTCCCTTTGCCTTGTTGACTGCTTTGCACACTCTTGGCATTATCTCAACCAGCTTCACCTGGAATAGTTTACCAACAGTCTTGAATGAGTTCCCACATATGCTGAGCACTTGTTGGCTGCTTTTCCTTCACTCTGCAGTTCAACTCATCCCAAACCATCTCAATTGGGTTGAGGTCGGGTGATTGCAGAGGCCAAGTCATCTGATGCAGCACTTCATCACTCTCCTTCTTGGTCAAATAGTCCTTACATAGCCTGGAGGTGTGTTGGGTCATTGAAAAACAGATGTGATAGCATATTGCTGCAGAATGCTGTGGTAGCCATGCTGATTAAGTGTGCCTGGAATTTTAAATAAATCACTGACAGTGTCACCAGCAAAGCACCCCCACACCATCACATCTCCTCCTCCATGCTTCACGGTTGGAACCACACATGCAGAGATCGTTCACCTACTCTGCCTCTCACAAAGACACGGCGGTTGGTACCAAAAATCTCAAATTTGGACACATCAGTCCAAAGGACAGATTTACACCAGTCTAATGTCCATTGCTCGTGTTTCTTGGCCCAAACAAGTCTGTTCTTCTTATTGGTGTCCTTTAGTAATGTTTTCTTAGCAGCAATTCGACCATGAAGGCCTGATTCACTCAGTCTCCTCTGAACAGTTGATGTTGAGATGTGTCTGTTACTTGAACACTGTGAAACATTTATTTGAGCTGCGATTTCTGAGGCTGGTAACTCTAATGAACTTATCCTCTGCAGCAGAAGTAATTCTGGGTTTTCCTTTCCTGTGGCGGTCCTCATGAGAGACAGTTTCATTATAGTGCTTGATGTTTTTGCGACTGCACTTGAAATTCTTGAAACTTTCTGCATTGTCTGACCTTCATGTCTTAAAGTAATGACGGACTGTCGTTTCTCTTTGCTTATTTGAGCTGTTCTTGCCATAACATGGACTTGGTTGTTTACCAAATAGGGATATCTTCTGTACACCACCCATACCTTGTCACAACACAACTGATTGGCTCAAATGCATTAAGAAGGAAAGAATTTACACAAATGACCTTTTAACAAGGCACAGCTGTTAATTGAAATGCATTCCAGGTGACTACCTCATGAATCTGGTTGAGAGAATGCCAAGAGTTTACAAAGCTGTCATCAGGGCAAAGGGTGGCTACATTGAAGAATCTCAAATATAAAATATATTTTGATTTGTTTAACACTTTTTTGGTTACTACATGATTCCATATGTGTTATTTCATATTTTTGATGTCTTCCCTTTTATAATACAATGTAGAAATGAGTAAAAATGAAGAAAAACTCTGGAATGAGACTGGCACTGTATTTATGCATGTTTCATGTTTTTTCCCCTCTTTATTCAACCCGCCCACCACCCACCCGACCTTCATCCACACAATATCCCATGACCCACGTGGATTGCGGGTTATGAGTCAGCCCGTGCATCACTACAGACCATCATGTTAGGAACACAATGGGGTTTATTGGGTGAATGCCACAAGCTAGTACAGACATTTTCAGCCAGCCAAAGGTCACTGGCAGTCTGCTAGGATCCTTTGTCTCTTGACAAAATGCTTTCTCTTTAAAAATGGCCTGGTTTCCCCTTTCTCTGTGTTGAAACATCTCTGGCTCTTGTGGTTGAGAATCAACAGTCTACAACTGAATATGCTGAAAATGGTGAAAGCATGAACTCTGGGTTTGTTTCAACATGTTGTTTCCTAATATATGTGTGCATACTGTTAAACAATACAAGTGTTGATCATGGTCAAGGGGGAAACTGCAGTGTAAAAAGCCAACTTGGCTAACGTAAATGGGAGCAAAAGTCACTGTGGTAAAGAGTATTCTCTCCATGAAAAGTTACACACGAGTGCTGAGAGTGTGTGTGTTACCTGTGAATCGCGGGTGTGTTTACCTGTGAGAGTGTGTGTTGCCGATGCAGGTGCTCCATGGCCCTGTGTTGTTGCTGGTGGTGCTGATGCTGCAGGGCGTAGAGCTCCTGTTGCCGTAGGAACGGCGAACGGGAGTAAACAGCGTGATGCTGCATGTGGGGGGAGGGACCTCGGGCTCCGTAGACCGAGGGCCACAGAGCTGACTGGTCCATCACATCTAAAGAGAGAGAAAGAGAGAGAGATAGTGGTATTGATAGTGGTATTTTCGGTCTGTTCTGTTCAAATCGATAAAGCGTGATTGAATTTTACTTTCAGAAAGGGACTGAGTGTGTGAGAGAGAGAGCGCAAGTAAGAGACTGTGTGTGTGTGTGAGTGAGAGCAAGAGAGAGAGTAAGGGTGTGTGGAAGCAGCTGTGTTATTTCTATCAGTGTGGCCTCAGACATCACTCTCTCCCTCTCTCTTTCTCTTTATCTCTCAATTTCTCATGGTGGTGTCTTTATGTGCATGGCAAGACATACATTCCCATATGCCCCACCCCTTCGTGGCTGCCACTGCCGTCGCTGGGAACCTTTGTTCTGTGAGATTAGCCTGAGTGGGCTTATGTTTCCCTGGGGAAGGGTTCAGTGGATGCACTTCCCCTCTCTGTAGGAACTCCTAAGGAGCGAGGCAAGGGAGCAGGCAGATAATTACATTTCACAGCCTGTTTGCAAAAGAGCAGTAACACACACACACACACACACACACCACAAACATCTGACTCCACCACACCACACACACACCACCAAACTCCACCACATAGGAACACACCAACACACACTCATCCCACACACTGCATCTCTCTCTCTGTGGCTGAACCATGAGAAGCGGTGCCATCTCTCTCCCTGAATTTTAGTATCATTAGCTAATCATAGTAAAATGGTTGGCTAAGTCCCTCTGTCAGAGACTCTGTGTTTTATGGCTCTGTTAATGGGAGCAGATATTCTAATGTCTCCTCTCTGAGTGTAAAGCATTATGCAAGCCATTCTAATGGAGGTTCATCTTCAGCGCCGGCTAACTGGCTGGGTGTGTGTGTGTGTGTGTGTGTGTGTGTGTGTGTGTGTGTGTGTGTGTGTGTGTGTGTGTGTGTGTGTGTGTATGTGTGTGTGTGTGTGTGTGTGTGTGTGTGTGTGTGTGTGTGTGTGTGTGTGTGTGTGTGTGTGTGTGTGTGTGTGTGTGTGTGTGTGTGCGTGTGTGCGTGTGTGGCCTGCATGTGTATTTGTGTGTCTTACCCAGGTGGTGGTGTGCTCCAGGCTCAGAGGGCAGGACCACCAGGGAGCCAGAGGGGTCCTGGGACAGAGGCAGGACAGGCTGCAGGGGGCTGGGCAGGCCAGGGCCGAACCCTGGGCCCATACTCTGGTGCAGAGCAGCATGGCTCAGACCTGAGAGAGAAAACACAAAATTAGAACATGAACTTTGAGTTTGTTTCAACATGTTTTTTCCACACTTCCTGATCCATGTGTAAAGACAGTTGCACAACAATACGAGTGTTTGTCATGGTCTGTGGGGAAACTGTATTGAGGAAAACAAGAATGCTCAGCTCACCATATGAATGGCCCATCCAGAGGGAGGGACTTCCAGTCCGCTGCATCCAATGGTGGTGGGCATGAGCAGAAGGGTCTCCACCTAATTGGCTGGCCCCGCCGGGCACCAGAAGGTGAGAGGTCAGGTCACCATGGCAACTGCTGGATGGGTGGATCCTGGCAAACTCCCCTCTCTCCTTGTTTTCCCTGATGAGGAGTTCTCTGTCTCGGTCGAGGTGATGAAGGCTCAGCTGCTCTTCTGTCATCCTCTTCCTCTCTTCTGCCTCCCGGCCCAGCGGGTACACAGAGCGAGACATACCTGGCAACACACACAGCGGGAGAGGGAGGGTTTAGAAAGCAGATCTGGTAACCCTTAAACAAAGCTAGCCTAGCAATGCCATAATTCTTAATAAGTCATGCCAGATTTCTAAACACAACGCAGCTGTTGAAAGAGTTGAAAAAACATTTAAAAAACATCCCAATACTGAAGCTAAGACTAACATGCGTGCATAAATACAGAGACATACAGATACATAGATCCAGCTCTCACCTTTGATGCTGGGCAGCACCCTGCCCTGTCGGCTGTGTCCTGGGGGGGTATCAGACGTGCGTTGGGGGGGCTCTTTCTGCCGGGCAACCGCCACAGCTATACCCACAGGGGGCTGTCGCACCTCCCCCTCCCCGTGTGTCTCCCCCGCCTCCCTCCCCCCTCTTCCCCCTCCGTCCATCCTTTCCCCCTCGCTGGTGGACCCTCTCCTAGGGGGTAGGGGCTGTTTGGGGGGATCCTGAGGGGCGCTGGGTCTACCCCCCTTCACTCCCTTCTCGCCGCCTTGCTTCAGGCAGCCCAGCCCCCCGAAGGGACTCCTCTGGGAGAGCAGCAAAGGCTGCTGCGAACTGTAGTTCATTAGGTTCTTCATGGCGCTGCTCTCTCCCTCTGGGTTGGGGGAGGAGTGGGGGTGAGAGGGGTGAGGCGATGTCATAGACTGCTGTTGGTCATGGGGGTTTTGAGTCCTGTTATCGGGGTAGGACTCTGTGTGGGGGGACATCCTCCTCTCGTCCTCTTGAGGACCTCTCAGTACCCCCCATGGGTGCAGTGTGGGGGGCGTTTGAACCCCGTACCCCATGACAACACCACTCTCACCATTCTGATTCTGACTCTGCCTACCCCCCTCTCTCCCCCTTTCAGTCCCTGATCCATCAGAACCCGACCCGCTGCCATGACTACTGTGCTGCTGGTGCTTTATCCTAGCAACCTTCTGCCCCACTCTTTGGGCTCTCCCCCCTGACCCCCCCTTTCCCTCAGGAGGAGCTGAGTGTGAACAGTCCCGGAAGGGCGGGGTGCTGGCGTAGGGCCCAGTCTTGGTGGCATGGTGCCCAACCCCGGGGTAAGCGCTCTGGGCTTCAAGAGGCAGGGAGGGCCGGTAGACCTCTAGGACCTCCAAGTCTCCCCTGGAAGAAGAGGCCTCTAGGCTGCAGGATCGAGGCCCGGGCTTGGGGTTAGGGTGGTGGGACTGGGGGTTAGAGGTATGGGGCTGAGGCTGGGATTTGGGCTGGTTGTTCTGGCTGTGGTGGTGTTGGTTGTATTTGTGGTTCTGGTTCCAGTCTGGAGGCTTGTCTGCCTTTCCGTAGCCCAACTGCTGTTGATGGGGCTGGGGCTGCTGCGTCTGGGATGACGGCTTCCTCTGGCAGTTACTAGACTGAGGATGATGAGGATTAAGAAGAGAATGAAGACTTTCACTAGACCCTCCACCTCTTCCTCCTCCTCCGCTCTTCTCTGCCCCTTTTACATCCTTAGCTCCGCTTCCACCCACTCCTCCTCCAGCACCACGGCAGTCAGGGGACCCCATGTCCCCAAAAGGCCCGACCGAGGGAACGTACGTAGGGCCAGACCCTTTCGCCTCCCTCCCTGATCCTCTGTCTTTAGGGGGGGTGAGAGTAAGGGGGGCAGGGGGAGGGGGGCAGTAGAACTCCGGGTGGGGGTGATGGGGATGGTGAGGATGGTGCAGCCAGCCCCCTCCCACAGCAGGCCCCATATGTAGTGGTGGAGGAGGGGGAGGGGGCATGGAGTAGGAAGCCATGGCATGGGGGTTGTGGGGTCCCATCATGGCTGCTCGACGCAGACAGTCTGACGAGGAGGAGGGGACAGTTTCACTTATCCTCATTTCCCCGCTCACGCCCCCTTCCTTGGAGCATCGTCTCGCCCCCCCACTACCACTCCCCTGGGGTCTGTTACCCCCTTCACCTCCACCCCCACAGCTGTTCAGGGATGCGGCCTTGGACCCAGACCCAGAGTCTCCATTGGATAGTTTACTTAGTTGTGCACAGTTGGTCATGTGTTTGGCACCCTGGTTTAAGGGGTCGTTTCCATGCTTTGCGGAGTCGTCCCTGTATTCCGTGGGCAGGTTGGGGGTTTTGTGTCTGTGGTCCTCCTCACCAATGTGAGTGGGGAGGAAGTGGGGGTGAGAAAGCGCATGAGGCTGATGTTGATGGTGGTGATGATGATGTCGCTCTTTGCTCTCCTGGGGCCTCTCTTTGCTGCTGGATCTCTCTCTCGACACACTCTTTTCCACCATCCCCGGTTCTTTGGAGCTCTTTTGGGATCCTCCTCCCCCTCCTCCTCCTTCCCCAGAGTCTGTTTCCCTGCTGCAGGACCCCAGAGGATGTCCAGGGGCGGTCCTAGACAGTGGCGGAAGGCTGTGATTGGTTGAGAGAAGAGGGGGCTGGGACGGCAGACTTCTCAGATAGAAATGATCTGAAAAGAGAAAAAAACTAATAAAAAACATGTATAAGGTTGCAAAATTTAAAAAATAAAAATAGGAAAATAAAAATGGTTTTAATTTGGCTGATGTCATTCCACTACAAAATTGCAAAATACAGAAAGTGGTTCTGTAGCTACAAAAACAAAACACACAAACACACACGCACACACACACACACACACACACACACACACACACACACACACACACACCTTTCTGAGTGTCGTAGAATCGGTGCTGTCCGTAGAGAACGCTGCTGTTGCTATGGTGATCCAAGTGGCTCATGGGAAGAAAGGGGGAGGTCAGACCTCCTGAATAACGGGGATACCCTGAGAGAGAAAGAGAGAGAAAGAGGAGAGGAGAGAGAGAGACCGGATGGAAGAGAGACAGGATGGAGAGGGGAGAGAGAAGTTCAATGAAATTCAATGTCATTTTGACCACAAGACCTCTATTAAATGGCCCCAACATGATTATCCCCATCATTTACAGTGGACACAGCGGTGACAACAACCATAACAGAGTGTAACTGACAAGAACTGAGTATTTTTCAGGATGAAAATGAACTTTGCTTATACAAAACAGGCCTGTGTTTTTCTCTTCAGGATGCTCATCCAAGACAAATAGTGGTGCCCTTAACCCATTTCAACCCGCCTTTACACACACACGCACGCAAGCACACACACGCACACACACACACACACACACACACACACACACACACACACACACACACACACACACACACACACACACACACACACACACACAGTTCTTCCCAGGGGGTCAGCGGGAGGTAAATAGTCATTCTGCTCAACTCCTTGCCTCAAAGAACATTGAACTGCATCCTGGGATAGCGGAGGCCTCAACGGGGGGTGAGAGGATATTTATGTGAAAACTAAATATTTCTGTCACCATGAAGCAGACAAAACACACAAACCAGACACACACACACACACACATCAAACACATTCAAACATGTAGTCCTGCACACGCACAAACACACGTTGCACACACCGGGCCTACTACACACAGTGAGAGTTACCAAAAGGCTTGATGTGTGCGTGTGTGTGTGTGTGTGTGTGTCTGTTTGTGCCCTTTCCCAAACTGGTTTCCCAGCTGGTTTCAAGCCCCACAGTGTCCTTGCCAGCCGGATAATTGACAGCAGTTAACAGTTTAACGGTGGTGGCCAAAGTAAACAGCAGCCCATAAAACTCATCCTCCACATTCCTCAGACGCACAAAACCACCAACACCCCTGACATGCTGGTCCCACTCGGTGTGTCTGTGGGAGTGTGTTTGTGCGTGTGTGTGTGCGTGTGTGTGTGCGTGTGTGTGTGTGCATGTGTGTGTGTGCGTGCATGCATATGTGTGTTTTTTAACAACCAGTTCATCTAAATGGCAACAATTAACCAAAAGGCTCCATCGGCCATCTAGAGGCAGTCATAGGCTAATGGTGAGGGATACACCTCACAGAGGGAGGGGGGAGGAGAGAGAGAGAGAGAGAGGAAGGGGAAAGGAAGGGGAGGAGAGAAGGGGATCAGAGAGAGATGGAGGAGAAGGAGACAGGGGACAAGAATGGGGGGATACGGAGTGAGAACATTCACACACCAAAACAGTTTGAGAACTCTGTCAATAAAAACTCTCATCTGTAGGGTAGGGAGTTGGAGTAGAGGAGTGAGAGAATAAGGAGAGAGGGAAGAGGGATGTAGAGAGGATGGAAGATGAAGGACAAAATGAACGGGAGTGGAGAGCTTTAAGATAAGAAAAGAAGAAAGGAAGGAAGGAAAAGCAAGAACACATGGGAAACAGGGAAGACAAGAACAGGTGCTTCACAGAGAGTATGTGTGTGTGTGTGTGTGTGTCCAGGCTCTCCTCTCTGTACTGGCTGTGCTTCACTCTCTGGACTGGGGCCAGCTGGCAGGCTGCCTACTGGTGCTCCCTGGCTTGGATTCTTCAAAACAATCATTTGTAGTGTGTGTGTGTGTGTGTGTGCATGCGTGCGTGTGAGCGTGCGTGTTCATACACACACACACATCAAAGGTGAGCCACACAGAGAGGAATACGTCTGATACTCACAAACGTTTTCGCTCGCTCTCTTTTTCTCCTCTCTCTCCCCCTCTCTTTTTCTCCTCTCTCTCCCCCTCTCTTTTTCTCCTCTCTCTCCCCATCTCTTTTTCTCCTCTCTCGCCCCCTCGCTCTCTCCCCCTCTCCTTTTCTCCTCTCTCTCGCCCCCCCGTTCTCTCCCCCTCTCTTTTTCTCCTCTCTCGCCCCCTCGCTCTCTCCCCCTCTCTTTTTCTCCCCTCTCTCGCCCTCTTGCTCTCTCCCCCTCTCTTTTATCCTCTCTCTTTTTCTCCTCTTTCTCTCCCTCTCTTTTTCTCCTCTCTCTCCCCCTCTCCTTTTCTCCTCTCTCTCGCCCCCCCGTTCTCTCCCCCTCTCTTTTTCTCCTCTCTCTCGCCCTCTTGCTCTCTCCCCCTCTCTTTTTCTCCTCTCTCTCGCCCTCTTGCTCTCTCCCCCTCTCTTTTTCTCCTCTCTCTCGCCCTCTTGCTCTCTCCCCCTCTCTTTATCTCCTCTCTCTTTTTCTCCTCTTTCTCTCCCTCTCTTTTTCTCCTCTCTCTCGCCCTCTTGCTCTCTCCCCCTCTCTTTTTCCCCTCTCTCCCCCCCTCGTTCTCTCCCCCTCTCTTTTTCTCCTCTCTCTTTATCTCCTCTCTCTTTTTCTCCTCTCTCTCTCACCGCTTGCTCTCTCCCCCTCTGTTTTTCTCCACTCTCCCCCTCACTCTCTCTCCCCCTCTCTTTTTCTCCCCACTCCCTCTCCCTGTATTTCTCCTGCTCTCACAATTCAACACTTCCGCTCTCTTTTACTCTTTCTATGAATTCAATTCAATCCAAATAAGCTCCAGGCAGTCTTACATGAACAACAAGAAAACATGATCAACTCTCCCTCTCTCTGACTAGTATGCTGCTTTCACAGTATATATCTGCACCTGCCTACACTAACATGCATAAACAGATACACAAACATACCATTTCACACATATACACACGCATGCAGTGAGTATTCCAAACCGTCGTTGATTAGTTGAGAAACGCTGAAAACAGCATTCTGTTTTGTGTTATCTGTTTTAGCTCATCTCCCCTTGAAACTGCACACACACACACTCACACACACACACACATACACGCACACACACGCACACAAGCACGCACACACACACACACACACACTCACACACACGCACGCACGCACACACGCACGCACGCACGCACACACACACACACACACACACACACACAGACACACACACACACACACCTGACTGGGGTAGATAACTGAGACAACCACTCTTTCTGACCGCAAACGGTTAACAGCCAAAAGAAGACATGGTGCACCCTTCCAGAAGACACAAAACACGTGTATGTGTGTGTAGCAGGAAGGGGCCGTTGGAGGTCGGTTAGCCCAGAGGGGCCCTGAGGGCGGGGCTGCGGTCTGAGAGAGGGGGGTGACGGGGTATAGGGGCTCCCGAAACCTGAAGCTACACTCCTGATACCCACAAGGAGGGCGGGGGGTAAGTGAGGAGAGACGGGGCTGAGAGAAGAGATGAGAGGGGAGGGGAAAGACTATGAGAGAAAGGAGTGGGGCAACAGAGAGAGTGAGCAAGCATGCACACACACATCCACACACACACCCTCCCATTCCCTGTTCCCAGAGAGTGTAATCCCAGGTCTGATAGATAGAGACAGAGTCATTATGTGCCTTAAAGAAGCTCTGAGCTGAAACAGGGACCAGTCACGTTTCTGTTTACACAGCAACACTCCAAGGCTTACACAGCCTGGTGTGTGTGTGTGTGTGTGTGTGTGTGTGTGTGTGTGTGTGTGTGTGTGTGTGTGTGTGTGTGTGTGTGTGTGTGTGTGTGTGTGTGTGTGTGTGTGTGTGTGTGTGTGTGTGTGTGTGTGTGTGTGTGTGTGTGTGTGTGTGTGTGAGTGTGTGTTTGTGTGCGTGTGTGTGTGCGTGTGTGTGTGTGTGTCTTACCTTCATGTGAGTGGGGGAACCAGATGGGAGATGCACTGGAGTGAGGTACTCCCCTGTAGGAGGGTGAGGAAGGGGAGGCAGGGGGGCCAGATGGGTGAGACTGGGGAGAGCCCAAACTGCTGGCCAGGAATGAGCCCATGAACGACGCACCTGAGAGAAAGACGGAGAGAGAGAGAGAGAGAGAGAGAGAGAGAGAGAGATGTAAGTTATTTCACTTGTAAAGCTTCTTGCATTGAGAGAGATAGAGAAACACCGTTTAACCTTGCTCAAAACCTTTGGCAGACAAAATAGCCACAACAGTCTGTGGCACACAATGCCTGCAAACACAGGCACGGGCGCGCGCACATACACACACAGACACACACAGTTACGCCCTTGACAGTCAGACCACTACAAAACACCCAAACAACCACAAGAACTCTCAACTGCTTTTAATCTGAGCTGCTGCCTCTACACACACACACACACACACACACACACACACACACACACATACACACACAGTGTTTGAACAGAATAGGGTCAATAATCATGTGACAGGATGGGATGTGAGGAGGGGGTAAGAGACTGAAGGGGACAGGAAAGGGGCGATGGTCTGTGGACAAGGAGGCGGGACAGGGGGCGTTCTGTTATTACAGCTGGGGCAAACACACACAGGCACACACACACACACCCACACACACACACCCTCTCAATCTAAAAGGAGAAGCCATATTATTTACCGTCTATAGTTTCTCTCGGCTCAGTGTAGTCATAATAAACCTGATTTCTGGGTAAAACCTGAAAGCTGTTAAAAGAAACCCAGACATGACTTCCCATACCAGACTGTTGTGTTCTCTGTCTCTCTCTCAACTCTCTCTCCCCCAGAAGACAATTGTCTGTCTGCCTTGACGGTTGTACTAACTGTGAACTAGTGGCCATCCTAGAAAACACTCCAGACGTGTGTGAGGTTAGGTTCCCACGCTGCATCACAGGGGTTCAGATAGAGGACGGACACACACACACACACGCACAAACACACAAACACACACACACACACACACAACACATCGATGTCCTGGAAATCAGTTCTCAAACAAAACAGGGTAAATTCACGCCAGATAGAGAATCTATCACACGATTTCCATCTCTCATGTTCCTCTGTCTTTCACTCCACTCCTCTCGTTCTGCTCTGTTTTCCGTCTGTGTGTTGAGGAGAAAATCATATTTGTTCTCCCTGTGGGCCGCTGATATGGAAAATCCTCTCAGAAGCCAACTGCCACCATATTTCTCTCCTCCTTTTCCTCTCTCTCCACTTCCCTTTGTTGCTTTCATCCTTCTATCTCTCCCTCTATCCCTCTCTCTCTCTCTCTCTCTCTCTCTCTCTCTCTCTCTCTATCCGCATCTCTGTCTTCTACTCCTGCTCCTCTCTGTTGCTCTGTCGCTCTCTCCTCTTTTTCTCAATTGTAAAATGTCTCCCAAGCCTTGTAAAAACACACAGCTGGGCCCCCAGGGGGATCGTTCAAGATTGTCATCAAAATGTGACATTTATCCATCTCCTGAGGACGTCGGGTAATGCCTTCACAACCGGCCACTAGGGGTAACGGTGAGCGCTATTCCCATCAAGTAGGCTTGGGTTTTGCTAGAGTGTTGTGGACAGGGGTGGTGGATGGGCATAACTCTGGATCAGAAGGTTGCGTGTTTGGTCCCAGTCTTGGAGACATTGGATTGTTATTCCAACCCTATCCCAAACCTTAACCATTCGGGAATAAGTGCCTAAACGTAACCCTTCACGTTTGGAGAACGTTAATGAACGTGTAATTCTTCAGTGAAACTGGGAGAGATTGTTGAGACGCCACATTCCAGATGTGCTGTATATCACAACCAGAAATAACCCCTATCTCAGATCTAAACCAGAGCTCCGGTACCTAACTGTTTGTTTCTGCATTCAACATTGTAGCCATGTTTGGTAAGACAACCACATGTTAACATCCACAAGTTATAGTAGATAGACAGACAGATGGGCATACAGGCTAAGAGGTAGGAGAAAAGGAGGGTCTTGGTATAGGGAAGTGGCTCATAGAGAATGTCAAGGACACCAAGCACAATATCTCTGATTGGCCTAGCAGATGCTGTCTTCCCAGGCCTCCTTCCATGACCTCGCATCTATGACCTTTGACACTGAAGACATCACCTGGGAGACACCAGAGATGGTTCTGGAGACCCCATTACTGACGAGCATCAACAATACTTCCATATTCCAATATTCCCAGATCTGGTTGTCTTCTGCAAATGTGAGCCCAGTTCTGTTAAAAGCCACAAGTACACAAACACACACACTCCCTTTGGTCGGTTTCTTGTCCACAGCAGCAGAGTGGTATTTGGCTCAGAGAAGCAGAGTGAAAACATAACTGACCAGACAACTCAAGGTCTCTCTCTGTCTCTGTCTCTGTCTCTAACTCTGTCTCACACACACACACACACACACACTACTATTATGAAAAAAAAGCAAGAGTGAGGGATGTTATGAGGAACTTTCAAACACATAGAGAGAGAAGGGCGAGATGAAGAGAAGTTTCCTTCAGTTTAGCTCACTGTGAATAACCTTCCTCCTAGTAGCCTATTCTTGCTTGAATGGACTGCCCCTGGTCAATGGACACACACACACACGTGCATGCACACTCCCTGGCACACACACACACTCCTGGGAGACGGGAAGTTGGTAGATTCAATTGATCAGCAGCCAATCGGAGATCAATATCCCCTTGTGGTCTATTGTCACTTTAGCCAATTAACAGTGCCTCTATCCACATGCCGACACACTGACCACTGAACACAACACACACTACCTCCACTTGACACAAATATACTGCAAAATAATGAATACAATTTTAAAAATTGACAGAATAGGAGTGGAAAAAGAGAGAAAAAAAGTGTGTGTGTGTGTGTGTGTCTCCCTGCATGTACCAGAGGTTCTGACTCTTGTTAGCTGAGCTGTTCCGCTCACTGCTGCACAGTTGGCACCTTCCCCTCCGTCCGACCCTTTCAACAGGCTCCAACCACCCACAGTCCTGGCACACCGCCCTCAGCGAGTGTGTGGCAGGTCCTTCTCATATGTTTTGATGGGAAGGAATTGCAAAGGTGACAGGGGTACTCAAATAAGGTGGCAGTGGTACACACGGACACACACACACACCCTACAAATGTGAGCAGGCGCCAAGCAGTGTTTACAAAAAAACTCAGACACAGACAGAAAAAGAGAGGCTTTTTGTTAAACAAGATCTAGATTGCTTTTCCCTTCAGTTCTGCCTCTTTTGTCCCTCTACAGTTCTTTTCCTGACTCATTCATGTTACTTCATCAAAGAGAGAGAGGCAGAGAGAGAGAGAGAGAAATGGTGAGAGAATGTGTGTGTGCGTGTGTGTGTGTGTGTGTGTGTGTGTGTGTGTGTGTGTGTGTGTGTGTGTGTGTGTGTGTGTGTGTGTGTGTGTGTGTGTGTGTGTGTGTGTGTGTGTGTGTGTGTGTGTGTGTGTGTGTGTGTGTGTGTGTGTGTGTGTGTGTGTAGGAGAGAGTGCTAGCGAGGCAGAGCGAGAGAGAGAGAGCATGTCGCCTGGGACAACCAGCAGTACTGAATTACATTACAGGAGCTGGAGAGAGAAAGGAAAAAAAGAAAGAAATGAAAAAAAATAGATGAAAAGCTACAAATGAGAGATTTCCCTCTGAGGCGCATAAATCAGCAGAATATGTACAGGAAGGGAAGAGAGGGGGAACCTTTCTTTATTTTTCTCTCTTTCTCTTTCTCTCACCCTCTATTTCTCTCTGTAATGAAGGGTTAAAGAAGGTGGAACCTTATAACAGCCCTCACACATTCAGGTCCCCACTACCCCATTACCCCTAGTATACCCCTACCCTGCTACCCCAAGATGAGAGTCTGCTGGTTCTCTGCATTTGATTGCTTACAGACGGCAAACAGCTGTTTCCAAGACCTGAGTCAGATGCTGATTTGAAAGAAGAACGGAAGTTGTGCGAATGACTCAAGTGTTAAACAGTGGATTGCAGAACACCATCTGCCCTGAGACATTGGAACCACCTTTTCCCATCCCCTGGTCCATGGACTGGCATCCCTCTGCTGACATCACTTTAGTCCGTTTTCAAGTTAAAGAATCAGGCCCTGATTAACCCATTAGGAGAGGAAGAAATGGCTCCAGTATCATAACAGTCGAGTTCTTCTGGCTAGACCTCACCCAGCCCACAGTGGAAGGAACAACCATATATGGGCTTTCAGGAAGTAAAGGGATGAGTGAACTTTCCATGTTCACCATAGTAACAGGATGTGGGGATATGGGCCATCCAAGTCCACACTAATGAAAAGCACATGGGTGGATGATATTTCTGGAGAGCCTGTGGTGATCTGCCTTTACTGCAGAAGACTGATGGGAGTCAATAGTGCAAGAGTGTGTGTCTAGTCTTCACTCTTTGGCCCAGATTTGTCTCTGCCACACCTCTTGTCCATTCAGCCTCTAGCCCTGGCTGATTCAAAACACACATGAACCATGCAAAGAGAGGAGACAGACAGAGAGAGAGAGGAGAGAGACAGACAGGAGAGAGAGCGAGTGAGAGAGAGAGACAGACAAAGAGAGAGAGCGAAAGAGAGACAGAGAGAGAGAGAGGAGAGAGACAGTATTGCCCATGCTCTGTTCTGAGTGGAGGTAGGAGTTGTGCATGCTTATCTAAATGTAGAACAAACCCTGTACCCACCTACTCAACACAAGCACCCTCAGAGTACTACATCTACAACAAGCATCACTGTTTGTATGTGTGTATGTATGTGTGTGTGTGTGTGTGTGTGTGTGTGTGTGTGTGTGTGTGTGTGCGCGCGCCCGTGTGCATGTTTGTTTGTGTGTGTGGGTTGTGGTTTATGCATGCAGCACTTTGCTTTACCTAAATAGAATATTAACGGCGCTCGGCACAGGTGTCAGTGTGTGTGCACAATATCTACACCAAGCATTAGCGCGTGTGTGTCTTCAGTCATGTGCCCATGCAAGCAGCATACGAGAGGGGGACAGAGGTTACTAGGCTACGATCATGAGAGATAGAGCAAATAGGAGAGGGAGAGCATATAAGTGAGAGACAGTGAGTGAGAGAGTTGAGTGAGAGAGTTGAGTGAGAGCGAGAGAGCAATAGAGATGAGGGAGAGAGAGGGAATGAGAGAGAGGAGGAGAATGAGCCCAACCTAACCTAACCACATCTATATGTAAGCTATTCAATCTAGTCCCATTTCATATTCCCTGACTTTGGCAATATTTACAAGGGAATTTCCTGCCAATAAAGGCATTATTGAAGAGAGTGAGAGACGGGGGGGGGGGGGGGGGGGGGGGGGGGGGCAGACAGACACACACATAGACGTGCACACATATGCACAGAAAAACACTGACTGATAGGCACACATTCGAATCAAGCATGCATTAGTAAGCACAAAAGCACACACGTAATGTATGCGTGCAGGCTTCCAACATAAAACACATATTCTTATGAAAATGATCGAAAAGGACAACAGATAATGATCAAAGTGACATGAAAGTAAAGACAAAAAGGAGGAGAAATACTACACTTGCAATCAAAGATAGAGAGAATGAAGCAAAAAAATTAGAGTTTAGTTTTAATCAGCGAACAGCCAAAATGTTGATAGGCATACACACAGGCACAATGAGTCCCTAAAGGATTAGGACCCTGGCGGCAGGGTGTGTGTGTGTGTGTGTGTGTCCCACGAGACTGATTATCCATGAATGACTGATGACAGATCTTTGTTGTTTTTTTTCTCTTTTTTCTCTCTCTGTCTCTCTCTGTCTCTCTCTTTTCTTGTTTCCTCACCCTCTTCCTCTCTCTCTCTGCACTCGGGTGAGAGCTTTCAGGAGACAGGAACACACTCACAGATCTGCATGTATATTCAACAGAGGATCCTGAATATACTTAACGCTTTCATGTGTTACGGTGTACCGTTCCACACTGTTCCACACAGTCACTTCCTTGTATGCACACAGAAAATACACACTCGTTCATCTACACACACACACACACACACACACTGGCCATTGCTGGACCAGATAAACAACCGTTTATACTCAACCTTTCTGGATTTAGGTAACCCTCATGGCCAAAAATATTTCCCAATATAGAGTTTGTCAGACTGAACAGTTTCCAGTCCATACAGGACAAAGGGCTTGAGAGACAGAGTACATTTGATAAAGAGTTTGTCATGGAGAACAGAAGGGAAAGAAAGGAGAGAAGAGGAAACAACAGAATAGAATCAAATGAAAGGATCATGCTCCCTCAACTTCAGGCAGATCCTCCATGCCCTTTACCCTCACTGTCCCTCTATCCTCCATGCCCTTTACCCTCACTGTCCCTCTATCCTCCATGCCCTTTACCCTCACTGTCCCTCTATCCTCCATGCCCTTTACCCTCACTGTCCCTCTATCCTCCATGCCCTTTACCCTCACTGTCCCTCTATCCTCCATGCCCTTTATCCTCACTGTCCCTCTATCCTCCATGCCCTTTACCCTCACTGTCCCTCTATCCTCCATGCTCTTTACCCTCACTGTCCCTCTATCCTCCATGCCCTTTATCCTCACTGTCCCTCTATCCTCCATGCCCTTTACCCTCACTGTCCCTCTATCCTCCATGCCCTTTACCCTCACTGTCCCTCTATCCTCCATGCCCTTTACCCTCACTGTCCCTCTATCCTCCATGCCCTTTACCCTCACTGTCCCTCTATCCTCCATGCCCTTTACCCTCACTGTCCCTCTATCCTCCATGCCCTTTACCCTCACTGTCCCTCTATCCTCCATGCCCTTTACCCTCACTGTCCCTCTATCCTCCATGCCCTTTACCCTCACTGTCCCTCTATCCTCCATGCCCTTTAACCTCACTGTCCCTCTATCCTCCATGCCCTTTATCCTCACTGTCCCTCTATCCTCCATGCCCTTTACCCTCACTGTCCCTCTATCCTCCATGCCCTTTACCCTCACTGTCCCTCTATCCTCCATGCCCTTTACCCTCACTGTCCCTCTATCCTCCATGCCCTTTACCCTCACTGTCCCTCTATAATCCATGCCCTTTATCCTCACTGTCCCTCTATCCTCCATGCCCTTTACCCTCACTGTCCCTCTATCCTCCATGCCCTTTACCCTCACTGTCCCTCTATCCTCCATACCCTTTATCCTCACTGTCCCTCTATCCTCACTGTCCCTCTATCCTCCATGCCCTTTACCCTCACTGTCCCTCTATCCTCCATGCCCTTTACCCTCACTGTCCCTCTATCCTCCATGCCCTTTATCCTCACTGTCCTTCTATCCTCCATGCCCTTTACCCTCACTGTCCCTCTATCCTCCATGCCCTTTACCCTCACTGTCCCTCTATCCTCACTGTCCCTCTATCCTCCATGCTCTTTACCCTCACTGTCCCTTTACCCTCACTGTCCCTCTATCCTCCATGCAATTTACCCTCACTGTCCCTCTATCCTCCATGCCCTTTACCCTCACTGTCCCTCTATCCTCCATGCAATTTACCCTCACTGTCCCTCTATCTTCCATGCCCTTTACCCTCACTGTCCCTCTATCCTCCATGCCCTTTACCCTCACTGTCCCTCTATCCTCCATGCCCTTTACCCTCACTGTCCCTCTATCCTCCATGCCCTTTACCCTCACTGTCCCTCTATTCTCCATGCCCTTTATCCTCACTGTCCCTCTATCCTCCATGCCCTTTATCCTCACTGTCCCTCTATCCTCCATGCCCTTTATCCTCACTGTCCCTCTATCCTCTATGCCCTTTACCCTCACTGTCCCTCTATTCTCCATGCCCTTTACCCTCACTGTCCCTCTATCCTCCATGCCCTTTACCCTCACTGTCCCTCTATCCTCCATGCCCTTTACCCTCACTGTCCCTCTATTCTCCATGCCCTTTATCCTCACTGTCCCTCTATCCTCCATGCCCTTTATCCTCACTGTCCCTCTATCCTCCATGCCCTTTATCCTCACTGTCCCTCTATCCTCTATGCCCTTTACCCTCACTGTCCCTCTATTCTCCATGCCCTTTACCCTCACTGTCCCTCTATCCTCTATGCCCTTTACCCTCACTGTCCCTCTATCCTCCATGCCCTTTACCCTCACTGTCCCTCTATCCTCCATGCCCTTTACCCTCACTGTCCCTCTATCCTCCATGCCCTTTATCCTCACTGTCCCTCTATCGTCCATACCCTTTACCCTCACTGTCCCTTTACCCTCACTGTCCCTCTATCCTCCATGCCGTTTACCCTCACTATCCCTCTATCCTCCGTGCACTTTATCCTCACTGTCCCTCTATCCTCCATGCCCTTTACCCTCACTGTCCCTCTATATTCCCTCACATCTTTGTGTTCTCAGGACCTCTCCATCCATCTAAGACCCTGACATTAACACACAAACACTGCTCAATGGACTGCATTATAATATGAATGAGCCAAATGAATCAAATAGAGCTGAGATGCAGTAAACAGAGCTGACATTAACTTAATAAGAAGCACACACATTTCAGCTGTACATTTCATGGCCATTTCAGGTGGCTTTCTCCAGGTATTGATGATTGCTGTAGCGAGGGTTGCCGTGGCTGCATCTCTGGACACTACTGTGTTTTTCAGGTGTCAGACCAGCCGCCCAAAGAGGAATCCCGTCGTGGATGACATCATGTCTGTCCCTGTGAAATTATGTCATCGCTCTGGCTCATGTAAACAGTGGATGCCTTGGCCTCAAGGCAAGAGGTAGCAATCCACAATAATACCATAAACACCAGGCACTGTACGCCTGCACACAGACGAATGCACACACACGCACGCACACACACACACACACACACACACACACACTTAAAAGCCGTGTCCACTATTGCACAACTACTTCTGTCCCCCTTTCTCACACACACACACACCACACATAGCGGTACACACACACACACACACCACACATAGCGGTACACACACACACACACACCACACATAGCGGTACACACACACACACACACCACACATAGCGGTACACACACACACACACACCACACATAGCGGTACACACACACACCACACATAGCGGTACACACACACACACACACCACACATAGCGGTACACACACACCTCCCCTTCATCCTAAAGAACAAGAAGCACTTTTAGCGTTGTGTTTTGCGGGCTGTTTAAAATGCAATTTTTCTCTCATTCTCTGACTTCAAAGGCGCTGCGCTGAGCTCTTACTCCCTCTGCCAAATCCTCCAATCGTTTCTGATTTAGTGAGCTGGCTACGAGCCGAGAGAGACCGGGATGGGCTATTAACAACATCGGGGGGGAGCGATCTAGAAAGAGATTGAGTGAAAGAGAGAAGTACAGACAAGAGAGAGAGGGGATGAGAAGTAGAGGGAATTCCTGCTGGTCTTTTCATTCATATAGATCTTCAGTCATCGTCCATCAGTACACATCCCAGAATTTTACAACCAAAAACGGACTGGTTACATTAATACATGCTACATCAGTGCCACTGACAAACACCCTACAGAACAGATGCAGAGTAGAATTAGTCACCCCATACAACAACATACCTGTGTGTGTGTGTGTGTGTGTGTGTGTGTGTGTGTGTGTGTGTGTGTGTGTGTGTGTGTGTGTGTGTGTGTGTGTGTGTGTGTGTGTGTGTGTGTGTGTGTGTGTGTGTGTGTGTGTGTGTGTGTGTGTGTGTGTGTGTGTGTGCGTGTGTGTGTGTGTGTGGTAGTAGAAGAGGAGAAGAGGTCTTGTACACCGTCTCCAAGCGTAGGCTAAACCACATGATCCCCACCACCAACCCAACCACCCGCTAACGCTACCACCACTATCTCCAGCTCCGTAGAGGGGGTTGCCTCAGCTGCCATGCCCCATATGAAGTCTTGTTCCCTGGGGAGGACGGTGAAGGGGGCTGGGGCCTGTCTCTGTCTCTGCCTATGGCTGAGCAGATCTGCTGACTCATCACTGACACACACACACACACACACCACTTAAGAGCCAGCGTGTTCCCGCGGAGACGCTCGGATGAGTTGCCGGGGACGACGGTCCGTGCTGTCAGGCGGCGGTAATCTGACTGGATTATCAACCAGGTGGAAACGCTCAGCCACTCTCGCTCTCTCTCTCTTTTCCCGCTCTCCACTCCTCCTTTCCCTTTCTCCTCCTAGCCTCCCCGCTCCACTCTCCCTCCCTCTCTCTCTCTTCCCCCTCTCCACTCCTCCTTTCCCTCTCTCCTCCTAGCCTCCCCGCTCCACTCTCCCTCCATCGTCACCCTCCTGCTGTTTTATTCCCCCTCTCCTCTCCTCCTTTCTCTCCCTCCCTCCCTCTCTCTTCTCCCTCCAACTGCTCTCTCTCTCTTCGTCCAGTTAACTCCTCTCTTCCTTATTTCCTCCTCCTCTCTTACTCTTCCCTTCTCACTCATCCCTTTATCCTTTCTTCATATGCTCATTCCTCTTATCCTCCTTCCCTCCTCCTCCTTCTCCTCCTCCTCCAAGTATTACAACAATGTGAGCAGAAATCACCAATAGTGAGACCTGTGGTGGGTGATAAGGGCTGGTGTGTCGGGCTATAAAGAGACACATTCTCCCTACTCCCGTAGAGGCTTTTAAAACTGTTCTAGAAAAGATTCCCGGCTATCCTTTCAACTATGATCAGAGGCCCACTCCACTGTTCTCCTCCACTTTCTAAAGACACACAGACAGACACACAGACAGGCACACAGACAGACACACAGACAGAAGGCACTAACTAGTCTGCCATTAGATTGGGGGGGGGGGGGGTATAGGGGAGGGAGAGAGAACAGGGTGTCTCGTTTCTGTAACCGTGGCGATCAAAGTCATGGCACCCTAAGGCTAGAGCACCTGAAACACCTTAGCCAATCAGCTTGCTCGCTGGCTCTGAGTCGCAACGAGAGCTGTTACAAGAGCATCAGGATGACTGGACAGGGCTGCGGAGTGTGAGACAGCGTCTGATACATGCACACACACACACACACAGCGCACACAAACACATCACACACAAACACACAGCACACACAGACGGCACAGTGTAGGAGCCAGCGCTGACATAACCAGACACAGCACTTGAGGAGAAAGGAAGAGAGATGAGAGGGAGGGAAAAGGGGGAAGAATAGAGCAAGAGGAAAAGAGATAGATTAAAGAAAGAGAGAGCCAACGAGGGTCTGACAGCCAGGTCTGCAGGTCTCTCTGAAACATGATTATTAAGCCTGAGCTGCTGTGTGTGTGTGTGTGTGTGTGTGTGTGTGTGTGTGTGTGTGTGTGTGTGTGTGTGTGTGTGTGTGTGTGTGTGTGTGTGTGTGTGTGTGTGTGTGTGTGTGTGTGTGTGTGTGCGTGCAGCTTCAAGGGCACAATGACTACATCAGAGTTGGCCTCTTTCCCTCTCAAAAATGTGCACACACACACACCCGCCAATCCACACCTTCTGAGAAGTGACACACCTGTGCAAGGACAGGCTCAGCCACACCCTCTGTGATACAGCACACCTGTACAACTATACACCTCCAGACAAGACAACTGTCTGTCTACACACACACACACACACACACACACCTGCACTGAAACAACTACTGCCTAGAGGCTAACATCACAGAGAGGGGGGAGAGGGAGAGAAAGAAAGAAAGAAAGAAAGAAAGAAAGAAAGAAAGAAAGAAAGAAAGAAAGAAAGAAAGAAAGAAAGAAAGAAAGAAAGAGAAATGCATACACGAGAAAATAGATATGAGGAATAGAAAGACAAAGAGTCCTAGTGCAGATATCAAACCCTCACTGCCAACGCTATATCACTGGTGTTCATCGGAGGGGCTGAGGTTTATAGTTACGCTATATAACAGTTATAACTCAGTCACCTCGTCAACAGACACCATGCTGATCCTTATAAGGACGTGGACGTTATAGATGGATCATGTTACAGATTTAGAACAAACAACAACGACAAAAGAAGGAAATTGACATTTTTCCTCTCCATATCTAAAAATGAGATTCTGGAATTACCCTGCTGCAGAAGCAAAACATTGGTGAATCTGTGTGTGTGTGTGTGTGTGTGTGTGTGTGTGTGTGTGTGTGTGTGTGTGTGTGTGTGTGTGTGTGTGTGTGTGTGTGTGTGTGTGTGTGTGTGTGTGTGTGTGTGTGTGTGTGTTTTGGCAGGGGAGTAGTCCCGGGGAGAGGAGATCTAACTAACCCCCAAACCCTGAAACCCTTTCCTCCTCCCCCTGCCTCCCCCTTGCCCTGCCTGCACCTCACATCACATCAACCCCCTGCCCAGAGGGCTAGGCCAGGCAGACAGCTATCTGAATCTCAAGGGGGGGGGGGGGGCAACACGAAGTTCCCCCCTCCCCAGCCCCATTACACCAGAAGCCCATCCAAAAAACAATCCCCATCAGAATGTCAGTCGGCCATCAGGAATAATGAAGGAATACCGAAGCTCTGGTATTCTAAATATAATAAAATACAATGTAAAGCTCTTTGAAAACTATATAAATGTTAACAGACTATATATATGCTAAAGTACTATATAATAGCATTTAATATAGTTATTATTATTTCAATAATATTCTGTGGTAAGATAATAGCCTCACCACCAAAGTGACTGTACAAGTAAAGAGAGCAGCCAATTCCGAACACTCTCCAAATACACAGCTATATATGGTGTAAGATGATCATAAAGGCAACAGTGTTGGTTTAGAAGAGAGGGACAGATGTGCGCATGAGCAGGTTATTGTATGTGACCAGTGTCATCTAGATATGGCCTCAGTAACCTCGAACTTTAGAACTATGGTTTGATCACCAATCAACCTTTCAACTTCAGTATTTTAGGGTAAGATAGGGCCCATGATAACCCAGGCAGGCGTATACACCACTCATTTACCTCAATCTTAGTATTTTCTCTATTGAGTGATTAAATGATATACAAACAATATAATAAAATGTCCCTTAGACCTCAAAAAAACAATAATTATAAAATATTCACAAACAAATTATTAAATAACGTTATAGAATTATTCTACATTAAATTCACTTGACATAACTACTGAATTCTTCTGTGCCAAATGGCGAAAGTCCTAAAACTTCTAAAGATTTTTTTTAAAAGCCCCAATTAACCTATTGAATAAGACACCTGCAAATAACTGTAACGCTAATTGTTATGATAAACACGAGTGGTGGGAATAAATACAGTCTCTATATAATTTGTCAATTTAACCATAATTCTCATCTTCTTTTATTTTGTTATTTTTTACTTAATTCAATCTTCATTCAAAAGGTATAGTCACTACATTTGTATTTACAAAGACGGCCTGGCATTTCTTATTTGAATGAAAGCGAAGAAAAAAAGAAACGCATATGCCTGTGACTTCCTTGGATGTTCCTTCTAATATGCCATTAGTCTTGTAGATTTAAAGCATATATGCAGTCTACGATGTCGTTCACTGTGAATCTCTCCTATTACAGGAGAGACAAAACGATTCAAATGCATAATTTAATTGATAGGCGTAATATATTTACACCAACATCTACGGCTGGAAAAGTCATTTTCAGAAATATTAGGACAACACAGGTTCTTCATCTCAACATAAGTAATTCATGTGATTTCACCCAAGACACATTTATTTTAGATTTCTACACAAATCCGCTCGGTTATATGATTCAATACATGATTAGGTGCAGCAGACACCCCTCCCCCAACCCAGAGACACACACCTTACCAGTTCCCTCCCGCTTCTCCTCCTCCTTTGGGGCAGGATACCAAAGCTACTTTTAAAATCTAATGCATGCACTGTCAAACCATTCTCGCCCCGTCACGTCCGTGCTGAATAACAGAAACGGGATTTTCTGGTATTACGTGCACCTCTATTAGCGCGAGCTCCGCTCCCACCGGACTGATCTCCGGTCCCAGACACAGGACAGTCCCGGGGCCTCACCGATAACCGAATGGAACGCACCAGCTCGCGCTTAACCCCTTCCACCTCCACACCCACCACACTCACGCTGCAGTACAGAGCCTGCCTGCGCACATACACCAATAATCTTAGCAAATAACAAATGATTGATGGTAAATAAGGCAATATAAAGTTACAAATGGATTAAAACCCAGTTATAACAGTATGATTAATCAATTTCATTAAACTGACATTTTTGAGTGAAACTATCAAACCATATAAAATAAGATTCCATGTCACTTGAAAGCAAATTAATTATAATAATAATAATCCCATAGATTTCTGAATAATCCCATCATATTTCTGAATTATGCAATACTCTAGGTTATAATAGGCTGTAATCTAAAAATAGGCCTAACGTTGTATATATTGTTCTTAATAGAAATCGTCTTGTCTAGAATAAGCCTAATCTCACTAAATTTGCAATTCAACTAAATAATCTTATTTTGTGCTTAGTTTGACAAGATGCACGATTCTTTTTCATATTAAAGTACACTCCCACTGGGCACAGACATCAAATCGTCGTCTATTCCACATTGGTTCAAAGTAATTGAATTGAAATGACGTGTAAACAACGTTTACCCAGTAGATCGGTTCTGACCAGGTAAGTAAAAAACAACACTAAACAGTTCAATAAAACGTCATTTTGCCTAAAACTGAAACATTAAATATCTAAAGAGTCCACAGCAAGTGCTAATTTCCTGAATGACCACATCGACTAACTCATTTCCTTTTCCAATAAATTATCGTTCTTCACTGAAAAACGTCAAGAGTTAAGTTTTTAAGGGAGTGGGGGGTGGGTGGGGCGGTAAATAAAACAATATAAACTGTCTGTAGGTTAGCACTTTCCAACAGCCAAAAAACACCATAGAGGTTTTAATACAATTGTATAATTCATCTTATTTTGCATAACAAATTCGTATTCACACCAACCTGAATGTGGGGCCATGGAGATGTGAGAGGGATAGTATTTTCCGGGCTGGAAATGAGCGGGGTGCTGCACGGTGCTGTGGCCGCCAGGAGTTATCCGAGAGGCGGCATGGTGAACCAACGCGCCCCGCTCTGTCAAGAGGTGGTGTGGAGGAGCGAAATCCCGGCTTTCCATTCTGTCGAGAAGAAATAAATCCCCCAATCCAGAGGAAAAGCCAGAAGCATCGAACGCTTCCCAGATGCAATAATCCCTTTTATGAACTTCGGATAGGTCGTCTTGCATTCAGTCGAGTTTTTGCCTTGCCGACCAAAAGGTATGTCCCGGTCATGTTCTACAATGAGAAAACACAAGACCACGTCAATGCACTGAAAACAATGGGACAAAAACTCTGAAATAATTATTTAGGCATGTAATTCTCACACGCATGCTGTGTAATGTTACCAACAAAACTACTACCTTGCATAACAAAAGTATACCTTTTAAGTGTTTTTAGATATCAGTAAAATATCAGACTTGGCTAGTTAAATAAAGGTTAAATAAAACAATAAACAATAATTATATATGTTTGACTAAATTAAACCAAAACAAATAGCCTACAGTAAAGTATAAGCTACAAGTCTGGTCGTTTGCCGAGACCCAAACCGCCTACTTTGGTCTCCATTGCAGACAAGAGACGGGTAGGCTACAAACTGAACAACAAAAGAAGTGGTCATCCTAAACTACGGGTTGTTTTATTGTTGGGGACCATAAAGCTATACTGCATCAGCGTATTCTGAAACCTAGATGTGAGTCAGTCTGTGTGTGTGGTGGTGGGGAGGGGGGGGGGGGGACGCTATATCTCACCCTCTCTGATAGAAGGAACCAGATAAAACCTGAAGCAAATGTTTGATCTTTCAGTCAGCCCATTAAAGACCAAATGTTCCCCTTCTCAAACTTCAAGCATCAAAATTGTTTCCTCGACCATAGCCTACTGCACATCATTAAAAGGAGCATACATTATACATATGTCGAGGTAAACAAAATACCATGAAGACTTAAATATCGACGTAGATATATGAAATGGATCAGCTACAGTATTTCGTTAGACTTGGGACAATTCTGACATGTCAATGAAGTTTGACTGGCTCATAAATTGACTGTCTGTACATTTGTTTTTCTTTACTGACATGCCAGTGAATGTGCTTGAGAAGAAGCATTGAAATCGCTTGTTTAAAGCAAATGTAACTGAATAGTTAAGTCAGCATTGCATCTCACCCTTTTACAATGGCAATCACTTATTATGCATGTAGACATGGGTGGGTGCAACCAAGTATAATAAGACTACTAACTAAATGACGTTTACCGCCAGGGAGACGTAAGAATAAATAAAGGAATAATAAGACTACTAACTAAATGACGTTTACCGCCAGGGAGAGACGTAAGAATAAATAAAGGAATAATAAGACTACTAACTAAATTACGTTTACCGCCAGGGAGAGACGTAAGAATAAATATAGGAATAATAAGACAACTAACTAAATGACGTTTACCGCCAGGGAGAGAGATGTAATAATAAATATAGAAATGGGAATCAACAAGCCCATGTGTGTCTTATAGCCCTAGTCATTCAGTTCAATGGAACACCCCATGGCGCTCAAATATGGATAGGTGGGTCTATGTTCACAAAACACACCTCATTGGGCAATGTATTAGGCCCCTTCCATAGCACGTCCATTCAGCGCACATAGAGGCTGATACGGTGATACGGTGATGAACCTCAATGATATCAATAAAATCTAAGATAAGAGAACAAAGAAAATATCAAATGGCGAGCTAAACCAACTGGTCCCCTTGCTGTTTCAAGGAGAAAAGTATACAGCGAACATTCTACTAGAACAGTAGGTCTTCTAGTCAAACTTTCAGGAATTCTATCCTGAGCAAAACAAGGTTCTCTCAAAACGACAAAACAGAGGCCTATAGGTTCACGCAGCATAGGCTGACGTGTGTGTGTGTGTGTCTGTGTGTGTGTGCGTGTGTACACGGTGCTCAGTGAGAGATTTGCACGTATTCAAATCCTTGAGCATGACAATGTGTATGGTAGAGAGAGTATTTGCATTCAAAATGTTGACAATCGTTTAAAAATGGTCTTGGTTATGAAGGGCCTAGTCGCCTCACACTGTGATCCAAAATATTATGTTTCATTCAATTACATAGAGCTATAATTACTAAATGCAATTAAAAAATGCCATTTCAATTCAAATAGTCACATAAAAAATGTATAAACATTCCTGGTGACGCAATTAACGTTTTTTTTTTTCTTTATAAATAAGTAGGCTAATGGGACTATATGGAAAACAATTATGTTATTTCATGTTGCAACAATCAAAGGTACATGACTTCTTCTCATTTGACACTGATACATTTTTACATTATTGGTCGTCAACAAACGTCTAAAATGTTTTCATTCTACGTTAACACGAAGCCACTCAAACTATGCAATTCGACCCAAACAACATTTACATTCAATGTAGGAGCCAAGGCCTACCGTCCTCCAAGAGCGTCACAGAGCTGACGAGAGCCCATCACATTAAAAATCACTTATTAAAATCTGATTAAAAAACAAGGTAGCCTGGGCCTATTTAAATCTGGGATCAACGTGGGAGTAGGCTACTCTAGGTTAGGAGACGCTGAGACTTCCTTTCCTTCCACTCCTCTGTGACAGACACTCTCTCTTTCACCCCCCCAATCGCTGCCCCAAAGGGTCAAACTATCAGGAGACAAAAAAAATCCCCCTTCGAAAACTACCAGTCGAATGGCAATAGGCTACATGAAAAGCCTGCATAAGCACTGAGGTGGAACAAGCACTAATTTCTACTCTCTTCCCAGTCCCCCGCATGAGATTGGAATACAAGTACGGCATTTTGGGCATAGAAAGCCCGAACATCTTCTGAAAAAGAATAGACTCTCGTAAGGACATAACTGCTATCATTGTCATGTGTTCTCTATACGGCTTTACGTTGGGCCCAAGAGCGTACTCAGTGCAATTCACTATTTTGCTGTAAAGCAAAGTCACAAGTCATAACTGGCATACTAAATCAAGATATTCAAATGCCAGTTAAGCGAGAGAGACACTCCAAGCACAGCGAAAACTGCCGGGTGGGACTCGTCAAGATCTCTTTACTGGCAAAGCCCCCTCGATAACAACTGTGAAAAACTGTAGTAGGCTAAGCCTATGTAATCAACTACTGATATTAAAACAACAAAACAAAAATATAATTAATCCATTATTTAGCACCAAATGGTGGTATCTGAACCGCGAAAAAGAATAGAACGGATACAACCAAATAACTGTAAACTATATTAAAATACAATAATTTGCTAACGTGGCATCTCATCTCATCATGAGAGAGTAATTGGAGATTATTGTTTAACGGTACAATAATAATTGTCTATACAACAACCAACGTTTAGGTTGTCAACAGCATGAGCAACTTGGCTCAAGTACAATTATTAAAATCGCTACATTGTCATGAATTGTTGTTGTATAATATAACACTATGCTCATTATTGTATTTGTTATTATACTATTTATAATTATAATTATTTTGTTAGCAATATTATTACTGTTATTACTCTCATTATTAATACTATAGGCTTACCGGACTACTACAAAACAATAAAATCTATGTGCAGTGTGAATTAAATTCATGCATATTCTTTACATATAATTGCTCCAGACCCTCTCAGTCTAAAATAACACACATTTTCTACTACAAAGACTCTTAAAAGCAGCACTTTGAAAGTATACATGTTTATTATCACACACATTCAAAATGGATACAATAAAGAAATTACTTACTGGTAAGTTATTCCTTGCATAACAATTAATGATTTAAAAAATAGTATGAAAACATACAAATGAAAAAAAGCGGCGTACAACAAAGAAAAACGTGGAAATAGTTACATCCTAGTCTGCAGATTGTATTGTGCAGTTGAGGTATAGAGATGCATCGTAGAAGTACAGGCTTCTAGTGAATCGAAGATCGCACATCCACACAGAAACTCTCCCACTGTATCCGCTAGTGCCACAACTACGCGCGAAGGAGGGACAGTAGGGGAACGCGCTCGACCATTGGTTTGGTAAACACAATGAGAAGCGTGCCCGTGAGACGCGCCCCGTGATAAACAGAGTCTCCGATTGGATGGTGCCGTAAACCAATGGCGAAGTTGCTGGATTCGCAAAACAAAACGGCGGGCGTTTGATTCAAGCCCTTTCCAGAGAACAGCATGCCCTGCACGCAAACGCAAGGAGACAGGCAGCACTGTGAGTGAAAAGCAGAAAATATACACTTTTTGATCACTAGGAAGTCAACAGAATATTTTGTGATCACATTAACGAGGCCTACACGTCAATCACCAAACTAGGTTAAAACAATAAAAAATGTTTGGATAACATTGGCAGTTTTATTTGTATTATTTTACAATAACATTTTTTTATAGCTTCACACTTATGCCTTACTTGTGTCACCAGAAATAGGCAAAAGGTTTTGATGATCAGTTTAATTTATTTATAACTTGCTTAATAACACATGTATTAAAAGGTCTTAAACCTGAGTATCATATTTATAAATTATGCCTACAAATATATGTTTGTAACATTTGGTAAATATAATAGAAAATAAGTAGATTAAAAGGTCATTAAAGAACAACAGAAATGCAGGAGCAATTCAAATAATAGACTAAATAACTCGGGATGTAAAAACTTTGGGGTCTGTTTATGTTTACTGTCATGACACACACACGCGAGCGCGCGGGCGCACACACACACACACACACACACACACACACACATCACACACACACACACACACACAGGGTTTGGGAAATCGAATCACAATGTAATTTGATAGCATTACTGTCCTCGGGGTTAGTTTTGCTCACGGTTCCCTAATTTAGTCAATTAAAAAAGGAAGGATATGGCCTTGTGTGTTTCCATGTTAAAAATCTATGAGCTATAGGCTAATATTCCCAGTCCATTCCCAGTTTGTTTTTAATGGAAGTAAAGGGTTAAAACTCGAGCGTTCGGTCTGTGTAAAGTGTCTGATTGGTTGGCATGTTGCCAGGGTGCTGTCAATCACAGAGTGTAAACAAGGTTCTGATTGGCTGCTGGCCAGTCCGCACTGGGCTGCCTGAAAAAAGCAATTACTGGCCCTGCGGTTTCAAGGCGGCCCCGGGTTGAACGATGAAAGGAGATAAGGAGAGGCTGTTTCAAGGCGCCCCCACGGCGAACCCCGTTGGCCCCAGCGCAAAAGGAGAGTCAAGAGTGACTAAATCAAAGGGAATACGTTAAAAAGGGGGAAATTACATGTTGTATTAAATGTAGAGGCTAGATTTGCGGATTAATGCGATGGAATAACAACGTTGCATAAAGAAAATGGAAGGTAAAACGGCTACAATGACAGGAAACAACTATTTAGCTCTTATTTGAAATGGGAATGCTGTTTTTCCAAGATACGGACCACAAAAACGATTAGTTTGCAAAAGAGATAAAGAGCGAGAGCGAGGTCGATTCGGATTCGGTGGTAGAAAACCTTGGACTCGTGTCATTTCATCGGTGTTTCTAAAACGTTAGCGTACGTTTTTATTGCCAGCTATTCAATAACCATGCTTAAGTAAGTGGATATTTCCGACTTTACGCAGTAAGTAGGATACGTTACAATCGCAAATTGGAGTATTACCATAACTGTTCAAGGATACCTCACATGGGTGTTGTTTTACTTGTTACCATGAATTGGGCTTAGCTACATACATTGCTTGCTACAAGAAAACAACAATATCTCAAGAAGGGCTGAAAATAAGGAGAGAATCATTTGTTTTAAATGTTCCATCTCTAAAGAATAGGCTAAATCCAATCTCGCATGATTCAGAATGGACCAGCATGGTCCCATTGCTTTAATGGTGGAGGATTTCATAATTAATTCACTAACTGAACAGAGCTAATAATAATAGCCTAATGATAATAATAATGAAAATGAATATAACATATTAGTTTATGACGCAATGCTACAACAATGCTGACATACAGCGCCTTCAGAAAATATTCACATCCCTTGACTTTTTCCAAATGATGTTGTGTTACAGCCTGAATGTAAAATGGATGAAATTGAGATTTGGTTGTCACTGGCCTACACACAATACCACATCATGTCAAAGTGGAGTTATGTTTTTCGAAATTTGCACAAATTAATAATAAATGAACAAATGAAATGTTTAACATGATTTTTCAATAACTACATAATCTCTGTACCCCACTGTAAGGTCCCTCAGTCTAGAAGTGAGTTTCAAACACAGAGACCAGGGAGGTTTCCAATGCCTCCAAAGAAGGGCACCTATTGGCAGATGGGTAAAAAATCAATTTAAAAAAACGTTGAATATCCCTCTGAGCATGGTGAAGTTATTAATATCACCTTGGATGGTGTATCAATACACACAGTCACTACAAATATACAGGCGTCCTTCCTAACTCAGTTGCCTGAGAAGAAGGAAACCACTCAGGGATTTCACCATGAGGCCAATTATGACTTTTAAACAGTTACGGAGTTTTATGGCTGTGATAGGAGAAAACTGAGGATGGATCAACAACATTGTAGTTACTCCACAATACTAACCCAATTAACAGAGTGAAAAGAAGGAAGTCCGTACCAAATACAAATATTCCAAAACATTTTTTCAAGGAAATAAAGTAATACCGCAAAAAGTGTGGCAAACCAATTAACATTTTGTCCTGAATATAAAGTATTTGGGAGAAATCCAATACAACACATTACTGAGTACCTCTCTCTATATTTTCAAGCATAGTGGTGGCTGTATCATGTTATGGGTTTTCTTGTAATCGTTAAGGACTGGGGACTTTTTCAGAATGAAAAATAAATGGAATGGAACTATGCACAGACAATATCCTAGAAGAGATTAAATCACCTTTCAGCATGACAATAACCTAAAACACAAGGCCAATTCTAAACTGGAGTCGCTTACCAAGAAGACAGTGAATGTTCCTGAGTGGCCGAGTTGCAGTTTTGACTTAAAATCTACTTTAAAATCAATAGCAAGATCTAAAAATGGTTGTCTACCAATGATCAAGAATCAATTTGACAGAGCTTGAATTATTTTGAAAAGAATAGGCCTAATGGGCAAATATTGCACAATCTGGGTGTGGAAAGCTCTTAGAGACTTTTCCGGAAAGACACAGCTGTAATTGTTGCCAAAGGTGATTCTTACTTATTGACTCAGGGGGTTGAATACTTATCTAATCAAGATGTTAGTGTTTTAGTTTTCATACATTTTTTACAAATGTTAGAATTTCTAATTGACTGCAAAACCACAATTTAGGAGAAAAAAAAATCCCAGACTACAAAAATGATCACTCTGCATCTCTGGGGTAGATCTAATGAGCAGTCAAACATCAGAGGAAACATTAGATATGCACTCTATATATCGGCATTATTCAATCAATCTCCTTTTGGTAGAACTACAACAAACACCAAAATCCCAACATCTGACCAGCGGCATCAAACATGATCCAACATCATCCCCCGTGGACAATGGCAATGACGTGAACTAATAAATATAATTAAAATCAAATAATGTAAAACGAGGAGCCTAGACTTGTACGTTTTAATTCAATAATCTAATCGCATCGCAATCTACATATGCACCACGCATTCCATGGGTCCTGACCCCATTGGCCTGTCGATGGGTTGGAGCCTCCACTTGTCCACACACACACAATCTGATCATCGATATTGTGAGCACCGACTTACTCCATTCCTCAAAATTGAGGATTCACTGTCCAGCCCCAAATGTGCCAAATATACATTTCAGTATTGTAATTTATGCATTAGTGCCCATTAGGCTGATACACGCAGACCTATAGCCTAAGTGTGAAATACTACATTAGTAAAATCACTCTAATGTAAGACAGGCAGTTTTCTATTCAACCTACATTTCACATGCTTTCATCGAGTTAGGTGGTGCATGCATACTCAGTGATAAACAGAATCGCCTTCCTCTAGATAAAAAATATATAATTTTCATTAATTTCGTTGTGATTTTTTTATATAGAAGAAATCACCTTCCAACCTCTCTCTCCCATTCCATTCTCCAGCACCGTTGTCTTTAAAACTAATGACATCGGGACAATAAAGAAGTATGTTCCTCGCCTGCACAAAAGGGGTCCCGCACTTAAAACAGAAATCTGCATTTAATTTATTTAGTGACAAGAAAAAGCCCTTTACTGCCTGATTTTTATTGGTTCTTTTTCACTTAAAAGGTGGGGGGTTGGGTGGGTGCTCGTCTGCTCGGTGTGTGTAGAAAGCATAACACACACACACGTTTCTCTTCTCTCTCGTCTGTGTGCCAGCGCGAGCTACACTATAAGGAGGGGACGCACGGATAATTAATGCGGATTGACTGATTACTCTTGAAACAGACCGGTCCTGCGCGATGGATTGTCATCGAGCAATAAAGCGTTCTTGACTGACACTTCCCCCCTTCCCTTCCCGTCCCCTCTGACTCCCAAACTACTAGAGCGGGGCGTTTTTTGCCAGCAAAGGCCCACTTCCAAAAAGCCAGGCTGGAGTTTTCATTTCCGCTGGAGAGACGAGCGTCTTTCTGTTTGACCTGTGTTTTCACCGTGACCATTCTAGAACCAAAGGACGTCCGCACAGCACAGTTCACTTGCCTCCGCGCTCGAGGCAATGTCTGTAGGCAAAGGGAGCCTGCTGCTTCTAGCGTGTGCGCAAGTGTGTGCGTAAAACGACTGGGTATTCTAAATAAATAATGGGGTGTCACGTATAGATGCAATGGTCCTAAGGTAAAGCTGAATTAACTTAGGAAGGGTATAGCTACATATTCCCAGTGCAATTCGCAGTCAACGGGAAACACTGACAGACAGGGCGAGGTAAATGAGGGCCAACTGAAGATCTCTACGGGAGGGCCTCTACAGCAGGCAACAATTCTATTCTTACGAAAATATTTCTGATGTCCACTAATGATGACGAATTCCAAACAGGGCTTTTCACCAGGGAAACGCCTTAATAAGTCGAAGGTATAGGCTGATCCCTCCGAGACATTGATGAAATTACTGACCGACTGAAATATGGCAAAATAAAATAGGTTTATTGAAATATCTCTGCGGTTATTACTAAAATAACATTTACTGAAAACACGTTCTTAAATGTAGGTGTAGTCTATGTCTGGGGCTCTAGGAGTAACATATAAACGGTAAGCCCTATATTTTGATGGCTGATTGGTCAACAAGGGTGTGTGGAGTCTGCCACTCAGCAACTCTTCAGTTTGTGTGTTTTTAGGCCTATACATCTATATCAATAAATTCAACTTTGGTATAACCACATGCACCCAGACAGAATGTGCAGGTCCTAAGATCCTGGTGAGGACACCGTCCCCAAAACACGACATGATGGACTAGAACTTCAGCCTAAAAGCAACGTGACCTTTTAAGCTCAGTGTGTGCATGAGAAGCTGCTATTTCTGGTCATCATGATAGATAGCTACTTCACAACAGGCCATCGCCGATATGTTATAAAACACTACAAGCTACAGCAGGTATGGCTGTAAACCAAATATCTCCAATGTTAGCAGCATTGAGCACATATTTGTATAAACATCGTTTTTTTTTAAAGACACAAGATATTTTTCTTCAACTTTATTTTAGGTCTATAATTTCAGAATGGCTGAATGCTTCTCTCACATCAACATATTTTGGTGACCACGCAAAATAGCCAAAGTCTACAAAATAGCCAAAGTCTACAATTATAACAGTGAGTGAATTATATTACAAATCGACAAAGTGAAATTAACCACAAAGGAGTATAAATAAATTGGTAATGTCAAGGACAACAGCCTAATTTTCCTCACAAACGTGCAGAATGCCAGCATGTTTCAGCTTTTGAACAGCTTGCCAAACAACAAGAAGGTTACAATGGGCTTGGGCAATACACTGGGACAGAATGCCATCCATTACCGAGGTCGCCATCATGTAGGCTAACATGTTCTCATTATCAGCATTTGAACATACATAAAGCAGCCTTCTAAGGCCTCAATATAGAGCCTATTACCTGGACGTTCCATCAAGTCCCCCAAAAGAGTTGCCAGCTTAGGCCTGACTCTACCTTAAGCCTTTGGACCGCAACACAGATAGTGGAAACGCAGTTTAGGCCTGAACAAAACTGTAGCACCGTCAGTAGATATGGACACAGAATGGGATTAAATATACAGGAGACATGCGTGTGGCTGACTAGTGACGAGAGTTCCAACCTGGAATGAAGACCTATACGTCCAAGTTAACGTGCATTCATCTGTACACCTCGGAGACTCGCAGCAAAGCTACCATTTTCGCTAATTAGGGTTCGAGCAGTTTTACTGGCATCATTCGACCAGGGGAAGCAAATTGGCGTTCCCTTCTCAACAGAGAACAAGCCGGGGAATGGCCATGGGGTCTATGAAAACTTGCTTCATATAAAATATGACCGAGTGAAAAGTATGACACCCCTGGCTTCACACCTACACACTCTCAACACACACAACATGATTGGACACGATTTGCTTAGGCCTGCGTTCAGAGATGTGAGATATGATATGCCCTGATTTTCGGTTGCAGGAGGAGGGAGAAGCGGCTAAAGAAGAGGCTCGTTCTTGTGTGGACAGGTGACTAAAGTGTAGGCCTATGTTGAACGTGAAGTCAATAGTCAAGGCCTTATAACATTGCGGTTTTTTGCTGTCTCTAGGTTCTCGATTGCAATTCAGGAATACACTGAATATTTCCCACCTAAACGTTCTATGTGCAATTGAAATAGTGCAAAATAATACAAGAAGTGCATGACTGGATAGGAAGTACGAGTTATTAGATTGTAAGTTAGTATTACTAAGCATACGTCTACATGTTACATAGACCAGAGCATCAACATTGGTTAGGCCTATCAGATAAACCTCGTTGAGCAGGAAGCCGCCAAGCTGCCAAGACCATCATTTGTCATTTTAAAACCGGGTCTGAGTCCCTGGTCCCGGGTTATCGATAGAAGCAAACCTGCACCTCATTAGTGGAAGTATATGCCCAGCTCCTATAAATGGCACATGCCTCCTTCATTACGACCTGTTTTATAGAAGAGGCTAAACGTTAAACTACGCAAAATAAAAAACTACAATAGCAACCTGAACATGCTAAAAGCTTTGGGTTGGCGCAAACTATTATTTAATCGATTTAAGGTGAAGGTATAAACCGGTGGAGCCTACTGGATCATGTGTGGTTCATTATAAAATTACATAATTTAGATAATGAAACATGTTAATCGTTGAAGCTTGCTGTTGGTTTATTTCAAAATGCAATCATTATTAAATGTCATAATGAATTAATTGGTAATAATTGGCGTAATTAATGTAGGCCCTAATCGAAGAAGTTATTGATTATGGATAATTTTATATTGAAATCATACTTTAAAATTTAAAATACGTTTTAGTTGTTCTGGAAGTGAAACTACAAAACATAGGCTACTATAAAACATAAGGCCTTATGCCACAAATGTATTGCTTGTTGTATTAGCTAATCAATAATTGTCAAATTACGTAGCCTACTCCAAATCCTCTGACAGAGAACATAAATAAAACAGTGACTGCACGAAACCTCAATGTGCTAAGACAAGAGAGTCACAAAATGGTCACAAAATGTCGACATGTTGTTGTTTACCATCTCTGGGTTAAATCTCTCCAAACTTCAGGAAATAAACAACAATAACAACTGAAAATTTCTTCAACCATTGATATTTTAAATAATAATGTGACGTTTGTTCCCTCAAGTGTGTGTGTTGTTCCCTCAAGTGTGTGTGTGTGTGTGAGTGTGTACGTTTCGGCTCGTGCGTGTGTGGTGGTGATTCAGGAATCAACGAAGTGTTCTTTTCGCACATGAAGCACTGTTAACAATCAGATACGCATCAACTTATCGCATTACCATATAACACTATTTTAAGTAGCCTACCCAATTGCACGAAGAAAGCGACAAAACTGTCTTCACATAGTTCGATGGTCAGGCATCACAATCTCTACAGGCCTCATCCTGTCCTTCCCCGAATAGGAGTGTGGGAGTGTGTGCGTGTGTGTGTGACCAATACCTTAATAATAAGCAATCCATATGAAATGTTTTATGGATTTTTAAAAAAGTCCCTTGTTTATAACCATACATTACATTAGAGCGATGTGCTACCCGACAAAACCATGCCGAATCAGTAAAGATTGTCATTATTCTACTTTTTAAATGTGGCCGACGTAAGAGGCTCACTCACAGTCATATCCAAACCTAAAAGTTGTCTACCCATGAACAACACAGGCAACATGATCGGTGTATGTAGTCCTACTTATAGTCTACTCTAAAGTCACCCTGAGTAATTTAGGTAGTCTACAACAAAGGTGGTCAGAATGTCAAATGTTTCAATGTGCAAATAGGCTACAGGAAAAATGGTGTTGTCTCGGAAAAGGGCAGTGCTACGCAGTCAAAATGAACCATAAAGGTTGTGCTATAAGAGGTGAATAAATAGCAACTCTAGAACAATTGACACAAGGTTATTACTACGAATGTTATATTTCAGCTGCTAGAGACTGTGGGAAAATAAATGCATGCTACAATCATTATTGCAGTCTTATAATCGTGCATATTTAAATCGGATACAAGGAGCAGTAATTTATTTGATAAATGGAAAACATACAAAATATTTCCGTATTGACTAAATAAATAAAGAAATGCCTTGTGATTTAAATTCATGTGTGTGTCCTTGCAGCGTTTGCAATCCATCTAAACAAGACGCAACTAGAAACGCAAAGCCTATGACAAAATAAAAACATCTAAACCAGTTTATAACACGCCAGTCTATTCAAGCCGTTATGTGAGAGTTGATCAACGTTTAAAAACGTCATCCGTGCAAAATACAGCAGTTTGTTTGTATTCTGTAATTCACAGTGACAATGATAAATAAAAATGTGGAAAGTAGAAAACACCTACCTATAAAAACGACAGTCGGTCCCGCACAAAACTGTAGCCCATTTATAACACACGGTATCGCTATTGATTTACGCAGAAGGGAGAATAAAACAAAAATATAGATGAGGTGTAAAACCTTACCCTCTTTAAAATGTAAATCTTCAAACAGTCTTAATCCCTGCAAGTGTAATCTAACTAGTCTATCTAATCAAATCAGTGATTTATTAAAGGTTATCCGCATTAATATACATAACGTTCGAATGCCTCTCCACTTCCTTTCCTGGTACTGTTCATTCCAAAGAAATAACTTCAGTAATCATCTTTTGGGGGGGTTCCGTTCGCTCGAACTCTGCACATAGTGTTTTAGAAACACCGGATCCTGTGCCTGTGAGCGCGCGAGACGGAATCCGTCCGAACAGTCTCCCTGAGACTGTATAATCGCACATTTATGGCTGGATGACGCGTCTCTCTTCCCACAATGGAGCTCGAGCGTTGACATTAAACAGAAAATTGATGGAAAGACGAACGTAACGCAATCCCCATCTCTCCCTCTCCTTGTCCAGGACAAAGCTTTCTTGCCGTTTTTAATTAGGGGTGGGGGCACATGCACACACCGACCGATAACATGTATGCCCCCCTCCCTCCCTCCCACACATAGCCTACCGAAAACACAAACACACACCTTCCCCGTGCCATTACTGTTTTGTTTGCATTTCTGATTGTAGTCGTGGACCGGATCTATGGAGTCTGAGACAGAGAGATTGAGAGCGAAGACGTCCCCATCTTGGAGAGATATAACGTTAGCTGGTTAACATCGAGTCCCATCGGAGCCTCCAGTCAGAATTTTCACATTTTCTTTCCTCTAAAAAAAGACCCTACATCTATCAAACTAGGCTACTGGCAGCAGAAAAACAAGTTTCGGCACACCCCCTCTCTCCCAGCTCGCGTCCTACCACAAGAATTTCACGGTTCTCAGACTTTCAGAAGCACACTGTTGTGCCATTTCAAAGATGACGAACGGACACAAACACACGGTCTGAGTTATAAGGAACCTCTAACTATTTAGCACACGCGTAAATGTCCATGGCGTTTACTTGCGCCCGTCGAAGACCTTTGATCAGGTTTAAACGGTTTCGACGAGCTTGTGCATAAAAGGTGCGATTTGGCGCGCTAAAGTAAAAAATACTGATTATCAACTGTTCGCCATGGAGAGAATACAACCCACATATTACCCATCTGGATTCACCACGCAAATAAATGTAAAAGCAAAGAGGACACAAACACACAGTCCTGAGCCGTTTACTAATAAGTTTACTTTTGCATAAAAAAGCAATTCAGTACTAAATAGAAAATAAAATATACAAAAAACTTTCAAAATGTGCGTCTCGAAAATAAATGAGAAACGTGTAGTCTAAAGTAGAACGTGAGACTTGATAGTCAGACTTTCTTTCCCTGTCCTTCCTCCAGCCTAAACTGCCCCCTACATAGGTCACCGCCCCAGGAATCATGACGTCACGAGGTTAACCTCTACACTACCGGTTGGAGGGAAAGAGCTTGCTCTGTCTCGGGACCATGTGTGTGTGTGTGTGTGAGAGAGAGAGAGAGAGATAAAGATAATATCTCTATATCTCTAATGTGGTGCCTGGCAATAAACTGAAGCTCATATGAAATAAATCTCAAAACATACATACAATAGGCTTAAATAATTTCAGGTAATCAATTACATCTAAACACACACACAAATACACACACACAAAGGAAAGCCCAGAAAATCTAAAAACACACATGCACACACACACCAAGGAAGGCCTGGAAAATTGTTAAAGATTCCAGCCACCCAAGCCATAGACTGTTCTTTCTGCTTCCTTACAGCAATCAGTACCGGTGCATCAAGACACCAACAGGCTCCTGAAAAGCTTCTATCCCTAAGCCATAAGACTGCTAAATAGCTAATACAATGGTTACACGGACTATCTGAGTTGGCCCTTGTATTTAATTTACATTTTTGCACTGTCTCTACGCACAGTCACAGGACTCAAACACTCACAAGCACTGACACTTCAACACATAACCTACACACACATTCATAATGACTCTACACACGCACACACACACACACGCACGCACACACACACACACACACACACATACACACACACACACACACACACACACACACATACAATCATAATTTACACTGCTGCTACTCTGTGTTATCATATAACCTGATGCCTAGTCACATTACCCATACACATATCTACCTCTATCTCTCCAGTATCCCTCCACATTGTAAATATGGTATCGGAACTGACCCTGGAACTGACCCTGTCTATAGCTTCTTACTTTCTTGTGTTCTTATTTCAAATGTTTATTTATTGAGGTGTTTTTGTTCTACCTTGTTATTTTTAGTGTAACATTGATATTGATTACTGCATTGTTGGGTTTTTAACTTGCAAGAAAGGCATTTCACTGTACTTGAAACACACACCAGGGTTTTGTCATGCTTTTGGAATACAAATGTTTGGTAGGATTTATGGGGAAGGGAAGTGGGATGGTCAGGTTGACCAGGGCCTCACTCAGGAAGTTGACCTCTAGCCCGCTCTAGCGACTAAACCCTGATGCACTTTGTGTTCTGTAATACAACATAAAAATAAACCCCTTATAAATAGTGTCCTATACCACACAGGCAATATTAGCATGCAATCCAATAACAATTACAAATGCAAACTAAATAAAGTAACAAAAATGTGTTCTCACAATAATAAACTATTTGCATTGACCCCACCCACCTTTGTTTTTACACTGCTGCTATCGCTGGTTATTATCTATCCATAGTCACTTTACCCCTACCTACATGTACAAATTACCTCGACTAACCTGTACCCCCGCACATTAACTCGGTACCCCCTGTATATAGCGTCCTTATTGTTATTTTATTGTGTTTTTTTTAAAAACTTTAGTTAATTTTGTAAATATGTTCTTAATTCTATTTTCTTAAAACTGCACTGTTGGTTAAGAGCTGTAAGAAAACACAAGGTGTACGGTAAGGTATACATACACCTGTTGTATTCGGCGCACGTGACAAATAACATTTGATTTGATTTAGTGGGCAGTTTGTCCACAGACAGAACCAAACTTGGTTCACATTTGCTGGTGATGTGTGAATGCTCCTGGTATTGCTGAACGTGTGTGTGTGCGCGTGCATGCGCGCGCATATGTGTGTGATTGCATGCGTGTGTGTGTGTGCGTGTGTATGGGGTGTATAATTCAGTTGCAGGTTCCTAACAGGGCCATGAAAGCCTGACTGCGAGCGTGGGTGGAGCGTTGCGGGGGCGGTGCGGCAGGCAGGACCACAGCTGGAGCGGGTTAAGAATCAGGCACTCAACCTGTTTCTGCTTCCAATTTGGGCCAACAGACTGCTCTCTGGTAAACAGAAAACACTTCAAGGTGCCACGGACACTCTGGGTACAAGTTACCCTCAGGCACAAATCTAGGATCAGCTTAACCCTGCCTGAATCTTAACCTTAAACATTGGGGGTGAAATGGAAAAACGGACCTCAGATCAGTGTCTATGGGTAACTTAAGATGGTTCCTTGGCATCGGCCTCGTAAAATAAATACATGGTCACGTGAGCTCTCTAGAACTGGAGTTGAAGAGAGCCTGCTCCGGAAATGGCCATATGCAAACACACTCACACTCAGTTCAGTTTAACCACAAACTTCACTCCCCCTTGTTTTTAGAGTCCTCATGATTCATCAGGTGGGTATAGAACGCACGCAGAAACGGTTTAACCACAGCAAGGAATGGACATAGAAAAACACTGGGCCGCCCGCGATCAGAACACGTGAGCCCATGATGTGTGGCTGCCTGGGTGGGTAGTCAGACAGACAGAGGGCATAGGAGAGAGTCTTATAGCGCCATCGTTAAGAAGCAGGCCAGAGCAAAGACCCAAATTACAGAACCCCCTTTTATGGGTCTTTGACATGCTAATATGCATGTACTGTATGATACATAAAATTCCAGTACAGCACAGTAGTCGAGGATGGTCAAGCTGCAATCTTCCCATTATTGAGGATATAGGTATTTTCCCCTTTGACGTCCTCACATTATGCATGTACCCCATAAAAGAGTCTTACAGTACAGGATGCCGAGGCTGCGAACAGAGCAGTCTCTTAAACGCCAGGCTAGGCATTCTGCCCTCTATGCCCTCTTTACCATTCCCTTCATCCCTCCATCCATCCATCATTCCTCTCCAGGGTTTCAGTCTAAAGTCTTTTTATCGCAGCTGCTGGTGCAGCCTCCGGGACAGAGACAAGGGCTGCCTTGTCACCCTCCCTCTCTCTGCTGACGCAGTTGGTTGTTGCCTATGCCCTTCATCTGTCCCTCTCGCTCTCACTCACTCTCTCTCTCTCTCTCTCTTTCTCTTCCTCTCCGTTCCATCATTAAAAAACACAAGTTTTATTTCCCTCTCTCCTCATATCTTCAACAGCATCACAAGGAGTGGCGTGGCCGAGATAAGTAATGTGATCGATAGCGATGGTCACCCCACAGCAGCTGCCCGCCGAGAGAAGAAAATAAAGTTTGTGTCCGAAACCTTTTTCCGACCCAGCAGTGGGTTGAAAGGTCAATGCAAACACTGATCCAATAGGTTTGTCCCGACAAAGAGCCAACTCTCTCCCTCTTGCTTCTTTGCCAACGTTCCTTTCCTATTTGATTTCTTCCCCGTCTGATCCATCTCCGTCTCTCCAGGCCCGAGGCAGATCTCAAGATAGCGCCAGCTGACCCAGGCATCACTGCCACAACATGGTCCCGAGACTCGGCAATTTAGTGTTCTTAGAACGTCATATTAAACAGTTTGAAGAGGAACAATTCAGGGCATTTGGAAGAAGGGAGAAGGAACTGATACAATACTAATCATTCTCTCTTTTATCCCCCTGCTCCGCTAAAAGGGTTACCTACCCACCACCAGTTTCTACTTCATATAGGTGCCTCCTAACCTTTTTATAACCCTGAACATCAGCATAGGCTTTCCATAAAGCTGTACCTACATACGTTTATATGACATGTATTTTGATTTTACATGAGCTGTTGCATTAAAAACATTCATTCCATAATTCCATCCCACTGCTCCCTTCCTCCTCTCCTACTTTGCTATTCCTCTGTCGTCCCTGGCAACAGGTGGCCTCTTCCTCAGATTAATTTTTACATTGGTAGTATCGTAGGGGAGTGTGTTCCTGACGTGAAACAGAGGGGTGATATTTCATAGATTGGGCTTATGGGCCTCCAGGAACATTGAGTTATATGGGACAGCGAGCAAGTGCACTAGAAGACGAGGGGGTAGGAGGAATAAGCAGAAACACACACACACACACATACACAGATGAACGGTCAGAACACATACCCACACAGAGGAACGGTCAGAACACACGTCCTCTGAACAACCTTACTTGAGTTTTTGTGTTGCAGTTATGCCCTGTCCTAGGGTAATGGTACTGAACCCCCCTACTACTACTACCCCCACCGAACCCCCATATGGTCCCCTACTGGCTACCTACCCCCTACGCTCCCCCACAGGTTCCCCTTACCCCCTTAACCCCTAGTGCTCTGTACCCCTGACCCCATCCTTTCACTGTTCCTGCTGGCTTTCCATTGTACAAGAGACTGAATATGCAGCAGTGTGTGTGTGTGTGTGTTTTGTGAGAATGTGCCCCAAATTAAAGACTTGGTTCATTCCACAATACCCACTGAGGTTTAAGAGTAAGGAGAAGCATTTTATCATAGAACATTGCACATTTATAGATCTGACTCCACAACAGCAACAACTGGTTATGAAAACGTTAATCCTGCTGCTATCTTCCTCTGACATTTATAGGGTGGCAGGTAGCCTAATGGTTAAGAGCGTTAGGAAAGTAACTGAAAGGTCTCTGGATCAAATCCCTGAACAGACTAGGTTAAATATCTGTTGATGTGCCCTTGAGCAAGGCACTTAGCCCCAATTACTCCTGTAAGCAATTGCTCTGGATAAGAGTGTCTGCTAAATTACTAAAATGTAAACATACACCAAAATGCCATCTAAATCCTCAGCAGTGATGTGACTGTCAGTGAGTTTACTCTATATTATACATGTGAGTGGATTAGTGGCAGGCTAGCATCACATTGTTACCTCCTTCTAGAGAGTTATCCATTAATTCAGGGTTAAAGTCCATTTGCATCCAGACAAAAGGGACATGGGGAAAAGGGGAGGGGGGAGTGTGTGTATGGGGATGATGTGTGTGTGTTTGTGGGGGGAGGGGGTGTCACAGTGTGTGTGAGCGTATGTGTGTGTGAGTGATATGGGGAGGGGGAAATGTGTTGTATGTGTGAGTGTGTATGGGGACAGTGTGTGGGCTGGGGAGGTTGAATAGTCCTCTTGCAGATGAATCTGTTGCCCTCAGGGGTGCGTTTACATAGGTGAGGACTGACTGTTCAGCAACCCTAGAGTGATTTATCTGAAATACCACCACCTACCCCCGTCCCCCGGCCTCCAGCCCTGTCCCTCGACCTCCAGCCCCGTCCCCCGACCACCTACCCCCGACCTCCAGCCCCGTCCCCCGACCACCTACCCCCGGCCTCCAGGACCATCCCCTGACCAGAGAGAGAGAGAGAGAGAATGTGTGTATAAACTCTCACCCAGGTAGGCACATTCCATATAAGTGAGCACACACAAACAGCAAATTCCCCAGTGCTATATTGGCACTGAAAGTGTTGGCCCATATAGAAACTGAACAGCGTTGAATTAACACTGTTTAGTGTAAAGCTTTATTTGCATATTTCACAGAATGCTTTGCCTTTTGAGTTTCCACCCATGAATAAAAAATGTTTGTGACAGAGTCATGCTTGTTGCATACATCCATTTTCAGTCCCATGGACTTCACAATGTGACATCCTAGGGGAATATTTTTACAATACAATATGTATTTCATAAGGACTTAATTTGAGGGTTTACACAAAAAAAATACTGAGTTGTTTGGATTGGGCCACTTAGTAGGGTTGTTTTAAAAAGAGCAAGGTTGGTTTGTTGACGCTGGGTTATTGAGATATGACCCAGCAGATCAACTACTATGGGTGGGCATTTGAATAATTGTTCAGCAGTCTTATTATTTTACTGTTACCTTTATTTAACGAGGCAAATCAGTTAAGAACAAATTCTTATTTACAATGATGGACTACCCCAAACCTTCACGACATCCTATGGGACTCCCAATCACAGCCTGGATGTGATACAGCCTGGATTTGCACCAGCCTTTTGGTCCTACACTTGGTACTCCGGTACCGCTTGCAGTGTGGTAGCAGAGAGAACAGTCTATGACTTGGGTAACTGAAGTCTTCAACCATTTTTTTGTATAGAAACACAACTGATGGTCAAATGAACCCATGTTTGGGTAATCTGAACAACATAACATGTTGGGTGATTAACGCAACCTGTGACATTACGCAGGCCAGCGTGGGTATATCGAACTTTGTGAATTTCTTATCACCCGCATCCTGCATGGAAATATGAGACTACCTAAAGAATCTAAACTGGAACAACCATTTCAGTAACGGGTGCAAGAAATCCAAGTAACATGTTGGATTATACTGAAAAAATATATAAACGCAACATGCAACAATTTCATTTTTTTTTACTGAGTTACAGTTCATATAAGAAAATCTGTCAATTTAAATACATTTTTAGGACCAAATCTACTGATTTCACATGACTGGGAGGGGTGCACCCACTGGGGAGCCAGGCCCAGCCAATCAGAAATACTCCTCAGCACACACGCCCCCCCCCCCCCCCCCCCCCCCAACCCCAGCTTAAGGTAGAGAAATGAGCATTAAATTCTTTGGAAACAGCTCTGGTGGACATTCCTGCAGTCAACATGCCAATTGCACGCTCCCGCAAAACTTGAGACATCTGTGGCATTGTATTGTGTGATAAAACTGCACATTTGACCTTTTATTGTCCCCAGCACAAGGTGCATCTGTGTAATGATACTGCCGTTTCATCAGCTTCTTGATATGCTACACCTGTCAGGATGATGGATTATATTGGCAAAGGAGAAATGCTCACTAACAGGGATGTAAACAAATGTGTGCACCAAATTTGAGTGAAATAAGCTTTTTGTGCGTATGGAAAATTTCAGCTCATGAAACATGGGACCAATACATTACATGTTGCATTTATATTTTTGTTCAGTGTAGTTTCGAAATATTTGAGAAGCATAACATTCATTAATAAATCAATGTACTAAATGCTAAAACATAGATATTGAAACAAACAATTCTTAAAATTAACATGCAATAGAGCATGCTGGGAAATAAGATAATAATGGCCATTGTTTTGGTTCAACTCTGGTTATTAACAACAACATTGGGGTTATTTTACACCCATGAGTGTTAATTCAACACTTACAGAGTTAAATGTTATGTTTAGAGTGTAGGCCCTCAAAATAAGGTCTTATGAAATAATTATTGTATTGTGTTTAATAATAATTTACATTTGTATATTCGCTCAATATCTCAGTTGGTGATGTCCTAAGGACTGACAAAAAAAAGAGTTATGGGTGGTAACTCTACAATTCACTTGAAAAGGCAAGGCACTCTGGGAAATGAGGCTTTACACCAAGCAGTGTGTTAATTTAACACTTTCCAGTGTCTACATGAGGCCACACTTTCAGAGTTAATTTAACACTGGAGAATTTGCTATGCACAGACAGACGAGACACACAGATGTCAACTAATCACCTACACACTGAGTGTACAAAACATTAAGAACACCTTCCTAATATTGAGTTGCAACCCCTTTTGCCCTCAGAACAGTCTCAATTTGTCGGGCATGGACTACAAAGTGTCAAAAGCTTTCCACAGAGATGCTGGCCCATGTTGACTCCAATGTTTACCACAGTTGTGTCAAGTTGGTTGGATGTCCTTTGGGTGGTGGACCATTCTTGATACACACGGGAAACTGTCGAGCGTGAAAAACCCAGCAGCGTAACAGTTCTTGACACACTCAAACCGATGCGCCTGGCACCTACTACCATATCCCGTTCAAGGACACTTCCATCTTTTGTCTTGCCCATTCACCCCCTGAATGGCACATACACACAATTCATGTTTCAATTGTCTCAAGGCTTAAAAAATATTATTTAACCTGCCTCCTCCCCTCTATTTACACTGATTGAAGTGGATTTAACAACTGACATAAATAAGGGATCATAGCTTTCACCTGGATTCACCTGGTCCGTGTATGTCATGGGAAGAGCAGGTGTTCCTAATGTCTTGTACACCCAGCGTATATCCACTACTTCAAGAGAGCAAGACTTAGCTGGTGATACAATTATAGCTCCAGTCATGTTGTAAAGCATTGCACAATAAATGTCAAAGATTCTGTTCACGTCCACAACAACTCTGTCTAACTGAAAGCTGCAGCAGAACACAGAACAGCCGCTAATGCTCTGACAGCACGGGAGTGTGAAGAGGGGGGAGCTATACTTTGACGGAGGATAAATGTTGTAAATTCTGTGACTCCATACATTTGTATGGGTATGTATTAGCTATGGTAATGTATGGTTTTTGACTGATCCACTTCACCCAATAATAGCTAGAGGGATTGTGTGACCTAAAGGCAGATGCTGAATCATGAGGAAAACATCTGAATTCATAATGGTTCATGGATTTTCAATTAGATGTAATATTTATACTATAATCTATAGATGGATAATAACAACAACACAGTAGAATTTCCCCCATCAAACCAGCTGCCAATCAAACTCTTCATCTCCTCTCCTCGCGTGAATATGCAGATCCCCCTTTAACCCACGTGCCCTCATGCGGGATTTCGAGGCAACGATTACAGAACGCTACCCAGCTCAGCGCACCGGGGCTCCCTCCAACTACCCCCCCCCCCCACCCCGCTCGGCTGAGAGAAGAGAAGGGGAGGGGGAGATCGCTTCTTCGCGTCTCTCCCCTGGCAGCCCAGCTGCCGTGCAGTCTGCAAGAACACTTGAACAGAGGTAATGGCGTTGTTTGGATATGGATAGGGCTACACCGCAATGAGAGAGGTAAAGCGCACGACTAGACCAGGACTGGATGGACCAGGGCAACGCGGGAGGATATTTATCTGAAGAGGGCATCTAGGTCTTCGAAATGGGAGAATTTTGGGCAAAGGAAAGTCGTCTTGCGGAAAAACTGTTCGCTTTTCAGAGAGGGGGGATGGGGACATTGGACACGGCACCATCTATACCCCAAATCAATCCCTTTTCACTTAGAAAAACGCAAGAATGCCAAAACAATAAGTCTGGAAAGGTGTGTTTTCGTAAGGAACATGCTCGACTACCGGCAAATACCAGGGATTGGTTTCATATTCGAATTCTACAACAACATAGGAACGCAGCCTATGCGCGCGACACAACGCCGTTTGGAACGCCCCCCCATGACAAGGAGGTGTCAGCTCCAGGGCGCGAGATTCAAATTTTTGCATAATGTGGTATATTTTGTATTCTTGAGCTAAACTGCATCCGTGCTCACTTCTCATGTTACATGCAATCTGCCAGCTCTGAATGAGTTTAAATCCTGGAAAATCGAACAATTGCGTTTTCATCCACTTTGCGTTAACATATATAGAGGAGTTCCAAATCAATTGCAACGCTTTATGGAAAATATTTTGTAAAATAGTAATCGGAGCTGCAAAGGATTTATTTTTAACAAGAAAAGGTGGGCAATGTACTAAATGTGTTTCCCCTCTATTATATTATTCATTCATAGTTGTGATGCAGATTGTAGAGCTAATTTATTTTGTATTCGATCATTTGAATAGTCTTTGCGGAACATAAAATGCATGAAATTATCTGCAACAATTTAATGTAGCATTATGAAAAAGCTAATATAACTTCTATAGTTAGTTTGAAAATGTAGGCTATAGTAGGCTATTACTTATAATATGGACAATTTGAGAAAGATTATTATCCAGCATTTGTAAATTGTGTGCATGTTAGTAATAAAATTATTTACCATACACATAACAAAGTATGTTGTTTAGGACGCGTTTCTATTCAATTTGAAATAATTCGATTTATTTCACTATGTACATTTAATTATCATTTGTTTTAAATATCAAACGTAGTAGAAAACTAACCAGATATACTAATAATATATATATCTACAGAATTGTTGTGAAAGTGCCCTTTCACTCCTGTAGGAGCCATTGGTGCATTGAAGGCATCAAATCCACAGCAATAAAACCTTAAAATCGATCAAACGGGCGGGGTGAGCGCGCCTCTTTCGCCATGTTGAAATCCTTTGTGTAGCCTATATAGATAAAGACTGTTGTTAACCATAAACTTTTTTTCTTTTTTTTTTACTTCAATACAATCAACTATATCTGGTTAAACATTAAGCATGGTGTGACCCTGAATTGTTTTTGAGGATAATAGGTTTAGAAGATCTGATTTCAAAATCAACTCATTTGACTTGATTTTACAATGTGTTTATAGATAAGACTACTTCAATTCCACTTTAAACTCCTTTCTGATCATTTATTTTCAATGTGTGAGTGTGATACAGTATAATTAAAAACCATGACTAAGTTTGCCAATTTTGTGTGCACATTAGTATGTTAATTGATTCATATCTAGTCGTTGACACTGCATTATTTGATAATGCCACAATTTATTTGGCATTACAATTAAGCCTATATATGATCTAAGAATAAACCATTTTAGTAATATTATTTCTTCATTTTTAAACGTGTTTAAAAATAAGTTATTGTTGTCAAGGCTACTGGAAAATGTCATCCTAAAGTAGAGTCTGCAAAATAAAATTTAGCTACAAAAGGTTAGTGTTGAATGATAGTTTGTTTTTAAATAAAATCCTAAATGACCATGTTAGTGTTTATAAACATGACTTAATGTGAACACATTTAGCAAAAACAAAGAAACCTTAATGAGTTAGAGTTTAAAGAGACTTCTCAAAATGTATACAACTCCTTATTATACAAGTATTATTATTATAATGATTATAATAATAATAAGGCTATAACAAAAAAACGTTATTTTGGAACGTCTTGCTTCACTATCTTCTCCCATATCGTGTTCCCACATACAGGCCTTTAACACAGTTTGACTGCTTGGTTTAATCTTGGCCTAAACAAAATTCCACCATGCACACTACCATTCACATAGAATAAAAGACGTGTTTATTTATTGTCGATTATGAACGACATATAGCCTACACACACAAGTCTGCATTATGTGGTGTGCTTTTGATTAACAACAAGTGGGCATTGAGACAAATTAGAAATAACTCTAGCTCTTTTTTTTGTCAGAACGTTTGAACGTAACGTTTTTGAGGAATGGAATGGAGCCTATGGAGGCTCAAGCAGGGACCTGTGCACGGCTCTAGTGAAGTTAATTCGAAGTGACTGCGGCGGGAGGGAGAGCTTTTGACTATGAACATGATGACGGCGATAATAGCAATAATAATAACACCGCCAGTCTGAACACAAGGCCTAACCTTAAATATATTAGGAAGAGAATATCAGAATTTTCACGACATTGATCTCTTTTGAATGAACATTGTCCCGTGTGGCTCAGTTGGTGGAGCATGGTATTTGCAGCGCCATGGATGTGGGTTCGATTCCCACAGCACGAAAATGTATGCACTTAATACTGTAAATCGCCTTGGATAACAGCGTCTGCTAAATTACGTAAATTGATTTTAAAAAATCACTTGAAGAAGAGATAACTACAAGGCAATGTCTTCAGAATTTCAATATAGGCTATAGGACAAACCCTGAGTATCTTAAAACATATATTGTTGTTAGATGGTTATTGCATGACTCTTTGGGAGCATAAATGCACAGAAGATAACTGGGGGCAGCATACGGGTGCTTCGATGTCGCATGTTTTACTTTTGGATGGGGGAACTTTCCGAAGAGTTTAGCTAGCCAAACAAACAATTCAGTCCCCTTAGATAAGATTGTCAGTAACAATGGCTTATTTGTTGAAAGAAAAAAATATGATCAAAATTCCAGTAGGCCCACATTCAGTGTAATATTAATAATAAATAAAAATAAGTATAAATATAAATATTTATATAAAACGTAGGCCTACAGTAAATATAGTATATCACACATTTAGATATGGCTGCAAGAACACCTCCCAGTTTAGAGAAATGAGAAATGTAGCCTACAATGTCCTTATTTGTATTTCGAGTATTCAAATAATTCCAAAATGTTACACTGTGAACATATGTTGTTGTGCGTAAAGATAAAACATTATCTCGAATTCGTTGTAGAATTTAAAAAATACATACATCTAATATGTGAGGGGAAGGGGAAATTATAGCGTTGAGACCTGCAGAATCATGTAATGAGGTAGGGCTACTGATCAACAACTTGGACATGGGCAGGAAACTATAGCCTATAAGCCCCTGCATTTAACTTGCAATCATTTACTACAAAGGCAAATAGAATATGTTTCTAAACAACTGCATTTGTTTCACGAGAAGCTCCGGTGTGAAGAAAACACTTCAAATCAGAAAGCAAGGACTTTTCAGACTCCGTAGATGTAGGCTGTCCTTTGATGGCTTGCGTTCCAAACCCCCATTTTGTACTCTGGCCCTTTACGCACGATGTTTTGTAAGCGGAACGCGTCTTAAATATTAAAGAAGAGGAGCCTCCTGAAACATTATTTGTTCATCAGGGGATAGGCCAAGAGAGCCTTATTTTACACAGCTTGGGGATTTCTCCACAAATAGGCCTATGAGCTGCTTATATGGGCGTTATACCAGCTGGCTACCATCTCGCCTCATACAACTGCACCATGTTTTGTATCACGCACAAACTTTTGACTAGAGGTTATGTGATTTTAAACAATAGTGGAGATAGTGTGGTCCATAGTAGAGGATAGCAGCAGCCACGTCGAAGTAGTCAACCGATTTCAGTTCAGATCATTAAGTTGCCTTATTTGCATAGATAAATCATTAGGCTACTGTCTCTGATAGTCTACAATACTTCCAGTAGGCCTACTTTGCCATGGGGACTTGGCTGCATCAGAATTGATTTCTTATTTTTCTCGACGTAGATGATAGGCCTGTACAGTTTTCTTAGGCAAGACAGGCCAGAACTACCCGTGGTCAAAGATACAAGATGCCTTCCTTCTCTACCAGTTGATTGTTTGGTGGCCAGCAAGGCAGAGTAGCTGCCTGCCTGCAGCGGGGGAAGGGGCCTCCATCGCGACGGGGGCTTCTCTCGCCACCCCGCTGAGTTGGGACGGGCAGAGAGCGAATCCTCACCCTAGGCATACTGCGCCCAGCTAAGAAATACAATACAACGTCAATTAAATGCAGTCTCCGCTGCGATTTACTGCAATGAATTATAAATTGCTAGTCTTTCTCACATACTAGGATCTTTCAAATTGCAATAATGGGCAAAATCGTTATGTAAAATATGCATACATTTTACCACATTTAGTCTCGCTGGTAAACCATCTCTCGCTTTTGTTGCAAATTCCAGTCTAAATAACCAGGCTTGTTTCAAGGCGTCAGTGTTTAAGGTCAAATTGTTTTATTGCTAGATTGCTAGTTATCCTTTTTTTACCAGACGTTGGAAAATAAAAATGTACACATTTGCGAATAACAAAATAATTTCGTTGCTGTCGACCGTGAAATGAGAACAGGGAAAATATGGTTTAGCGGTAAACAGTGTAAACAATAATTACAAACAGAAGGGGGAGGACGTGGCCTGACAGACAGACGACACGCAGGGCTTCAATCCCAGGTCTGCAGGCCCATAGGGCTGAAAGAGAAGCAAGCGGGGTCTACCTTCTAGACCTCAGGTATTTTAGAAGTAGACCTACATACGATATAAACTCGTACTTATTTCATGAAATAACTTCGATAATGGACCAGAATGACATGGTTTCATCATTCTGTTTTCAATCTAGTAAACTATGGATTTCACAAGCTGTTGTTGCAAGTAGGCTTCCATGGATCCAACCATGCACATTCAATAGCCGTTTCTTCTATGTGCGTATACATACTAGACAACTATAAGGCTTTTCATTTGCAGATGTACCATGATATGTTCACGTACAAGCCTTACCCAATTACCTCGTCGGTGTAGAAAAATGTGATAAAACAACAACATCGATTCAATGTTTCCCTCCTTCAGCCTTTCATTTCGCAGACACATTCATGTTAACAGGGCGAGACGAGGCGTGTTGGGAACTGTGAAGAAATATTATCAAGGTACATTTATTGAGGTAGCTAGAATATAGGACAATTGCGCACGTGCTTCAGAAGCATATCTCCATCGTGGATCTTGGCACGTGAAGTCCATGCCTGGTCAAGTGATTTTACCTTCTATTTTAAAAGTAGGACTGTTTTATGATTCAATTTCAATGGGTCAAATGTCTGTTTTAATCGTGTATTTGGAGATAAAAATGTCGATATATAGTTCAAGATTTTTAAAAAAGTGAGTTTAGATTAAACAATCTAAACTCACAGCAATAGCCTGCCACCTTTTCTATAATTTACACTCCTTAAATTAGCAATGTTGATGTTGGTATGTACAAATTGATTCCCCTGTCAGTGTCAATGCCTTTCATGTTTGTTTTTTTTGTATGATTTTTTAATCTGTAATATATGAATAAATATGAAATATGAATTCTTGATTTTATGACGTTTTCAATTCACATAATACAATTAATCAAATCTTTTACTAAAATATGATGGGGACAGAAAGTAATTGAATGATAGTCTGGACATTTATATAGTAGCTAAATCATTTCAGGATTTCCTATGTAAACTGTAAATGGGATTGAATTTATTTAGGCTATGACAAATGTTTTGTAAGACTTGTACCTATGGACATGCCTGTTCTTCCCGATCTCTTTCTTTGCATTCCCTCTTTATTTCTCTCAATCTCCTCCTCAGCGGCATGGGCCATGGATGAGAGGCGTTTATACCGCTCCTCTCCTCCACCCTCCATCCTGTATTAAATCCCACTACAAATGTTTTGACAGCAATAAAAATCATTTTTAAAAGATCAGCACACGCAAATCCTCTGTTACTGAACCTTTAGCTCCCTGTCTCTATCCTGCTCTCCCGTCTCTCTCTCCCCTCCTCCCTCCCTCTCTCTTTCTCCGGGGTGTAGGAGAGTCGGGTGTGGGGTTGTAGGGAGAAGAGCAGTGGTGCTTATTTAATTAGTTGTGGACCTCCCAGAGTTTCAGTATTTCCAATGAATGATCCAATGATCAACTATTCTATGCTGATCTATTATAATGTATGGTTTGCATTGAAATGTGCCAAAGTCTCATGTCATTTTATGTTGTTGTGTTACAATGTAATGTACAATGTTATCATAATATCCAATAATAAAGAGATGAACTCACATTTCTTGCACTGACACATACACACACAAACAGACAGAAGCAGACACAAACATTTTCTATCCTAGTGGGGACCTACAATTTTCCCTAACCTTAACCCTAACCCGAAACCTAACCCAAAACCTAATTTTATCCCTAATCCCTAAACTTAAAATAGTCTATGTCCTCATGGGGATGTGGGAAATGTCCCCACAAGTGAGACATTTCCTTGTTTTACTATCCTTGTGGGGACTTTTGCAGATTTCAGGTCCGCAGGAGGATAGAAGAACAAGACCACACACACGCGCACACACACACACACACACACACACACACACACACACACACACACACACACACACACACACCACCAGGGGGCAGTGTCAGATGTTAAGGTCATGGGGGAGTCCAGTGGAACCACACACACCTACCTATCCCAGGCACCAGACCCCAGGCAGGGATAACCAGACCCCAGCCAGCAGCAATGCAAGCCAGGGCCCATGGCTGAGACTGACAGGCCAGAGGACCACTGGGGCAGACGAAGGGGGCAGGTGTTCTGCTTTCAGAGGAAGGAAGGAGACAGGGGAGGTCAGCAGGGTCAGCAGAGGAAGAGAGGAGGGAGATGGCTGGGGAAGAATAAACGAGGGGAGAGAGAAGAGGTGAAGAGAACAGGGAGAGAGAGGGAGAGAAAATAAGGAAAAGATAGGAGAGAGTGAGGGAATGGTAGGGGGTCTTTCCTAACGTGTGTATCCGGTGTGGGATAGTCCATTTATTACCCTCACGTGCTGGGGGTTTACTTTGCCAATGATCGAGAGTGGAGAGACCAGAACACTACGGGGAGAATTAATGTGTGTGTGTATGTAGAGGGGGGAGGGGTATGGTCTGGGCCCCCTCGAACAGAGACACAGACATTCAAGTTCGAGTTGCGTCTTCTTTTGTACAGGGGTGCAGTCAGTGTTGCTAGCTCTCTTGGACCACATCCCTCCCCCCTACCAAAACGACCCCCCCCCCCCTTGCCTGCCTAACGGCTAGGCGCACAACTGCATTGTCGGGGTGGAAACAGGGTGCTTGTTGCTAGCCTTCTGTCTCTGTATGCTGAGTGCTTGACCATGGGATGGTTTTTTAATACGCAGACAATGACAAGAAATACAAATTCCTCCCTCCTGTCTGTTGTCACTTTTTTAAAAGCTCTGCCCTTCTACATTTCCCTCTTTTTTCTTCAGACTTTCCTCATCTTTATTCAGGCCGTTTGAATCTTATGGCACAGCTGAAAACATTTCATGGCATTTGGCATTGAAAACGTTAGCACTGAAAAGTTTAGTGTTGAAATTTGGGCATTGGTTATTATCTCTTTATCCAGTATTTTTCCCTAGTTTGACATCAACCAAAATGATTGTGCAAAGGTTAAGGTTGTCATTATACTTGAACGTTTTTTTCTAATGACTAGTTTAAATAGCTGATGCAACAGTTTATGTATCATTCATGGCTTCATTATAACCTATACAGCAAGACTTCTAATTCTCTAATAGAAACAGTGCTGCCTTTAATGGTTTAACAGTGTTCTTTTACCTCCAACAATGTGTGCAGTTTGCGGTCGTGGGGGTTTAAGATGGATCTTCCCTATGAAACCGGACACTTAATAAGTCCTATTTAGTATTAATATTTGTAACTTCACAGTTAGTGTTTGTGAGGGGTGAGGAGAAAGGGATTAGGAGAAAGGGGGAGGGGGTACATCAGTAGAGGGAACGGTTGCCAAACCAGATGTTTAGGGGGGGGGTTGTGTGTCTTTCCCCCTCCCCTTCCCTACCTGCCGATGAAATTAATGACAATAAAACACTGTTTCACACGTAGTTGTTTACGGAACCTATGTACAGCATCCTCAACCCAACCATTACTTCTACCTCTCTCAAATACACACACACACACACACACACACACACACACACACACACACACACACACACACACACACACACACACACACACACACACACACACACACACACACACACACACACACATCAATATGACATCATGGCAGAAGATCACACTGTTGCAGCCACAGCCCTCTCCAGGAACTGACTCTGTGTTTGCAATGACATCAGCCTGAAAGAGTGTGTCTGTGTGTCAGAGAGAGTTCAGGGTGAGATCAGGTGACATAACAAATGACTTGGTTGGAATCTCAAACAATTCAGCGTTGCCATGACAAACAGAAGATTATGCAACAGGCTGGAATGGGATGAGAAACAGAAATGGAGGGAGGAGTAGGTAGATGAAGGTGCCTCTAAATACTGATCTTAGGTCAGTTTCCCCCCCAGCTTCCCCTCCCCCAATCCTAAACTTAAACATTAATTAACGTGAAAGCACAAAACTGACCTTAGAAAAGGATCTATGAGCAACCTCACTCTATACTTCAATGATATCACTCTCTGGATGTGAGACTGAAAGGATGCTTTGGGGCCCCCCCTACTGGTAAATACACAAAACTACATGTTGAAGCAGGAAGGAGGCAGCAGAGGAGTATGAATAGTGTGTGAACAATATAATGTTCTAATGGTGGCAAACAGATATTTGTAAAATATTTAATGACTATCATTGGTCTACCAGCTGATCAACATACAGATCTAGTACAATTACTACCCAAACTGTTGATCAATCTGCATGGAGGTCTGTGAGTCTGCATTGGGATGTCTGGCAGCCAGCTGTAGAATAACAGGACTGTTTCTCTTCAGTTTGTGGAGGAGGGAAATGGGGGAGGTTCATATTAGTAAACTGTAACACCTGTGGGATATACAGCATATGATTGGTCATAACACAGACATGTGCACACACTCAGAAAGAGGCACGTACACACACACGCGCGCAAAGAGGTGCACGTGCAAGCACATGTGGCATGCACACACACATACATGGGTGCACACACACACAAACAGACACAGAGACACACACACAGGCATGCACACACACAGGCATGCACAGGAGGCAAACATCTGTAAGGGATTTGTACAGTGAGATGACACCCAATAATAAATAATGCCAACATTTGAAACTCATTTTGGTCCCCCTCTGTGTGACCTCAAACAGGGTCAGAGGTGTGTGTGTGCGTGTGTGTCAGTGAGTGACTTCAAGAGAAATGAAGGATGATCTTTATGTGGTAGTTTACTTGTTTTTGAATGCAGGTAACTCTGAGGCCCAGGGGAGAGGGCTCCAAATACAGCATGTTACTACCAGAGGGAAGGGCAGGCATACAGAACTAAATAGGGCTACATAACGTTACAGAGAGTTGCATAGAATAACACATAGCTACATAATATTATGTATTGGATAGACACACACACACACACACACGCACGCACGCACGCACGCACACACACACACGCATGCATGCACGCACACACACACACACACACACACACACACACACACACACACACACACACACACACACACACACACACACACACACACACACACACACACACACACACACACACACACACACACACACACAGACACACACACACAGACACACACACACACACACAGACACACACAGCAGGATTGGGAAAAAAACCAGGAGGAGACACTGATCAGCGGCTGGATAGCAGCTAAGGATTTAGGGAGAGGGGTCAAATCAAATCAAATTGTATTAGTCACATGCTTCAAAAACAACCGTGAAATTCTTACAATACAGGCCCTTCCCAACAACACATAGAGAAAAATATAGAAACAAATAATACCACACTGAATAAATACACAAGTAACAATAACTTGGCTATATACACGCGGTACCAGTACTGAGTCGATGTGCAGGGGCACAAAGTAATTGATATGTATATATAGGTAGGGTTAAAGTGACTAGGCAACGGGTTAGATAATAAACAGTAGCAGCAGTACGTGATGAGTCAAAAGAGTTTGTGCAAAGAGGGTCAATGGAGATAGTTCGGGTAGCTATTTGGTTAACTATTTAGTAGCATTATTGCTTAGCGGTAGAAGCTGTTCAGGGTCCTGTTAGATCCAGACTTGGTGCATCAGTACCGCTTGCTGTGCGGTAGCAGAGAGAACAGTCTGTGACTTGGGTGGCAGGAGTCTCTATAGGCGGTCTCATCGTTGTTGGTGACCAGGCCTACCACCGTCCTGTCGTCAGCAAACTTAATGATGGTGTTGGAGTCGTGCACTGCCACGCAGTCATGGGTAAACAGAGAATACAATAGGGGACTAAGAATGCACCCCTGAGGGACCCCCGTGTTGAGGGTCAGTGTGGCGGATGTGTTGTTGCTTACTGGAAGTCCAGGATCCAGTTGCAGAGGGAGGTGTTCAGTTCCAGGGTCCTGAGCTTAGTGATGAGCTTGGAGGGCATTATGGCATTGAACGCTGAGCTGTAGTCAATGACCAACTTTCTCATATAGGTGTTCCTCTTGTCCAGGTGGAAGGGCAGTGTGGAGTGCAATAGAGATTGTGTAATATGTGGATCTGTTGGGGTGGTATGCAAATTGGAGTGGGGCCAGGGTGTCTGGGATGATGGTGTTGAAGTGAGCCATGACCAGCCTTTCAAAGCATTTAATGGCTACAGATGTGAGTGCTACGGGGCGAAAGTCAATTAGACAGGTTCCCTTCACGGTCTTGGACACAGGCACTATGGTGGTCTGCTTGAAACATGTAGGCATTACAGACTGGGTCAGGGAGAGGTTGAAAATGTCAGTGAAGACACCCGCCAGCTGGTCAGCGCATGCTCAGAGTACGCATCCTGGTAATCCGTCTGTCCCCACGGCCTTGTGAATGTTAACCTGTTTAAAAGTTTTACTCACATCGGCTACAGAGAGCGTGATCACACAGTTGTCCGGAACAGCTGGTTCTCTCATGCATGGTTCAGAGTTGCTTGCCTCGAAGCAAGCATAGAAGGTATTTAGCTTGTTTGATAGGCTGTCACTGGGCAGCTCGCAGCTGGTTTTCCCTTTGTAATCTGTGATAGTTTGCAAGCCCTGCCACATCTGACGAGCGCCAGAACCGGCATAGTAGGATCTGAACTTAGTCCTGTATTGCTGTTTTTCCTGTTTTCTCCTGTTTGATGTCTCGTCGGAGGTCGTAGCGGGATTTCTTATAAGCGTCCAGATTAGTGTCCCGCTCCTTGGAAGCGGCAGCTCTAGCTTTTAGCTCAGTGTGGATGTTGCCTGTAATCCATGGCTTTTGGTTGGGATATGTATTTACAGTCACTGTGGGGACGATGTTGTCAATGCACTTTATTAATGAAGGTGGTGACTGATGTGGTAAACTACTCAATGTTATTGGATGAGTCCCAGAACATATTCCAGTCTGTGCTAGCGAAGCACTCCTGTAGCTTAGCATCCGCTTCATCGGACCATTTCCGTATTGAGCACATCACTGGTACTTCCTGTTTGAATTTTTTGCTTGTAAGCAGGATTGAGGAGGATAGAGCTTTGGTCAGATTTGCCAAAGGGAGGGCGAGGGAGAGCCTTGTATGCGTTTCTGTGTAGAGTAAAGGTGATCTAGGTGTGTGTGTTTGTTTCCCGGGCAAAAGGGGATGGAGGAGGTACAGGTCATATATAAATGCACCCACATGTTTCAGGGGGATACACATCTCTCTCCCCTATGGGGTTTTTCCTTGTGGGTGGGTGATTGGGGGGTTGAATATCAGAGGCATGCATGTACGCATGACTCCATACTCCAACACAGAGGGATTCGACAAAGAGTCTGTGAAAGAGAAAGACGGACGTAGAGATAGAGACAGAGAGAGAGACACAGGGAGACAAGAGTCCCTGGCAGAGGCTGCATTCAGGAAAGTAAATAAAAGTCCCCATTATGTGGGCCTACAATAGCTAGCTGCTCCCTTGTTTCTCTTCTATTCAAAAAGAGGGGCAGAACATGTAATCACAAAGGGAACCCGTGTCTTTTCTTCTTAAACCACAGCGGTACTACTCTCCTCTTCTCCCCCTCTCGCTCCCTTTCTCCTCTTTCTCATTTCTCTCTCTGATCTAAAATAACCCTTTAAGTTGATGTTTTTCAAATATGTAGGAAGCAGATCAATCAGGTCCACCGACAGTGAATTAAACAGCCAAATTTTGATGAGAGAAGAAGAAAGGAAGGAGACTAGAACTAAGTATGGGAGAAGAGGGGAGGGGGTGATGTGTGTGGGTCATCTGGACTGTAAAGTGTTTAGTGTGGTCAGGGTTGTAGGCGACAAATATTTATGGAGTGCGGAGTACACAGACAAAACACAAATAGGATCTGGGCAGGAACCAGGAACACACATTCAGTGTTAAGTGTACACATCACAAGTTATGATTCAGACCTTAATGATTTAGACCCCATTGCACAATTTCTAATACATTACACATTCCCTTATAATGAAGATCCACAGTCTCCATCATGATCTGTTTACATTGCTGTACATAATGTTCACTGCTGCTTCACATTTTTGTCATGAACTAGGACAAGCAGCCATGTTATGAGGTCAGGGTTCGCCTGGGATAATGAATGGCTGCGTCTGTGTTCTATTTACTGGTATTAAAGAGATATTTCCTGTTTATGAGAACCTTAATGTTTTTTTTCTTCCCAGAAGCAACTGCTTCTCAGCCACCAGCTGCTGTGGGGCCATCCACATGCATTGTTGAGTGACAGAGGAAAGGGGGAAGAGGAAGGAGAGAGCGAGAGAAGGAGAGTTTGGAGAATGAGAGAGCAAGGAGGAAGACATATAGAGGAGAGAGAGAGAGAAAGAAAGAAAGTATGAGGGGTTGCGGGATGATGCAGAATAGTGAGACAGAGGAGGGAAAAAAAGGAGAGAAAGGAGGATAGGTGTGCGAGTTAAACTAACAAATGGATCCAGTTAATCTACCGGTAACTCATAGTTGATGAATATTGTCTATACAGTCAATGGGCTTAACTGGAAACCAGCGGAGGTGAGGGTTCAACAACAGGACCAAGATGGCATCGACTTCTCTTAGCTCAGTAAGAGTTGAGATCCACTTCACCCAGTAAAGGCAGTAAAGTCTAATCACAGAGTGTTGGTAGCCCCAGTTATGAAAGAGAGAAATGGAAGGATGGAGTGAAGGATGGAAGAAGGGATGAAGGGAGGGAGTAGGGGTGGTGTCAATTAAGGAGAAATATGGCAGGGTTCATTTCCGCCAATCACTGAGTGAGTTTTACCCCGGCCAGTCAGTGTGAAAGTGAAAAGCCTGTGTAAATGATCATCCCTAGATCCCTGATTTTCTACATTTCAAACTCCACCAAAGAGACTTATATCTCCATTTAAATGTGAAGGAATTTCCTCCCTACACTGAACTACACTCATCACCACACACACACTGACACACACGGGCTGTAGATCATAGGTGTGGGCAGGAGTGTCAGCACTCAAACACACACTGTACCTTATAGCCTGGTTTAATAGAGGAGACCCAGCATGAATCCACACAGACGCTCTGTTCCATTCACTCACACAGGTAACAGTCTCCGCCATTCACACTGCATGCTGTCCCCGGAGGGTAATATACCTTCTGTGCGTGTGTGTATGTGTGTATATACATCGTTCTGTGTGTGTGACTGTGTGTATGTATCTGTACGTGTGTGCATCCCTATATGTGTGTCCCCATAAGTGTGTATCTGTGTGTGTATCTGTATCTGTGTGCGTGTGTGTGTGTGTTTGAGCTGATGTAGACAGTGTAGAGGGGCCATCAGTGCAGCGTTTCCACCTCTCCTCTTTATGAGTCTGGCCTTTTAAAAACACACTGGATTTATGGTCAGTTTAGGCGGTATTTCATAGAAAGAGGGTGTGTGTGTGTGTGTGTGTGTCCAGGCCTAAAATAGGTGACGGTTAGAAAGAGGCACCATTCGTATACGAGAAGAGTGTTAAAGGGAGGATTGAGCTGTCCTCCTTACCAAAAATGTTACACTGACACTTTTACTGTCCCAAGCTCCCCCTCCACACTGGAAATAGATGTTATTTAGACAGGACCATAACGGAACTTCATTAAGACATTATAAGAGTGTCTGTATATATTTGACATAATAACTGCATCATAATGCATTAAACCTGCCAACATTAAGAAAAGGATTAAGGATTCCACAGTAACGGAATTATGCTTTCAGTCAGTTTTTTCCCACTTTAAAATACATTGCCAAACAAAAACCATTGACTTCAAAGTTTAACAAACCATATAACTCTATGCACAAGGACTACTTTTAACAATTTCAATTGAAAAATTACAAAAACTAATTTAGTGGAAGAACTGTGCAATGCTAAAAAAAAATTATCTTATTCTACTGTACTGTACACTACCTTTCTTTACTGTACTGTACTGCTGTATTGGACTGTACTTTACTGTGCTCTACTCACTGTACTGGTACTGTATTGTACTTTACTGTGCTCTACTCACTGTACTGGTACTGTATTGTACTTTACTGTGCTCTACTCACTGTATTGTACTCTACTGTGCTCTACTCACTGTACTGGTACTGTATTGTACTCTACTGTGCTCTACTCACTGTACTGGTACTGTATTGTACTTTACTGTGCTCTACTCAATGTACTGGTACTGTATTGTACTCTACTGTGCTCTACTCACTGTATTGTACTCTACTGTGCTCTACTCACTGTACTGGTACTGTATTGTACTTTACTGTGCTCTACTCAATGTACTGGTACTGTATTGTACTCTACTGTGCTCTACTCACTGTATTGTACTCTACTGTGCTCTACTCACTGTACTGGTACTGTATTGTACTTTACTGTGCTCTACTCACTGTACTGGTACTGTATTGTACTTTACTGTGCTCTACTCACTGTACTGGTACTGTATTGTACTCTACTGTGCTTTACTCACTATACTATCCAAACTTATGAAACTTACATCTATGATTGATTTGATTTGACCAAATCTAAACCTATCAAATGAAATGAAAGTCTGTGGGCGTTAACATCAAGGCCAGGGTGGACTGACCGAATGTCAACTACTTTCCAACGTCCATGACGTCCGGTGTCGATAGGTGCTCAGTTGGTTCTGGTTACAGTACATGGGAAAAGAGGGAGCCCATCGGTAGGTGTCAGTAAGAGCTGGGAGAAGTTACATTAACTGGAGAGTGAGAGGCAAAGAGGGAGAGAGAGTAGGACGGGTTGTCCAGACTCACACTCTTGGTTTGACCACCAGAAAACAGAAAGACAAAGAAAACAGTTATGAGCTGAACATAACAGTATGTCAGTAGAAGGGAGGACAATGGCAGGTGGCCAAACTGATTTGTGAATATTATGATTTCCCATTGTAGCCAATTCAGTTGCAGTAACTCCATTATTTATTTTGGGGTAATTCTGTTCATTTGGTAACGGAGTTACACTTCTGAATAAGTGAACAATTCTTAACCAAAATAAATATAACAAATAATCACTATAACTAATTGGTATGTCTACCATTACTTGTTACTTCTGTGAACTTTCATCCCCTCCTCTTGAGGGAGAAAAATTAGAAAATATCTGTCACGCCCTGGTCAAAGTATTTTGTGTTTATCTTTATGTATTTGGTCAGGCCAGGGTGTGGCATGGGGTTTTTGTAATTGTGGTGTGTTTGTCTTGGGGTTTTGGTGGTGGTATTGGGATTGTAGCTTAGTGGGTTATCTAGCAAAGTCTATGGCTGTCTGGAGTGGTTCTCAATCAGAGGCAGGTGCTTATCATTGTCTCTGATTGGGAACCATATTTAGGCAGCCATATTCTTTGAGTTTGTCGTGGGTGATTGTCCTATGTGTACTCTGTTAGTTTGCACAAGTATAGGCTGTTTTCGGTTTTCGTTTTGTAGTGTTCGTGTTTAGTCGTGTTTACGTTTGTTTGAATAAATATGGATCGCAATCGACACGCTGCAGTTTGGTCCGACTCTCCTTCATCACAACTAGAAAGCCGTAACAATATCTTCACGATATGTGGGGTTTGGTAACGAAATTACAAGGCAATATTTCTTAAACTTACAGAAGGTAAAACATTTCTCCAACGAAATATAAGTGATATTACACTGAACAAAAATATATAAGTAACATGTAAAGTGTTGGTCTCATGTTTCATTGAGCTGAAATAAAAGTTTGCAGAAATGTTCAATACGCACAAAGCTTATTTCTCTCAAATCTTGTGCACAAATGTGTAACATCTCTGTTAGTGAGGATTTCTCCTTTACCAAGATAATCCATCCACCTGACAGGTGGGGCATATCAAGAAGCTGATTCAACAGCATGGTCATTACACAGGTGCACCTTGTGCTGGGGACAATAAAAGGCCACACTAAAATGTGCAGTTTTGTCACACAACAATGCAACAGATGTCTCAAGTTTTAAGGGAGCGTGCAATTGGCATGCTGACTGCAGGAACGTCCACCAGAGCTGTTGCATGATAATTGAATGTTGATAATGCCGGGCCTCATGTTGCAAGGATCTGTACACTTTTCCTGGATGCTGAAAGTGTCCCAGTTCTTCCATGGCCTGTATACTCACCAGACATGTCACCAATTGAGAATGTTTGCGATGCTCTGGATCGACGTGTATGACAGTGTGTTCCAGTTTCTGGATAACTTCGCACAGCCATTGAAGAGGAGTGGGACAACATTCCACTCCTCTACGTGAAGGAGATATGTCGCGCTGCATGAAGCAAATGGTGGTCACACCAGACACTGACTGGTTTTCATATCCACACCCATACCTTTTTTTAAAGGTATCTGTGAACAACAGATGCATATCTGTATTCCCAGTCATGTGAAATCTATAGATTAGGGCCTAAGGAATTAATTTCTATTTACTAATTTTCTTATATGAACTGTGGCTCTGTAAAATCTTTGAAATTGATGCATGTCAAGTTTATATATTTGTTCAGTATTATTGTATTTTGATGTATTTCTGATAGCTTTTAAGACTTTTTCTGCTATATGTTTACCATGCCAACATGGGTTTATCCAAAAATCTAAGCACTTACAGTACTACCTAATTATTAAGCTGAAAAATGGTTGAAAATGTATAATATGCCTTAATTGAAAAAAAAGATGGACTCTTATTTGACACCCAATTTGATATGCTCCTACGAACTTCACATGTTGGTGCTCATGGGTCCTTTTAGATGGAAATGCCCATAACTAGCTTTCTCATGACCCAAATACTCAGAACACAACCCTCCATTTTTCAAAGACAGAATCAACTAAAATGAACTGAAGTTGCATTTTAAAGCTTCATTCCGATTCTACATGGCCTCCCCATTTAACAACAACAACACCAGACCTAACCATCTAGCCCAGAAGACATCTTTTGTCCATTCCTTCATTCTATCTGTAGTCTAGTAGCCTATTAGCAGAGTGGTCATTAGAGCCTCTAGCCCCCAGTGTATTACTGATGGTCAAATGACAGGGGGTTAATAGAATGTTGAGGGGCCAGAGGCACAAAGGTAGGCAATGTTCAGTTGGATAGGCAGGGCCATGCAGTCTCTCTCTCTGTATAGGAGGCTGGTTGAAAACCCCATTCATGGCCAGGGCTAATGCTGCGTTGTAATTAACTGTGATTACTGGAGCAGAGGGCTCTCTCTCCCTCTCCCTCGCTCCCTCCCTCCCTCCCTCCACTGGTTTCCTGGGCAGACCTAGGACCTCAAGCCCCCAGTGCTCATGGGAAATCGTGTGCATGCCTGGCCCCAGAAAGGCCTCCATTCAGTGGTCCGCATGCTTGACCTCTCAGGGGTCAGCACTCTGCTTTGTGTCCCGCGACCCCACCGCGACCTGGGGTCACCTACAGAGGTCAGTAGGTCAAATCCAGATGCCTGTGTCTAATTTCACCCAGACTGGATTATCCTCCCAAATCTGCCCTGAAATGTGTCCCCAGAAAAATTCCCCTAACTACAACTGCTGGCCATGTACCTGGTCCTGCCCCCGCCAGTCTTAGCAAGGCAACTGCCTTCCATACCTTCATGTACCCATCTCCTGCCGGCCTCATTGCACGCAAGCACACACACTCCCTCAGACCCCAGCCGTATCCCAACCGAGGCCTTGGGCCTACCTTGAGGGATTAGGTGTGGACAGCCAGGACCCTCCAGCCAATCAACCAGTCTGTCACATTGATTTTGAGGGGTCACTGGAGCACAATGGCCAGGCTTTTCGTGTCTTAACCTCCCCATACCTCCGTGATGCACACACACTTGCGCATGCACCCACACACACACTCTTTCCCCTTCCCTCTCCCACCACCGAAAGCTCCATCGGATCCCTGCCTGTCAAATCCCCCTTCCCCAGAGCCCTTACTGGGGTAAAGTGCTCGGGTCATCCCCCTCCTCTGGTCCCACACCTGCCTGGTCAGATGACACAATAACCACTAGGGCTCTGGGAAGTTACCCTAACCACAGATCTAGCCTATAGGATCGTCTTCCTTTCCCCCAGTCATAACTGTAACATTTGGAAGAAATACACAAAACTGAAGCAAAGAACATCTATTCTTCTTTAAAGTTTTATGTCATACTGCACCTATTGGTGTATTGCCGCCTCCTACTGTATGGGTTCTTCTTCTTTGATATTACTGTGGTCTGCAAACAAATGCTATAGGTGCATGCCTCCACCTACTGTTTTGGCTGTATATCAGCAAAAAAGAATGAACATAAAAGTAAACTAAACTAAACTCAATGTAGTCCTTTATTCAGATTCAACTGCCAACACCCATCCCTACAGGCTCTGTTGCCTGAGAAGGAAGAGCATCTTCAAATCCCTTTGTCACATGCGCCGAATACAACACCTTACAGTGAAATGCTTACTTACAAGCCCTTAACCAACAATGCAGTTTTAAAAAATGTACTTGGCGCTAGATCTTTGGACAGTAATCTTTGCAATGTTTTGGCAGTGAAGTCCTGGAAACCCAAAAACCTCTCAGCCGCAGATACTATTAAGGCCAGTTTGTTGGACTTTTTGTTTGTGTGTGCAGTACAATTAATCACATGCATAATAAACACCATAAAATAAGATTGTCTATTCTCTGCCTGGAGGTTTTTCATATGGTCGCGGCTGCGCAAACGCAGTTCATTTTGGATTGGATCTAGGGACGCTATTTTTCCGAAATGCTGTAACACGCCTGGCCGCTAGAGAACGCCCAAGCGCATCATGAACAGTCTTGTCACGATTCAACGACAAAAGAGATAGGAATCCCAATGAATAAGACAGTGTAAACACCCACCCAGCAGACTATAGTCATGCTGCGTCACGCAATCCCTTCTCGAAAGTCAGGAGTCGAGAAACTTCACTATTTTCCACGAAAGTACGTAATGTCACGATTCCAAAGCTATACGATATTACAGAGAATAGGTTAGTTATCTTACATCTCGGAAAATATTTGTAATGTTGTACTCCTTGTTCCCGAATTTCATGCTAATGTTGGGTTTCTAAGCAAGCGCCAAATTTACTCCCATTGCCTCCTTGAAGGAGAACTCGCCTTGTCCCAAAATAGCCCAGAATGCATCGTGCGACGTATGGACAATTTACACATTGGGCGTTAATACGATTTCTAAGAACTTTCCCATGCCCTCAAAAGTATATATGGGTATAATATGAGCCAGATGCATTGGTAATAAACTGCACAGCTCTAACAAAGAACAAATCAGAGAAAATAGGCATCGTTGTGAGTGCGGGACTCCGCGATTGTACAGCAGAGGCATTACAAGGAATCCTGTCGATGAATGTTCCTTCCACACAGGCACCTGGGGCCTGTTGCACAAAACTAGGATAAGGGATTAAGCCAGGATATCTTGGTGATCCTGGCTCAATTGATCCGTAATCCGGTTGCACTAAAGATGGATAGGGGGCAGGAGGATATGTTATGGTATAAATTACCATGGAGATTTATTCTGTGGAGCTAGCCTGCTCCAGACCAGGCTAAATTCCAGGATCTATTTAATCTCATCCCTAATGTCAGTCAGCAGTCACCACAAATGGAAACCAATAGTTATTTCACTGCTCACTATACATTGTTATCACATAACTAGACCCACTGTTATTATTTAAACGTTTGTGATCATTAATTTCAATGATTTTGGATAAAAAATTATTTTTTGATGTTGCTATCATTAGATAATTTACAGTTTCCCCATAGACTATAAGGCTATATATAAAATGATAGAATATTAGGGCCACAGAGGGGAAAAAAACACAAGTCATAATATTGTAACCAGTTGTTTTAAAGGAGGACAGTTGTTAAAATGACAGATGTGGGGCATTTCGTGAAATTGTACTTCAGTATGGTTTCATAAACAAAGACATGCTGATGTGCCAGAATATTAAGTATCACATTGTCATAAGTATCAAAACTGTAAAAACAATATGTAGCTTTTCTGCAGAAAGAACCAGCCTCATAAATTTATGACTTTATCCTTTTTCTTCAGTGTGGCCCTAGTACTCTGTCATATAAACAAATACACATTCCATATGAATATAAAAACACAATGTGTAACATTATGTTCCTTTATTGAATAAGGACAAAACAAAGCAGGTAAACCATCAGCTCCTTTCGAAACTGAAGTCACAGTGACTCTACAAGATGGAAAGCACAGAATCCAAGCATATTATACAAAATGATACATACACATTCAAAGGTCTGTATATAACACACCCTGCATGTCTGCAGACTAAAATAAATGCAGGACAAATCCATACACATCAACTGAACAGACAAATGAATGGATGCAGTAGCCTCCCTGCAGCCTTGTATTACACACAGTATACCGCACAAACATCATAAGAGGCCAAATTCGTCAAAAAACGAACACAAAAAAACCCAAATTCCTCTGCCACCGCAGGACATATTTAACCAAAATTGAAAGCACACATACTAACTAAAATAATTCAACACATATTGGTCCCTCAGCAGCCGACCACTGTCGTCATCAGGGAAGATTGCCGGATTGTCCCAGTCCATGGCTGGTGGCACTCTGGGGGCCCTCTCCTTCCTCAGGCAGGCCACATTGTGGAGGACAGCACAAGCCACAGTAATATCACATGCCCTAACAGGGCTGACCCTTAATTTGTGAAGGCAGTGAAAGCGTGCCTTCAGGAGGCCAAAGGTCATTTCAACTCTGGCCCTGGCATGGGCATGGTTGTAGGCCTGCTGTGCTTCCTGGGGGTCTGTGAAAGGTGTCAGGAGAAAAGGCTGGCAGCCATACCCCCTGTCTCCCAGCAACACACCAGAGAATTCACCTGTCAACACAAAATCTCATCATTACTACCTCATAAACACAGTGATATTCTTGACACAGCCATGATTGTTATAAATAGGGGTTGTGTGGCTTACCTTGTGATAGATTTCAGAGGCCCGAAAGATTCTGGAGTCATGGACTGAGCCAGGCCATTTTGCCACAACATTGCTGATCACACAGTCAGCATTGCAGACCATCTGAAATCATAAGATGAGGAATATTACACCAATCAATGCACATCACTGGCAATGCAGAGTGTTCGTCAATGGACAATATCAAAAAATTTATCATAGCTTTATACAGTGTGATGGAGTTACTTTACACAATTTCACTCATATCTGCAGTGCATTTCAATAAAAAATTTAACCGTTTCATAATTACAGTACAACTGCATTTTTGGAGATGTGAATTAAATATTTGAATTGTAATTGTGATGTTTCAGCGGAGCGGTGAGTGTGTAATTGTGCACTACTTACGCATTCAGGCGGTCTGCAATACTTTGCCACGCTTTTTCTCTTTGCTTTATCACTGTGGCGGTGTTGCCTTTCTTCTCAATTATATATTTTACCTCCTCGTATGCCTCCATGAGGATTTGTGCTTCCGACGGGGAAAAGTACGCGGCTCTAGTTGCCATGGTAAATCAGTTAATCTGTGATCTGTGGCGGGGTCTATTTGAGTGAGCCGTGAGCGCGCACCTATCCAGGATTGGTTTCACCTGGCTTAATGAATCCGTGTCTGCTCATCCTGGCTTGGTCTTTGTGCAACCAATTAAGCCTGGACGCACATGTTTTGGCTTCATTGAGCTCAGCTGAGTCATTTATCCCGGATGTCTTAATTCTACTTTTGTGCAACAGGCCCCTGGAGTGGGGTGGGGATTTATTTTGTTTGTATTGAATATGACGTTGGTATTTTCCCGCAATGGATATTTATTATTTATCGTTCAGAATCCATACAGTAGGTGGCGGCAATACACCAATAGGTGTAGTCTGTCATAAAACCTTAAAGACGAAGAAGAGTAAGAGCCAGATTCATACTTCCTGTGTACACGTTCAGGAACTAGTGATTTCCGTAGCTTTTGTAGTTGTTTACCTCATGGTAAATATTAAAATAAAACGTTATAGCGTTATGTGATGGATATAAATTGATAACGGTCTATTTTAACCAAGTGGACGAGTCACCGATGATAACATAAGCTTCAACATCAAGGGAATCGAAAACTGTTAAGGTTAGGTGTGTGTTGAACAAAGTTTTTGCAACAACAAAAGCTCGATTTCCTTTCAGCTGTCAATTTTTCATTTTGAACGTACATGCACGATGCAGATAAATGTATTTTATTTCGTGAAATGAAATATAACTACATGTATTTTAGCTGAATGATCTAGTTTGCCTGTTCGGAATGTTTTGGTTTCTCTAGCTATCCTACTAGCGCCACGTCACATAGCTCTTGAAAAGGATACGCTTTGGAAAAAGCAAAGCAGAATCGGACGGATTCAACTACTGTCATCATCGTTACTTGGACCAAATAACGGCCGCAACTTTACAGTGGTCATTTCTCTACGTAGTATTGAACGTTTTTTGTGTGGTGAAGAAAACCTAAACATTCAAAATGACGGCGGCGGCGGCTTCAAACTGGGGTTTGATCATGAACGTGGTCAACAGCATCGTTGGAGTGAGCGTTCTGACCATGCCGTTCTGTTTCAAACAGGTACGGTTTCCGCTATCTTACACCGGTCACACGAGTATTCCATTGCAGATGTAGTTTATCTTATCGTGTGTAGCGACTTTGAACTCACGATAAGCTACTAGTGTGACGGCAGGTAATGAGTGAACATTTGTTCCGTGTTTACCTTTCCACGCGCCTTAACAGGTGCATTATACAGTCTGTGCACCTCATGCTTTATGCTGATCTTGACATCTTTGTACCGAATTGCAGTTTTAGGCCCCCATCATGCCCCTGTCAAACTGAAATGTGTATGACAGAGTTGCCATATTTGTAGTTTTGAAATTAACCCTCTCTGTCTCTGCTTCTCTCGCTCTAGTGTGGGATAGTGCTGGGGACTTTGTTGCTGTTCTTCTGTTCGTGGATGACCCACCAGTCGTGTATGTTTCTGGTCCACACGGCTAACAGCACCAAACGCAGGACCTATGCTGGCCTAGCTTTCCATGCCTACGGCAAACCAGGCAAAACACTGGTGGAGACCAGGTATGTGTCCTTTCCTTTGAGAGCCAATACTGTTTTGATGTATGTCTTGTGTCTTTAGAGCCTTGATCAAATGCTAATATCTGAATTTCTCTCCCTCTTCCTCCCACTTTCTCTTGGTCTCTCTCCCTCTTCCTCCCACTTTCTCTTGGTCTCTCTCCCTCTTCCTCCCACTTTCTCTTGGTCTCTCCTGCTCTTCCTCTACAGTATGATAGGTCTGATGTTGGGGACCTGTATTGCCTTCTATGTCGTCATCGCTGACCTGGGCTCTAATTTCTTCGCCCAATTGTTGGGCCTACCGGTAGGAGTCAAGAGTTTTGAATTACAGAAGCAATCAGAGAATACAATAGAGGCTGCATGATTTGGACAAAATACCCAATGTTTTGGGCCAGATATTGCGAAAAGCTTGGTAATTCCATCAGCCATGGTTAATACAAGTGTCTGGGTAGAGGACATCTCTTCTAAAATGAGATCATATGAATTAATACATACCATGCTAACTGAATAAAAAACAAATTAAACAAATATGTTATACATATGATAGCAGATAGGATTATTGTACCTACATATTAACCAATGGAATATAAAGCTTATGATTGTGTAATTATGTATAAGTAGGCCCAATCATTGTTATAATTTAAATGAAGTCAAATTGCTTTAAAAACATCTAACACGTAGCCTACTTATTGCAAGGTGCAGCCTGTGATCAAAACATTGGAGTCTGGTCCAGTTATTCAACGTGATGGCCTTTACCGCGTTTGGTCCAGTCAACAACGCGATGACCTTTACCGCGTTTGGTCCAGTCAACAACGCGATGACCTTTACCGCGTTTGGTCCAGTCAACAACGCGATGACCTTTACAGCGTTTGGTCCAGTCAACAACGCGATGACCTTTACCGCGTTTGGTCCAGTCAACAACGCGATGACCTTTGCCGCGTTTGGTCCAGTCAACAACGCGATGACCTTTACCGCGTTTGGTCCAGTCAACAACGCGATGACCTTTACCGCGTTTGGTCCAGTCAACAACGCGATGACCTTTACCGCGTTTGGTCCAGTCAACAACGCGATGACCTTTACCGCGTTTGGTCCAGTCAACAACGCGATGACCTTTACCGCGTTTGGTCCAGTCAACAACGCGATGACCTTTACCGCGTTTGGTCCAGTCAACAACGCGATGACCTTTACCGCGTTTGGTCCAGTCAACAACGCGATGACCTTTACCGCGTTTGGTCCAGTCAACAACGCGATGACCTTTACCGCGTTTGGTCCAGTCAACAACGCGATGACCTTTACCGCGTTTGGTCCAGTCAACAACGCGATGGCCTTTACCGCGTTTGGTCCAGTCAACAACGCGATGGCCTTTACCGCGTTTGGTCCAGTCAACAACGCGATGGCCTATGATGTTTGCAAGCCCCGACCTTGCAGTTGAAACTACTCATCAAGTGTAGTTTCAAAGGAATGTAGGGCTCGGTTGTAAACAACATGTGTGAACTCTGTTTCAACTTCTCCATTTTGTTATATAGTGTTGGCATGGCGACTTGGGAGAAATGCAGTCTTATCTCCTGTCCAGCTTATTATTATTATATATTTTTTTTATCTTCTTGAAGCCGTCTACAGTTACATATGATTATTGTGAATAGTCAGATTTAAACATTTACATTATTTGCAAGAATACTGATTTCCCTAATGATTCCGTTTACATGGATACATCTGAAATCAGGGTAGCCTATTTGATTCTGAGTTCGGACATATAAAGTTTCTATTTAAAAACAATTTCTAAGATTAATGCATTCAGTTTTCCCGAACTCACCTCATTCTTGGTTTTAATGTTCATGTGTCACATGCACAAAAGAAGAAGGAAGCTTGTGCTTTTAATTGGTGTACACTTACTTTGAGTATGATTTAGGCAGATTAAGATAAGCAGATTAAGGTGTTTACGTGTCTAATGCCATACTCGGCCTAGTGCCATAATCAGTTTAATATAGAATTACTAGTGTGCATGTAAGTGTAGACATGAGTCATGTCGTTGGCCATATGATAGATGGGTGACAGCCTCTGTGATTTCTGTGTCTGCGGGTTGTGGTTTCGTAGGGTGTTACTTGAAAACGCATTAGCAATCAATGCCTGCTTAATGTACAGTGCATTCGGAAAGTATTCAGATCCCTTGACTTTTTCCACATTTTGTTACATTAGTCTTATTCTAAAATTGTTTTCCTCATAATTTTTTGCACAATACCCCATAATGACAAAGTGAAAACAGGTTTTTAGACATTATTGCTTATATATATATATATATATATATAAAAAAAATATAGCTTATTTACATAAGTTTTCAGACCATTTGCTATGAGACTCAAAATTGAGATCAGGTGCATCCTTTTTCCATTGATCAACCTTGAGATGTTTCTACAACATGATTGGAGTAAATTCTGTTTATTGGATATGATTTGGAAAGGCACACACCTGTCTATATAGTTGACAGTGCACGTCAGCGCATAAACCAAGCCATGAGGTCGAAGGAATTGTCCGTAGAGCTCTGAGACACTGTTGTGTCAAGGCACAGATCTGGGGAAGTGTACATTTCTGCAGCATTGAAGGTCCCCAAGAACACAGTGGCCTTCAACATTCTTAAATGGAAGAACTTTGTAACCACCAAGACTCTTCCTAGAACTGGTCGCCCGGCCAAACTGAGCAATCGGGGTAGAAGGGCCTTGGTCAGGGAGGTGACCAAGAACCCGATGGTCACTCTGATAGAGCTCCAGAGTTCCTCTGTGGAGATGGGAGAACCTTCCAGAAGGACAACCATCTCTGCAGCACTCCACCAATCAGGCCTTTATGGTAGAGTGGCCAGACAGTAGCCACTCCTCAGTAAAAGGCAGATGACAGCCCGCTTGGAGTTTGCCAAAAGGCACCTAAAGGACTCTCAGAACATGAGTAACAAGATTCTCTGGTCTGATGAAACCTAGATCGAACTATTTGGCCTGAATGCTAAGCATCATGTCTGGAGGAAACCTGTCTCCATCCCTACAGTGAAGCATGGTGGTGGCAGCATCATGCTGTCTATGTTTTTCAGCGGCAGGGACTGGGAGACTAGTCAGGATCAAGAGAAAGATGAACGGAGTAAAGTACGGAGAGATCCTTGATGAAAACCTGCTCCAGAGCGCTCAGGACCTCAGACTGGGGTGAAGGTTCACCTTCCAACAGGACAATGACCCTAAGCACACAGCCAAGCCAATGCAGGAGTGGCCTTTCGGACAAGTATCTGAATGTCATTGAGTGGCCCAGCCAGAACCCGGACTTGAACCCGATCGAACATCTCTGGAGAGACATGAAAATAGCTGTGTAGCAACACTCCCCATCCAACCTGTCAGCTTTAGAGGATCTGCAGAGAAGAATGGGAGAAACTTCTTAAATAGTTGTGCCAAGCCTGTAGCGTCATTCCCAAGAAGACTAGAGGCTGTAATTGCTGCCAAAGATGCTTCAACAAAGTACTGCGTAAAGGGTCTGAATACTTGTGTAAATATGATATTTCAATTTTGTATTTTTTTTTAATACGTTTGGTAACATTTCTAAAACCAGTTTTTGCTTTGTCGATATGGGGTATTGTGTGTAGATTGATCAGGGGAGGGGGGGAAACAATTTGATCCATTTTAGAATAAGGCTGTAATGTAACAAAATGTGGAAAAAGTCAAGGGGTCTGAATACTTTCAGAATGCACTGTAGGTGGCTGGCTATGGCTCAATCTTCATAAAATAGGGGATTGTTCTTCTTCAAATGATTGAATAAATGTGTCGTGTTGCCTCTTGTTGTCTCCACAACTCAAAAGGTACTTTTTGCACGACACTTGGTTTCCTTGTACTGTTGCTGATTTTGTTCGAACTGATTGTTTGCGTGGTATGATTGGTTAGAGATTGTGTCCTTTCTCGCCCTCCGCAGGTGTCATTTGGTTTCCGTGTGCTGCTGCTGATCACGGTGTCTCTGTTTATCGTGCTGCCTCTCAGTCTGCAGAGGAACCTGATGTCATCCATCCAGTCCTTCTCTGCCATGGCCCTCATGTTTTACACGTTCTTCATGTTCACGGTGAGACCAAAACCACATGGGTAGGGGAAGGGGTACAGGGCTGTCTGCAGCAGGTGTAAGAGGGCCATACTCAGATGGGTAAAATGTTAAGAGTTTTGCTAATATACATTTTACTCGATAGGTTTTTACAAAGAGTTATGGCTCTTCTATCATGATGATATGTGTTTCTAATTCCTGTTTCACACTGATAGAATAATGACTGTTGACACTATGTGACTCCCTTGCCTTTTCTTTGACCCTATTGCGAAAATGTATTGATGTTGATGTTATTGTCGATGGCTCTGTGAATTTCTGTAGTATTTGCACTGCTTACACAGTTAGCCTTTAGTACTGCTACTGTAGTATAGTGTAGCCTCTTTGTGCTATCCTGTGCTCTGCCCCAACCTCCTGTAGTACAATCATGACATCTCTACTGAACACCACTGTGAGTTGGAGTACTGTTGTGTTTGGGATTAGAACCAGTCCTGGCCCTGACCTCCACCCACCTTGGTCCAGACCACTAACCCTCTAACTGATGTATCTCCCTTCCTCTCCTACTTCTTTCTCTATCACTGCCGTTCCTGACCCCCCCCCCCCCCCCTTCCTTTCTGACACCTCCTTTACGATTCTCTCTACCTTCCTCTCCCTTGTGACTGTTTCTCTCCTCTCCTGTGTTGCTGCTGACTGCTGTCTGGCTGGCTGCTGTAGATAGTCATGTCTTCTCTGCGTTACGGCCTGATCTCAGGCTCCTGGTTCGAGCGTGTACACCTGTGGCGGGTCAGGGGCGTCATACAGTGCCTGCCCATTATCGCCACCACCTTCTGCTGTCACCCGTAAGTAACCATGGAAACAATCCTTGAACTCCGACCTGGGGGAAGGTATCAACTCCGACGCTAAAGGGGACAAAATTCAATCCCCAACCCACCTACCACCTCCTAAAAGTAATAGCATCCTCCCTCTCAATCTCCAATCCAATCCTCGCATTTCCACTTCCTCTCCCCTCTTCAAATTCATTTTTGTTTGTCTTTAGGTTGTTTGTGTGTCTATGGTTTGGAGGAAAGGGGGTGCACAATTATTGGTTGCTCAACCCTTGTCCCCCCAAACTGCCATCCTCTGATGTGGAGGATGCTCATGGAGCTCTCTTTCTCTGGTCCTCTGGAGCTGGATATGGGAATCAACTACAGACAGTAAATGCCATACCGATCAAAACATCTGCCCCTCAGAAATATTTATTTATTTTCTTGATCAGTCTTTAAATTCTGCATTTTAGTTGGTTGGGCTGCACGAAATAAGTAAAAATCAAATTGCTATTTTTGTACCAAATATTGCTATTTTACTTGCGATTATTGATCAAAACACTTGGTTAAACTGTTGGAATCATAGAAATTGAATAATGATTTTAATTTTATGGTTGGAATACAGTGGGCACTTGGAATGCAGTTCTGTTTCGCATGACAACAAATGAAAAGTAAGGGAGGAGATGGTTGTGACAGAGCAGGAACCAAAGTGTTGGTCAGTCTTTCCCATGGGAACCTAATTAGATTTAAATGGATAGGTACATTCATACAAAGATTTTAGAATGTTCTTCACCTTTTCCTCTCTGATTAAGAACAAGCTGTCTCTCATTAAGAACAAGTGGATTAGCATTAGGAGCTAACAGGAAACCTTTAGGCATATTTGCAGTTTCCTAAGGCCAACTAAGAGCAAGTTACACTAACAAATAGTATAATATAGAAAATATGTGGATTTATATTAAGAAGTAAGGTGGAAAGTTGTGTTCTTGTTTGGGAAAAATCTGTTGACTGCATGCTGTTTGGTCGATGCATGCAGAGTGAATCTCGAGCACGAGAAACTGCCTGGCTGAGTGATGGAGCGGAGAGAACTCTGTCAACTTAAGCAATAAATCCAAAGTAAAAATACGGGCCTTACAGATGGCTGTTTCAAAATAACGCAGCCTCTTGTCATATGGATATTGCGCATGTCAATATCACAATTTAGATTACCATTCGATTAAATGTGCCCTACAAGTTGGGCATTGGGCATGTGTAAATGTCTAACAGGTTCGAGAGGATGATATCGTCACAGCCTTATTTGGGCAGGAGGAGACTTTTTTATCAACATGGTATATTCTGTCTCGTTTTTTAAATGTTGTGTTCAAATTCATTTTCTCCGGTTCCTCCCTTCATTCTTTCACTCATGATCAGACAGGCCTTCAGAATGGGCTTTTCTCCTCCTCTTCAATCCTCCTGTTCTTCTTTTGGTTCAAGCCATAACTCCCCCCTGCTCTCCCCCCTCCCTCCCTCAGATGGTGCTGTCCTCATTCAAACACGGGCTACTCAGTGGCTTTTGGCTGGGGCGGGTCAGTTTGGTGCGCTGGGACGGTGTCTTTCGCTGCCTCCCTATCTGTGGCATGGCCTTCGCCTGTCAGTCGTAAGTACCTCCCAGTCCCTTCCCGCCCCTCCTGCGCAGTCCCTGAAAGGGTGATAGGATATGGGTTGTGTTCATTAGGCACAAAAAGAAGTCCGAGACACTTTATAAAAAAATACATACCTAAACTTGTCCAATACGTTTTCAAAAGTTTCCTGTTTCATGCCTATTGAACATGACCAGGATGTAGAGTCTATAGACAGAAATAGAATGGGTAGAATGGACATGATAGTCATGTGGTCTTTCTTTCATGCTGCTCCTAATATGTTGTAAATGTGCTATTGTTGCATGTAGAACACTGATAAATGTACTGAATGGAGCATGACTACCTGAATTCATACAGACAACACAAAGGCTATAGGGTTAGTCTGCAAGGTGACGGAGACAGAGTTAGGGGTGGGGGATTTTTGTTGGGGGAGTTTGCTGTTTCACTTTCACGGCTTCACATTTAACCAATCGGCTACTTCATTCCCTGTTCTATTGCCAGGTACTTCTACTTCTAGACGCAGTCGCCTGCTGTAGTTGTATCTGTCTAACAAAAGTGCATCATGTTGTTTCGGTGTGGGTTTTATAATGGGTTGCCAGGAACTGCATTCTAGCCCTGGGAAAATATGTTATTTATCACAACAGCACAGGCTGTTGAAGCCTGGAGACGAGATGTTGATTGGAGATCTTGAGGAGTAAAGAGTAGGATCTACAATGTAACTAGCGAGAGATGGACCAAGAGAGCATTTTCTTCCTCTACATTTGAGTCATTTAGGAGACGCTCTGACTTACAGTTTGTGCATTCATCTTAAAATAGCTAGATCGGACAACCGAAAGGCAATAAATTGTTGTATTATTTTGGGGGGTAGGGGTGGTGCGAGGCAGGGTGCTGTGGGATTATTTAAGATACTATTTGAAGATTTGAAGAGTTAGTGTTTCAGATTGTTTTTGGAAGATGGGCAGGGGGGGGGGGGGGGGGGGGGGCAGGACAGAGAAGAGCTGGGAGGGCTAAGAGACCAGAGGTGGCAAAACAAAGTAATCGGGTTGGGGTGTAGGGTTTGAGCCTAGCCTGAAGATAGCTGCTCCATAGGCAAGTACGATGGTCTTGTAGTGGATGCGAGCTTGGTTGAACACCAAGTGGGCTGCAGTGGTCTGCATAAGTTGCAGGGGTTTGATGGCACAAGCGGATAACCCAGCCAGCAGCGTGTTACAGTAGTCCAGACAGGAGATGACAAGTGCCTGGATAAGGACCTGCGCCACTTCCTGTGTGAGGTTGGTTTGTACTCTACGGATGTTGTAGATCATGAACCTGCAGGAGTGAGTCACTGCTTTGATGTTTGAAGAGAACGACATGGTGTCCAGGGTCATGCCAAGGTTCTTTGCACTCTGGGAAGGGGACACGTGGAGTTGTCAACTGTGATGGAGAGGTCTTTGAACGAGCAGGCCTTCTCTGGGAGGAAGAGCAGCTCCTTCTTTTTGAGCTTGAGGTGGTGGGCCAACATCCCAGCTGAGATACCTGCGTTTCGCTACCTGGGTGTCAGTAGGGGGGGGGGGGGGAGTTGAAAAGTAGTTGAGTGTCATCCGCATACAAATGATAGGAGGGACCATGTGAGGATATGACAGAGCCGAGTGACTTGGTGTATATAGAGAGAAGAGACGGCCTAGAACCGAGCCCTGTGAGAGAACGTGGTGCAGACAAAGATCCTCTTCACCTGATAGGAGTGGCGTGTCAGGTAGGATGCAATCCAAGAGTGCAAAACCTGAGACACCCAGTCCTGACAGTGTCGAAAGGCAGCAGGTAGATCTAGGAGGATGAGAACAGGGAGAGAGTCAGCTTTGGCAGTGCAGAGAGTCTCTGACACAGGAGAGCAGTCTCAGTTGAATGACCCGTCTTGAAGCCTGACTGGTTAGGGTCAAGAAGATCGTTCTGAGAGAGCTGGTGAGAGTGTTGGTCAGAGACGGCACGCTCAAGTGTTTTGGAATGAAAAGAAACATGGGATACCGGTAGGTCGTTTTTGACGGCAGAGGGGTTGAGTGTTGGTTTCTTAAGGAGGGGAACGAACATTTTGAAGTCAGAGGGGACAAGCCAAATAAAATGTTATACAAAACGTGACAAATAACAACAGGTGTAGACTAACAGTTAAATCCTTACAGGCCCTTCCCAACAATGCAGAGAGAAAGAAAATTGAGACATGATAGAAAAGTAATAATGAATAACAATAACTTGGCAATATACTAGGACTGACCCCAATTATTCGACTAGTCGATTGTTTGGTCGATAGGCTGTTGGTAGACCCAAGATATTCTTTAGTCGAGCAGAGGCAAATATATACCCTACCGTTCAAAAGTTTGGGGTCACATAGAAATGTCATTGCTTTTGAAAGAAAAGCACATTTTTGACCATTAAAATAACATCAAATTGATCAGAAATACAGTGTAGACATTGTTAATGTTGTAAATGACTATTGTAGTTGGAAACAGCAGATAATATATATTTTTAATGGAATATCTACATAGGCGTACAGAGGCCCATTATCAGCAACTATCACTCCTGTGTTCCAATGGCACGTTGTTAGCTAATCCAAGTTTATAATTTTAGAAGGCTAATTGATCATTAGAAAACCCTTTTGCAATTGTTAGCACAGCTGAAATCTGTTGTTCTGATTTAAAGAAGCAATAAAACTGGCCTTAGACTAGTTGAATATCTTTAGCGTCAGCATTTGTGGGTTCGATTACAGGCTCAAAATGGCTAAAAACAAAGACCTATCTTCTGAAACTCGTCAGTCTATTCTTGTTCTGAGAAATAAATGCTATTCCATCTAGAAATTGCCAAGAAACTGAAGATCTCGTATAACGCTGTGTACTACTCCCTTCACAGAACAGCGCAAACTGGCTCTAACCAGAATAGAAAATTGAGTGGGAGGCCCCAGTGCACAACTGAGCAAGAGGACAAGTACATTAGTGTCTAGTTTGAGAAACAGACGCCTCACAAGTTCTCAACTGGCAGCTTCATTAAATAGTACCCGCAAAACACTAGTCTCAACGTGAACAGTGAAGAGGCGACTCTGGGATGCTGGCCTTCTAGGCAGAGTTGCAAAGAAGAAGCCAAATCTGACTGGCCAATAAAATATTAAGATGGGCAAAAGGACACACACTGGACAGAGGAACTCTGCCTAGAAGGCCAGCATTCCGGAGTTGCCTCTTCACTGTTGATGCGTACCTGATTACACATAGAATAAGGCCTATAGGCTACCTGGCCTGCTCACAAATGTAGGCATATAAAATGGGCCCATTTGGGGATGTTGTAGTATTTCTGATTGGCTTAATACACCACCACTAATGAGCTGTGGAGCTTCTCAAAATAATGTTTTCTTCACCTCAAACAGCAAGTAAACAAAGTTTTTACACTCTGAGGGCCCAGAATTGTATACAATGTTCAATGTACAATGAACTTCAGGCCAGACCCAAGTTAATAGTTGATCCAATGTTTCAAGGTTATTGCAGACAGGCCATGTGTAGCCATTGCAATTTATCTGATATTTATTTTTATCAGGATATCTTCTACCTGCAGGCTGCAATGTTTTTATTTGTTGGCTTTATAGGCTATTTTTACATAGTTTATCATTTTAATTTAGATTTGGATAGAAATTTGGTTAACCACATGACAATGATTTTAAGATACGAATACGTTATTTAAACGAAAGGAAACTGTCCTACGAAAATGTTCTATGAAAACCATAACTGGCACACAGATCGGTAGAAATGGTAAAATAAATTGGCATTACACATGAGAAAGGTTGCCGACTCCTTGTTTAGCCTGTTACCGACAACTTCATGATAGTAACGGCAGAATCGGCGAAAGCCAGTAGGAGCGGGAAGAGGATGGTCGGGACAGGTTCAGTTTAATTTTCTTCTTGTTATCTTGATCTCTGACTCCCTCTTGAGTCATTTGTGTCTTATTTCATCAAACAGTGAGCTTAAAGCATCAGGCATGCTCAATGCATATATAGTTGACCATTCGCAATGCCAAGCGTCGGCTGGAGTGGTGTAAAGCTATTGGACTGTGGAGCAGTGGAAATGCGTTCTCTGGAGTGATGAATCACGCTTCACCATCTGGCAAGTCCGATGGATGAATCTGAGTTTGGCGGATGCCAGGAAAACGCTACCTGCCTGAATGCATAGTGCCATCTGTAAAGTTTGGTGGAGGAGAATTAATGTTCTGGGGCTGTTTTTCATTCTAGACGATTCAGTTTAGCCCTTTCCTGTTTCAGCATGGCAATGGCCCTGAGCACAAAGCAAGAGCCATACAGAAATGCTTTGTCAAGATCGGTGTAGAACAACTTGACTGGCCTGCACAGATCTCTGACCTCAACCCCATCAAACACCTTTGCGATTGATTTGGAATACCGACTGCGAGCCAGGCCTAATTGCCCAACATCAGTGCCTCACCGCACTAATGCTCATGTGGCTGAGCGGAAGCAAGTCCCTGCAGCAATGTTCCAACATCTAGTGGAAAGCCTTCCCAGAAGAGTTTAGGATGTTATAGCAGCAAAGGGGAGACCAAGTCATATTAATGCTCATGATTTTGGAATGAGATGTTCGATGAGCAGGTGTCTACATACTTTTGGTCATGCAGTGTACATGGGGTATATGTACCAAGTCGATGTGCAGGGGTACGAGGTAATTGAGGTAGATATGTACATATAACCTCTGAATAAAGTGACTATGCAACGTGATGGGTATTAAACAGTAGCAGCAGTGTATGTGATGAGTCCCAAAAAAAAGACTTGCAAAAAGGGTCAATTCAGATAGTTTGGGTAGCTCTTTGGTGAACTATTTAACTAACAGTTTACCAGTTTTATTTATTGAGCGTAGATGCTGTTCAGGGTCCTATTGGTTCCAGACTTGGTACATCGGTTCCGCTTGCCATGCGATAGCAGAGAGAAGAGCCTATGACAATATTTTTGGGCCTTCCTCTGACCCCACCTGGTATAGAGGTTCTTGATGGCAGGGAGCTCGGCCCCAGTGATGTACTGGGCCGTACGCACTACCCTCTTTAGCGCCTTGCGGCCCGATGCCAAGCAGTTGCCATAGCATGTGTTGATGCAGCCAGTTAAGATGCTCTCAATGGTGCAGCTGTAGAACTTTTTGAGGATATGACAGCCCATGCCAAACCTTTTCAGCTTCTTGAGAGGAAAGAGGCATTGTCGTTCCCTCTTCACGTCTTTGTTTTGGTGTGTGTTTTGACCATGATAGATCCTTAGAAAGTGGATACTGAGGAACTTGAAGCTCTCGACCCGCTCCACTACAGCCCCATCGATGTGCTCGGCCAGCCAGTGGTCAGGGATGGGGGAAGTGAGGAATGGAAGGAGGTCTAGAGGAGGGAGGGGGAATGGTGTCAAGCAGGCAGGTCGGGTGGCCGGACCTCACCTGCAGGATTAGAGGGGAGATAGAGGGGAGAAAGAGGTCAAGGTGTAGGGTAGTTCTGTGTGAGTGGGATCAGTAGAATCAATAAGGCTGAGTGAATGAGGAGCATATGTCGTCAACCTTCTTTTCAAAGTGGTTGGCAAAGTCGTCCACAGAGGGGGATGGGTGGAGGATTAAGGAGGGAGGAGAAGGTTTAAGATTTTCCTAGGGGTAGAGGTAGAAGCTTGAAATTTAGAGTGATAGAAAGTGGCTTTAGCAGTGGATACAGAGGAAGAGAAGATGGACAGGAGGGAGTGAAAGGATGATAGGGTCTCCAATAGTTTAGCTTCCTCCATGCCCGCAATCCTGTTCTGTAAGCTCGGAATGAGTCACTCAGCCACGGGGCAGGAGGGAAGGGCCGAGCCGGCTGGGAGGAAAGGGGATTGTGCGAGTCATAGGATGGAGAGTAGAGTTGAAGAGGCAGAATCAGGAGGCAGGAGGGAGGATTTAGCAGAAGGGGGAGATGATAGGATTGAAGAGGAGAGCGAGGGAGAAGATGGCAACGGCACACAACCATCTGGGTAGGGGCTGAGTGGGTAGGGTTGGAGGAAATGGAGACCGAAAAGGAAACATATTAGTGATCAGAGACCTGGAGGGTGGTTGCAGTGAGATTAGTAGGTAAAAAGCCTCTAGTAAAGATGTCAAGCATATTTCCTGCCTTATGAGTGGGAGGGGACTGGGGAAGAGAGGTCAAAAGAGGCAAGGAGGGGAAAGAAAGAGGTGGAAATAAATTATTTAAGGCAGACGTTGGGAGGTTGAAGTCACCCAGTATGAAGAGCTGTGAGCCATGTTCAGGAAATTAGCTTATCAAGGTGTCAAGTTCATTGAGGAACTCTCTAAAGGCACCTGGTGGACCATAGATGACAACAATGTTAAGCTTGAGTGAACAAGTGACAGTAACAGTATGGAATTCAACAGCATAATCCACCCACCCACCCATCCATCCATCCCTCCCTCCCTCCCTCCCATCTTCACCTCCATCTGCATGTTCTGTCACTGCCTCCTCTCTTCTGTCATTGCCATGGTGCCTGGGATGAAAGGGGAAGGGTTTTGGGTGGGTGGGGGGGTTAGATGTGTTTGGGGTTGGACTGGGTTGGGTGTTCGGGTTTTGGGTTTGACTGGTACATACGCTTACGGTTTGCATGTATGAAGTTTCTTAAGGAATTTTTATTTGAGTTTTTTGGAGGTGATTGGGTAAGGTTTATTGGGGCGAGTTTTTTTTTGGGGGGGGGGGGGGGGGGGAGGCTGACTGGTGCTGAGACTGGAACAAGAATAATTATCCCACTGAGGTAACAATACTCTCGTGTGTGTGTGTGTGTGTACGCACGCACGCACGGGCCTGTCCTAGTGTGTGTGTGTGTGTCACACTCTAGCGGTGATGAATGTTATTTGGCAGGGCCCTCTGTTGGCCAGTGGTCAGACAGCGAGCGGAGCGCTGCTCGACTCCATGCTGCTTCAGCCAAACCGCTAATCAGACCAATGGGCGGCTGCCATCTAATGTATTCACACACTGATTAAACATCTTTCAACACATACGCTTTTTATGACCTTTTATTAAAGCTGTTTACGTTCATTTATAACGCGACTTAATATCACCATTAACCAGGCCAAGACTATAGAGTTATGAAACTGTGCAGTCATAGAATAGACAAACACTAATGAAAATGTCCCTCTGTGATACTGCTGTGGAGTCAAACAAACTAGATAAGCAATATGAAGACCATGTCTGTCCCTCTACCCACACATGCTGGAGTGTTAGTTTCAGTTTGACGTCAAGAAGTATTTCAAATAAATAGCTATAGTACGCTGTTTTACAGACCATATAAACCGAATAAGAAAACATACATTGGACTATTTTACAGATGGTTGTAAACTATAAATAGAATGAAAAAACATTGGAATGAGGTATATTGAGAGAATGTACAGTACTCTACAGGTTTGAGGTCTCGTTCCAGTAAGCTGTTTTATTTGAGCTCAGCTATAAGTTGGGAATAGCTTCTGAGTTTAAACAGGTGTCAAGGAAAAGCACTGTGGGACAGTGCTGTACACCCATAAAAACCAGAAAGAGGGAGAGAATGCGGTAGAGAGACATGGTAACTGTATGCTCTCTCTTTCTCTCTCTTTCCCCCACACACACACACACACAAAAGTGAGTGCAAAAAAGACGGCCAAGAAAGGTTATAATGCTCTAACCCTCGTCGAACACTAGCTGTTATATAGAAGGCCTGTACATTCCCCTGTTAATGTGCTGCTGGCCTGTTCTTTTACAGCGCTGCTTGATGACAGACAGCCCGTTTCTCAGAGATAATAACCAGTACTTTACTGCACCCCTCCCTGACTGACAGACAGCCTCACCCACTCTCATTCTCACACACACACACACACACACTTGTGCATGGCATCGCACGAACACGCACATGCACACACGGTGTCGCACACACACTGTGCGGAAACCACAACTGCCTTTTTGTGAAATGAGCTGTTTTTCTCTCCCTGTGTGTTAATCTAATAGGATACCAATGCTGATTCTCGCTGTTCAATCTCACCATCTATAATGAGTAGAGCTCTAAACCGTCAGATAAACCTTTTTACCCTCTCATGACCAATTTGCCTCGACCAATATCTTATTCTTTGATTCAAATATACTAATTTGATTTTGATTTGATTATGATCTTTAAAAAACCCAAAACAATGAATTATCCCCAGTTGATGTTGACGGCTGTTGTCTTTAGAGAGAGGAGACCAGACTACAAAGTTTGTACTAAAACTTTAGCTTTTTTTAGTAGAGCACAAAGTTTGCCCTGAAATTTGACCTGTCTAGTCCTGTCTGATGTGGCAGCTGTAGTTTGTGTGCTGGTTGTTTGTTTACAGGCAGGTGTTGCCTACCTACGACAGTCTGGACGAGCCCTCCATCAAACGCATGAGCACCATCTTCACCACCTCCCTCAATGTCGTCACCACCTTCTACATCACGGTTAGTGGTGCACGCTGATGTCACTTCCCGTCTCGATGTCTTCACCGCATAGTACATCATTCTATACGATGGTTTTGGTGTGTGTGTGTGTGCGTGGCTTTTGAATTTATCACAGATTTTTTCCCCTCTTCCCTCCTTCCTTCCTCTTCCTCCTCTCCTCTCTCTAGGTGGGCTTCTTTGGTTACGTCAGTTTCACGGACGACATAGCCGGTAACGTTCTGATGAACTTCCCTTCTAACCTGGTGACAGAGATGATCCGGGTGGGCTTCATGATGTCAGTGGCTGTGGGCTTCCCCATGATGATACTGCCCTGTAGACAGGCCATCAACACCATGCTGTTCGAACAACAGGTGAATCTATACACAAATTAAGGTTAACACACACAGTAAACAGTGATAAGAAATGATCATTCCCTAACCAGAAGAGCTTTACTGTAGAATACTGTTATAATGAGTCTTTTTGTCCCCCAGCAGAAGGACGGGACGTTTGCTGCAGGGGGGTACATGCCTCCACTTCGTTTTAAGATGATCACCCTTGCCATCGTCTTCGGAACCATGCTGGGAGGCATCCTCATCCCCAATGGTGTGTGTTTGTATGTGCGTGTGGTGCAGGCGGGCATTCACGTGTGTGTGTGTGTGCGCGACTGTTCGTGTGTTCTTATGTTTGTATGTCCGCAGGCCTTTATGATGCATGTGTTGTTTTATGTGTGTGTTGTAACTCACGCTTTTTACGACGTGTGTGAATATGAGTTTATGACTCAGTGACCGTCACACTCTTAACACACTCCTTAAATCACACCTCTACTTTTATCTCCTCTGGACGAACAGACAGGAAGATAGCGCTATTATTCTCCCTTCCTCACACAGCCACACACACACACCCTCTGGCTCATAGACCCCCACAGCACACATTTGTTCTTTAGTGGTCTCCGTTAGTTGTCTGTGTGCTGTAATAATGATCTAGATGTGAAGGTTGGGGTGAGTTTGAATGTTTTATTCATCTTGTTTGGTAAGGCTATTTGTTAGGGCTGTGCTTGGGTAGGGGGACACACACACACTGCTGTGTTTGGCTGGGGTGTGTGTATCTAATCAGGCTAATAGAGAGGAAGGGGGAGGAGGGACTCCAGGGGGAACAGACACTAAATCTGAGGGACACAATATAGCCTGGGTTCCCAGGATGAGAGATGGGGCCTGGGCCCAGCGCCCAGACAGACCTGCCCAGGGGAGGGAGGGAGGGGTTGGGTCGGAAGGAGGATGGCATTGGTACTGGCTTGAAACACAGGTTCTGGAAGTGAAGCTTGTACTAGATTAGATCAGGGGGGGGTGTATGTTTGTGCTTCATTTGGGACAGGGCCATGGGCAAGATGGGTTGAAAGATGGTGTGGAGATACTGACTTCTGATTGAACAGGAAGGCTAAGCCCTGTCCCTGTACTGTATGTATGGTGTGGAGGTGAAGGAAGAGGTGGAGAGAAAGATGAGAGCGGATGAGGACTGTTAGCCTGGCAGACGCACAGACCCACGTGGTACACTGTCAGCTAGAGTATGTCGCTTTAGCCAACCAAGGGATTGTGTGCAACTGTTTCTCTATGCTCTTATGTCTGTAGTGGAGACCATCCTGGGACTGACTGGAGCCACCATGGGCTCCCTCATCTGCTTCATCTGCCCCGCACTCATCTACAGAAAGATCCAGAAGAATGGACTCACTGCACAGGTACCACACACACTATCCCCACTAACCCCATCACTGACCAACATCCCTCTCTCGCTCTCTCTCTTTCTCTCTCTCTCTCTCTGGTGGTCTTCTGTAGCTCAGTTGATAGACCATGGCGCTTGCAACAACAGGATAGTGTGTTTGATTCCTGGGACCACCCATATGTAAAATGTGTACATACCTTTGGATAAGCGTCTGCTAAATGGTATATTTTATTATTATATAATCTTTCTCTCTCTCCCTCTATAGCTGGTGTTATGGGTGGGGTTAGGCATCCTGCTGGTCAGCACCCTTACCACGTTGTCAATCTCAGCCAGTGACTCCACCCCCAAGCAGGCCCCTCCTCCCCCTGCATCGGTCAAGAGTGCCATCTTTGGGGTCCTTCCTGATGTTCCTGATATACGGAACGGTACAGCCCATATATTACTATTATAGCCACAGGCCATGTTCCATCGCCGAGTCAACTTTCCATTCTATTCTGTTCTTTGTTATTCTATTCTAATCAGTTCTAGATCTGCAATGTTCAAAACTCCAAAGTTCACATTTTGATGTCATTGTTGGAGAGAGAGGTGCAGAAAAGTGAGAGTATAGAGAACAAGAGCCAAAAGGTGAAAGCAATCTTAAAACAAAGAAATATGGAACCGCAGATAAATGGGGGAATATATTGGGTTGACTGACAGACAGCTAGACAGACTGACAGACGGGGGTAGAGGATAACCACTTGATAATATCGAAGAGAAGCAGCGTTTGACATTGATGGAGCCAGAATGATGCCCTTCAAACTCCAGTGGTTTCTCATCTTCCCCACTCTCTCCCCCTTTCCTTCTCACCTACTCCCTCTCCTCTTCCCCCTTTCCTGGGCAGCTGAAATGCCTGCTAGCTCTTTCCTGTAACAGTGGTATCAGATGGAGGTGGCATGGAGGGAGGGGTTGAGAGGTACAGACAGAGGAAATGAGGGGAGAGATGAGTGAGACAGGCTCGGGGCTTGAGGGGTTTTGATAAGAGGAGAAGAGGGGGATCGTAAAAATTAGAAAGAGCTCCACACATACGAGCGAGGACAGTTCACACAGCCCCATCCTCTGCCTTCCGTTTTCCTCTTTCTATCACTCTATCTCGCTCTCTCCCTCCCTCTGACTGATAGTCGCCCACTTCCTTCCACACCTGTTTCCTGTTTATTGCAGATTAGTGAGGCCAGTAGAACAGAAGCATGGGTCTCTCTCTCTGTACCCTCTCGTCATTTTCTCTTCATTCTCTCCTGATTCTCTCTTAGACTGTACTGTAGCAAGTATGTCAGCATTAGTGTTGCATCTCTTTATAGTTTAGATCTCTGCTGCCATCTAGTGGATCTCACACTCACACATATTGGTATATACAGTGTGTTCAGGAAAGTATTCAGACCCCTTGACTTTTTCCACATTGTGGTACGTTACAGCATTATTCTAAAATGGATTAAATAAAAATGTTCATCAATCTACACACAATACCCCATATTTACTAAGCGAAAACAGGTTTTTAGACATTATTGCAAATTGATTAAAAAGAATATACCTTATTTACATACAGTACCAGTCAAGTTTGGACACACCTACTCATTGATTTTTTTAAATTTTATTTTATTTTTTACTATTTTCTACATTTGTAGAATAATAGTGAAGACATCAAAACTATGACATAACACATATGTAGAAACCAAAAAAGTGTTGAAACAAATCCAAATATATTTTTGATTCTTCAAAGTAGCCACCCGTTGCCTTGATGACAGCTTTGCACACTCTTGGCATTCGCTCAACCAGCTTCATGAGAAATGCTTTTCCAACAGTCTTGAAGGAGTTCCCACACAAATTCAATTGATTGGTCATGATTTGGAAAGTCCCACAGTTGACAGTGCATGTTAGAGCAAAAACCAAGCCATGAGGTTGAAGGAATTGTCCGTAGAGCTCCGTGACAGGAGTGTGTCGAGGCACAGATCTGGGGAAGGGTACCAAAAAAACATCTGTAGCATTGAAGGTCCCCAAGAACACAGTGGCCTCCATCATTCTTAAATGGAAGAAGTTTGGAACCACCAAGAATCTTCCTAGAACTATCTTCCTAGAGCTGGCCACCCGACAATACTGAGCAATTGGGTGAGAAGGGCCTTGGTCAGGGAGGTGACCAAGAATCCGATGGTCATTCTGACAGGGCTCCAGAGTTCCTCTGTGGAGATAGAAAAACCTTCCAGAAGGAATACCATCTCTGCAGCACTCCACTAATCAGCCCTTTATGGTAGAGTGGCCAGACTGTAGCCACTCCTCAGTAAAAGGTACATGACAGCCCACCAAAAAGCACCGAAGGACTCTTAGACCATGAGAAACAAGATTCTCTGGTCAGATGAAACCAAGATTGAACTCTTTGGCCTGAATGCCAAGTGTCACATCTGGAGGAAACCTGGCACCATCCCTACGGTGAAGCATGGTTGTGGCAGCATCATGCTGTGGGGATGTTTTTCAACAGCAGGGTTAGGAGACTAGTAAGGGAAAGTTGAACCGAGCACAGTACAGAGAGATCCTTGATGAAAATCTGCTCCAGAGTGCTCAGGGACCTCAGAATGGAGCGAATGTTAACCTTCCAACAGGACAACGACCCTCCCCACACAGCCAAAACAATGCAGGCGTGGCTTCGGGACAAGTCTCTGAATGTCCTTGAGTGGCCCAGCCAGAGCCCGAACTTGAACCCGATCTAACATCTCTGGAGAGACCTGGAAATAGCTGTGCATCGACTTTCCCCATCCAACCTGACAGAGGTTCTGACATATTCAATCAATCCTTATCCCAGTCTGCTGTTCCCACATGCTTCAAGAGGGCCACCATTGTTCCTGTTCCCAAGAAAGCTATGGTAACTGAGCTAAACGACTACCGCCCCCCCCGTAGCACTCACTTCTGTCATCATGAAGTGCTTTGAGAGACTAGTCAAGGACCATATCACCTCCACCCTAGACCCACTCCAATTTGCTTACCGCCCCAATAGGTCCACAGACGACGCAATCGCAACTACACTGCACAAACACATCTGGACAAGAGGAATAACTATGTGAGAATGCTGTTCATCGACTACAGCTCAGCATTTAACACCATAGTACCCTCAACTCGTCATCAAGCTCGAGACCCTGGGTCTTGACCCCACCCTGTGCAACTGGGTACTGGATGGGCCGCCCCGCCCCTAGGTGGTGAGGGCAGGTAACAACATCCCCCCCCCCCGCTGATCCTCAACACTGGGGCCCCACAAGGGTGCGTTCTGAGCCCTCTCCTGTACTCCCTGTTCACCCACGACTGCGTGGCCATGCACGCCTCCAACTCAATCATCAAGTTTGCAGACGACACTACAGTGGTAGGCTTGATTACCAACAACGACGAGACGGGCTACAGGGAGGAGGGGAGGGCCCTCGGAGTGTGGTGTCAGGAAAACAACCTCACACTCAACAAAACAAAACAAAGGAGATGATCGTGGACTTAAGGAAACAGCAGAGGGAGCAACCCCCTATCCACATCGACGGGACAGTAGTGGAGAGGATAAAACGTTTTAACTACCTGTTCACCCCGCTATCATCCAGAAGGCGAGGTCAGTACAGGTGCATCAAAGCAGGGACCGAGAGACTGAAAAACAGCTTCAATCTCAAGGCCATCAGACTGTTAAACAGACACCACTAACATTGAGTGGCTGCTGCCATACATGTAAAAAATGTATCACTAGCCACTTTAAACAATGCCACTTAATATAATGTTTACATACCCTACATTACTCATCTCATATGTATATGTATATACTGTACTCTATACCACCTACTGCATCTTGCCATCTTTATGTAATACATGTATCACTAGCCACTTTAAACTATGCCACTTATTATAATCTCATATGTATATACTGTACTCAATACCATCTACTGCATCTTGCCTATGCCGTTCTGTACCATCACTCATTCATATATCTTTATGTACATATTTTTCATCCCTTTACACTTGTGTATAAGGTAGCTGTGGTGAAATTACTCGTTGGTTATTACTGCATTGTCGGAACTAGAAGCACAAGCATTTCGCTACACTCGCATTAACATTGCTAACCATGTGTATGTGACAAATACAATTTGATTTGATCTGCAGAGAAGAATGGGAGAAACTCCCCAAATACAGGTGTCCCAAACTTGTAGCATCATACCCAAGAAGACTTGAGGCTGTAAAAGCTGCCAAAGGTGTTTTTGCTTTGTCTTTTATGGGATATTGTGTGTAGATTGAGGAGAAAAAACGATTTTATCCATTTTAGAATAAAATGTATAAAATAACGTATCAAAATGTGGAAAAAGTCAAGGGGTCTGAATACTTTCCGAATGCACTGCATTATTTCTCTCCCTCCCAGCAGTAGAGAAGCCAGTGGCAGTGAAACAGCCTGAGGTGAAGCCTGTGTTGGTGGAGAGGCCTAATGCCCCAGCTGCAGTAGAGCCAGACCGTCCAGTGGAGAGACAGCAGGAACAGGCTGAGGCCCCCCAGATCAAAGGACCTGAACAAGCAGTAGCAGACATTAAAAAGAAGGAGGAGGTACAGCTGGACCGCCCCGACGCAGGTATGGAACTAGGGAGAACCTTTCAGAACTAGGGAGAGAGTTTCAGAACCTAGGAGAACCTGTTAGAACCAAGCAAAATCCACTAGACTGCAACATACAAGAGAACCAATAATCTATAAGTGCTAGGTTTAAAAAAAAAGTCAGGAATACTATTTACAGCAACACCTGAAAACCCATGTGTTATACCTGTGTGTGTGTCCCTCCTCCCTCCCTTCAGGTGTGGCGGTACCTGATGGGGAGGCCCATCGGCACGAGCCGCCCATCCCTCACGATGAGGTCCAGATAGAGAAGAGGAAGAACGACGCCGAGCTGGAGGAGGAGAAGAACCAACCTGCAGCTGGAGGAGAAGAGGGGCAGTCTGAGGGAGGAGAGAAGAAGGAAATGGTGGTGAAAAAGGAGGAAGTGGAAGAGGCCGAGGCTCAGTTCAATGAGGTGCTGGAGAAGCCTGACCCGGGGGTGGGGAAGAAACAAGAAGTCCTGCCCCTAAAGGAAGTGGAGAAACTTGGCCCAGTGAAAGAGGTGCTTGCTGTGAAGGATATGGTGGCTGAGCAGGCGCTGGTTGAGGATTCGGCCAAAGCCCCAGATGCTGCTGGGAAACGTGCGTATGACTGTTCTTTATCCAGAACATTCAATCAACTCAGATGCTCAGGGATTTGATTGGCAGTAGATGTTTGACGTCACCCGACCTTTGACACTGTGGTTTAGGTGAGCCGGCGGCCCCAGTTCCTGTAGCAGTGGTTCCTGGGGCAGCGGAGGTGGCTGCTGCTCCAGAAGCAAAGGAAGAGAGGGAGGGAGGAGCAGAGGACAAAATGGATGGTAAGTGGAAGAGTAAGAAGGAGTAAAGAATTGAAGTACAGACCAAGGACCAGGGTTAGCAGCTCATAGACTGGCAGAATGGATGGATTTTTAAAAATAAATTCTTGTTATAGTGAATATACAGTGAAGTCGGAAGTTTACATACACCTTAACCAAATACATTTAAACTCAGTTTTTCACAATTCCTGACATTTAATCCTAAAAATGCCCTGTTTTAGGTCAGTTAGAATCACCACTTTGTTTTAAGAATGTGAAATAATAGTAGAGAGATTTATTTCAGCTTTTATTTCTTTCATCATATTTCCAGTGGGTCAGAGGTTTACATACACCCAATTAGTATTTGGTAGAATTGCCTTTAAATTGTTTAACTTGGGACAAACATTTCGGGTAAGCTTCCACAAGCCTCCCACATTAGGTTGGGTGAATTTTGGCCCATTCCTCCTGACAGAGCTGGTGTAACTGAGTCAGGTTTGTAGGCCTCCACAAATTATCTATGGGATTGAGGTCAGGGCTTTCTGATGGCCCCTTCAATACCTTGACTTTGTTGTCCTTAAGCCATTTTGCCACAACATTGGAGTATGCTTGGGGTCATTGTCCATTTGGAAGACCCATTTGCGACCAAGCTTTAACTTCCTGACTGATGTCTTCATATGTTGCTTCAATATATCCACATAATTTTCCTTGCTCATGATGCCATCTATTTTGTGAAGTGCACCAGTCCCTCCTGCAGCAAAGCACCCCCATAACACGATGCTGCCACGGTTGGGATGGTGTTCTTTGGCTTGCAAGCCTCCCCCTTTTTCCTCCAAACATAACGATGGTCATTATGGCCAAACAGTTCTATTTTTGTTTCATCAGACCAGAGGACATTTCTCCAAAAAGTACAATCTTTGTCCCCAGGTGCAGTTTCAAACCGTAGTCTGGATATTTTTATGCCGATTTTGGAGCAGTGGCTTCTTCCTTGCTGAGCGGCCTTTCAGGTTATGTCGATATAGAACTAATTTTACTGTGGATATAGATACTTTTGTACCTGTTTCCTCCAGCATCTTCACAAGGTCCTTTGCTGCTGTTCTGGGATTGATTCGCACTTTTCGCACCAAAGTATGTTCATCAGAACACGTCTCCTTCCTGAGCGGTATGACGGCTGCGTGGTCCCATGGTGTTTATACTTGCGTACTATTGTTTGTACAGATGAACGTGGTACCTTCGGGCATTTGGAAATCGCTCCCAAGGATGAACCAGACTTGTGGAGGTCTACAATTTTTTTTTTTTTAGGTCTTGGCTGATTTCTTTTGATTTTCCCATGATGTCAAGCAAAGAGGCCCTGAGTTTGAAGGTAGGCCTTGAAATACATCCACAGGTACACCTCCAATTGACTCAAATTATGTCAATTAGCCTATCAGAATCTTCTAAAGCCATGACATCATTTTCTGGAATTTTCCAAGCTGTTTGAAGGCACAGCCAACTTAGTGTATGTAAACTTCTGACCCACTGGAATAGTGATACAGTGAAATAATCTGTTGGAAAAATTACTCCTGTCATGCACAAAGTAAATGTCTTAACCGACTTGCCAAAACTATAGTTTGTTAACAAGAAGTTTGTGGAGTGGTTGAAAAACGAGTTGTAATGACTCCAACCTAAGTGTATGTAAACCTCCCACTTCAGTTGTACCATTCCATGCTATGTCTGTATTCTTTCTCTCTCTGACTTGTACCGCCTCTTTGTCTGACTCCTTCTCTCTCTATCTCTGTCTATCTCTCTATTCTCGCTTTCCATCTCAAGTGTTTGGCAATAAGCTTTTGCCTGGTTGTTTTTGAAGTGGGATTCTCTCGTTACTTTCTCGCTCTTTGGCTTGATTCACTCAGGACACTCCGCAGCACATTTTTGGTTTCTCTCTGCTGACTCACTCTTTCTTTTCTCTCTTTCTCGCTCCTTTTCTTTTCCTCTGCCGGGCTCCTGTCACAGTGATAAAAAAGATGGTTGCAGGTATGAACTCCTCTCTCTCCTACTGTATTCACATCTAGTCATTCAATCAACTAATGAAGTCTGGAGATGAGAGCGTAGTACCCAGTTTAGTAATATTTTCTAGTTCTGCCCCCCAACCCACATAGCCATAATCACCAAGTCCTAACCCACCTCACGCCCTCTCACACAGTACCCCCCCCACCTTGCCTAAACTGCTCACATCTTGTTTGTAGCAACCATACCCTACATTAGTTTGACTGAGTTATCCCTCCTCCACCCATAAACACATCCCTATGCTGTTTGTTTGGATAAATCGAATGCTCCTTCTCCCTCCGTAGTAGTTACCAATACTGCTCAATATACAGTGCATTCGCAAAGTATTCAGACCCATTGACTTTTTGCACATTTTTTGTGCAAAAATGTATTATAAAATGTATTCAATTGTTTTTTTTTCTTCATTTATCTACACACAGTACCCCATAATAAGAAAGCAAAAACAGGTTTGTCAAAGTTTTTGCCAAATCATTTTTAAAAAACGGATCACATTTACATAAGTATTCAGACCCTTTACTCTGTACTTTGTTGACGCACCTTTGGCAGCGATTACAATCTTGAGTCTTCTTGGGTATGACGCTACAAGCTTGGCATACCTGTATTTGGGGAGATCCTCCCATTCTTCTCTGCAGATCCTCTCAAGCTCTGTCAGGTTGGATGGGGAGCGTTGCTGCACATCTATTTCTATCTATTTCCTGGGCTCAGAGACTTGTCCCGAAGCCACTCCTGCGTTGTCTTGGCTGTGTGCTTAGGGTTGTTGTCCTGTTAGAAGGTGAACCTTCGCCCCAGTCTGAGGTGCTGAGCGCTCTGGAGCAGGTTTTCATCAAGGATCTCTCTGTACTTTTCTCATTTCATCTTTCCCTCGATCCTGACTAGTCTCCCAGTCCCTGCTGTTGAAAAACATCCCCACAGCATGATGCTGCTACCACCATGTTTCACTGTAGGGATGGTGCCAGGTTTCCTCCAGATGTGACGCTTAGCATTCAGGCCAAAGAGTTCCATCTTGGTTTCATCAGACCAGAGAATCTTGTTCCTCATGGTCTGAGTCTTTAGGTGCCTTTTGTCAAACTTCAAGTGGACTGTAATGTGCCTTTTCCTGAGTGGCTTCCGTCTGGCCACTCTACCATAAAGGCCTGATTGGTGGAGTACTGCAGAGATGGTTGTCCTTCTGGAAGGTTCTCCCATCTCCACAGAGAAACTCTAGAGCTGTGTCAGTGACCATCGGGTTCTTGGTCACCTCCCTGACCAAGGCCCCCCGATTGCTCATTTTGGCTGGGCGGCCAGCTCTAGGAAGAATTTTGGTGGTTCCAAACTTCCTCCGTTTTTAAGAATGATGGAGGCCATTGTGTTCTTGGGGACCTTCAATGCTGCAGACATTTTTTCGTCGCCTTCCCCAGATGTGTGCCTCGATACAATCCGGTCACGGAGCTCTACGGACAATTCCCTCAACATATTATTGGCTTGGTTTTTGCTCTGACATGCACTGTCAACTGGGACTTTCCAAATCATGTCCAATCAATTGAATTTATCACAGGTTGACTCCAATCAAATTGTAGAAACATCTCAAGGATGATCAATGGAAACCGGATGCATCTGAGCTCAGTTTCGAGTCTCATAGCGAAGGGTCTGAATAGTTTATTTTTAATACATTTGAAAAAAATGTTTATTAAAGATATTCACTTTGTCATTATGGGGTATTGTATGTAGATTGATTTATGTTTTTATTTCACCTTTATTTAACCAGGTAGGCAAGTTGAGAACAAGTTCTCATTTACAATTGCGACCTGGCCAAGATAAAGCAGTTTGACACATACAACGACACAGAGTTACAAATGGAGTAAAACAAAAATACAGTCAATAATACAGTAGAAACAAGTCTATATACGATGTGAGCAAATGAGGTGAGATAAGGGAGGTAAAGGCAAAAAAAAAGGCAAAGTAAATACAATATAGCAAGTAAAACACTGGAATGGTAGATTTGCAGTGGAAGAATGTGCAAAGTAGAAATAAAAATAATGGAGTGCAAAGGAGCAAAATAAATACAGTAGGGAAAGAGGTAGTTGTTTGGGCTAAATTATAGATGAGCTATGTACAGGTGCAGTAATCTGTGAGCTGCTCTGACAGCTGGTGCTTAAAGCTAGTGAGGGAGATAAGTGTTTCCAGTTTCAGAGATTTTTGTAGTTCGTTCCAGTCATTGGCAGCAGAGAACTGGAAGGAGAGGCGGCCAAAGAAAGAATTGGTTTTGGGGGTGACCAGAGAGATATACCTGCTGGAGCGCGTGCTACAGGTGGGTGATGCTATGGTGACCAGCGAGCTGAGATAAGGGGGGACTTTACCTAGCAGGGTCTTGTAGATGACATGGAGCCTGTGGGTTTGGCGACGAGTATGAAGCGAGGGCCAGCCAACGAGAGTGTACAGGTCGCAATGGTGGGTAGTATATGGGGCTTTGGTGACAAAACAGATGGCACTGTGATAGACTGCATCCAATTTGTTGAGTAGGGTATTGGAAGCTATTTCGTAAATTACATCGCCGAAGTCGAGGATTGGTAGGATGGTCAGTTTTACAAGGGTATGTTTGGCAGCATGAGTGAATGATGCTTTGTTGCGAAATAGGAAGCCAATTCTAGATTTAACTTTAGATTGGAGATGTTTGATGTGAGTCTGGAAGGAGAGTTTACAGTCTAACCAGACACCTAAGTATTTGTAGTTGTCCACGTATTCTAAGTCAGAGCCGTCCAGAGTAGTGATGTTGGAGAGGCGGGCAGGTGCAGGCAGCGATCGGTTGAAGAGCATGCATTTAGTTTTACTTGTATTTAAGAGCAATTGGAGGCCACGGAAGGAGAGTTTTATGGCATTGAAGCTCGCCTGGAGAGTTGTTAACAGTGTCCAAAGAAGGGCCAGAAGTATACAGAATGGTGTCGTCTGCATAGAGGTGGATCAGAGACTCACCAGCAGCAAGAGCGACATCATTGATGTATACAGAGAAGAGAGTCGGTCCAAGAATTGAACACCCCCATAGAGACTGCCAGAGGCCCGGACAACAGGCCCTCCGATTTGACACAGTGAACTCTGAGAAGTAGTTGGTGAACCAGGCGAGGCAATAATTTGAGAAACCAAGGCTGTCGAGTCTGCCCGATGAGGATGATTGATGATTTAATACATTTTATAATATGGCTGTAACATCACAAAATTTGGAAAATGGAAGTTGTCTGAATACTTTCTGAATGCACTGTATGATTTATGAACTTCACCCCATCGCTGTGCCATTTCATTTGGTACATTCCAACCCCTCTCACTTGTAATTGACTCCCCCTGTGTGTGTTTTGGTATGTTCTAACCCTGTCTCCCCCCATGTAGAGGGTCAGTTGGACCATGCCGTTCTGCTGCAGGTTATAAAGGAGCAGCAGGAGCAGCAGAAGAGACTGTTGGACCAGCAGGAGAAACTACTGGCTGTCATACAGGAACAACACCAGGAGATGCACCCCAAAAAGACAGGTGTGTACACACACGTACACACACATACTCAGAGCATGTACGAGAGTGCACACACTAAGTTTATATTCTGATGCATGTCTAAGTGCTGAGTATGAGTAATTGAAATGTTAGGTCAGTTAAAGGGAAAGTAAATAATGATCTTTGTATCTTGTGTTACATCAGATGGAGCTCCAGAGGCTGATGCAGAGAAGGGAGTACAGGAGGAGGGGGGAGCATCCAAGCCCAAAGACCCAGATCAAGATGGCCCTGCCCTGGCCTCCGATGCCAAGGAGCCCAAAGGAGCAGGAGCTCTACAGGCCGGAGGGGCCGAGCCTCACGTCCAGCCCCAGAATGAGGTCCTCCCTGTGGAGAAGAGTGCAGAAGAGCAGGTCGTCAAAGTGGTTCTCCCCGTGATCCCCAAGGAAGTAGTCCAGGAAGTTCCTAAACAGACAATTGTGGCAGGGGCAGCGTTGGAGGCCCCTAAGGAGAGGGAGCTGGGAGCTAGAGGGGTACCGCTGGGTCAGAAGGTGGCAGAGGGGGAGAAGCTAGAACCAGATCAGCCCAAACACAGAAAGGAGCAACCACCACCTGCTAAAGCTGAGGACCGGCCAGGGAAAGGATCGGTAGAGGCAGTAGTAGACAAGGACAAGGAGAGGATGGAGAAAGAGACACTGGAGGAGGAGAGGATCAATAGAGAGGTGCAGGTAAGAGTGGAGAAGGAACGGTTAGAAAGGGAGAGGAGAGGGAAACTGGTGAGAGAGCAGGAGATGGAAAAAGACCAAGTAAAGAAGGAGAGAGCGGAGAAAGAGAGGCTGGGAAAGGAGCGAGCAGAGAGGGAGAAGGTGGATAAGGAGAAAGCAGAGCAAGAGAGGATCCAGTGGGAGAAGGAAAAGACTGAGAGAGAGGTGATGGAGAGAGCGAAGAGGGGAGGAAGAGGGGAGGAACAGGCTCAGGCTGTAGCTGGGCCAGGACCTGTCGAACCAGGAGAACTAGGGGCTGTGAAGAAGAGTGGACGGGACCTGAAGGAGAGGGCAGCCGTCCAGTCAGACTCCAGGGATTTTGTGGAAGCCCAGCCCCAGGTGATCCACGAGAAGGAGAAGGCCAGGGACCAAGGAGACATGGACCTGAGGAGGAGAAGGAGAGCCCTGGGGGTAGGAGGTACTGGAGGAAAGTCCAGGGAGGGTGCGCTGGAGCCCTTCTTGGACATGGGGGGGTCAGATCTCCATGCAGCCTTGGGGGGAGCACTGGTACACACACGCCAGATTAAACAGACCTCTGAGCTTGAGAGAGACGAGTAACAGGGACTGGGTAACAGCATATGAATACGGTATAACATACACTCATGGATCGTTGGGTTGGACTGTGCGAATCCCTATATTTAAACAAACTCACTCTCACATAGTGGGTCAGACTGTGCACACACACACACACACACTGGGTCAGACTGCGCTAACCTTGTACACATGTTCATACTAATCGCAACGCATACACACACTCTTTCTCTCCCCCACACAGTCATGTACCGTGGATCTCACACTATTGCCTTACCACCTGCCTTCACAATACCTGACAAGTACAGGAGGAGTGTGTGTGTGAGATGCATTGATGTGATGGGGAACATTCTGGCTGCATTTAAACAGGCAACCCAATTCTGATCTTTTTCACAATTATTGGCAAAAGATCTGATCTGAATTGGGCTGCATCTTCATGTGACCTTAGTCTGTGGGCATCTATTACCAAATACTAGTGCTTTCTTTAGTTCTCCTTCCATGATTCCAGAAGATACAGGATAATAGTGATGATAAAGATATTGTAGCAATGATCACATATTATTCTATAATAATATGCTGTATAATGCTGCCATAGTTCTAGTCTTTATTAAAAATATATTTGTATGTAAATGTTAACTTATTTTTAGTTTTCTCTGGGGTGAGATTTGGACTAGAATGTATGTTAAGCGATGCAATACCACATCCAGAGTTTCCTTTTTAATCCTGTGTTTTGAGAGAGCAATGACTTGTATTTTAGTCATTTTAAATCCCTTGATACTTCTAAGTGATTTAGCGTTTTCATTTTGGCTCTGGACAGATTACGTGCTGGTGTTTTTGTTACTGTAGTGGTTTTGTCAAGCCCAATGTATGTTGGTTATCGTGTGCTGTAAATAGCGTCTATATGTTCTCTGAACTGGCGCTAAATGTCCTCGTGCTGGTTTTGACATATTTTTGGAAAGCGTTAAAATAACATTTAAATAGGGATCAATTGGTTAGCTTCAGTGCTTCTTCCAGATCATTTCACTCTTGATTTTGAAAACAGAATCATATTTTTGATGAATAAAAATAAGAGTGTAGTGCTGTAGAAATGTGTATCCTTGTCACACACATACAGGACAATTCCAATATGATTGTATTTTTTGTGAGTTCTGAATCCATAACTCTGATTCTACATTCCACGTTCTTGTGCCTTACATGTGCTACAGCAGTGTTTCTTCTGTGACTTAAAAGGAATATGGTTCTTTTGTTTTGTCGTATCCTGTGTGTGAGGGCTCCACTGCTTTGTGCCTGTATCCTAACTTGGGGTGAAATGAACGGGTCGAAGTGAATATCTTTATGCCTGTATTGAGATGTAAATGCATCATTTCCAGAACAGAAGTGCAATTAGTCGTCATCTCTCGCTCTCTATTCTTGTAGCATTTAAAACAGTGGCTTGGACTTCTACAATGGTGCCCAGTGCTGTGGCTACCATAAGGAACAGTGAATGAAATGGACTTCATAAAGGGAGGACATCAACAGTGGCTTCATAACTCCTCATGACTTCTTTTAGAATTAGAGTTATTTCATTCTGGGTTGATTCATATTTCTGAAAATGTCACAATATGAAATGTTGGTTGTCAATGTGTGTTGTGTACATTAACCAAAGAGAACCCCCATACACCAATTTGCATATTTCTACATGACAAATACACAGTCCTGCAAGTCTTCGGTGGTGGGTTACATGTTATTACATAGTCAAACGGTATGAGCTTGACGCACTATTGAAGACTAGTTGAAACACCATGCTAGCATTACCTCTGGGACCAACAACAGGTCAAACATTATGCTTGTGGGACTAGTCAAGATATCTTTCAGCACCTGCCATCGCATTACTGAAACAGTACTACATGATGTTCATGGAACAACGGGGACATTAGGTCCACTGCCTGGGGTGTAGTCATTAGTGCAGACTGCAAACAGATGCAAATGTTTTACAATGTAATTGAGCGTTTCTATTGAACAAATTCAGGTAGGTCCCTCCTCGTTTCCGTCCGTTTAGTTCCTAGTGAATACACCCCTGTTTATGTTGACGATAAAGCCTATGTCCAGCAGAATGCACTATATGTCCAGCAGAGATGTGTTGGGCAGAATGGTCTACTTCACTCCCTTCTTGGCCTGCAAGACAATAAGATGATCAAGTCAGTTGAATTTATACATCAAGGACAGACAAAATGTCATAGAAAATGATGGAACACCTGTAATATGCCACTCACTGCTGTAACAATGCAAGTCTTCAGAGCATCAAACTCTTTAACACACAGGTCCTTTCTCAGCTCCTGTCTGCCTGTGGTAGTAGCTGTCACACACTTCCCATAAGCTGCAGCCTGAGGACATGATATTCAAAAGTCAGTATTTAGATCAAACTTCTGTTGGAGGATGATTGCGGAAACACAATAGATATATTATTGTTTAAGGCAGTGTTTCCCCCTTCTTTTATTTCACGAGCTTCCTCCCCAAAAGCATCATCCAGGGCCACAAGCCAAATTCCTTGGTGGGCCGCCCCAGTTATACAATGGTAGGAGAAACACCGGGACAAGTTCTCACATTGGCAGAATGACAACTTAACTTGGCTTTATGCTTTTGGATATTGTATGGCAAACAGTAGCCATCTATACTGAACAAAAATATAAACATGTAAAGTGTTGGTCCCATGTTTTATGAGCTGAAATAAAAGATCACAGAAATGTTCCATAAGCACAAAAAGCTTACTTCAATTTTTGACAAATTTGTTTACGTCACGCTTAGTGAGCATTTTCCCTTTTCCAAGATAACCGGCATTATTACACAGGTGCACCTTGTGCTGGGGACAAAAAGTCAGCAGTTTTGTCACACAACACAATTCCACAGATGTCTCATGTTTTGAGGGAGCGTGCAATTGCCATGCTGACTACAGGAATGTCCACCAGAGCTGTTGCTAGAGAATGTGATGTTAATTTCTCTACTATAAGCCAACTCCAATGTCGTTTTAGAGAATTTGGCAGTATGTCAACCGGCCCCACAACCACATCCGGCTTCTTCAACTGCGGGATCGTTTGAGACCAGCGAACTGATGAAACTGAGGGGTATTTATGTCTCTAATAAAGTCCCTTTGTGGGGGAAAAAAGAATTCTGATTGGCTGGACCTGGCTCCCAGTGCGAGGGCCTATGCCCACCCGCCCACCCATGGTTGCACCCCTGCCCAGTCATGTGAAATCCATAGATTAGGGCCTAATTTATTTATTTAAATTGACTGCTCTCCTTATATGAACTGTAACTCAGTAAAATCGTAGAAATTGTTGCATATTGCGTTTATATATTTTTTCAGTATGAATTTGTTTGGTGGCTACGCACCTCACCAGAACACTGGGCAAACAGCTCTGGGAACCGTCTCATCCTCTCCCGACTGCGAGTCCACACATTTGTCCCCGACATGATCAGTTGTGTGAGCAGCAGCAGAGATGGACACCTGTTCAATACTCTTTGACAGTGGAAAAACAACGAATAACAATCTAATGCCTCAGCATTAGCTCTTGTACAATATTAGCGAAGTATCATAGAAATAAAAAGCATTCGTAGGAAAATATCCACTCAAATCATTGGCTCGCCCAGACCATGGACGGCACCATGTTGTTGACCCTGAATCAGGAAATGACACGCATGTAAATCTACAAACGTGATTTGTTAATTTCCACGTCCATCTTCTTCTGTGGGGTTTATCAGCGATTGGCAACCAACGTTATGGTGCATTACCGCCACCTACTGTACTGGAATGTGGGTCGGAGACCTGCTAGCCCCGTTAAAAAAAAACATATTTAATACTGTATCTAATGACGTTCTATACTATTTAAACAAATTTCCTGTATACCCTTCTCCCTCATACTGAATCTCAGCCTCTCTCTTCCCGCTCATACTGCCCACACTGTATCAGTACATGCTCCACTGTCTCTGGTTTCCTGGCAAGAATCACACTTTCCTGCTGGATGCTTTTCTATCACATTTATAGTTTTATTCAACTGGCTGCTACATGAGCTAAAGGAATGCAGACTCATCAATACTGCACATGAATAAGAGCAAATAACTTCTCTGTCTGCCTTGACTTCCTCCACCCACTGCAAGGCCAACAGTATGGCCATCAGCTCTGCTGTATATACAGCCAGATGATCTGTAATACGTTTCCTGACTGCCACCCCACATTCTTGCACTACAAATGCTGACCCAGTATGTCCTTGGAAGTCCTTGGTCCTTGGCTGCCAAACCATACACTATACTGCCATAGTCTATTACAGATTTGAACAATGCAACATACAGTACATGTTCCTCAATGAGGATCGGCCAGCCCCTCCACTCAATCACCGTCAGACAGCACATCACATCTAGCACCTTCTTACAGTTTCCCACCACTCTCTCAATGTGTTCTGCCCTGGTCAGCCTAGTGTCAAAGTACACTCCAAGGAACCTGAAGGCCCCCACCCTCTCCAAGTTTCTCCTATATAACCTCAAGCGTACCTCATCTACCACCTTCCTCCTGGTGAAGAACACTTTACTTTACTGCCTTTATTGTCCCCCCGTGGGGAAATGTTGTTGCAGCGTCATGTACACGTTTAAAGTGGCGTTTAAATAACAAAACAAATTGACAATACAACTTTCATAACAGTTACATAACAATAACAAGAGACTAGCCTCACTGGGTCGATAGGAACATCAGCCCGAGCTATTTAGGAGGGATTTCACACCTGGCACAAATGATTGTCTAGTTCTGTTTTTCCTGCCGAGGGGTGCCCTAAACCTGCGCCCAGAGGGGAGTAGTTCAAAGTCCAGGTACAGGGAGTGGCTTGGGTCTAAAATGATTTGAGCCTTGCGGAGGGTCCTGACCTTAAAGACCTCATGTTTGACTCCAAGTACCTTGCTTGCTGTGGTGACAATCCTTCTCAGTATATTTCTCTGGCTGACAGTGAAATTGCCAAACCAACAAACAATAAAAAAAAGTTAAAATACTCTAAATGAAAGATTTGTAAAACAGAGTCAGTATAGGACAATTAACATTAAAAGAGCTCAGCTTTTTGAGAAAGTACAGTCTCCGTTGACTCTTTTTGTGGATCAGGTCTGTACATTTACTCCACTGAAGCTTATTGTCCAAGAGGACACCCACATATTTGCATTCCTCTACAATCTCTATGTTCTGACCTCTGATAGACGTTGCAGAGGTAAGTGTTGTACGCTTCCTAAAGTCTACGCACATCTCTTTGGTCTTATTGGTATTGAGGACCAAGTGTGATTGGTCACACCACTCTACAAAGTCATTTAGGACCGGGCCATGATGTTCCTCGTTATCATGCAACAGGCTGATCAAGGCAGTGTCATCAGCGAATTTAACGAGGTGTCTGTCAGGATGGAAACTAGTACAACTATTAGTGTACAAGATGTGCAGGAGTGGGGACAAAACACATCCCTGAGGAGAGCCTGTGTGGGTGTTGCGTATGTCTGACACGTGGGGACCTATTTTGACCCGGCTGTGACCGTTGGCTCAGGAAGTCCAACAGCCACAAAACCAGCCCCCCATTGAAGGAGAAGTCTCGAATGAGTCTGTGCCAGAATGTAGGGCTGGATTGTGTTGAAGGCAGAAGAAAAGTCAACAAACAAAACCCTGACATGGGATTTGGCACCCTCTAGATGTCTGTAAACCATGTTGAGGAGAGTAAGAATGGCATCATCAACTCCTCTGCTGGGCTTCACAATTTTCTCAAGGCATTTCATTCCTAAGGATGTCAAGGCGAAGGGGGGTAGTCATTCAGCACAGATGGATTAGATGTGATTAGACACTGTCTGAGTTCTCTACAGAGAACCTGAATCCCCACATTAATGCCCATCGCTCTACCTCATCAATTGCTTCCTGCACCTTCCTGACTATGTATAGCACATTTCTTCCCCGCTTCTGTAAGGTGCCTTCATCTGCAAATGTTGAATTTTTTTATTTGATTTATTTCACCTTTATTTAACCAGGTAGGCAAGTTGAGAACAAGTTCTCGTTTACAATTGCGACCTGGCCAAGATAAAGCAAAGCACATACGACACATACAACGACACAGAGTTACAAATGGAGTAAAACAAACATACAGTCAATAATACAGTAGAAACAAGCAACATTTATTGGATGCCAACCGCAGTTAAACCTCACGAAGAAGAAGAACGGGATGGCAAAATTATAGCAATATTCAAGGAATGACTGGCTTTTCTTCAAAACGTTGGTGCTATTTACAAATATAAACACTATAAAAAATAATATTTTGATATGTGTATGTCACATTTTGCGGGAACAGTAAATAGTTTTGTATATTCCTTTACGCCCACTGTTTACTGTACCACTACAGCAGCCTAACTAACGTTAGAATAGCACATCATATGACATCACAGTCTCTGAACAGAAATCGTATGTCATCGTCAGACTAGACTTGAGCTTTACAGTCCGTTGATATGATTTCTTCCCACACTGTATCACCACGGATCCACCCTGTGTGTTCTTTTTGTGCTAAAGACAAAATGTATGCTTTGGCCTCCCGAGTGGTGCAGTGGTCTAAAAAACTGCATCGCAGTGCTTGAGGTGTCACTACAGACCTGGTGTTTGATCCCAGGCTGTGTCACAGCCAGCCGTAACCAGGAGACCCATGAGGCGGAGCACAATCGGAGTACAGTGTTGTCCGGGTTAGGGGAGGGTTTGGCTGGCTGGGATTTCCTTGTCCCATTGCGCTCTAGCTACTCCTTGTGGCGGGCCGGGGGCCTGCAAGCTGAACGGTGTTTCCTCCGACCCGTTGGTGCGGTTCGCTTCCGGGTTAAGCGAGCAGTGTGTCAAGAAGCAGTGTGGCTTGGAAGGGTCGTGTTTCAGAGGACGCATGGCTCTCGACCTTCGCCTCTCCCAAGTCCGTAGGGGAGTGGCAGCGATGGGACAAGACTGTAACTACCAATTGGGGAGAATTATTTTTTTATTTTTATAATTGAGGCTATGACATGACAGCAATCCTTGCTAAATGTTCTATTCTGGGCTTCACCTGGCCATGCCTGATGATCTCTCTCTCTCTCTCTCTCTCTCTCAGGTTCCCACTCTGATGAAAGCAACATCAGATGATGAATCGCCTTGTCCTGGCTACCTCTTTGAAGAAATCGGAAGTATCCTTTTAACCCCTTCACCTCCCACTGTATGATGATACAGCACTGTGTTCTGATATGAAAAATAATTTAGTAAGATTCACCTCTTTTCAAAGTCAACTCAAAGACAGTACAGTCTGCATCCTTTATCCTCCTGGATGTGTAGAAATCTCCCAGGAGTCCACTGGGTGTGGTCAGTTCCTGTTGGAGTACCTGTTGAAGAGGCTGGAGGTAGAATCCTGCCATGTCAAAATAAAGGTGAGCTCAGCTAGCCAGGTTAGCAGGATTTCACCTGCATTAAGAAACCACAAACACTGAATTTTACCATAGTTTGTTAACTGAGGCTGAAGAGGAATCATGTAGAAGAATGAAGCTAATCTTCACCATATATAATATAATCTATTAATCTGTTCCTCCTGAGCCTTATCCCTCTTCCCTTTCCATCGTTTCTGTCCTTCCAGGTTCTGAAGATCTTCGTCCATCTCTGTGGCCACGGATTGCCTCACTTTCTGACAGAACTTGGACGGAAATCCACCTTCATCCAGCAGGCCTCAGGTGAGACATGACGATGATGATATGACCAGTAACACACCTCACTGTCTCCATTTCATCTTTCTATTTACCACAGTAGCATTTCAGAGAGCTATGAGTGTTATACTGAATATGTGTTTTTCCCTTCAATTTAGTGGTCCCCCTGATCCCATCCATGGCATTGCTCTGTATCAGAAAGTGAGGGCCACAGCACATGTGGCCAAGAGAATGAGAGACAATGTCTAAGCCAATCACTATCCCTCTAGGTATCTCACACACACAATGCTAATCCTGTCATCTCCAGGACATAGACAGGTTACTTTTCACAGACACAGCCTCTCCCCAGAGCAGCAAACTAGCCATGCCCAACATGGGTGAGTACATTATATTGTTGTTATTCCATGTTCTGCATGTCTACCTTACATTTACATGTTAGTCATTTAGCAGGTGCTCTTATCCAGCAAAACTAACAATTTGTGCATTCATCTTAAGATAGCTAGGTGGGACAACCACACATCTCAGTCATAGTAAGTAAGATTTTCCTCAATAAAGTAGCTATCAGCAAGGTCAAAGATAGTAAGGGGGGAGCTGTGCGATTATTTAAGATAAATTCAAATCAAATTTTATTGGTCACATACACGTGTTTAACAGATGTTACTACGAGTGTAGCGAAATGCTTGTGTTTCTAGCTCCGACAGTGCAGTAATATCGAACAATTTCCCAACATATACCCAATGCACACAAATATAAGTAAGGAATGGAATTAAGAATATAAACATATATGGATGAGCAATGTCAGAGACTAAGATACAGTAGAATAGTATAGAATACAGTATATACATATAAGATGAGTAATGCAAGATAAGTAAACATTAAAGTGACGAGTGTTCCATTTATTAAAACGGCCAGTAATTTCAAGTCTGTCACACCCTGATCTGCCTCACCTGTCCTTGTGCTTGTCTCCACCCCATCATGGTGTCACCCATCTTCCCCATTATCCCCTGGTATTTATACCTGTGTTTGTCTTGTTTTGTCAAGTCAACCAGCGTGTTACTCCATGCGCCTGCTTTTTCCTTTTCTCAGTTTTTTGCTAGTCCTCCCGGTTTTGACCCTTGCCTGCCTCGACTCTGTACCCACCTGCCTGACCATACTGCCTGCCCTGACCTCGAGCCTGCCTGCCACTCTGTACCTCCTGGACTCTGACCTTGTTATGATCTTTGCCTGTCCACAACCATTATCTTGCCTGCCCCTTGGATACTAATAAATATCAGAGACTCGAACCATCTGCCTCCCGTGTCTGCATCTGGGTCTCACCCTGTGCCCTTATAGTATGAACTGGCCATGACAGACCCAGCAGACTTGGACCAGCTCCGCCACGCTGTCTCCCTGCAGGGAGCCACCATTGGAAGGCATGAGGAGCAACTGCTGGACCTTTTGGAAGGGCTTCATTCCCTGACAGAATGCCACAACCAAGGGTTCAAGGCTATTATGGAGAAAATCAGTGAGTTAGCTCATAGGCAGCCTGCCACCTCAGAGACCTCCCAACCTCCCAGTAACCTGTCTACTATCAGTGATGGGTTTGTACAGCCTACCCCGGCCCCCTGAGAACCCTGCTTACCTCCCCCGGAGTGATATTCTAGGGATCCTGAAACCTGCCAGAGTTTTCTTTCTCAGTGCTCCCTTATTTTTGAGCTACAGCCATTATCGCTCCCTTCAGACCGGTAGAAGATAGCGTTTATTACTACGCTATTGACGGAAAGGGCGCTCTCCTGGGCTATGGCAGTTTGCGAGCAACAATCCGCCATTTGTCGCCATCTGGAAGATTTCATGGCAGAAGTGAGGAAGGTGTTCGATTCTCCAGCATCCGGGAGAGAGGTGGCCCGAAAACGACTTAAATTACGTCAAGTGTGGCAGACTACACAGTAGATTTTCACACGTTGGCCGCCGAGAGTGCCTGGAATCCGGAGTCCCTATTAGATACCTTCCTTCATGGGCTTTCAGAGGAAATAAAAGACAAGCTAGCAGCTTGGGAGTTACCGCTGGGCCTTGATTCCCTTATCTCCCTTACTCTTAGCATTGATGGGCGTCTACGGCAACACAAGAGTAAGAGGAGGTCTGGTCTTGGGCAAACTCGTTCATCCGCTGTTGCTCATTCATCACCAAAGGAATCCGTAAGTCCCCAAAGGCTGTATTTCCGAGAAGACCCGAAGCCACCTGAGTTCTCTCGTGCATCATCAGCGAAAGGTGAGTCAGATGCACCGGAACCTATGCAACTGGGCAGAGCTAGATTATTGCCCAGGGAACGTTCACATAGGCTAAATTCCAACAGTTGTCTGTACTGTGGGGCTGCAGGACATTATATAGCCACGTGCCCGGTTAAGATACCTATTTCTTTAGTAGGTACAAGTACTCTGGTGAGTCAGACTGGGAATCCTCTAATTCCCATCAACCGCACTCCCTTTTATGTGATACTGCTGTGGGGAGACCAGTCTACGTCTCTTCAGGTGCTCATTGACTCTGGGGCGGCTGAGAGTTTTATGGACGCTACCCTAGTTTCTGAATTAAGTATCCCCACTCATCTCCTCTCTGCTCCCATGGACGCTAGAGCACTGGACGGCCACTCCATTGGTAGAGTTACCCACAGCACTGTTCTTGTTAATCTGCGGGTTTCAGGAAATCACAGTGAGCCTATACAGCTTCTCCTCATTGAGTCCCCCAATGTTCCTGTCGTTTTGGGATTTTCTGGGCTCCAAAAACACAACCCCATTATTGACTGGACCACGAGTTCAATCCTGGGTTGGAGTCCATTCTGCCATTCCCATTGCCTCAAAGCAGCGCAGCCTTCCCCGAGACGGCATCCTCGGGGCTTAAGTCAAGCCTCAGATTTCTCTGCAGTCCCGCAGAGTACCATGACCTCCTGGAGGTCTTCAGCAAGGCACGGGCTACTTCTCTTCCCCAGCATCGTCCCTACGATTGTGCCATTGACCTTCTCCCAGGCACCACACCGCCTCATGGTCGACTATATTCCCTATCCGGCCCGGAGACCAAGGCCATGGAGGAATATCTGGCTGCTGGAGGAATCCATCCTTCTGCATCCCCTGCCGGCACAGGGTTTTTCTTTGTGGAAAAGAAGGACAAGACTCTGTGTCTGTGCATGGACTCCCGGGGCCTTAATGACATAACGATCAAAAATTGTTACCCCCTTACACTCCTCTCCTCAGCTTTCAAACCTCTCCGGGGGGCTACCATCTTCTCCAAGCTGGACCTTTGGAATGCCTACCACCTGGTTCGGATACGCAAAGGGGATGAGTGGAAGACAGCCTTCAACACTGCCAGTGGACATTATGAGTACCTGGTCATGCAGTTTGGACTCACCAATGCCCCACAGTTTTCCAGGACCTGGTAAAGTATGTGCTCTGGGACATGTTACTGCCTGTTCATACTGCCTGCCTGCCACTCTGTACCTCCTGGACTCTAACCTTGTTATGACCTTTTGCCTGTCCACGACCATTCTCTTGCCTGCCCCATGGATACTAATAAACATTAGGAATCTGCCTCCCGTGTCTGCATCTGGGTCTCACCCTGTACCCTTATAGTCTATGTATATAGGCAGCAGCCTCTAACTGCTAGTGATGGCTATTTAACAGTTTTGAGACTGAAAAACATCTGTCTCTCGGTCCCGGCTTTGATGCACCTGTACTGACCTTGCCTTCTGGATGATAGTGGGGTGAACAGGCTGTGGCTTGGGTGGTTGTTGTCCTTGATTTTTTGACCTTCCTGTGACATCGGGTGGTGTAGGTGTCCTGGAGGGCAGTTAGTTTTCCCCCGGTGATGCTTTGGGCAGATCGCACCACCCTCTGGAGAGCCCTGCAGTTACGGGAAGTGCAGTTGCTGTCCCAAGTGGTGATACAGCCCGACAGGATGCTCTCAATTGTAAAGGTTTGTGAGGGCTTTAGGTGCCAAGCCACATTTCTTCAGAGGTTGAAGAAGCTCTGGTGCACCTTCTTCTCTATGCTGTATGTGTGGGTGGACCATTTCAGTTTGTCAGTGATCTGTACGCATAGGAACTTGAAGCTTTCCACCTTCTCCACTGCAGTCCCGTCGATGCTGTTTCCTTAGGTCCACGATCATCTCCTTTATTTTGTTGATGTTGAGTGCAAGGTTATTTTCCTGGCTCCCAGAGCCCTCACCTCCTCCCTGTAGGTTGTCTCATCATCGTTGGTAATCAAGCCTACTACTGTTGTGTCATCTGCAAACTTGATAATTGAGTTGGAGGCGTGCTTGGCCACCCAGTCATGGGTGAACAGGGAGTACAGGAGGGGGTTGAGCACGCACCCTTGTGGGGCCCCAGTGCTGAGGATCAGCGGAGTGGAGGTGTTGTTTCCTACCTTCACCACCTGGGGGCGGCCCATCAGAAAGTCCAGGACCCAGTTGCACAGGACTCAATGAGGAGAACAGGGCCACAAACTTAATGATGAGATTGGAGGGTACTATGGTGTTGAATGCTGAGCTATAGTCAATGAACAGCATTCTTACATAGGTATTCCCCTTGTCCAGATGGGATAGGGCAGTGTGCAGTGTGATTGCGATTGCATCGTCTGTGGATCTATTGGGGCGGTAAGCAAATTGAAGTGGGTCTAGGGTGTCAGGTAAGGTAGAGGTGATATGATTCTTGACTAGTCTCTCAAAGCACTTCATGATGACAGAAGTGGGTGCTACGGGGCGATAGTCATTTAGTTCAGTTACCTTCGCTTTTTGGATACAGGAACAATCGTGGCCATCTAAAGCATGTGGGGACCAGTGATGGGTCATTCGCGAACGAGTCGGCTCTAAGAGCCGGCTCTTGTAGGTGAACGTTGGGAGCCGGCTCGCATATCAGAAGAGCCTAATCTTTTTATAAAAAAATTAAGATATGAATAATCAAAATATTTAAATGAATAGAATTAACTAATGCAAAGAGCAACATTTTGTAATAATTATATAGGCCTAAATGCTCAAGCGCGCACACACATTCTTTCTAACTGTCTGCTCAGACTAACAGCCTCACCTGTTGTTCCTGACAATCAGACATGCAGTGTCAACCAATGAACCAAATATGCGTGAGGAAGGGCCGAGCCAATTCACTCAGTCACACACTTAGCAGCCGATGAGAGAGAGGAGGGACAGCTGTGAAAACAACAGCTAGAAAATTAGTCAGAAGCACAGTAGCATTTGGACGCATTTTAATAATGTAGACAATATTAGAACACAGTGTAGAATTTGCCAAAACAAAATCTGATATAAAGCCGGTTCTACGCACAACCTACACCGGCATATGTGAACTGTGCACCCAACTGTGAAGCTAGCTGTAGTGGAGCTTCGATAAACTAGCGGGCCTGCTAGTGATAGTGGTGGAGCCAGCACTTCCACACATGGAGATGTATCCACTCAGTCAAATAGGCCTACTCCACGACCCACGCAGTCTTCTATGGATCAGTTTATGCCAAAGTCTATGTCTGTAGAAAAACAAGGTCAAATTGCCAATGATTGCCACCGATTTCCAGCAATTTTCGATCGTGGAGGACAGAGGTATTAGACATTATAGCAAGTCTAAATCCAATATACACAATTACAAGCAGGAAAACCCTTTCAAAATCACTTATTCCACAACTGTATGAGAGGACACAGGCTTCAGTGCGGGAAAGAGTCCAAAAAGCTACTGCAGTTTGCCTTACCACTGACTGCTGGACATCAGGGGTAACCACTTCTTACATGTCAGTTACATGTCACTTCATTGAAGATTTTTCAATGTCTAGCTGTCTTCTGGACTGCTTTGAGTTCACAGACAGACACACCTCAGAGAACGTGGCAGAGGAACTGTTGAGAGTGGCCATAGAATGGCAAGTAGATGGAAAAGTGGTCTGTTGTGTTAGCAACAATGCAGCTAACATAACCAAAGTCATGAACATTTTTAAATGGACCCATCATCCATGTCAATCAACCTGATTGTAAGAGATGTTCTGAAGGTGATGAAGCCCACTGTGGACAAAGTGAAAGCAGCTGTGGAATACTTCCACAGGAGCACAGTAGGTGCTGAAAAACTAAAGTCTACACAACGCCAGATGGGGATGCCTGAGCTGAGGCCTAAACAAGACTGCACTACAAGGTGGAATTCAACATTTTATATGTTGAAGCGGTTTCTTGAGTCAAAGGATGTCATCATCTCTACCCTGGTCATTGTCAAGGCACCTGTTGATGCTCTGACCCAAGAGGAATGGGAGGTGGTGGAGGAGGTGTGCAGAGTCCTGGAACCCTTTGAGCAGGTCACTGTGGAGATCAGTGGAGAGAGGTACAGTAAGCAGTTATTACTACATCATTATTTAATCCAGTATTATATATATATATGAGCAGTAGATGAGAATGTAGTATCAGTAGACAACATGAACCTGAACTAATAAGTTACTGTTCTCTCTCTTCAGCCTCAAAAATTATACTCCTGTGTAAGGGTCTGCAGCGAATCACAGCCAGCCGCCAGAGGGAAGGAAATGTAACAGAGTTAATGCACACCCTATGTTCATCAATGGACAGAAAGTTCCACAGAATGGAATATAATCACATGCTATCAGAAACCACTACACTTGACCCCAGGTTTAAGAAGTTAGCCTTCAGTGTTGCCAGAGCGATTAAGGCTCTTCAAAGAATAACCTCAGCAGCAGGGAGGGACAGCCCCAGCAGTCAGCTGGCTCAGGCACCAGGGCAACGGGGCAACGGGAAGAAGAGGGATCAGATGGAGCAGAAGCACCAGCAGTATTGCCACACACATCTGCTGTTTGGATGCTGTTTGACGAGAGAGCAACTGGGGATGCAGCATGAAGGAATCACTCAGCAGATGCAATAATGGAGGTCCGATCCTATTTGGAGGAGCTCCTCCTCCAAAGATCTGCAGATCCTCTGAGCTGGTGGAAGAACAAGGCCTCTGTTTACTAAAGCCACAGCTTACTAAAGTCATGACAGGGAGACTCTGCATAGTGGCCACGTCCGTTCCCTCTGAGAGGGTCTTCTCGAAAGCGGGACAAATAATTACTGAGAGAAGAAACCGCATCAGCCCCTCGAAAGTGAGGCAGCTTGCATTTCTGAATTCAAATCTCTCATAAAAGCAAAATATGGTCAGCATTGCTGTCTGCTGCTGGTTATAACATGGCAATAAAGAAGACAGGAAAAAGAGGGACCAGTGGAATATTTTAAGTGGGATGCTGCAGTTTTGCACATTGCGATTTATTTTTCTTTGATATGGTGCAATATGCTATTATGTTGTTCAGATTGTATTCATTTTGAATGGTTAGATTTATATGCTCTTTGTTTATATACTGTCACGACTCCCACCGGTCTACGGCGGTGCTCGGCGGTCGTCGTCACCGGGCTACTAGCTGCCACCGATCCCCTTTTCCTTTACTGTTAGTTTTGTCTTATTGGTTACACCTGTTTCTTGTTTAGGTTCTGGTTAGGGCTATTTAAGCCGGTTATGCCCGCCTGATTTTGTGCGGGCTTGTTCCTCTGTTCATTTTGGTGGTTGTGCTATTTTCTTGTTTTCTCCGGTCTGTTTGGGTCCTGTTTTTGGGCCAGGTCATTTGTATGCGCCTGGTGTTTTGGCGTGACTGTTTTCTGTGCCGGAATAAACACATTGTCCTTTACCCTCTGCTCTCTGTGCCTGACTTCGCACACAGTACTCCGAGAAGTTCGTAACATATACATAAAAAAGTTATACTTTAAATGCAAATGTTTAATACCATTATTTTTCATAACAAACCAATGCATTTTTAAATACATTGTGGTTGAGGTATAGTATGATTTAATTTAATTATAATTGTTTTAACACCAATCAAAGTCAAACTGTTTGACTTGCAAAAATATTATTATTATTATTTATTTTTTGGGTGAGCTGAGCCGAACAAGCCGGCTCACTGAAAAGAGTCGGAATGCCCATCACTAGTGGGGACAGCTGACTGGGATAGGGAGAGATTGAATATGTCCATAAACACACAGCCAGCTGGTCTGCGCATGCTCTGAGGACGCGGCCAGGGATGCCGTCTGGGCCCGGCAGCCTTGTGAGGGTTAACGTGCTTAAATGTCTTACTCACGTCGGCCATGGAGAAGTAGAGCCCATAGTCCTTGGTAGCGAGCCACGTCAGTGGCACCGTGTTATCCTCAAAGTGGGTGAAGAAGGTGTTTAGCTTTTCCGGAAGAAAGACATCGGTGTCCACAACATGGCTGGTTTTCCTTTAGTAGTCTGTGATTGTCTGTAGATCCTGCCACATACGTCTCGTGTCTGAGTCGCTGAATTGCGACTCCGCTTTGTCTCTATTGTCTCTATATTGGCGTTCTGCCTGTTTGCCTTGCGGAGGGAATAACTGCACGATATTCTGCCATATTCTCAGTTTACCTTGCCATGGTTAAATGCAGTGGTTCGTGTTTTCAGTATTGCCCAAATAATATCCACGGTTTCTGGTTAGGGTAGGTTTTAATAGTCACAGTGGGTACAATATCTCCATTACACTTCCTGATAAACTCAGTCCCCATATCAGTATATTTGTTGATATTATTCTTAGAAGCTACCCGGAACATATCCCAGTCCGCATGATCAAAACAATCTTGAAGCGTGGATTCCGATTGGTCAGACCAGCATTGAATAGTCCTTAGCACGGGTACTTCCTGTTTGAGTTTCTGCCTATAGGAAGTGAGGAGCAAAATGGAGTCGTGGTCAGATTTTCAGAAAGGAGCGCGGGCGTGGGCCTTGTAGGCATCCCGGAAGTTGGAGTAACAGTGGTCGAGTGTTTTAGCAGCGCAAGTACTACAGTCGATATGTTGATAGAACTTCGGCAGCCTTTTTCTCAAATTTGCTTTGTTAAAATCCCCAGGGACAATAAATTCAGCCTCAGGATATGTAGTTTCCAATTTGCATAAAGTTCAGTGAAGTTCTTTGAGGGCCGTCCTGGTATGGGCTTGAGGGCGGATATAAATTCAGCAAAAAAAAAGAAACGTCCCTTTTTCAGGACCCTGCCTTTGAAAGATAATTAGTAAAAATCCAAATAACTTCACAGATCTTCATTGAAAAGAGTTTAAACACTGTTTCCCATTGTCACGCCCTGGTCAAAGTATTTTGTGTTTATCTTTATGTATTTGGTCAGGCCAGGGTGTGGCATGGGGTTTTTGTATTGGGGTGTGTTTTGTCTTGGGGTTTTGGTGTTAGTATTGGGATTGTAGCGTAGTGGGTTATCTAGCAAAGTCTATGGCTGTCTGGAGTGGTTCTCAATTAGAGGCAGGTGTTTATCGTTGTCTCTGATTGGGAACCATATTTAGGCAGCCATATTCTTTGAGTTTGTCGTGGGTGATTGTCCTATCTGTCCTATGTGTACTCTCTGTTAGTTTGCACAAGTATAGGCTGTTTTCGGTTTTCGTTTATTGTTTTGTAGTGTTCGTGTTTAGTCGTGTTTTGTTCAAATAAATATGGATCGCAATCGACACGCTGCAGTTTGGTCCGACTCTCCTTCATCACAACTAGAAAGCCGTAACACCCATGCTTGTTCAATGAACCATAAACAATTAATGAACATGCACCTGTGGAACGGTCGTTAAGACACTAACAGCTTACAGACGGTAGTAATTAAGGTCACAGTTATGAAAACTTAGAACACTAAAGAGGCCTTTCTACTGACTCTGAAAAACACCAAAAGAAAGATGCCCAGGGTCCCTGCTCATCTGCGTAAAAGTGCCTTAGGCATGCTGCAAGGAGGCATGAGGACTGCAGATGTGGCCAGGGCAATGAATTGCAATGTCCGTACTGTGAGACGCCTAAGACAGCGCTACAGGGAGACAGGACGGACAGCTTATCATCCTTGCAGTGGCAGACCACGTAGAACAACACCTGCACAGGATAGGTACATCCGAACAACACCTGGGGGACAGTTACAGGATGGCAACAACTGTCCGAGTTACACCAGGAACGCATAGTCCCTCCATCAGTGCTCAGACTGTCCGCAATAGGCTGAGAAAGGCTGGACTGAGGGCTTGTAGGATGTTGTAAGGCAGGTCCTCACCAGACATCACCGGCAACAACGTCGCCTATGGGCACAAACTCACCGTCGCTGGACCAGACAGGGCTGGCAAAAGTGCTCTTCACTGATGAGTCGCGGTTTTGTCTCACCAGGGGTGATGGTCGGATTTGCGTTTATCGTTCAAGGAATGAGCGTTACACTGAGGCCTGTACTCTGGAGCGGGATTGATTTGGAGGTGGAGGGTCCGTCATGGTCTGGGGCGGTGTGTCACAGCATCATGTTGTCATTGCAGGCAATCTCAACGCTGTGCGTTACAGGGAAGACATCCTCCTCCTTCATGTGGTACCCTTCCTGCAGGCTCGTCCTGACCTAACCCTCCAGCATGACAATGCCACCAGTCATACTGCTCGTTCTGTACGTGATTTCCTGAAAGACAGGAATGTCAGTGTTCTGCAATGACCAGAGAAGAGCCCGGATCTCAGGGACACATTATTCCATTTATGTTAATCACATGTCTGTGGAACTTGTTCAGTTTATGTCAGTTATTGAATCTTATTATGTCCATACAAATATTTACACATGTTAAGTCAGCTGAAAATAAACGCAGTTGACAGTGAGAGGACGTTTCTTTTTTTGCTGAGTTTACATGGTCGTGACTATATCCAAAGAAAATTATCTTGGGAGATAATACGGTCGGCATTTGAATGTGAGGTATTCTCGGGTGAACAAAAGGACTTGAGTTCCTGTATGTTATCACAATAACACCATCAATTACATGTATTTATAAAGTCCTTTTCACATCAGCCGATGTCAGAATGTGCTATACAGAAACCCAGCCTAAAACCCCAAACAGCAAGCACGTAGATGCACGGTGGCTAGGAAAAACTCCCTAGAAAGGCAGGAACCTAGGAAGAAACCTAGAGGGGAACCAGGCTCTGAGGAGTGGCCAGTCCTCTTCTGGCTGTGTCGGGTGGAGATTATAACAGTACATGGCCAATATGTTCAAACGTTCATAGGTGACCAGTAGGGTCAAATAATAATAATCACAGTGGTTGTAAAGGGTGCAACAGGAGTAAATGTCAGTTGGCGTTTCATAGCCATTCATTCAGAGAGAGAGTCGAAAACAACAGGTCCGGGACAAGGTAGCACATCCAGTGAATAGGTCAGGGTTCTATAGCCGCAGGCAGAACAGTTGAAACTGGAGCAGCAGCTCAAACAGGTGGACTGGGGACAGCAAGGAGTCATCAGGCCAGGTAATCCTGAGGCATGGACCTAGGGCTCAGGTCCTCCGAGAGAAGAGAGGAAGAGAGAGAGAGAATTAGAGGAAGCATACTTAAATTCACACAGGACACCAGATAACACAGGAGAAATACTCCAGATATAACAGACTGACACTAGCCCCCCGACACAAACTATTGCAGCATAAATACTGGAGGCTGAGACAGGGGTGGGTCCGGAGACAGCGATGTTAACCCCGGACAGGGCCAACCATGCAGGATACAACCCCACCCACTTTACCAAACTTACTACCCTGAGACAAGGCCAAGTATAGCCCACGAAGATCTCCCCCACGGCACGAAACCGAGGGGGGAGGCACCAACCCGGACAGGAAGATCACACCAGTGACTCAACCCACTCAAATGACACACACTAGAAATTGTAGGGACAATAAGGAGGCCTGCGTCTTGTGACCATATCATGAGTAATTAATCATGAAGCATAAACCCCTGCCCCTCTTCTTCCCAGGGAGATACTTATTCCTGTCTGCGCAATGAACTGGGAATCCTGCTGGCTGGACCGACTCAGACAGTACATGCCGAGAGAGCCATGTTTCCGTGAAACAGAGAATGTTACAATCCCTGATGTCTCTCTGGAAAGAAACCCTCGCCCTGAGCTTGTCAACATTATTATCCAGAGACTGAACATTAGAGAGTAATATACTCAGAAGCGGTGGGTGGTATGTGCGCCTTGCCTAGAAGACCACTCTGAGTACCCCGCCTCCGCCGGCATTGTTTTGGGTTGGCCTCTGGAATCAGTTCAATTGCCCTGGGGGGTGCGAACAAAGGATCCGCTTCGGGAAAGTCGTATTCCTGGTCGTAATGCTGGTAAGTTACCGTCGCTCTGATATCCAATAGTTCTTCCCTGCTGTATGTAATAACACAAAACATTTTCTGGGCTAACAATGTAAGAAATAATACATTAAAAAAATGAAATACTGTAAAGTTTCCTAAGAGCTAGAAGTGAGGCAGCCCTCTCTGTCGGTGCCATTTCCACTCTACTCTTTGAAGAGGTAGGGTTTCAGATGTTTTTGGAAGATGGGCATGGACTCTACTGTCCTAGCCTCAGGGGGAAGCTGGTTCCACCATTGAGGTGCCACTGCATTGATGTTTGCAGAGAACGACAGGGTGTTGTACTTTGCGCTCTGGGAGGGGGACACCGTGGAGTTGTCAACCTGATGGAGAGGTCTTGGAGCGGGCAGGCATTACCCGGAATGAAGAGTAGCTCCGCCTTGTTGAGCTTGAGGTGGTGGGCCAACATCCAATCTGAGATATCTGCCAGGAACGCAGAGAATTGTGCTGCCACTTGGTGTCAGAAGAGGGGAAGGAGAAAAGTAGGTGTGTCATCCACATGACAATGATAGGAGAGTGTTGTTGGTTTATGGGTTATTGTAGCTCAAGCTTTTTACGACGTGTGTGAATAAGACGTGTGTGAATATGAGTTTATGACTCAGTGACTGTCACACTCTTAACACACTCCTTAAATCACACCTCTACTTTTATCTCCTCTGGACGAACAGACAGGAAGATAGCGCAATTATTCTCCCTTCCTCACACAGCCACACACACACACCCTCTGGCTCATAGACCCCCACAGCGCACATTTGTTCTTTAACGGTATCCGTTAGTCTGTGTGCTGTAATAATGCCCTAGATGTGAAGGTTGGGGTTAGGTTGAATGATTTTTCATCTTGTGTAGTAAAGCTAGGGGAGGGAGGGGTTGGGTCGGGAGGAGGATGGCACTGGTACTGGCTTGAAACACAGGTTCTGTAAGTGAAGCTTGTACTAGATTAGATCGGGGGGGGGGGTGTATGTTTGTGCTTCATTTGGGACAGGGCCATGGGCAAGATGGGTTGAAAGATGGTGTGGAGATACTGACTTCTGATTGAACAGGAAGGCTAAGCCCTGTCCCTGTACTGTATGTATGGTGTGGAAATGAAGGAAGAGGTGGAGAGAAAGATGAGAGCGGATGAGGACTGTTAGCCTGGCAGACGCACAGACCCACGTGGTACACTGTCAGCTAGAGTATGTCGCTTTAGCCAACCAAGGGATTGTGTGTGTGTAACTAAATGTTTCTCTATGCTCTTATGTCTGTAGTGGAGACCATCCTGAGACTGACTGGAGCCACCATGGGCTCCCTCATCTGCTTCATCTGCCCCGCACTCATCTACAGAAAGATCCAGAAGAATGGACTCACTGCACAGGTACCACACACACACACACACACTATCCCCACTAACCCCATCACTGACCAACGTCCCTCTCTCGCTCTCTCTCTTTCTCTCTCTCTCTCTCTGGTGGTCTTCTGTAGCTCAGTTGATAGACCATGGCGCTTGCAACAACAGGATAGTGTGTTTGATTCCTGGGACCACCCATATGTAAAATGTGTACATACCTTTGGATAAGCGTCTGCTAAATGGTATATTTTATTATTATATAATCTTTCTCTCTCTCCCTCTATAGCTGGTGTTATGGGTGGGGTTAGGCATCCTGCTGGTCAGCACCCTTACCACGTTGTCAATCTCAGCCAGTGACTCCACCCCCAAGCAGGCCCCTCCTCCCCCTGCATCGGGGTCCTTCCTGATGTTCCTGATTTACGGAACAGTACAGCCCACATATTACTATTATAGCCACAGGCCATGTTCCATCGCCGAGTGAACTTTCCATTCTATTCTAATCAGTTCCAAATCTGCAATGTTCAAAACTCCAAAGTTCACATTTTGATGTCATTGTTGGAAAGAGAGGTGCAGAAAAGTGAGAGTATAGAGAACAAGAGCCAAAAGGTGAAAGCAATCTTAAAACAAAGAAATATGGAACCGCAGATAAATGGGGGAATATATTGGGTTTTTGACTGACAGACAGCTAGACAGACTGACAGACGGGGGTAGAGGATAACCACTTGATAATATCGAAGAGAAGCAGCGTTTGACATTGATGGAGCCAGAATGATGCCCTTCAAACTCCAGTGGTTTCTTATCTTCCTCTTATCCCCCCACTCTCTCCCCCTTTCCTTCTCACCTACTCCCTCTCCTCTTCCCCCTTTCCTGGGCAGCTGAAATGCCTGCTAGCTCTTTCCTGTAACAGTGGTATCAGATGGAGGTGGCATGGAGGGAGGGGTTGAGAGGTACAGACAGAGGAAATGAGGGGAGAGATGAGTGAGACAGGAGGGCTGGGGTTAGGGGCTTGGGTAGGAGGAGAAGAGGGGGATCGTAAAAATGAGAAAGAGCTCCACACATAGGAGCGAGGACAGTTCACACAGCCCCATCCTCTGCCTTCCTCTTTCTACCTCTATCACTCTCTTCCTCTCTCTCTCACTCCCTCTGACTGATAGTCACACACTTCCTTCCAAACCTGGTTCCTGTTTGTTGAAGATAAGTGAGGCCAGTGGAACAGTTCTCTCTCTGTACCCTCTCGTAATTTTCTCTCCATTCTCTCCTGATTCTCTCTTAGACTGTACTGTAGCACGTATTGTATTTATTGCATTAGTGTTACATCTCTTTATAGTTTAGATCTCTGCTACCATCTAGTGGATCTCATATTAGTATATAGATAAAAATGATGTTCTACATTCTCTCTCTCTCTCTCTCTCCCCTCTCCCTCCCAGCAGTAGAGAAGCCAGTGGCAGTGAAACAGCCTGAGGTGAAGCCTGTGTTGGTGGAGAGGCCTAATGCCCCAGCTGCAGTAGCGCCAGACCGTCCAGTGGAGAGACAGCAGGAACAGGCTGAGGCCCCCCAGATCAAAGGACCTGAACAAGCAGTAACAGACATTAAAAAGAAGAAGGAGGAGGAGGGACAGCCAGCCCAGCCCAAAGCAGGTATGGAACCAGGGAGAACCCGTTGGAACCATGGAGAATCCACTAGACTAGAACATACAAGAAAACCAGTAATCTATAAGTGATAGTATTCCGGAATAAACTGAAAAAACCTATTTACATCAACATCTGAAGACCCATGTGTTATACCTGTTTGTGAATTCCCTCTCCTCCCTCCCTTAAGGTGTGGTGGTACCTGAGGTGGAGACTCATCGGCACGAGTCGCCCATCCACCACGACGAGGTCCAGATAGAGAAGAGGAATAACGTTGCTGAGCTGGAGGACGCTGCACAGCTATTTTCAGGTCTCTCCAGAGATTTTTGATTGGGCTCAAGTCCGGGCTCTGGCTGGGTCACTCAAGGACATTGAGTCTTGTCCCAAAGCCATTTCTGCATCGTCTTGGCTGTGTGCTTAGGGTCGTTGTCTTGTTGGAATGTGAACCTTCGCCCGCAGTCTGAGGTCCTGAGCAGGTTTTCATTAAGGATCTCTGTACTTTGCTCCGTTAATCTTTCCCTCATTCCTGACTAGCCTCCCAGTCCCTGCCGCTAAAAAACATCCCCACAGCATAATGCTGCCACAACCATGCTTCAGAGTAGGGATGGTGCCAGGTTTCCTCCAGACTTGATGCTTGGCATTCAGGTCATTGAGATCAATCTTGGTTTCAGAAGACCAGAGAATCTTGTTTCTCATGGTCTGAGAGTCATTTAGGTGCCCTTTGGCTAACTCCAAGCGAGCTTGTGCCTTTTACTGAGGAGTGGCTTCCGTCTGGCCACTCTACCATAAAGGCCTGATCGGTGGAGTGCTGCAGAGATGGTTGGGGTTCTGGAAGGTTCTCCCATCTCCACAGAGGAACTTTGGAGCTCTGTCAGAGTTACCATCGGGTTCTTGGTCACCTCCCTGACCAAGGCCCTTCTCCACCAATGGCTCAGTTTGGCCCGGGCGGTCAGCTTTAGGAAGAGTCTTGGTGGTTCCAAACTTCTTCCATTTAAGAATGATGGGAGGCCACTTTGTTCTTGGGGACCTTCGATGCTGCAGGAATTTTTGGTACCCTTCCCCAGATCTGTGCCTTGACACAATCCTGTCTCAGAGCTCTACGGACAATTACTCCCAACCTCATGGCTTGGTTTTTGTCCTTACATGCACTGTCAACTGTAGGACCAACTGCACTGGTCGGAACTGTGGGAAGTTTTTACTGTAATTATGGGGTATTGTGTGTAGATTGATGAGGGGAAAAAATGGTTAATACATTTTAGAATAAGGCTGTAACGTAACAAAATGTGGAAAAAGTCAAGGGGTCTGAATACTTTCCGAATGCACTGTATAGACGGGTGTAGGCCTTTCCAAATCATGTCCAATCAATTGAATTTACCACAGGTGGAGTCAATCAAGTTGTAGAAACATTTCAAGGATGATCAATGGAAACAGGATGCATCTGAGCTCATTTTCAAATCTCATAGAAAATGGTTTGAATACTTATGTAATTAAGGTATTACATTTTTTGTTGTTGTATACATTTGCAAACATTTGGGCCTCCCACGTGGCGCACTACATCACAGTGCTAGAGGTGTCTCTACAGACCCGGGATAGATCCCAGGCTTTGTTATAATCGGCTGTGATCAGGAGTCCCAAGGGGCGGCGCACAATTGATCCAGCGGTTTAAGCGGGCGAGTGTTAAGAAATGCCCTGTTTGGCGGGTCATGTTTCCGAGGACGCATGACTCGACCTTCGCCTCCCGAGCCTGTTGGGGAGTTGCAGCGATGAGACAAGATCGAAATTGGACAGAAAAAGGGGGTAAAATACATTATGGGGTATTGTGTGTAGATTGATGAGGGGGAAAAAACATGTAATCAATTTTAGAATAAGCCTGTAATGTAACAAAATGTGGAAAATGGGAGGGGCCTGAATACTTTGCGAATGCACTATATGTCCAGCAGAATGCACTATATGTCCAGCAGAGATGTGTTGGGCAGAATGGTCTACTTCACTCCCTTCTTGGCCTGCAAGACAATAAGATGATCAAGTCAGTTGAATTTATACATCAAAGACAGACAAAATGTCATAGAAAATGATGGTGCAATGCAAGTCTTCAGAGCATCAAACTCTTTAACACACAGGTCCTTTCTCAGCTCCTGTCTGCCTGTGGTAGTAGCTGTCACACACTTCCCATAAGCTGCAGCCTGAGGACATGATATTCAAAAGTCAGTATTTAAATCAAACTTCTGTTGGAGGATGATTGCGCTGATTAGACTATATACATTATTGTTCAAGGCAGTGTTTCCCCTTGATTGTTTTTCTTAGTGAGGCACAAAGGCCCCCAAAGCATCATCCAGGGCCACAAGACAAATTCCTTGGCGGGCCGCCCCGGTTAAACAATGGTAGGGGAAACACCGGGACATCTCATCCTCTCCTGACTTCGAGTCCACACGTTCCTTCCAGACATGATCAGTTGAGTGAGCAGCAGCAGAGATGGACACTTGATCAATACTTTTTGATGGAGGAAAAACAAGGAAAATAATTGAACAACAATGTAATGCCGTAGCATTAGCTCTTGTACAAGATTAGCATAGTATCCATAGAAATAAGATGCAGTCGTAGAAAAATATTTACCTAAACCATTGGATTATCCAGACCATGGACAGCGACATGTTTATTGTTGACTGAATCAGGAAATGACACGCAAGTAATCTAAGAACGTGATTTGTTCATTTGCAAATTAATCTATGGAGAAAAGGGATTATGATCTTTTTTATTCGCCAATGGGTACCCTAACTCAAAAGTATTGGACCAATGGTATCGTATAAGTCCTACCCATGGTTGTTTGATTGGCTACCTGTTATTATAGGCCTCGGCTTCCTTGTCTGTGCCAAGGAAGTGATGTGCAGACGCATGTTGCTGTAATTGTGGTAGGATTCACGTTCCCGAGTTCCCTGTTAGGATGAAGAATGGATGTCGCGGTAGCTAGGATCAGAGCTATCTAGCATGTCTCATATGTGGAGGCAGTGGAAATAGCTGAAGTGAGTAGAGATGAGATGGTAGTGTGTCCCACAGTCTGCAGTGAATGCCATGCAGGAGAAGGATCAAATAAAATCGAATTGATTTATATAGCCCTTCTTACATCAGCTGATATCTCAAAGTGCTGTACAGAAACCCAGCCTAAAACCCCAAAACAGCAAGCAATGCAGGTGTAGAAGCACGGTGGCTAGGAAAAACTCTCTAGAAAGGCCAAAACCTAGGAAGAAACCTGGAGAGGAACCAGGCTATGAGGGGTGGCCAGTCCTCTTCTGGCTGTGCCAGATGGAGATTATAACAGAACATGGCCAAGATGTTCAAATGTTCATAAATGACCAGCATGGTCAAATAATAATAATCAGAGTAGTTGTCGAGGGTGCAGCAAGTCAGCACCTCAGGAGTAAATGTCAGTTGGCTTTTCATAGCCGGTCATGAAGAGTATCTCTACCACTCCTGCTGTGTCTAGAGAGTTGAAAACAGCAGGTAACACGTCCGGGGGACAGGTAACACATCCGGTGAACAGGTCAGAGTTCCATAGCCGCAGGCAGAACAATTGAAACTGGAGCAGCAGCACAGCCAGGTGGACTGGGGACAGCAAGGAGTCATCATGCCAGGTAGTCCTGAGGCATGGTCCTAGGGCTCAGGTCCTCTGAGAGAGAAAGAAAGAAAGAATTAGAGAGAGCATACTTAAATTCACACAGGACACCGATAAGACAGGAGAAAGACTCCAGATATAACAGACTGACCCTAGCCCCCCGACACAAACTACTGCAGCATAAATACTGGAGTCTGAGACAGGAGGGGTAAGGAGACACTGTGGCCCCATCCGATGATACCCCGGACAGGGCCAAACAGGCAGGATATAACCCCACCCACTTTGCCAAAGCACAGCCCCCACACCACTAGAGGGATATCTTCAACCACCAACTTACCATCCTGAGACAAGGTCGAGTATAGCCCACAAAGATCTCGGCCACAGCACAACCTTTCCGTTCACCTTCACACTCCTGGGCCAGACTACACTCAATCATATGACCTACTGAAGAGATGAGTCTTCAGTAAAGACTTAAAGGTTGAGACCGAGTCTGCGTCTCTCACATGGGTAGGCAGACCATTCCATAAAAATGGAGCTCTATAGGAGAAAGCCCTGCCTCCAGCTGTTTGCTTAGAAATTCTAGGGACAGTAAGGAGACCTGCGTCTTGTGACCGTAGCGTACGTGTAGGTATGTATGGCAGGACCAAATCAGAGAGATAGGTAGGAGCAAGCTCATGTAATGCTTTGAAGGTTAGCAGTAAAACCTTGAAATCAGCCCTTGCCTTAACAGGAAGCCAGTGTAGGGAGGCTAGCACTGGAGTAATATGATCAAATGTTTTGGTTCTAGTCAGGATTCTAGCAGCCGTATTTAGGACTAACTGAAGTTGATTTAGTGCTTTATCCAGGTAGCCGGAAAGTAGAGCATTGCAGTAGTCTAACTAGAAGTAACAAAAGCATGGATTAATTTCTGCATCATTTTTGGACAGAAAGTTTCAGATTTTTGCAATGTTACGTAGATGGAAAAAAGCTGTCCTTGAAACAGTCTTGATATGTTCGTCAAAAGAGAGATCAGGGTCCAGAGTAACGCCGAGGTCCTTCACAGTTTTATTTGAGATGACTGTACAACCATCATGATTAATTGTCAGATTCAACAGAAGATCTCTTTGTTTCTTGGGACCTAGAACAGGCATCTCTGTTTTGTCTGAGTTTAAAAGTAGAACATTTGCAGCCATCCACTTCCTTATGTCTGAAACACAGGCTTCTAGCGAGGGCAATTTTGGGGTTTCACCATGTTTCATTGAAATGTACAGCTGTGTGTCATCCGCATAGCAGTGAAAGTTAACATTATGTTTTTCGAATGACATCCCCAAGAGGTAAAATATAGAGTGAAAACAATAGTGGTCCTAAAACGGAACCTTGAGGAACACCGACATTTACAGTTGATTTGTCAGAGGACAAACCATTCACAGAGACAAATTTAAACTTTGCAGTCAATTTTGACACTAGAAGAAGTATTTCTGACTCATTTTAATGCCACATGTAGGCCATTTAAAAGGGATTATTTGCTTTTTAGGGGCACTTGCTCTTGAAGTATTTTTTCTCCGATATATGCTTTGGCCACAAATACGAGCATTATTTGGGTATGAGTTAACAGAATATGAACTTTTAAAAGTGTGATTTTCCCTTGACAGTTACTGTACTTTAAAATCAAAGAACCCTTTAATTATTTGAAATTGCCTACAAACAGTCATTTCAAGGGTTAGGCCTACACTAAGAACCTGGTTGTTACATACAGTGGTGTAAAGTGCTTAAGTAAAAATACTTTAAAGTACTACTTAAGTAGTTTTTTGGGGTATCTGTACTTTACTTCATCGTTTATATTTCTGACTACTTTTACTTTTACTACACTACATTCATAAAGAAAATGTACTTTTTACTCCATACATTTTCCCTAACACCCAAAAGTACTAGTTACAATTTGAATACTTAGCAGTACAGGAAAAAGGTCCAATCCACACACTCATCAAGAGAATGTCCCTGGTCATCTCTATTACCTCTGATCTGGTGGACTCACTAAACATAAATGCTTGCTTTGTAAATTATGTCTGTGTTGGAGTTGGCCCTAGCTGTCAAAAAAAAAGGAATACCGAAAGGAAATTGTGCCGTCTGGTTTGCTAAATATAAGGAATTTGATGTGTAGCATTTACTTTTACTTTGTACTTTTACTCAAGTATGACATTTTAGTACTTTTTCCACCACCATACTTAAGTACATTTAAAATGTAATAATTTTAGACTTTTACTGAAGTAGTATTTTACTGGGTTACTTTCACTTTTACTTGAGTTATTTTATATTAAGGTTTCTTTAATTGTAGCATGACAATTGAGTACCTTTTCCACCTCTAGTTAGATATTTATATTAGCCATTATCCACCATCAAGCCATTGATGTATGCTACAGTATCTACCAGTAATTCATAGATTTTTGAAAGGGGATTATCTTTGTCTTGAGCATGGTTCCACTGCATGTGCCTTTGCTAAATGTTTTTTGTATCTGGCTTTGTGAATGGCTTTTTAATTAGTCTGAATGTACAATCGCATCTGTTTTAGTGCAGCGGAGGAGGCCTCGGACTCAGCACACAGGCTTCAAATGGATTTTAGTTCAAGATCCATTCAGCACTTTTCCAGGCGTGGATGGGCTGTCGGTGCACAGAGAAAAAACAAGGTTTGGGGGGGGGGGGGAGTCCTATGAATGAATGTGAACCATAGGGCCTAATATGGTTTTATATAACATTGACTAACTTTAACAGTGATGTCGACCTGTAAAGATCTTTGACTGAAGCTCATTGTGGTGTTGTGCTCAGCTCATCTCATCTCATAATGAGACTTGTTGTGAAGGCTCTAACCTACCTGGAGTGGGTGATTCAATAGCTCGCTATCCATCTGCTCTCAAAAAACACTCATCACTCCATTACATTAGTGCACCTTTTCAGTGTGCAATAGCCTATATACCCTCTGGTGAGTAGGCCTATGGTATAACCTTGTAGCTGTCTCTCTTGTTGAGAGACTCTGCTCAGCTTCGATCACCTGAGTGATGTCATCCTGAAAGGCTTCTTGTGTGCTCAATCATTCATGTGCACTGTGCACATCTCATACAGATATGGCAGTGTCTACACTAGATTTCTTATGTGTGATTTTTCTGAACAACTTTTTCCTAGCGGCTTTTCTTTTCTCTCCGTCTCTGAGGTGTTATTTTTCCATCCATAAATGATTGGCAGAAGGCAGCTCTGACCGATCCTAATGCCCCCCTCACCCCATAAGTAACTGTTGGGTGTCGACTCTGTGCAGTGACTAGGTGTTGAGGACAGAGGAGAGACTCAAAACAGGAGTAATAATTGGTCAGCAGCCAATCCCCAGTTGCTAGAACTAGGCCAATACCTACCTGATTGTCTCTTCCTCACCTTGTGAAGCCAAGGTGTTGATTGCGGACCACTGTAGCTATACCAAGGTCCTCCTGTACTTGCTCTGCCAATCACTTCACTGTGTCATTTTCTTGATATTTTCTCTGTGCTTTTTGGCAGATAAGATATGTTTCCAAATATATCCAGTGGGGCAAAAAAGTATTTAGTCAGCCACCAATTGTGCAAGTTCTCCCACTTAAAAAGATGAGTGAAGCCTGTAATTTTCATCATAGGTACACTTCAACTACGACAGACAAAATGAGGAAAATAAATCCAGAAAAACCCATTGTAGGATTTTTTATACATTTATTTGCAAATTATGCTGTTCAGCAACGTTCCCCATCCAACCTGACAGAGCTTGAGAGGATCTGCAGAGAAGAATGGGAGAAATTCTCAAAATTCAGGTGAGCCAAGCTTATGACGTCATACCTAAGAAGACTCAAGGTTGTAATCGCTGCCAAATGTGCTTCAACAAAGTACAGAGTAAAGGGTCTGAATACTTATGTAAATGTGATATTTCAGTTTTTTTTATATATAAATAAGCAAACACGTCTAAAAACCTGTTTTTGCTTTGATATTATATTATTATTATATATTATGTTTGCAGATGGATGAGGTGGAAAAAATAATTGAACAAATTTTAGAATACGATTGTAACCTAACAAAGTGTGGAAAAAGTCAAGGTGTCTGAATACTTTCTGAAGGTACTAATATATATATAAAATCAAATCAAATACAACTATTTGTCACATGCGCCAAATACAACAAGTGCAGACCTTACTGTGAAATGCTTACTTACAAGCCCTTAACCAACAGTGCAGTTCAAGAAGAGTTAAGAAAATATTGGGTGATGGTCAGTCAAAAATAATGACGATATTTAATTTTTAATTTTTTTATTTCACCTTTATTTAACCAGGTAGGCTAGTTGAGAACAAGTTCTCATTTGCAGCTGCGACCTGGCCAAGATAAAGCATAGCAATTCGACACATACAACAACACAGAGTTACACATGGAATTAACAAAACATACAGTCAATAATACAGTAGAACAAAAGAAAACAAAAAGTCTATATTCAGTGAGTGCAAATGAGGTATAGAAATAAATAGGCCATGGTGGCGAAGTAATTACAATATAGCGATTAAACACTGTAATGGTAGATTGGCAGAAGATGAATGTGCAGGTAGAGATACTGGGGTGCAAAGGAGCAAAATAAATAAATACCAGTATGGGGATGAGGTAGGTAGATAGATGGGCTGTTTACAGATGGGCTATGTACAGGTGCAGTGATCTGTAAGCTGCTCTGACAGCTGGTGCTTAAAGCTAGTGAGGGAGATGTGAGTCTCCAGCTTCAGAGATTTTTGCAATTCGTTCCAGTCATGGGCAGCAGAGAACTGGAAGGAAAGACGACCAAAGGAGGAATTGGCTTTGGGGGTGACCAGTGAGATATATCTGCTGGAGCGCGTGCTACAGGTGGGTGCTGCTATGGTGACCAGTGAGCTGAGATAAGAAGGGGCTTTACCTAGCAGAGATTTGTAGATAACCTGTAGCCAGTGGACTTGGCGACGAGTATGAATCGAGGGCCAACCAACGAGAGCGTACAGGTCGCAATAGTGGGTAGTGTATGGGACTTTGGTGACAAAACGGATGGCACTGTGATAGACTGCATCCAGTTTGTTGAGTAGAGTGTTGGAGGCTATTTTATAGATGACATCGCCGAAGTCGAGGATCGGTAGGATGGTCAGTTTTACGAGGGTATGTTTGGCAGCATGAGTGAATGATGTTTGTTGCGATATAGGAAGCCGATTCTAGATTTCATTTTGGATTGGAGATGCTTAATGTGAGTCTGGAAGGAGAGTTTACAGTCTAACCAGACACCCAGGTATTTGTAGTTGTCCACGTATTCTAAATCAGAGCCGTCCAGAGTAGTGATGCTGGACGGGCGGGCAGGTGCAGGCAGTGATCGATTGAATAGCATGCATTTAGTTTTATTTGCGTTTAAGGGCAGTTGGAGGCCACGGAAGGAGAGTTGTATGGCATTGAAGCTTGTCTGGAGGTTAGTTAACACAGTGTCCAAGGAGGGGCCAGAAGTATACAGAATGGTGTCGTCTGCATAGAGGTGGATCAGAGAATCACCAGCAGCAAGAGCATCATTGATGTAAACAGAAAAGAGTCTGCCCGAGAATTGAACCCTGTGGCACACCCATAGAGACTGTCAGAGGACCAGACAACAGTTCCTCCGATTTGACACACTGAACTCTATCAGAGAAGTAGTTGGTAAACCAGGCGAGGCAATCATTTGAGAAACCAAGGCTGTCGAGTATGCCAATAAGAATGTTGTGATTGACAGAGTCGAAAGCCTTGTCCAGGATCAATGAATACGGCTGCACAGTAATGTCTCTTATCGATGGCAGTTATGATGTCGTTTAGAACCTTGAGCGTGGCTGAGGTGCACCCATGACCAGCTCTGAAACCAGATTGCATAGCGGAGAAGGTACGGTGGGATTCGAAATGGTCAGTAATCTGTTGTTAACTTGGCTTTCAAAGACCTTAGAAAGACAGGGTAGGATAGATATAGGTCTATAGCAGTTTGGGTCTAGGGTGTCACCCCCTTTGAAGAGGGGGATGACCGTGGCAGCTTTCCAATCTTTGAGAATCTCAGACGATACGAAAGAGAGGTTGAACAGGCTAGTAATAGGGGTTGCAACAATTTCAGCAGATATTTTTAGAAAGAGAGGGTCCAGATTGTCTATCCCGTCTGATTTGTAGGGGTCCAGATTTTGCAGCTCTTTCAGAACATCAGCTATCTGGATTTGGGTAAAGGAGAAATGGTGGGGGCTTTGGCGGGTTGCTGTGGAGGGTGCCAGGCAGTTGACCGGGGTAGGGGTAGCAATGTGGAAAGCATGGCCAGACGTAGAGAAATGCTTATTGAAATTCTCAATTATAGTGGATTTATCGGTGGTGACAGTGTTTCCTAGCCTCAGAGCAGTGGGCAGCTGGGATGAGGTGCTCTTATTCTCCATGAATTTTAGTGCCCTAGAACTTTTTTGAGTTAGTACTACAGGATGCAAATTTCTGCTTGAAAAAGCTTGCCTTAGCTTTTCTAACTGCCTGTGTATATTTGTTCCTAACTTCCCTGAAAAGTTGCATATCACGGGGGCTATTCGATGCTAATGTAACGGATGTGAAACAGCTAGCTAGTTAGCGGTGGTGCGCGCTAAATAGCGTTTCAATTGGTGACGTCACTTGCTCTGACACCTTGAAGTAGTAGTTCCCCTTGCTCTGCAAGGGCCGCAGCTTTTCTGGAGCGATGGGTAACGATGCTTTGTGGGTGACTGTTGTTGATGTGTACAGAGGGTCCCTGGTTCGCGCCCGGGTATGGGCGAGGGGACAGTCTATCAGTTATACTGTTACACTAATGCAGAACGCCACAGGATGTTTTTGTGATGGTCAAGGGCAGACAGGTCTGGAGTGAACCAAGGACTATATTTAGTTCTACATTTTTTGAGAGGGGCATGCTTATTTAAGATGTTGAGGAAGGCATCTACTTCATGAGGATATCTACTTCATGAGTTTGAATCAAGACTGTCACATTTACAGCAAGCTTTCCATGATTGAGGTAGCATCTGGTGGTAGTGTCTTCTTATATATATACACTGAACAGTAATATAAACACAACATGCAACAATTTCAAAGATTCTAATGAGTTAGAGTTCATATAAGGAAATCGGTCATTTGAAATGAATTCATTAGGCCCTAATATATGGATTTCACATGAGTGTGAATACCAATATGTATCTGTTGGTCACAGATACCTTTAAAAAAAAAGGTAGGAACGTGGATCAGAAAACCGGTCAGTATCTGGTGTGACCACCATTTGCCTCATGAAGCATGACACATCTCCTTTGCATAGAGTTGATCAGGCTGTTGACTGTGGAATGTTGTCCCACTCCTCTTCAATGGCTTTGCGAAGTTTCTGGATATTGGCTGGAACTGGAACACGCGGTCGTACACGTCAATGTTCAATGGGTAGCATGTCTGGTGAGAATGCAGAGCATGGAACTGGGACATATTCAGCTTTCAGGAATTGTGTACAGATCCTGAAACATGGGGCCGTACATTATCATGCTGAAACATGAGGTGATGGATGAACGGCACAACAATGGGCTTCAGGATCTCGTCACTGTATCTCTGTGCATTAAATTGCATTGATAAAATGCAATTGTGTTCGTAGGCCGAAGCTTATACCTGCCCATACCATAACCCCACCACCACCATGGGGCACTCTGTTTACAATATTGACATCAGCAAATGTTTATATTTTTTATAAAATAACTGAACACTGAACTGAACAAAACAATAAACGACAAACGAACAGTCCCGTAAAGTGAATGGAAAAAAACACTAAACAGGAAAAAATCACCCACAAAACATAGGTGGAAAAAGGCTCCCTAAGTATGATTCTCAATCAGAGACAACGAACGACACCTGCCTCTGATTGAGAACCATACCAGGCCAATCACAAAACCACAACATAGAAAAAAGAACAGACTACCCACCCCAACTCACGCCCTGACCAAACTAAAACAAAGACATAACAAAGGAACTAAGGTCAGAACGTGACGACGAGGACGACGAGCACACAGATGAGCTTCCCTGAGACGGTTTCTGACAGTTTGAGCAGGACTTTTTTGGTTGTGCAAACCCAGAGTTTCATCAGCTGTCCAGGTGGCTGGTCTCAGATGATCCCGCAGGTGAATAAGCCGGATGTGGAGGTCCTGGGCTGGATTAGAGTGGCCTTTTATTGGCCTCAGCATTTGAAATAAATAATATTTTTGTGTGTATGGAACATTTTTGGGTTCTTTTATTTCAGTTTATGAAACATGGGACCAACACTTCACACGTTGCGCTTATATTTTTGTTCAGTAAAGATACAAAGATATTCTATCTTCACCAGCTGAGCTCTGAACCATAATGTCAGTATGCCACACTGTGTCATAGATCACTAATTGGCTGGTTAGTGACTGTTTTGGATGCCACATCCAAAGCCAATCCCACCCATGGTACATAGCTTCCTGTCTTCCTGTCCGTGCTCCTCTCTTGCTGTTAAGGTGCTATTGCCTTTCAGATTTCCCAGTCAGACGATGCAGGTGATTCTGCTAATTGTAGTCCTGTGTAGCGCAGTTGGTAGAGCATGGCGCCAGGGTTGTGGGTTCGAGTCCCACAGGGGACCAGTACAAAAAAATATTAAAATCAATGCAGGCGCTCTGGGTAATTGTGTTTGCTAAATGACGTAAATGTAATGGTTTACCCACACATCCTTTGTCATGAACATTGGTAGATCACCAGTGTTCTTAAGGCAGGCTGACATAATCAGTGTGGATGGTGGCAATGCTAAACGAGCAACAGTGTATATCCTTATATAGTCCGGTTAGACATCTGTTCCCTTGTCAACTCTACTCACCTCGTTTTCCATCATTCCATCGACTTTCCATCATCTTTCCGGCAGTGTCTAGTTTTATCACACCAGGCGGTTCTCGATTTGTCCATGGGTGGTATCAAGATTATTCATAACCCTCTCACTGTGCCTGTCTGTATAACAAACTACCTATCCTTTCACCCGTGGCCCCAGCAGCATGTAAGTCAAAAACTTTCCTCCAATCAGGAACTGGAGGAAGTAACCTCTAAGCGCAGGGTTATTAGGCTATTGGATAAAGAGCCTGCCAGTACAGGTTTGATGGAACTGAACCATATGTGTGAAGCCTTTTCCTAATTTATTTAATACTATTGTTTTTCTAAGGATATAGAATTTTGGACTAGTGGACATTGTTTAGCTCATCTATTTCAATTGATTGGTCAATGATAATCTAGTACCAGATAAACACACAACTCAAAAATGACCTGTCCATCATACAGACCCTACCTTTATGGACTGTAGTTACGTCAACACGCTACAACCAATCCAATCGCGCCATACGTCTGAAGCTATTCTTCTTAACACACGGTCGCTGTCCTTTCAGCACTAACGTGCGTAAAGCCAGGGACACTTAATGTAAAGCCAGGGATACTTAATGTAAACCCAGACTTCAGGTGGTTTTACCATTTCCTAAAACTTTATTTTTCAGACTTTTCTGTCGTATGGATTGAGAACGTTTTGAAACTAAATATATCGATTAATCCGAGATTGACTATGGTATTCCTAGTAGATTCTAGTAGACACCGCTTTCTCGGTGTGCTTTACGCACCGGATTTGAAACGCTTAATCATCGGTTAGGTGTCCCCGCGATTACCCAATAACCTTATTTCACTAAAGCTTAACGACCAAAATACTGCCGCAGGTATGTTATTTATTTTGAGATTGTTGTGTTTTTACGCACTGGGACTGGGCTATGGGAAGCTTGTACGTGGACAGGATGACACCCCGGGCACGGGAACCCGGCTCCTATGCCGAGTCATCCCCGTCGGCGCCGACACTTGTTTGGTCCCCGTAGGTCCCGAACCTAACGCAGCGGCACAGGAGGAAGAGTTGAGGAACACAGTCATGCAGCTCCGGGAAACGATTCTCCAACAGAAAGAGAATATAGTCAACCAACTTGGGACCATAAACGAGCTGACCGCAAAGCTCTCCCTTTGTGAGTCTGCCTCAGATGGAGGGAAGTATGATAACGATGGATCTTGGAGTAAAAGCAAAGATAATCAGAACACAATGGGAGATTTACCCAGAGATCCCAATGATACAATCGACAACCTCGGGAAGACCATGCAGAGTCTGAAGGACCGACTAGAAAACCTAGAGGTAAGGAGCATGAGTGGATAGTAACCACATGACTCTGGTTCCTAAATAACGGAAAGGGAATGCTGAAAATGATCGGTGTGAATTAAATACATCTGAAATAGGCCTAATGTTTGTTTTACATTGTTGGCCCTTGCTTGATTGTCTGCTTATTAAGTCATTGAATCTAAAGTGAACACCGGTTCCTGTGGTCAGCGTTGAGTAGCCATTAACTTTGCTCCTATTTTGACCTGTAGCCTATCCATCTATTTTTGACACCATGTGGAGGCGTACCCTAAATGGATTAGCCTTCTATCTCATTTACCCTCCAGTGATTAAGTTCCCTATGTCACCTTAATCAACAAATGTTGTATTTCCTCTTAATGGCACAGTAACAACTACAGTGAACAAAATATGTAAACACAACATATAAAGTGTCGGTCCCATTAGATGAGCTAAAAACAAAGATGGAAAATAGAAAGGAAAACACCACACACTGCTGCTCAAGCTCCCTGGTGATATTTATTTATAACAATGTTTCGAACATTAGGTCTTCATCAGGCATCCATGTCCCAGGTTGGGGTGGAAGGTCCTATATATAGGGGCAGTACACTCAATGACATCACTTCCTGAAACAGGAGGTAAAAAATATATAACATATGTTCCCAATATTAACATTCAATCTATCAAATTATATGATCATGCACAAGGAATGTGATCAATATTTACAGCAATATACATATATATATACACATACAATATTCAATTAGGATTTTAAAAAATACAATAATTTGGACATTTTGAAACTATAAAAACGGTTTTAAGTTAAGTAACTCCTCGTTAAGGCCAAGAGGAGACAGTGTGTTGAGCCTGTAGATCCAAAAAAGATTCCCTTTGAAGAAGTTTCCTCTCAATGTCCCCTCCAGTTTTCCCTTGTCAGTTCATGTGGCCCTTCTGAAGACATACTGGTCTACACACAGTGCACTCGATTTCCACTCAGGCAATGATCTTTGAAAATTACACTCTTTGCATAAACCTCTACTGATTGTCTTTGACCAACTTGCGTTTCCTCCACTTATTTAATTGTTTTGTGACATCTTCATCTTACCCCACAGCAACAGCAGCAGAGAGCCAACACATCGGGAACGTCGTTCCCCAGCGAACTCAGAGACCTGCTGCAGAGCAGGCTGGGAGATCTGGAGAAACAGCTTCTCAGTAAGGTCAACAACCTGGAGGAAGAGAAGTCTCTGCTCTACAACGAGACCGCAGCCCACAGGCAGAAGACTGAGAGCACCCTCAACTCCCTGCTGACCAGGATTAACGAGCTGGAGAAAGGTAAATAACTGGAAATATATGACAGACCCACTCACACATGCCTGGCAGCATACCACCCTGCATGGCTTGCCTCTGAAGCTAAGCAGGGTTGGTCCCGGGTTGGTCCCTGGATGGGAGACCAGATGCTGATGGAAATGGTATTGGATGGCAGGTAGGGGACAATGCCCTGAGTAGGGTGCCATCTTTTGGATGGGATGTTAAATGGGTATCCTGACTCTATGTGGTCATTAATCTTCTTTGGGATCAGTGTCCCTTCCACGGGATGGTTGAGCTAACATACGCTAATATGATTAGCATGAGGTTGTAAGTAACAAGAACATTTCCCAGGACATAGACATATCTGATATTGGCAGAAAGCTTCAATTCATGTTAATCTAACTGCACTGTCTATTTTACAGTAGCTATTACAGTGAAAGAATACCATGCTACTGTTTGAGGAGAGTGCACTATTTTGAACATGAAAAGTTATTAATAAACATATTAGGCACATTTGGACAGTCTTGATACAACATTTTGGTCCAATGGTTCATTGGATCAGTCTAAAAGTATTACATGCAATGCTGCCATATAGTGGCCAAAATATAAATTGCACCTGGGCTGGAATAATACATTATGGCCTATCTCTTGCATTTCAAATATGATGTTACAAAAAAAAGTCCCCAAAATGTTTTTTTTCTTCTTCTTTGTATTATCTTTTACCAGATCTATTATGTTGTATTCTCCTACATTCCTTTCACATTTCCACACATTTCAAAGTGTTTCCTTTCAAATGGTACCAAGAACATGCATATCATTGCTTCAGGACCTGAGCTACAGACAGTTAGATTTGGGTATGTCATTTCAGGCAAAAATGGAAAAAAGGGGAGGATCCTTAATGATCCCATGGCACTTTTTGTAAGAGTAGGGGTCTTAACACCGGTGTCCTGGCTAAATTCCCCATCTGACCATCATGGGCACTGAATCATCCCCAGCTTCCAATTGGCTCATGCATCCCTCCTCTCCCATGTAACTATTCCCCAGGTTGTTGCTGTAAAAGAGAATGTGTTTTCAGTCACCTTACCGGGTAAAAATAAAACGCACAAACGTCTGTGTACACAATCAGATGACAGGAGTACACACACATGCAGCAGAAACAGGAAGACTCACATATTGTAAACACAACGAGTCATTCAATCTACTTTCAATTTACCTGCTTACTAACTGTCACTCACTTACTAGTAGAAGTAGTAGAAGACTGAGGCTTTAGATCAAATCTGACAAACATTGGCTTATCATTTTGTTCTCTTATACCAGCATTTCCCAAACTTAGTCTTCGGGACCCCAAGGGGTGCAAGTTTAGGTTTTTGCCCAAACTACACAGCTGAATTAAATGATCAAAGCTTGATGACTAGTTGACAGGTTGAATCAGCTGTAGTGAAAAAATGAAATGTGCAGCCCTTGTGGTCCCGAGGCCCGAGTTTGGGAAACCCTGTCTTATACTGTCTTACTACATGCATACTGCGTATACAGTATAGAGTTGACTTCATAGACAGCTCTCCCATTGCTTTCTCTGTAGGTGGCGGTGGTTTCAAGTCCCCTGAGCAGTTTAAGTTGGTCCTCCCCCTGCGTACTAACTACTTGTACGGCCGCATGACCAAGAGCCTTCCTGAGATGTACGCCTTCACGCTCTGCATGTGGCTTCGGTCCAGCGCCGGCCCTGGCATAGGCACCCCCTTCTCCTACGGGGTGCCAGGACAGGCCAATGAGATTGTGCTCATCGAGTGGGGCAACAACCCCATAGAACTGCTCATCAATGATAAGGTAAGGGCACTCTAAAAGACTCAATAACTCTCTGTGTTTCTCAGTTGTTGCTGATATTTGAGGGGGAGCTTACCTTGCTTGACAGGAGTCTTAGTTCTTACTTTTAAACTAGATCTGGCTTTAATGAGGTTGCAGATTTTTTGTTTTTGCATGCATGGTCTAAAACAGTGTCTGGTGTTTTATACGACCTTTACCAAACCCTAACCTTCCTCCCTCTAATATGCACTTCTTCTTTCTGTTTGTAAGCATCGTTACCTTCCTTACACTTCTCTGCTATTTTGTTACCTGTCCAGGTGGCTCAGCTGCCTCTGTCGGTGCGTGACGGTAGGTGGCACCACATCTGTATCACCTGGACCACCAGGGATGGTCTGTGGGAAGCCTACCAGGATGGTCAGAGGCTGGGGGCAGGGGACAACCTGGCCCCCTGGCACCCCATCAAGCCTGGAGGAGCCATCATACTGGGGCAGGAACAGGTGAATCTGCTGGCTAGTGCCTCCTATCTGTAGTATATATTATTTGTATGTGAAATATTTTTACCTATTTTACTCTTGGTTTACTAAACTGCATCCTCAGGTTTTCACAGATTTTAATTGTACAGTAGCTTAGCCATGACCATGAGTCCTGACCTATAGGTTCTAGTGCAGTGGGTACCAACCGGTCGATCTCCAAGGCATTCGTAGTCGATCACCGAATATTTCTGTAAAAGACAATGATAAAGCCTTTCGTTCTATTTAAAAAATATTATGTTGCACTGTTGGTGTTAGGTGCACTTGATTCAGCAGCCCTATCGCTGGGAAGTCAAAGTGTTCCCAGTTTGAACCATTTTCTTAGTCTGAAGTTAAGAAGACTCCAGTCACCCAAGTCAGACTGTTCACTCTGATATCGCACTGCAAGCAGCACCGAAGCGCCAAGTCTAGGACCAAAAGGCTCCTTAACAGCTTCTACCCCCAAGCCATAAGACTGCTGAACAATTAATCAAATGGCCACCTGGACTATTTACATTGACCCCCACCCCACCTCAACTAACTGTACCCCCACACATTGACTCACATTTTCTTAATTCTATTTCTTGAACGGCATTGTTGGTTAAGGGCTTGTAATTAAGCAATTCACGATAAGGTCAACACCTGTTGTATTTGGCGCATGTGACAAATACGATTTCATTTGAGAACGCAGCATATCCAGCAGGCTCAGAGAGCAAAACAAGTGCACCTATAGGTCTACCGCTGGCCAATAAGATTGCTCAGACCAAAGTGTCTGCACAGTTTCCTCGAGCCATAGGTTGTAAAAAGAAACCTGGAGTGCACAGAAATGTTAATACTGTGAGAATTCAAAACGTTTAAAACCAGAGAGAGGCTCAACGAATACAGCAAAGAGCTGCTGTTTTTATAAGTTCATGTGTAAGTTGTTATTCAGCACTGTCAACACTTTTCCAACACCTTTATAAGCCATAATTGAGGAATATTTCACTTTTTCTGGTTATAAGAGTAACAACATGAATTGGTGCATTAGGCAGAGATAATGCAGTGCGACTTGTGTTTCGCCATCAGCTGGAAGACTGTGTCCCCTTTGCTCAGCGGAGGGAGGGAGAGCAGAGGGACGGTGAGTCTGGTGAGAGGCAACCTCACCACTGCTCCCTCCCCTCAGACTGACCATCAGATGCTCTCTCCCCTCAGACTGACCATCAGATGCTCCCTCCCCTCAGACTGACCATCAGATGCTCTCTCCCCTCAGACTGACCATCAGATGCTCCCTCCCCTCAGACTGACCATCAGATGCTCCCTCCCCTCAGACTGACCATCAGATGCTCCCTCCCCTCAGACTGACCATCAGATGCTCCCTCCCCTCAGACTGACCATCAGATGCTCCCTCCCCTCAGACTGACCATCAGATGCTCCCTCCCCTCAGACTGACCATCAGATGCTCTCTCCCCTCAGACTGACCATCAGCTGCAGGCCATCAGTCCAATAAAATTTTAAAAGCAAATGATGATGTACACTCAGCTGTGCCTCACAAGTAATACGTCAAATGATCTATTACCTGAGTTACCTAACATGTTGAAATATAATTTCAAAATGGTCTGAGAAGAACAACATTGGCCGGGCAATTCAAGCATAGCCAATATGCAGTGATAATAATTGGGCCTATAGCCTACTGCACAAACGTCATTGCTACAGAACTGTTTTGAATATGTTAATGTTGCATAGGCTTATGTTTTTAAGTCCTGTTTAAAAAAAAGAAATTTGAGTGGTAGATATCGGCTTGCTTTTGGACACAGAAAGTTACCGTGTTGTAACCAATAGGCTACCTATTGGGAAACCGTGCTGTAGAGTGTGGTCCAAATATGAATAGCCCAATCGCTAATAAAATTCTAACCATCAGTGACTAAAAAGCAAAACATTGTCTAGAGAGTACAGCATCCTTGAGTGTGACAGGTTGAGCCTGGTGGTACACAGCGAAAATAGGAGGATGATGTTATTATTGTTGTTTTTAACGAGGCCTGTCGTTTATGGCCTCAACAGGACATAGTGGGTGGGCGCTTTGACGCCACGCAGGCCTTTGTGGGTGAGCTGAGCCAGGTTAACATCTGGGACAATGTCCTGAAGCCATCCGACATCCTCACCATGGCCAACTGCTCCTCCTACACCCCCGGGAACGTGGTGTCCTGGCTGGACAGTGACGTGGAGGTGTTTGGCGGTGGAGCAGCCAAACTGCCTCTAGAGCTATGCCAGGACCGGCTGTCTGAGACTGAGTCTTAGGATGGTTGTCTCAGTCTGTCTGTGACTTGTTCAGATTCATGTTCTTGATTTGACGCATACTGTACATGTTACGTGTAATGCTTGTCATGTTTTGTTTGGCTGTTCGTGTAAGGAAAGGCTTTGATTGACCTAATTCGAGATGATTCTACAACACCGAGACAGTTATACTCACACACGTGTTGACACTCACATACAGACTTAATTACACTGGATTTGACATGTGAGGCTGGCTAAGGCTTGCGTGTGGCGTGGGCGGTGTAAGGCACAGATTAGCCGTCCCAGGACTCACATACAGTACAGTAGCCTAAGTCTCCTGGTCTCCTAATAGAGGTCAATATAGCCTCTCCACCTTGACCGGAGACAGCCTAAGCAGATCTAGGCAAATATCAAATCAAACTTGGAAGCCAGGTTTCCATGGTACAACCTATAGCAGAGATGATCAGTGACTAGCTATGATCTTTGAGTTAGTACTGGTAAACATTTCATAGTTATGTGTGGAAGTTGGTGTTCTTGTACTTGTGGCATGTCTGTTGTACTATAATGTTAATAAGGTTTTACCCATACTGTTTTCAAAACCCCAAGTCCACCTCAATGCCTGCAGCAGGATATGCTGTTGTCTCACAAAACTATTCCATAATTATCATATTGTTGTTTGGGACATGTTGGTTTGTTTAGGTCTACAATGTGTGCAGTGCATAGTTTAAGTACAAACAAAGACTAATTTATATGGGAGCATTGTTACTGTTAAATGTGTACATGTAATTTTTTAAGCAGATAAGAACAATTTATGTATGATATGAACAATACGTTAATGTGTACAAGTGTTTCTTTCCATGAAAACAATGTTGGGTGTGTAATGTGTGTAAAGCTATTACACTGCTGACTTTTCATGTGGCCTTCTTTTAAGGATTTTGTGCCAGATGTGCTTTACAAACCTAACCTTTGCTTTGCCAATGAAAATTAACAAGAATGTGAAAATGTAGGAAAAATAAAACACTATTGAAAAGCAGTCTACTGTTTATATAGCAGTTAAATTTCATAGACCAGTAGCCTTAACCAACAAGTGACCAAAGCCTAGGTGGCATTAGTAATGCTTAATTAAGACATGACAGCAGCTCAAAGATCAACGGTGACATCACAGTCATTTAGGTACACTCCTACACACCAACTCCTACCGACTCATACAAACTAATGTGAAAACATCTCCCTGACTCTTCAGAAAAATAAATGGAATATGGTTGTGAATAGAAGTGGGACAGGGTCAGTGTCCACACAGTTTTCATTGTATCCACATGTTCATGCAATGCAGTCATGTATTACTTATCAAAATCATTCACTTTTTTATTCTATTCTACCAGAGACTATTTAGTTGAAGGCCAGTTTCTGTCTGGAATTCAAAGTCAGGGTAAGTAACATTACTGAAGTACAAATCAAGTTACTTGATGGCATTGTAAGATACAATTCAAATACATATGTTTTGGTACAGTCCTGAGCAGCAAGTACAATTGTAAGTAACAAGATACATAAAAAGAAATAACAGCCACAGAGGTCTGTTGCCTAACAAATACATATATTTACATGCTTATGTTCCCCAAAATGTAACAAGTTAAATTGCTAACAAAGAATTGATTTGTATAGATGTTCTGCTCCATAAAAACATTTGTTATTGTGTTGGTGAGTCACACCCAACCCCAAATTCGAATTCAGTTGCTGCAATAAAATGGTACATCTCAATCAAGTCCATGTCTTTCAGCTCGAGGTCATTAGTCATGTGACTGATGAATTAATCTCTGGTGCTCTGTAGCCCAGACAGAGAGGTGGCTGGCTGCTGTGCTGGTGGGGCCTTTAGGTAACAGCCATTAGGACCGTTCCCTACAGTGTTACTGGCAGCTCTCATCTATCATCATAGGTGGATCCAATCCTCTAAAATACCCTGGATGGATACTTTGTGTTAGGGGTCAGACTTCTGGCTGGGTCTTGGGATCATTAAGGCAAATAGTAAAATTGTAAAATGCACTCAAACAGAGGAAATGTAAACTGCAGTGGTATCAAGTTATAATGAATGAATCAATAGTTCAATGTTACATTATTCATCCTGAACTATCCATTTCTAACAAATGATCAATATTTGACTTGAATCAGACAAGCAAAGCCCAAATGAAAAGCGTGTACATGAAGACTAGTTGCGGTACAAGTAGGCGTCAGCTCTAGTCCCGTGCTGCAACAGAAGGGTTTGGACCTCTCCTTTCTCTGCCCTGGACACATACAGTTGAAGTGGGAAGTTTACATACATCTTAGCCAAATATATTTAAACTCAGTTTTTCACAATTTCTGACATTTAATCCTAGTAAAAATTCCCTGTCTTAGATCAGTTAGAATCACCACTTTATTTTAAGAATGTGAAATGTTAGAATAATAGTAGAGAGAATGATTTATTTCAGTTTTCATCACATTCCCACTAGGTCAGAAGTTTACATACACTCAATTAGTATTTGGTAGCATTGCCTCTAAATTGTTTAACTTGGGTCAAACGTTTTGGGTAGCCTTCCACAAGCTTCCCACAATAAGTTGGGTGAATTTTAGCCCATTCCTCCTGACAGAGCTGGTGTAACTGAGTCAGGTTTGTAGGCCTCCTTGCTCGCACATGCTTTTTCAGTTCTGCCCACAAATTTTCTATAGGATTGAGGTCGGGGCTTTGTGATGGCCACTCCAATACCTTGACTTTGTTGTCTTGAAGCCATTTTGCCACAACTTTGGAAGTATGCTGGGGGTCATTGTCCATTTGGAAGACCCATTTGCGACCAAGCTTTAACATCCTGACTGATGTCTTGAGATGTTGCTTCAATATATCCTCATGATGCTATCTATTTTGTGAAGTACACCAGTCCCTCCCGCAGCAAAGCACCCCACAACATGATGCTGCCACCCCTGTGCTTCACGGTTGGGATGGTGTTCTTCAGCTTGCAAGCCTCCCCCTTTTCCTCCAAACATAGCGATGGTCATTATGGCCAAACAGTTCTATTTCTATTTCATCAGACCAGAGGACATTTCTCCAGAAAGTACGATCTTTGTCTCCATGTGCAGTTGCAAACCGTAGTCTGGCTTTTTTTATGGTGATTTTGGAGCAGTGGCTTCTTCCTTGCTGAGTGGCCTTTCAGGTTATGTCGATATAGGACTCATTTTACTGTGGATTTAGATACTTTTGTACCTGTTCCCTCCAGCATCTTCACAAGGTCCTTTGCTGTTGTCTGGGATTGATTTGCACTTTTCACACCACACTGTCATCTCTAGGAGACAGAACGCATCTCCTTCCTGAGTGGTAAGACGGCTGCGTGGTCCCATGGTGTTTATACTTGTGTACTATTGTTTGTACGAGTGAACATGGTACCTTCAGGCGTTTGGAAACTGAGTTATAAGTGAAATAATCTGTCTGTAAACAATTATTGGAAAAATTACTTTTGTCGTGCACAAAGTAGATGTCCTAACCGACTTGCCAAAACTATAGTTTGTTAACAAGAAATTTGTTGAGAGGTTGAAAAACAAGTTTCAATGACTCCAATCTAAGTGTATGTAAACTTCCCACTTAAACGGTTCAGATCAGTACTGATATCAGGGATGTCCTGATGGGGCTGCAGTTCCATTTTAATGCTGGAGTAAGTGGCGTTACTGTACGCAGACATCTGGAACATAATAAATTGTGTCATAGCAATTTCAAACTGAACAAGTAAATACACTGCGAAATTGTCACTTGACAGGGCAGCCATCCTTAAGTCTAGGTATAGATTGCCCCCTTGTGGATAGTGTAGGACAGACTCCTAAGTAATCAAGCAGTGACTTTACTTGAAGAGAGGAAGAAAGTATGCTTTTTTCAAAGTTTTCAAACAGGGCCAAACATTTTTCAACATGACCAGAGATGTCAGTCTCCCACCTGTGTTTTGTTTACTTTCCTAGGGTGACTGGCTATAACAGTGATGAAGGTAAGCATTGCCAAGATGATCCCAGCACAGGGAAGGATAAAGAAAAGGTTATTAGAGGCTGTATGAAAACAAACTCAAAGGCCCCTACAACTCAATGTTTGTGATGGTATCTGGAAAATAGCAGAGGTATGGCAAAATGTAGATTTTGTCTCGTTACAGTGAACCCACTGACCTTCCCACACCCCTGGGTCTGAGGCGTATACTATTGAGTGGTGTGTGTTCCGTTAAACAATGTGGTAGAGAGAAACAAAAAATACAATTTCCATTGGAACATTCTGTAATGTTCAATTCACTCCCCTGAACAATGGAGAATGTGGCCTGTTATTGTCATAGAGAAATGTATTCTGTGCAAGTGAGTGTACTCATGGTTCCCTCTACTTTTTTCGTGGTGGAAGGATGAGCAGTTCATGGTCACTGCAGCTGCTGGAAATACCAGTTCCACAGAAACCTGCCGACACGTGTCCACAAGGACAAACCCAAACTTCAGCCTTTATTCTGCAAAGAACCTCACCTTATCAGTACAAGAAGCTTGGCAGTGTGGCTTGAAATTCTCTTTCTGGATTTCCTCAAGGCCAATGTGATGATTTGGGGCGGCAGGGTAGCCTAGTGGTTAGAGCGTTGGGCTAGTAATCGAAAGAACGACAAATTTGTCATTCTGCCCACCTGGGCCCCTGAACAAAGCAGTTAACCCACTGTTCCTGGGCCGTCATTGAAAATAAGAATTTGTTCTTAACTGACTTGCCTAGTTAAAAGGTAAAAAATATATATATAAAAAATAGAATGTAACCACAGAGACTAATCAACACCAACTCACACTCAGCTATGCATAGAAACAGCATGATGAGTACTGGGCTAGACAAGAAAATATAACAGGCAGGATAAAGTGCTTCACTTTATTAATTAGGCTACAGCAAGCACTTAGACACTCATATGTCTGTCTGTAGTAGATAGCACCAGTGGCGATGATAATGTCCAACAACTCACTCATGTAAGGAGACCACCACAGAATAGTAGACCCCTCAGTAAAGTGCTGGAGTACATACATACTGCATATAGTAGTACCACAGTGGGTGGGCCATTGGATATGTAGGTGTGCTTTATGTATGGCACATTTCAAGGTGTACAGCACAGGGACAATGGTATGGATTTGGTCCAGAGCCCAAAGGATATTTTGTCACATCCTGAATCCAGGTAGGATGAAGTTGCTCCTGGACACAAATCTGGGGTTAGTTTATTCTAGATTTGAGCCTATGGGCAACTTCTTCCTGGATCCTACCCAGGGGCTTGTTCCAGTGGGGTAACAAGGGTCTGGGGTGGGGTGATGTCACGTAGATCCTGGTTGACCTCTGGTTTGCAGACTGCTGAAGTGGGCCTCCCTCAGGACACTGTTGATGTGGTCATAGGGGGTGTCGTTGCCATAAAGACTCAACGAGGAAATGGAAGGGTCTTCTGGCAAGGGTCTGAGGAGACCCTGGGATGTGCGGTTCTTCGTGTATGTGCTACCTCCTCCCGTTGCCCTCTCAGGACTACTGATACCACTACTGCTGTCACTGCTGGACGACTGGAGGACAGAAAGAGAAGAACAGGTATGACTTACAGAAAATACTTGTTGCCCAAACCATCACAAGTATGTGTGTGTGTTCTGTCACCTCAGAGTCCCAAACGTCTTGGCCCAGCTTGGACACCATGACGTGACCCTCCTGCCCCCCTCCTGACCTTTTGGCCTGGGGGTTCAGCTGGTCCCCCTCATTGTCTCCACCACGCCGCCGCTTCCTGTACACAGTGAGAGTGGCCAGGGAGTAAAAAGTGAGAGAGTGACCATCTTAGAGTGAAAGAGAGGAAGTCTGGTCTGTGTGGCTCAGTCGGAAGATCACGGTGCTTGCAACAAAGGCCATGGATTTGATTCCCACTGGTGCCACCCACACTTCAAATGTATACTGTAAGTCCCTTTGGATAAAAGCGTCTACTAAATGGCATATATTATTAGGACTATTTTGAGAGAGCAGGTGTATGTGAGAGAACGCCAAGTACCCAAAATAGAGAAATAGGCGATCTCAGGCACAGCCTAGTTACAGGAGCAGACGTGCTCAAATTATCAGCCATGGGTATGACAACTTATTGATCAGTACACACAGGGAAGAAAACCACCAAGTGAGATATTAAACTGATTAAACTGAGACTTTGTCTCTCTTGTAGGCTAACAGTCACTGAGGTCGATAGTAATTCAATAAGGCTTTATTCTAAGAAAGAAACTCACCTGTTTTCTGTCAACATTTGGGAGACGATTGTCTATGGCTTCTTTTTAGTGAGAAAGACGTTCGTTAAGGCCCCTGCCCTGGACACGTCTGAATGAAAACAACTCCTCTCCCTGGAAGCTTTCAGCCTGGCAGAAAATCTATTATCGTACGCACAGCAGCTCTCCCCAAACTTACCGCACAAGCTCAGTCAGGGCATTCTGATCTATCTGAATGCTAACGTTATATTGTTGAATAGCCTCCCTGCCCTGGTTAGCAAGGTAACAACTCTTGACTGGTTGAGAATTGATCATTCACTGTCCCAGAATATGGATGCGAATTATGTCAGTAAACTAGCTTCTCTCTCAGTTAACGTTATGCAATGAAGTCTATTTCCAGTCTCTCTCTGCTAGAGTTGGCTACCGTTCACCGTTGTTAGCTAGCTAACGTATAGCCTACGCTACTTTGCTAACAAGCTAGCATAGAAAACTGGCTAAACTATAACGAAACGAGAAATTCCTTCAAACCGTCAATTTAACTCGAGTGTTGAGTTTGACTGATCTCAAATAAGACTATCATTCCGTCTTGGTGAAATGACAGATCCGAAAGAAGTACAGTACCAGGAATCCAAGCTAGCGAGTGAGCTGCTGCTGCTAGGAAAAAGACCCAGCTGATAGTATTTACATGACGTTCGATGACGTTCGATCCACTTGAAGCAGAAATCGACCGAATGCCATCTGCAAAATCTACAGTACCTTTTGCAAATCACATATAATACCAAATATATTTTTTAGAACTAACCCTCATTGTTCTATCTACCTGGGTCACCGCCGAAAAATAATGACTGTCATTTTGTGTTGTATGTGTTACTGGTGGTTGCAAAAGTTGACATTTAGAAGTTACTTTTATTCCTCCACCAGTTCTAGAATTATAGGGGCCATAATTCGATTTTTGCGTATCTGAATTATATGATTTCTGCATAGTAGCTTTAAAAACAAAAAAGTCAGGAGGCGTTCCCAGCTAGCACATTTGGTTCCTTGGAAGTTGTGGGAACGTATGTTTTTTGCTTCGCGTTGGTTGTGGGAACGACGTCATGCATTTCATGACTAAAAAATATATAGGTTTTACCAAACATTCTGAGAACAGAAGTGAACATTTTGTCTGGGACTTATTTTTTTCAGTTGCAGGAACGTTTTACTCTGGTTCCTTGAAAGTTTTCATTGGAGGTTTTATTAGCGCTCTGAGAACAGGTATTATAGGTTCTTTGGAGATTTATAACTTCCCTAAACATTTTATTGAATGTTTCAATAAGCCTTTTAATAACACTACTATCTTATTTTGGGCTAACGCCAAGCATAGATAGGACCAATGGAGATTAATTTCCTTATGCATGAATAATGCAAACACATTTATTGCAACCCTGCATCAATCTTTGTCCACTTAAAAAGGTCATACAAGAAGTGTTGTGGTGCTTCCTATGTTGTTGATGTAAATAATATTTCTTGGTCTGTGGTGTGTAATGAGGAGCAAACCGATACTGCGCTTCACACATTTATGAAATAGCTTATTCCAGTTAATGAGTGCATGCTTATTAGTAAGAAAAGTACTAAAAACAGTTAAATCCCTGTGGATTGATGAGGAATTGAAAAATTGTATAGTTGAGAAGTATGAGGCAAAATTAAATGACAAATAAGTCTGGCTGCACAACCGATTGGCAAACATATTTCAAATTTAGAAGTCCTGTGACTAAACAGAATAAAAATAAGAAACTACACAAACAAAGATAAATTACATAAAGAATGATAGTAAAACAACTTGAGCAACTTAAATGACATTGTTGGAAAAAAGTCAAACTCCGCTCCATCATGGATGGCTCATTCATTACAAAACCAACGGATATTACCAACTACTTTAATTTAAAATTTCTCATTGTCAAGTTTAGTAAACTTAGGCATGACATGCCAGCAACAAACATTGTCACTACGCATTCCCCTCAGGAGACAGAAAAGATTTGGCATTGGTCCTCAGATCCTCAAAAAGTTCAACAGCTGCACCATCGAGAGCATCCTGACTGATTGCATCACCAGGCGGTGTCAGAGGAAGGCCCTAAAAGAATTGCCAAAGACTCCAGCCACCTTAGTGGCCTTAGACTGTTCTCTCTGCTAACGCATGGCAAGCATCAAGTCTAGGTCCTAAAGGCTTCTTGACAGCTTCTACCCCCCCACCCCCATTTTTATGCTGCTGTTACTCTGTTTATTATCTATGCATAGTCACTTTACCTCTACCTACATGTACATATTACCTCGACTAACCTGTGCCCCTGCACATTGACTCTGTACCGGTACCCAAAATATTTTTCTTAAAACTGCATTGTTGGTTAAGGGCTTGTAAGTAAGCATTTCACTGTAACGTCTACACCTGTTGTATTCGGCGCATGTGACAAATACAATTTGATTGTAATTTTGAATTCCATAAAGTGAGCATGGAAGAGGTGAAGTTTTTTTTCTTGTCTATAGACAATGACAAGCCACTGGGGACTGACAGCTTTGATAGAAAATTACTGAGGATAATAGCAGATGATATTGCAGATGATATAGTGTATGCCCCCAGGTCTGGAGGGAAGCAAAAGTGATTTTGTTTCCTAAGAATACTGGCTCAAATAGCCAACCAAGCAGCCTGTTACCAACTCTTAGTTCTCAGAACGTTATGTTTCAGTTGGCTTTAGTTTCTGTTGTCTGAGCCCCACATATAAGGTGGGTCTTACCTGTGCAGTCTTAGTCTCACTTGTCGCTGTGCCATACAAGGCTCTGGAAGATGCTCTAAGGTACAAATATTAAACATCCTTCTCAAACCCTAACCAATGCCATTAGGAGGGAGGTACAGTGTCTAGGCCTTTAGGGCAACTTCATCCTACTCTAACTTCACCTTGCGTCCCACCTGTGTCCTCTCCTCACCTCCACCTGGCTGCTCCAGATGCAGCACCCCCGGAGACACGTCGCACCGCCCTTGTGTCCAGGCGCTGTGACCTGAGTGATCGCTACTGTAAGTACAGCCGACAAGAGCGGAGGCTCCTGGAGGAGAGTCTCCATCCGGGGGATGGGTCCTGGTTCCGGCTCATCACTGTGTACTCCGACTCGGATTGGATCCCCTCGCACACAGAGGAGCTGCTGGACTTCTAGTTTCTATAGCAACCCCTACCGCAGCACGCCCATCAAGGGTCACAGTACCATCTACACATAGACCATCGGTAGGTGGGTCCACAATCTCTCTCTGTCTTTGTCCTCTCAAGCCCTATGGCCTAATATTGTACAGGGATACAGTTTCCCTGCAGTGGCAAGATCCTCTGAAAATAACAGTGAATCAAGATGCCATAAGCTGGCACACCATGTACAACAAACTAATTAGTGTGTGATTGAGCTGACCACTACTGTTGAGCCACACACAGCAGCTACTGTAAGTGGCCGGATAGGGCATACACTGCCAGTGGAGCTCCTAGTTTTACATTCATTCTGAGCCAGGCACAAACACCACAGAAACAGCATTCAGGGCTACAGTACAAACACCAGAATGTTCCATTGAACCCATTTTACAGAGCTATGTGGGAGAGGATATGCAAGGTTAAACATTGAGTGGTACCATTCAGCTGATTTCACCCATCTATGCGTTATTTCACAGGTTCCTATGGGGAGGGAGAGACAGACCAGGACGTGGAGTGGCTGAGGGACTACTGCCAGGCCTTCTAGGGGCTGATGGTTAAGCTATTGCCTCTGGTGACCACTGCCGCTATGGTCTGTGCCTTCAGGGTCAACTGCAATTCACGCAACCTACAGATCCACACAGGTGAGAGAAACCACCTCATGGCATACCCAGGGGCATGGGCCAGGGTTCCCCTTTGGGGATGTTTCCAGGTGCTATGGCCCCCAAAGGGTCACTTTGAGTACAAAATATACTGAAATAAAATTAACCTTTGTCTTATCCTCACATGGCCTCTCCTATCATTGCTATGCGGAAGACACTCACCTACTCTACTCCTTCCCCCCTTCATACACCCAGGTGGCAACACACATCTCTGTGTGCCTGGCAGACATCTCAGCTTGGATGTCAGCCCACAACCTTAAGCTCAACCTCAACAAAATGGAGCTGCTCTTCCTCCCGGGAAAGGCCTGCCCACTCCAAGACCTTTCCGCCACGGTTGATAACTCCACATAGTGATAGGAAAACAAAGCTTCCTGAAGCATTGAGGTTTTCCAGCTAAGTGTGTCAAAAAGGTTCATTACTCAAGGCTTTAATCAATCAACACAGTGTACACTAGTGGCACCTGCTGGTCAAAAGAATTTAGAGTAGCCAAATTATTATAGATGATTTACCACCACGTAGTGTGTGCGCAGCATAGTCTTTTTGTCTTCTACCAAACCAATACCAATCCAATCAGGTGGTTGTTAGACTAAACAAAGCTCCGGATGTCATTGATCACGTGCTTCTGATAAAGTGATACAGGCATCGGAACACCGCTTCTAAGTACACTGCTTTGCGTGCCTTGGAGCTCTGGCATAAGAGGGAACATCGCTAAATCCATGGTGTCCCCCTTCCAGAGTGCAAAGAAACTTGGCATGACCCTGGACAACATCCTTTCGTTCTCTGCAAACATCAAAGCAGTGAGTCGCTCTTGCTGGTTAATGCGCTAAAACAGGTGTATTCAACTCTTACGTTACAAGGTGCTGCTCGTTTTCTTTTCTACCTGATACTAAATTGCACCCACCTGGTGTCTCAGGTAAAAATAAGTCCCTGATTAGGTGGGAACATCAAAACCCTGCAGCTTATCCAGAATGCCACAGCCTGCCTGGTGTTCAACCTTCTTAAGTTCTCTCATGTCACTCCACTTCTTCGAGGTGGAGCAATTACAGATCCTGGAGCATTGACAGGTTTTTCACTTTATCAGCTTGTGGATTTGAACTGGCGACTATTCGGTTACTGGCCCAATGCTCTAACCGCTAGGCTACTTGCTGCTTCCACATTTATGTCTATTCCTACCCTATGTTTGCCTCCAGACGGTCACCCATGCGATAGGGCAAATCTTTGGGGTGATGGATAGAGGAGGAGGGAGCAGCTAGCCATGGACACCTCTTTGTCTCCCACTCTGACTCTGAGCCACATTGTCCCAAACCCACCATGGCCTTCGAGACCTCCAGACAGTGGCAGATTTACCTCTAGATTCTAGAATGGTCACACTGCTGAAATAGATATGACTGATGAATGTACACAAGGATGAGATGAAGATCCTAGAATGTACATTTCTATTCAAAGTACTTTACTGACTTTACACACACCTCAAACCAACTAGAAATTGTAGAAATTCATATACAAATATTGAAAGCATTTAATGAGACAACTAAATATGTGCAACATGAAAATGCTGTCCCATTTACATTGTCATTTATTGACCGTCGCTAACTATAAACAGAGATGGGCTATACAAAGTTAAACCAATTTCACTATAGTCGCATACCAACCGGCTGAAGCTAATTGGCTAAATCATTTAGCTAACTTTTCCCACCTGTGAACACACACAAGAGGCATCCACGTCAAATCATGTCCCAGGTTTTAATTCAGTCATGGCTGCTATCACTTCTTAATTAGCCAAATCTAAAACGAGGCCAACTCAGGAAGAGCAGTCACCCTTTAAAGTTTGTTCACTCAACAAACTCGAAGTGAGTTGAATAAAAAAAAAACTTTTGAGTAAAATGTCAAATTCATGTTTGCCTTTGGAAGGCAGCACTGTATGTTGGTTCAGCTATACGCCCAAATGTTGAGCAAACTCCCAATCCTGTTGCAGCTGGTTGCCTTACAGTTGTACATTGAATCAACAAATTCTCCTTGAAGTGAGCTGAATTTGAACAAGCTTGTTGAGTAAAATTATAAATTTATGTTTGCTCAACCACTCAACCATGCCCATCATTATCACATTTCCCAGCATGCTCTATTGCAGGTTGAATTTCAGAATTGTTTGTTTCAATACCTGTTTTTGCATGTTTGTTGATTTAATCTTATGCACAAACATAACATTTCTAAACTAATTCAATCTGTTATTGGTTGGACTTTTTGACCCATCACTGAGGTGGCTGTTCCAGTTAATGATTTAGGTTGTCTCACTAAACAATCTTACTTATGATGGCAGTCATTCTGAACGCAGGTGATTAAAAGTTCCAGTTGTTGGCTATCCTTTGCAAGTCAGCATTATGTGAATTGCAGACGTAGCCTCTAAACCAGGAGTTTCAAACCACTTCTTTAGTGTGTAATTAGGCCCTCAAAGAAAGGTGTTGTGATTCATGTATTCTCATATTTCCTAGTGTAAAATTAAACTATGCGAATAGGGTAGAATACATTCTCAAGTTGAATTGTATCCTGAACAAAAATATAAACTCAACATGGAACGATTTCAAATGTTTTATTGAGTTACAGTTCATATAAGGAAATCAGTCAATTGAAATAAATGAATTAGGCCCTAATCTATGGATTTCACATGACTGGGAATACAGATATGCATCTGTTGATCAGATACCTTAAAGAAAATGGGGTGCTTGGATCAGAAAACCAGTCATTATCTGGTGTGACCACCATTTGTCTCATGCAGCGTGACAGATCTCCTTCGCATAGAATTGATCAGGCTGTTGATTGTGGCCTTTGGAATGTTGTCCCACTCCTCTTCAATGGCTGTACAAAAGGATTGTACACAGATCCTTTTGACATGGGGCCGTGCATTATCATGCTGAAACATGAGGTGATGACGGCAGATTAATTGCACGACAATGGGCCTCAGGATCTCGTCACGGTATCTCTGTGCATTCAATTTGCCATCAATAAAATGCAATTGTGTTTGATTTCTGTAGCTTGTGCCTGCCCATACCATAACCCCACCACAACCATGGGGCACTCTGTTTACAACGTTGACATCAGAAAACTGCTCGCCCACACAACGCCATAAACATGGTCTGCGGTTGTGAGGCCCGGTTGGACGTACTGCCAAATTCTCTAAAACAATGTTGGAGGTGGCTTATGGTGGAGAAATAACATGACATTCTCTGGCAACCGCTCTGGTGGACATTCCTGCAGGCAGCATGCCAATTGCACGCTCCCTCAACTTGAGACATCTGTGGCATTGTGTTGTGTGACAAAATGGCACATTTTAGAGTGGCCTTTTATTGTCCCTAGGGTGCACCTGTGTAATGATCATGATGTTTAATCAGCTTCTTGATATGCCACACCTGTCAGGTGGATGGATTATCTTGGCAAAGGAGAAATTCTCACTAATAGGAATGTAAACATTTGTGCACAATATTTTAGAGAAATAAGCTTTTTGTGCGTATGGACAATTTAGGAGATCTTTTATTTCAGCTCATGAAACATGGGCTTTACACTTTACATGTTGCGTTTATATTTTTGTTCAGCGTATGTTCACTCAACCTAAAATTAAAAGTTGAGTGAGCATACAATTAAACTTGAGAATGTATGTTTGTTCAGCTTTACTCCCCAATGAGATACAATTGTAAGTTGAATCAACTTTAATGTTATTTTTGGGAGGAAACTCAAAATCCTATGGCAGTGTGAGCATAATAAAGTTTCCCAGCTGACTTCATAAATCTAATAACTGGCCTCTACATATTGTTTGTATATCCTCTCTAACAGTACCATGAGCTAAAACACAGTGTTTTGATATTCAGGGAAGCAATAATAACATTGTTGTCTCAGTTTACAACAAGGTTTGTAGTGCTAATTTCACCCCTTACATCCATGTTCAGTATGCCCTTTCCTTTGTTCAGTGTGAGTGACTGGAGATATGAAACCTCGCCAGACTCCCGAAACCAGATCTGAAATCACACGATAGAGATTCCTTATCCGTCCATGGCATTCTTTATTCACATATTTGTCTGATTTGTCTCAATCAGCACTAGCTTAGCCAAGACTTCAGTTCAGACTCTTATGGGGTTTCCTTCTGAGCTGTGTGATGTCTTTTCAAGTAGAGATTGTCATCAGTTGGCCTTTTTCAGTAATGATTTCCTGTTTCTGGTCCAAATCAAGGTAAACTTCTAGGAAGTCCTGAAGACTGTCTCTGTCCTGGGCCTCCTTCCCCTCTCGCTGAGGTACAGGGTTCCCTGGCCCCACCTGCAGGGGTTCTGGGCAATTTTGAGGCCCCCTCTTGCTGCAGCAGGGCAAGCCACTCTTGGCTGGTCGTACCAGTCCCAGGAACACAGCTCCCAAACCCATACCCACCGCACAGGAGTAGAAAGCTGAGCCGTAGTTCTGAGTCAGGTCCACCAGAACACCTGAGAGAATGTTAAAAGGTAAACGAATTCATAAAAATGATGCACAAATTAATCAAGTTATTTAATTTGATGATAATGAAAATAAAACCAATATCATTAGTGAGAGAGAGAGAGAGAGAGAAGAAGAGACATGCCATGACAGAGAGCTGTGAATAAATATGAGACCTGAATGCATCTCTTACCTCCTAGAGGTGGTCCGGCCAGCCCAGCGAAGCTCTGTATAAACACATAGACTCCCGCGGCCGACGCCATCCTCTCTATGCCCACCACATCTTTCTCTGCCAGCATGGGTATATGCGTTGATGTCACAGTGCCCATAAAAAAACCATAGAACCCACAACATATCGCCAGGCCCCAGAACTCCCACACCAGGGTAAAGGCCACCAGCACCAGGCACAGCAGGATTACACATCCTAGCAGCACCAAGGGCTTCCTGCCTCTAAACAGTTTCCTGCCTAGCACCCAACCAATGGAGAGGCGACCAAAGATCTCTGCAACCGCCATGGCGGAGAGCATGTAGGTTGCACGGTCACGCTCCACGCCACGGCTCACGCTCAGCTCAATGATGTAGAGCTGAGGGGCAAAGAAACCCAATGTGGCGAAGAGGCCGAAGAGAGCATAGCAAATGAAGCTGCCTTCTCTCAGCACGGAGAAGTCAAGGAGTTTGGGCTTTTGGGCAGATACTGTGCGTGTCTGCTCCTCGTCCTTCGCCATCTCCTTCTTGCTTCCTAAGCACAGCTGTGAAGACACCTCCTTCTCTCTTCTCTCTTTTCCCTCCTTTTCTCCCTTCTCCTCTTTCCCATTCAGAGGAATATCCATCCCTGCCTTGCTACCATCATCCAGGACCTGGTGATGGAGGGACTGGACCCCAGAGTCCTCAGACTCTCCAGAGCTCAGGGAGTAACAATGAGTCAGCTTGTTCTCCTGAGAGTAGGAACTCTGCGGTGTGTAATAGCTATCCTTAGCATATGAAATGTCCTTAGTGTACAGTCTCTCCTTAGTGTAGGACTTCTCCTGTGTGTTCAGAGCCTTCAGCTCTTGGTCAGCCAGTCCACCTGTCTCTGTCTCCGTGGCTGGTCCAGGTCTGATGAAGATGGGTCTTAGCAAAACTCCACAGATGATGATGATGCCCTGCAGAGCTCCGATCACCACCAGAGTATAACGCCAGCCGATACAGTCCCTCAGAGCAGAGAATGCTGAGGAGCAGATGGGGGAGAACAAAGAGGAGAGTGTTTGAAATACAAGACTATAGTGGTCAGGGTTTGCAATCCAACCTCAAAATAAATGTGGGTTAATTTTAAAAGAAAAAGCAATTGAGAAAAGTGAGATTAAGGTAATGGGAAGGTTGGTAAACTGAAACATTGTATTTTTTAAAGAGAAACTTTGCTAGTAAGCAGAGGCTTTTAGTCCCACTGTGACCTCTTACCTGGGGCGAGGGCGAACACAGAGAAGGACTCTCCCGTGGAGGCGACAGCTGTGACCAGGGAACGCCGCTTGGAGAAGTACTGAGACAGTAGGGTGACGGTGGGCAGGAACGTCAGACAGTACCCCAGGCCTGTGGAGGGGAGAGGACACACATGCACACCCACTGGTGACAACACTGGTGCCGCTGTGACAGTTATGATGGTCAATATCCTGTGTGTATTTGTTTGTCTTACCTGCAACGAGTCCGATGGTGATATACATCTCGTTGATGGAGTTGGTGAAGCCACTGGCGATGGTTCCTATGGAGATGAGGAGTCCACCAATCATAACAACTGGCCGGAACCCAAATCGGTTGGTCATTATAGAAGCAAGAGGGGCTGTGAGGAGAGAGGGGATAGGTATATCTTGTTAGCACTAAGATATGACACACTATAGAGCATCTGACCTTTTTCAGTTAATATCACCCTAAAAACATTATTATGAGATCAAGCAGTCTGGCACAGTAACACAAGCCTTCACATTCAGCAGCTCTTCAGAACCAGAATTGCCCTGGACTAGGGTTTCTTAAACTATGGGTCTGGACCCAAAGTTGACCCTGGGCATGTGAGAGGTGGGTCACAAGTTATGAGAATACATCTATAATCATGCACTATGTCTTCTTAATTTGGAGAACCATTTGGCTCACGAGAGGACAGTCAATTTCTCATTTGGGTCTTGATCTGAAAAAGCTTAAGAACCCCTGCCTTAGACCCTCTCATCCCCCATCCCCAGTCTCACCAGTGAAGCTCATAGTGAAGACGCAGATGGAGATGATCCAAGAGACTCGGCTGTTGCTCTCTCCAAACTCCCCCATCAGGTCCTGGAGGAAGATACCCAAGCTCTTGATGACTCCGTAGGTGAACACTTCCACCAGGAAGAAGGAGACCGCCACCACCCAGCCCCAGCCACCATCTGGGGGAGCCGTGTAAACGTTAGGCCCCATGTAGCGCTTCACTCTGGACCCCCACACTGTCATAGTTGGAGCAGAAGATGCTGTAGGGAAGGGAGAACGTTTTGCTGTAGGGAATAGAGAACTTTTAGAAAAGGTAACAAGTAAACAACGCTTGTGATTGGGAAGAAAATAAATACATAGTTAATAATGTAAATGTTATTGGTATGGTATAAGGTTAATATATTAACATTAACATTGTGTGTGTGTGTGTATATATAAGGCTAGGATTAGCTTATTTATGAAGAGCAAATACATTTTTTTGCAGTTTACATGTGACTTTCTGAGTCAGTCCCTCCCAACTGTAACGAACCCTCTGGTAACTGTGGGTATGTGTGAACGCGCATTGTTGGCGTGAACGTGCACGTTCTTCGAGTCTGCAATACCTCTGCAAGCAAGACGTCACTGTAAAGCGGTAATACAATCACTGTTACCTGTGGATTACATGGCAAAATTTCAATAAAAAGTATCCTTTATCAATTTCATATGTTAGGTACATAGTTGCAGCTTGCAAACTAATGTCGTTTTAGGTCATGTTATGATGAAAGTTGTTGCTGCTTACATCCGGAACAATGTAGCTTTTCAGGACACGTTGCTTGCTATATCAACGCAACTGTTACTTTGTATCAAGGATCCTAATCGGTCCTGCAGCGTAATTAGCACATCTTCAATTACGCAACAATAACCACAATTCACACACACATAAACCTGTTTCACTCACTGCCTTTTTTATTGTCGTTCCACATATCCAGTTTGCCTTTTCTCGACGAATGAATGAGCAATGCCATCCCTTGATGTTAGTGGTGAATAGCCTATGGCATTGGTAACTCATCCATTCCAACGGTCATTACCTATGCTGCACTTGTCTTCTCTGACTTGTCTGTCTTATAACCAAAAGTGTGTGTATAGATCTGTGGGTCGACCCACACCAATGTTTAATGTGCCAACATGTTATCTCATTCAGCCAGAGGTGGCCAAAGGAAGGACAAACAGCAGATAAAGTTAGGCCCTCTATAGACTTGACCTAAAGTACAACACCAATACTACTTTACTTGTCTTATCCCATGGCATCATGTTCTCTTACATTCTAGGGCCTTCTAGATATTTTGTATCAAACCGATTTGGCTATAAGCTGTAAGCTATAAGCTGCCCAAGTATTTTAATCAGTAATTAATGTTAGACCACAATTAAAATTATTATGACTAGGCTACAGAGGTGATTATTGGGCCTCTTGAAAAACCTGTATTTACAGTAGGAAAATGGGGGAGGGTCATGCTTTTTCAATTTCAGTCAGGGGGAGGGGTTAGTATTATTTAAATCTAGTCCAGGGGAAGGAAGGGTCATAATAATGAGTTAATAATAATAATAATAATAATAATAATAATAATGAGTTGATTATTAGGCTACATATAGATGTGTGCCGGATGCCGCCCCTCATCTCTGATTCTCTACTGGGCACTCAATATCATATTATTTTTAGATTTAAAAAAATTCCACCTTTATTTAACCAGGTAGGCCAGTTGAGAACAAGTTCTCATTTACAACTGCGAACTGGCTATTTAGTGTGGTCTCAATCAAATGATCTATAGGCTATAGGCTAGGAAGTGCATGCTCGAAGATGCACAGAACAAAGTTTAATTAGTAAGATAGCTGCTGGGATGGTGTAAATAAAACAGGGCTGCATTACACACATCAATGGATATTCAAACCCTGAGTCCGGCCTGCTCTGCTGAGCAAAAACGGTTTTGTGTGCTGCTTAACCAATGGCTGCACTGTGTAATGCTACGTGGCAGTTTACGAGGAGAGTCAAAGGTTTCTTCTAAAATAATTTTTGATTAGGTCTAGTCCAAAAAATGTGCACGGACTAGCCTATAGTCCAGGGATAATCAACTAGATTCAACTGCGGACCGATTTCTTTTCTTGAGAGGATGGTCGGGGCCAGAACATAATTATAAATCATTTGTAGACTGCAAATTGACTGCAAGAAGCCTAAACATATATACAGTTGAAGTTGGAAGTTTACATAGACTTAGGTTGGAGGCATTAAAACTCGTTTTTCAACCACTCCACAAATTTCTTGTAAACAAACTCTAGTTTTGGCAAGTCAGTTAGGACATCTACTTTGTGCATTTTTCCAACAATTGTTTAAAGACAGATTATTTCATTTATAAATCACTGTATCACAATTCCAGTGGGTCAGAACTTTACAATCACTAAGTTGACCGTGCCTTTAAACAGCTTGGAAAATTCCAGAAAATGATGTCATGGCTTTAGAAGCTTCTGGTAGGCTAATTTACATAATTTGAGTAAATTGGAGGTGTACCTGTGGATGTATTTCAAGGCCCACCTTCAAATTCAGTGCCTCTTTGCTTGACATCATGGCGAAATCAGCAAAGACCTGAGAAAAATGGTAGACCTCCACATGTCTGGTTCATCCTTGGGAGCAATTTCCAAACGCCTGAAAGTACCATGTTCATCTGTACAAAACAATAGTACGCAAGTATAAACACCATGGGACCACGCAGCCGTCATACCGCTCAGGAAGGATACGCGTTCTGTATCCTAGAGATGAACATACTTCAATCCCAGAACAACAGGAAAGGACCATGTTAAGATGCTGGAGGAAACAGGTGCAAAAGTATCTATATTCGCAGTAAAACGAGTCCTATATCGGGAGGGTCGAAAGGCCGCTCAGCAAGGAAGAAGCCACTGCTCCAAAACCGCCATAAAAAATCCAGACTACGGTTTGCAACTGCACATGGGGACAAAGATCATACTTTTTGGAGAAATGTCCTCTGGTCTGATGAAACAAAAATAGAACTGTTTGGCCATAATGACCATCGTTATGTTTGGAGGAAAAAGGGGGAGGCTTGCAAGCCGAAGAATACCATCCCAACCGTGAAGCACGGGGGTGGCAGCATCATGTTGTGGGGGTGCTTTGCTGCAGGAGGGACTGGTGCACTTCACAAAATAGATGAGGAAGGAAAATGATGTGGATATATTGAAGCAACATCTCAAGATATTAGTCAGGAAGTTAAAGCTTGGTCGCAAATGGGTCTTCCAAATGGACAATGACCCCAAGTATACTTCCAAAGTTGTGGCAAAATGGCTTAAGGACAGCAAAGTCAAGGTATTAGAGTGGCCATCACAAAGCTCTGACCTCAATCCTATAGAACATTTGTGGGCAGAACTGAAAAAGCATGTGCGAGCAAGGAGGCCTACAAACCTGACTCAGTTACACCAACTCTGTCAGGAGGAATGGGCCAAAATTCACCCAACTTATTGTGGAATGTTGTGGAAGGCTACCTGAGACATTTGACCCAAGTTAAACAATTTAGAGGCAATGCTACCGAATGCTAATTGAGTGTATGTAAACTTCTGACCCAGTGGGAACGTGATGAAAGAAATGACTGTTATTCTGACATTTTCACATTCTTAAAATAAAGTGGTGTTCCTAACTTACCTAAGACAGGGAATTTTTACTAGGATTAAATGTCAGGAATTGTGAAAACAGAGTTTTTAAATACATTTTTAAATACATTGGAAATGTACACTGTCCGAATTGGACATGCTCTAATATACTGCAGAAATGCCCAATTGAATGGCTCGTTGAACAGGATGGCCGAGCAGTGATAGATGTTCCTGAGTTTCAAGTCTTTACGTTAAGAACTGACTGATTTATAGAGGGTTGAATGCAGTGTTTTTCACTAACTACAGGTTGTGAAATCAAAACCACTTTTAGGGTGAATTTAACCACTCCCGGTTGCTCCAGGAAGCTTAGAATCAACATAGGTAATCCTCATAGTGGCCTGATGGATTGTCATTGATGACAGTTTGATTTGGCAATCATTACCCACGTAAACAACAGGTTGAATTTAGGGAAGGAGGCAATGTATTCCTATGGGGAGAGATGTCATTGCAAACTGTCAAAAGAAAACACCATGTTTTCACTGTTAACGGTTAATACTACATGGCCAATGTTATGTTTGCACAGATCGGGAGGACCGTAGGAAAGTTCCTGTGGTTGAATTGTGTTTCTAGCCTCAACGGTTCTGCCGCTGTCACCCAAAAGCACCTCAAATTTAGGTCAGGCTTAATGTTGGGCCTACTTTTTGCACGGTCACTGCAGTCAGACCGAGTGAGCTACGGTCAAGTGGGGCATCTCGTTGAACTCGGCATGGCCTAGAGACTATGGTGATGCCATTTGTTTCCCTTTTTGTGATGATTTAAGCCTCCCCATTTGATGGTAAAGTTCCCCTTTAGGATATGAAGGGGACTATTCAATTAAATCTTTTTATGTTTATCTATAGAGGTACAGGTGACCCTGAACACGTGGCAAAATACATTTTGAAAATGGCCTGCACTGAAGAAAAGTTAGAGCATAACCTGTAAACCCATGTTGTCCTTAGGGAGCAACTCGAATGTGTCAGACTACATGAACCAGCGAGCGCAGCTAGAATAACTCTGTGGCTTATCCATCCCAACCTCCCGAAGAGCCCATCAAAAATGGCGTGTCTCTGTATGACCAGGAGGCCGCAATATGTCCAAAGCATGTTGAAATCACTACTAGTCAGGCTTCCTTCCAGGCCTACTTTCTGCAACGTCGCTGCGGTCAGGCTGAGCGAGCTACGGGCAAGTGGCGCATCTCCTTGAACCCGGCACGGCCTAGAGACTACGGTGATGCATTCTGCCAACACTTTTAGTGTTGATTTCAGCCTGTCCATTTGGTGATGGTTCATCAGTGTTTAAACTTATTGGAAACAGACAAAAGTCAGCCATCAAGTCAGCGTCCATCAGTCAATAAGATATCATTCTGACACCAAACTGATACATACTGAAACCAAACCCACTTTGTCCAACTCGTTTAGAAGCCAACTATCACATACTTCAGAGCCTGCTCAAAATTCACAGTGCCTTCTGTTAAAACCATTAAAAAAGAATAATTTAACACAGTTACATTCTAGCTGCGGGTTCAGTTCTGACAGAGCATAAATGCAATGGGGGAAAAAGGGGCGGATCCTTAAGAGGTTATTAATGAGGGATTTAACATCACCAAATGGACAGGCTGAAATCAACACCAATGAGCAGTGTGAACATGCCCTTCTGCAAGTTGACAGTGTCCATTGCCAATGTATATCCATAAGGACTTCCCATTACGAAATGGACATGCTGAATCTTACTTCCTATGATCAAACATGTCAACTAAACCTTCTAGGTTGATTCAGGGCTTAACATAGTGATATATATAATTTGGTCAGTATATATGCCATTTGGACATTTCTTATGCCATTTGGACATGGTACACTGACTTTTTGGTTCAGAAGCCGACTTCCTATGATCATATATTGCAAATGGACAAAACATAGGCCTTATGGACAAACTCAATAAAATAAGACAAATGTGTGGCCGTACGGTTACTACATATGTATAATTGACCATAAAATATGTATAATTGGCAAAAAAAATCACTTTTTTATGAGGTTTTAACATTTTCAAAAAATTGAGATTTTGAAAATTTCACCCTTGGGACCTGACTTTGTGACCATTTCCCATATATCTATGGTGGAGCGCGGTCACCACCTATGGGAATTTTGGTTTATCACACTTGGCATTTGCAATGTTCCCGGTTGCAGTATGGTTTTGATGAACTGCCGTCCATTTGAGTGGTATTTGTAATTGTGTATATGGTTCTCCCAATGCCAATAAGTTGCCATTCATTTTTTTCCATTTCATGGGGTTCTTACTAACAACGAGTGTTTTGTGTTGGAGCCTATTCCTTCCTATTTTAAGAAATAATAGGTGGGCCTTCATGTTTAGGCTATAGGCTGCTATATCCATAGATTTGTTCGTCAATTCCTCCACCCACCATAAAACTAAGACTGAAATTGAGGAGGTATGATGAGAGGATATGCCATAGGCATACCTTTTTATTACTGAAAATGGCAAATGATTTTGAAGAATATCAAAGTGATCTATAACTGCACTTTGGTCTGCGATGCTTTATGTTAGAAACAAGCTGTAAAATACCCAGGAAAGACATGACTCCGATGCAAATGGGGCTCAATCATTGTTTCGTTTCGTTGACCTTCAGAGGCTGACTTTGCTTGGGAAGTAATCGAATCCTTTCACTATCAATTGATTAAGCTATTAACCCAGACAGCTTTTAGGGAAACACTTGTGACCTTCTCTCGTTGGGTTAAGCCACGGAAGAAGAGTAGCTAGCAGTTAAAGCTTACACTTTTCTGTGTCAGTGGTTCTACTCTGTCTGGGTTAGAAATGTAGGCCTAACTTTTGAAAGTACCATGCTCAGATTCCTAATGACGTCTTGGATGTAATTATTTGCAAACGGACAGTTTTGTTGCAAACAAGACAGACTGATTTGGCATGGGAGAAATGTGATAAAATTAACACATAGGCCTATTTCTCTGTCCATTCTTAGGCTGTAATTTCGGTAATTTGTGTGTTATAAAAAAAGATTCCTCTAATATGTCAAATTAATTAGAAAATGCTATTTTTTCTACATATGATGATAGATTAATGCAATGCTTTTACTATAAAGGAGATCTTTGCATCCCTACTCATGTCCACGGCGGTCTGCGTACCCACAACCTCCTGACCCGCAGCCCTGTGCACTATCAAAATTCCACATTGCCATGTAGGCTACAGGACGAAGAACAGTTTCTCATATCTGAGGCTCTGCCTGGTCTGTCCAAGAAGTGCGGGTAAACGCCGTCCACTTTTGTGTTAATTATTAATTTAGCTGTAGGGGAGGGTCTTCTTATTTTTTTAAACTATATTTTGCTGAAGAGAGGACCATCCATTTTCTACAGGTAAACCTTATTATAAATAACATGCACTTTCTAACTGAAAAATCTCACTAATTTGGAACTGTCCGAATAATTATTATAATCAGAACAGAACTTTAGGCTCCTAACCTTATTCCTCACCTTTAGTGGACCGAATAACCACCGGTGAAAGCAAATACCCCGGGTGGGCCTCTGCCATATTGCTGCCACTTCTCCAATATTTTGAAGAATTAAGGAGAGGAGAGCTGAGGAGAAGAAAGCCCACGTCTTGAATTTAAAGGTAGCACGAGTTTGTGAAGGACAGCGTTGAACTACCCATTGTATAGGTCTCATGCTGTTGGCAACGTGGATTGTAGATAACTGTAGGTTTACTCTTTGCCAGCTCACTTGTTGCTCCTTTTCAATCAATACTTCTCAGTCAGATACAGAATATTTACTTCAAGATAGTAAAATTAGTATTGCATAAATCTTACCTGTTTTTCAGTTTTAGAGATAAAAGATCTGTCTCTATCCCAAATGTTTTTCACATTGTGCTGTGTGGTAATCCTGTGTGCTGTTCAGTTTATGACCGGTGAAACCAGTGACAACCTTACTGTGGCACTCACTTTCTCTCTCTCTCTCTCTCTCTCTCTCTCTCTCTCTCTCTTCTCTCTCTCTCTTCTCTCTCTCTCTCTTCTCTCTCTCTCTCTCTCTCTCTCTCTCTCTCTCTCTCACATTCTCTCACATTCTCTCTCTCTCACTCTCTCTCTCTCTCATTCACACACACACACACTCATGAGGAAACACAGGGGTTAAGGGGATTGGGTTACAATCAGTCAGCTCAGTCCTATATCAGTCTACTGCAGCCCCCTGCACCTAATAACTGTCAGAGTGCTGTCTGTGTGCAGTTGACCATGATTGTTATAATTGTTATAATAATGAATAATACATTGTTCAACCCAAAGCTGCTATAAAAGTGTCTCTTGGGACCTTAGTTTTGATCAGTTCTTTGCCTTGTCTTACTCTGTCACTCTCCCAGGTCTTGAACCAGAATGGCAGGGAGTGTATTCCTGCTCCTATTAGCTGGGACCCTGCTCTGTGGGCTACTGTTCCACACAGTGAGCCATAATGAAGCTGGGGACAGGACCCGCACTAGGAGACCCAACTTCATCATCATTCTGGCAGATGATATTGGATGGGGAGACCTAGGTGCCAACCAGCAGGCGGGTCAGAGTTCAAGCCAAACCCCTCATCTGGATCTGATGGCCCAGCAAGGAATGAGGTACAGCTCTTGTTAGCCTGTTCACTAACCAACTAGCCTAACTTAAAGTAGGCTTTTTCTCACAGGATAGAACTGTCATGGATAACTGCAACAGGAGGTGGAGGCTTTAGTTCCAGTCCTGGTGTCAAATACCTTTATTGAATCATGAGATACACATTTCTTACTTATGTATTGTAACAAGTATTTGCACACCCTGTAACTGTCTAGTCTAGAACCAGTGTTGGTCACCACCACTTTATTTGTTCAAAACACCATTTTGTCCTCCATAACCCCTTTCATCTGTATCCTCCAGGTTGACAGACTTCCACTCCCCAGCCTCCACCTGCTCCCCGTCCCGTGCTGCTCTCCTCACAGGCCGACACGGCCTGCGGAACGGGGTCACACACAACTTCGCTGTGGGGTCCGTGGGGGGGCTACCCCTCTCTGAGACCACCCTGGCCGAGATACTGCACCAGGGTGGATACTACACAGCCATGATTGGTGAGAGACAAAGAGACCTCTTCTATTTTATTCTATTCCATATTTGATTATGTTTTGTTCTATTCTATCCTGCTCTATTCTATTTTATTCTGTTCTAACCCATTGTGTTTTCTCTGTTGTAAGTGTAGGTAAATGGCATCTAGGGCACAATGGTCCGTACAGTCCCACCAACAGAGGTAAGAGGCATTGAGTTCTTGAGTTAAATGGTTGACATATTATATCTACTATATCTATCTGCATGAAGCCACAGTAGTGCAGGTGTTACAGTGAATGTGAGGTCTAAAACAATGAGTTTCTTATTGCTTTCTGTGGGCAGGTTTTGACTACTACCTGGGGATCCCATACAGTAATGATATGGGCTGTACAGACCTGCCTGGTTACGACCTGCCCTCCTGCCCTCCCTGTTACCCTGGACCACAGATACTACACAACAGGTGGGGGTCGTATGCTCATGGTTAACACAGGTACACAAACATACACAGGGGTCTTTGCTTGCTCTCATAGACAGATGAGTTTATACAGACTGAGCCAGATTCTAATTTGAGACCCAGAAATATAATTTTTCCAGCATGAATCATACATTTCCTTGCCAGAACTAGGGCTGTGGTGGCCACAAAATCTTGTCTTCCACACATAGCGTACAAGCCGCTGATGCAGACCTTTGGAGCATCTACATTTGAACAAGTCTAATAAATCCAGGTAATATAGCCTACACCTTCACAATCCTTCACAATAAAGCCATTATATTGTAGGCTATTAAGATGGCGCTGGAGAAGAAGGCAGACGTTTTACGTGCCCCCAACCGATTGTGTTTTTTTGTTAGTTTATTTGTGTTGTTTGTAACTTATTTTGTAGATAATGTTGCCGCTACCGGCTCTTATGACCGAAAATAACTTCTGGACATCAGGACTGCGATTACTCACCACGTACTGGCAGAATCCTTTTTTTCCTTTAACGAGTCTGACGAGGCCAACGCGAACGATATACTGCTTTCTCGAGAACAGGCCCAGATCCCAGTTATTTGCATGAAGAGGAGGCGGAGAAAAGGGAGCAGGGGAACTGGCTGGCCGCTGAGAATTCATAGGCGATTGAATAAACCCCCACTTCCTTCCATTCTGCTAGCAAACGTGCAGTCTTTGGACAATAAAATAGATGACCTACGCGGAAGATTAGACTACCAACAGGATATTCAAAACTGTAATATCTTATGTTTCACTGAGACGTGGCTGAACGACGACACTATCAACATACTGGTTATACGCTGCACCGGCAGGATAGAACAGCAGAGTCTGGTAAGACAAGGGGCGGTGGACTATGTTTTTGTAAATAACAGCTGGTGCACGATATCTAAGGCAGTCTCAAAGTATTGCTCGCCTGAGGTAGAATATCTCATGATAAGCTGTAGACAACACTACCTATCTAGAGAGTTTTCATCTGTATTTTTCGTAGCTGTTTACTACATACCACCACAGTCAGAGGCTGGCACTAAGACTGCATTGAATGAGCTGTATTCCGCCATAAGCAAACAAGAAAAAGCTCACCAGAGGCGGCGCTCCTAGTACCCGGGGACTTTAACCTCTCTAGGGTAGGAGGCAGCATTTGGAATTTTGGATGAAAACCGTGCCCAAATTAAACTGCCTTCTACTCAGGCCCAGAAGATAGGATGTGCATATAATTGGTAGATTTGGATAGAAAACACTGAAGTTTACAAAACTGTTAAAATGGTGTCTGTGAGTATAACAGAACGGATTTGGCAGGTGAAAACCTGAGAAAAATCCATCCAGGAAGTAGGATTCTTTGTGTGTAGTTTTCTATTCAATGCCATTGAAGTATCCATTGACTTATGACTCAAATTCCAGTTCCTATGCCTTCCACTAGATGTCAACAGTCTTTAGAAATTGTTTCAGGCTTGTATTCTGAAAAATGAGGGAGTAAGAGCAGTCTGAATGAGTGGACCCTGCCGTGTCACAGAGCTTTTTCATGCGCACGACCGAGAGAGTGCCTTTCTTGTTTACCTTTTATATTGACGACTTTATTTTCCGGATGAAATATTATCGATTATTTAGGCTAAAAACAACCTGAGGATTGAATATAAACATTGTTTGAAATGTTTCTACGAACTTTACGGATACTATTTGAATTTTTTGTCTGCCTGTTGTGACTGCGTTTGAGCCTGTGGTTTACTGAAGAAAACGCTCAAACAAAACTGAGGTTTTTGAATTTAAAGAGACTTTATCGAACAAAATGAACATTTATTGAATAAATTAATGTCTTCTGAGTGCAACCATATGAAGATCATCAAAGGTAAGTGATTCATTTTATCTCTATTTCTGACTTGTGTAACTCTTCTACTTGGCTGGTTACTGTTTGTAATGATTTGTCTGCTGGGCGATGTTCTCAAATAATCGTAAGGTATGCTTTCGCCGTAAAGCATTTAAAAATCGGACACAGTGGTTGGATTCACAAGAAGTGAATCTTTAAACCTATGTTTAAAAAAAATAGTTGTATCTTTTCTGAATTATTGTAATATTTCGGAGTATTTCTGTATTTGAATTTGGCATTCTGTAATCTCACTAGATGTTGGCCAGGTGGGAAGCGTCCCACATACCCTAGAGAGGTTAATGCAGGGGAACTTAAATCCATTTTACCAAATTTCTATCAGCATGTTAAATGTGCAACCAGAGGAAAAAAACTCTGGGCCACCTTTACTCCACACACAGAGACGCATACAAAGGTCTCCCTCGCCCACAATTTGGTAAATCTGACCATAATTCTATCTTCCTGATTCCTGCTTACAAGCTCAAATTAAAGCAGGGAGCACCAGTGACTAGATCAATAACAAAGTGGTCAGATGAAGCAGATGCTTAGCTACAGGACTGTTCTGCTAGCACAGACTGGAGTACACCACATCAGTCATTGGCTTCATCAATAAGTGCATCAATATCTTTGTCCCCAAAGTGACCATACGTACATACCCCAACGAGAAGCCATGGATTACAGGCAACATCCCTACTTAGCTAAAGGCTAGAGCTGCCACTTTCAAGGAGTGGGACTCTAACCCGGAAGCTTATAAGAAATCACGCTATGCCCTCCGACGAACCATCAAAAAGGCAAAGCGTCAATACAGGACTAAGATATAATCGTACTCTCGTACGACACTGGCTCTGATGCTCATCGGATGTGGCAGGGCTTGCAAACCATTACAAACTACAAAGGGAAGCACAGCCAAGAGCTGCCCAAACTATGCTCGCTTTGGGGCAAATATCACTGAAACATGCATGAGAGCACCAGTTGTTCTGGATTACTGTGTGATCACGCTCTCTGCGGCTGATGTTTGTAAGACCTTTAAACAGGTCAACATTCACAAGGCCGCAGAGCCAGACGGATTACCAGGATGTGTACTGCGAGCATGCGCTGACCAACTGGCAAGTGTCTTCACTGACATTTTCAACCTCTCCCTATCTGAGTCTGTAATACCTACATGTTTTAAGCAGACCACCATAGTGTCTGTGCCCAAGAACACTAAGTAGGTAGGTAACAACACAACCGCCACGCTGATCCTCAACACAGGGGTCCCTCAGGGGTGCGTGCTCAGTCCTCTCCTGTTCACTCATGACTGCACAGCCAGGCACGACTCCAACACCATCCTTAAGTTTGCCGATGACACAACAGTGGTAGGCCTGATCACCGACAACGACGAGGCAGACTATAGGGAGGAGGTCAGAGACCTGGCCGTGAGGTGCCAGGACAACAACCTCTCCCTCAACGTGATCAAGCCAAAGGAGATGATTGTGGACTACAGGAAAAAGAGGACTGAGCACGCCCCCATTCTCATCGACAGGGATGCAGTGGAGCAGGTTGAGAGCTTCAAATTCCTTGGTGTCCACATCACCAACAAACTAACATGGTCCAAACACACCAAGACAGTCGTGAAGAGGGCTTGACAAAATCTATTCCCCCTCAAGAGACTGAAAAGATTTGGCATGGGTCCTCAGATCCTCAAAAGGTTCTACGGCTCCACCATCGAGAGTATCTGGTTGCATCACTGCCTGGTATGGTAACTGCTCGGCCTACGACCGCAAGGCACTACAGAGGGTAGTGCGAACAGCCCAGTACATCACTGTGGCCAAGCTTCCTGCCATCCAGGACCTCTATACCAGGCGGTGTCAGAGAAAGGCCCTAAACATTGTCAAAGACTCCAGCCACCCTTGTCATAGACTGTTCTCTCTGCTACCGCACGGCAAGTGGTACCGGAGTGCCAAGTCTATGTCCAAGAGGCTTCTAAACATGTTCTACCCCCAAGCCATAAGAGTCCTGAACACCTAATCAAATGGCTACCCAGACTATTTGCATTGCCTCCCCCTCTTTTACACCGCTGCTACTCTCTGTTGTTATCATCTATGCATAGTCACTTTAATAACTCTACCTACATGTACATATTACCTCAACTAACTGGTGCCCCCACACATTGACTCTGTACCGGTACCCCCCTGTATATAGTCTCGCCATTGTTATTTTACTGCTGCTCTTTAATTACTTTTATTTCTTATTCTTATCTGTATTTTTTTTAAACTGCGTTGTTGGTTAAGGGCTCGTAAGTAAGCATTTCACTATAAGGTTGTATTTGGCACATGTGACTAATACAATTTGATTTGATTATTTATTTTAGACAGGTCTAAGGCTCTATCACAACCGGCCGTGACTGGGAGTCCCATAGGGCAGCGCACAATTGACCCAGCGTCGTCTGGGTTTGGCCGGTGTAGGCCATCATTGTAAATAAGAATTTGTTCTTAACTGACTTGCCTAGTTAAATAAAGGTTACATTTACAAAAAGAAAGATAAAAAATAAACGTTATATGAAGAAAATGTAGTCTATTTCAGACAATATTTGCTAAGAATTCCATTGCATTATTTTATAGTATTTTATAGCATGAAGAATACAATTGAACAAAGCTGAATAAAATAGGAAGGATATGTTCTCCAAACGATCTGAGGGAGTGAACACATGCGGCTATTCTGTGTTGAGCGGTTAACAAAGAAACAGCTACTCCTATACGCTTAATTCAGAGTTATTAATGTAACTTTAGTTGTGATACAAACATTGGGCCACATGTTTATACATTCTAAGGCTGAATGATGTTTATACATTCTAAGGCTGCATTATGCGACTCTAGTGATGTTTGGAAAAAAGTAGCATGAAAGGCATGAGCTCTGCTTAGTTTTTTTGCGCAGGCTGTACACACTTCATCAGTCTCTCATTCACAATTTGACAAACATTTCATAATGCCTTGAATTTCCCGGCGGCATCCCCTTTGACTCTAATGCCCCCCCCAAAATCTATGCATTTTGTGGCCAGTGGCCATTGTGCCCTTGGGCTGAATATAATCATTTTAATTCCCTTCTCCCTATGTGCTGCTTGCTCCGAATCACCTCTCACTCACATGGCTCGTCACGTGATCGGGTCTTTCTCACAGGCTACAAGTGATGACAGACACATCGGGGACTCAACTGGAACAACTGTTCACATTTAATTTTTGTCAGCCAACTAGATGAGTAGGCCTAACGAACAGCAAAAGCACTAGCCTATGTCAATCTACTATCCCCCATAGTACAAGAGTTGAACTATTCTGTTCTGTGCGAGAAATAAATATTCCAAACATAGTCTGGGACAGTTGTGGGATGTGACATATCCCAAATGAATACAACCACTAGCATAAACAAATGTAACCAATGAGGCTGATGCAACAGATCAGAACTTTTAGCTTAAATGTTGATAAACTATAAGGCTATTTCTTCACATTATAAGCGCAGCAATGAGCACATGGCAGTAGGCTATTAGCGGGAATGTTCCACTAAACGGTCACGTGGAATTTGACTGCATTCATGACTCTTGACCGCTGGTGTGGAGGTAATACGGTCACCGTAACAGCCCTAGTCAGAACTCTGCATTCTCCTAATACTGAATATTTGTGTTGTCTACAGATTGAAGAGGAGTGGCTACAGCAGCTGTTACACCAAAGTGGCTCTGCCTCTGTTTGAGAACAGGACCATTGTAGAGCAGCCTCTGGACCTGTGGAGGCTAACGCAGCGATACACATCCACTGCACTCAATGTCATACACACAGCCAGGTAAAATATGCCCATAAAACCATATATGTGACAGGAAAAAAACATCCAGCTATTTAATAGAACAAAACCCTCATATGCAGTACTGTAACTTGGGTTGCTGCCGTTGATATAGCCTACATACTCAGTGAGACAGTTGTATGTTGGTCATGGCGTGATATGTTTACAGTTTAGTGCAAAGGGAACATAGTTCTGAACGAATGTAGCCCAGATTGTTAGAACAACATGTTTTTGTCAGTGCGCGTGCTGTTTATTTTCAGAACCCAATTTCACAATCGGTCTGTGGCAACATTCTGATTCAGAAAGCAAAGATGGTGTTCCATTCTCGCATGTCAGAGCACAGCTGCCTAAACAGTAAGAAATGTGTGTTAAGAGGGGATTATTTGGGCTGAACAATATTCTGTAAGTCTGACTCTCTCTCGTTTTGCATCACACCTGTTTGAAGTGCCCATCGCTTACAGTATCAGGTTTCGTGGTGGCTTAATACACTCTCACTCTGCCAAAGAGAAGAGCTTGCCCTTTCTCTAGCAAGTCAAGTGGCTATCTATAGGCATATACAGTAACCTACCATAGTCATAGCTCAAATATACCTTTCTTCACAGTGCTCAAAAGTTTAAATGTGGGATCTTTTATGTTATCAATATCATGATATCATGTTTCTTCATAGGGAACGGGGACAACCTTTTCTGCTCTATGTAGCTCTGGCACACATGCACGTCCCCCTGTCCCCCCCTTCCTACGTCCCCCACCCCTCAGAGGGTGGTGTGTACGCTGCCAGTCTGCGGGAGATGGACGGTCTGGTGGGGGCAATAAAGAATGCCTCTGATGCCTCAGACAAGGAGAACACTCTCATCTGGTTCACTGGTGAGTGATCACTAACTACCAGCGATCATGTTTCCATTTGGATCATTGAACATCACTGTATTTTTTTATGTGTTTTTCTTCAGGTGATAATGGTCCCTGGGAGCAAAAGTGCCAGTATGCAGGAAGTGTGGGTCCTTTCCTGGGGAAGTGGCAGACCAGCAGAGGTAAGTTCTTCCTGGGTCAGCACTTGCATTCTAGTGCATCAACTCACTGAACTAAATTACGAACCTTATGGATATTGACATCAATGGTCCATGTATTGGTCTGTTACCTGTCTGTCAGGTGGGGGCTCTGCCAAGCGGACCACTTGGGAGGGGGGGCACAGGGTGCCCACAGTGTCCTACTGGCCTGGCAGAGTACCAGCCAACAGCACCAGCTCTGCCCTGCTCAGGTTTGGTCATCATTACAGTAGATATATCTGAAGCTACCCCCAGCTCAGATACAAAACACAGGTGAATGAATGTTACACTTTTGCGTTATTCGTGCAAACTTGACCCCCTCTTTCTCCTGATCTCCCTCCCTCTTCCCTCTCCATTCTCCAAGTGGTCTGGATATCTTCCCCACCCTCCTCTCCCTAGCTGGAGTGAACCCCCCATCAGACAGACGCTATGACGGTATCGACGCCACAGACGTCCTCCTACACGGCAAAGAAACAGGAAATGAGGTATGACCCACTGAACTATCAGAGCTAGTCTTAACACAAATGTAGTGACGTAGAACTACTCTGAAACAGGAATATGATCGGATGGATTGCTGGAACGAGTCTCTCTCATTTGTCTTCCTCTCCCTACCTGCAGTTCCTCTTCCACCCCAACAGTGGCGCTGCAGGGAAGTATGGGGACCTGCAGACTGTCAGACTGGGGCGCCACAAGGCCTTCTACATCACGGGTAATACAGCCGTTAAAGAAACGGCTAAAAGGGATCTGGATAAACTTCATTGGTATGCTTGGTCAGGTGCAGTGAGTGACTGACTTGAGATTTGATTGGGCCACCTTTACTGCTTTAGTATTGATAGTTTAGTGAAATAGTAGTATTGATAGTTTAGTGAAATAGTAGTATTGATAGTTTAGTGAAATAGTAGTATTGATAGTTTAGTGAAATAGTAGTATTGATAGTTTAGTGAAATAGTAGTATTGATAGTTTAGTGAAATAGTAGTATTGATAGTTTAGTGAAATAGTAGTATTGATAGTTTAGTGAAATAGTAGTATTGATAGTTTAGTGAAATAGTAGTATTGATAGTTTAGTGAAATAGTAGTATTGATAGTTTAGTGAAATAGTAGTATTGATAGTTTAGTGAAATAGTAGTATTGATAGTTTAGTGAAATAGTAGTATTGATAGTTTAGTGAAATAGTAGTATTGATAGTTTAGTTTACTGTAGTACATGTTGCCCCTACAGGTGCGGCTGAGGCGTGTGGGGGGTCTAAAGGGAGGCAGGAGCTCCACGACCCCCCTATGATATTTGACCTGTCTGGAGACAAGGGCGAGGAGACACCCCTGGACCCCACCACGGAGGAGTACAAGGAAGTGGATGAGAGGGTGAGGAGGTGGAGGGAGGCGCTGCTCTATGACATTGCCACTGACCAATCAGTGTCCACGGCTGACTACGCCACAGACCAATCAGCAGCCCCCTGCTGTGACCCCCGGCACACAGCCTGCCGCTGCCTCACCCTGGGCTGAGGACACACACAGATTCAGTGTTACACACAGTTTGACATTCACAGAAAGACCGACTGATACGCAGACACACACACACTTTAGTTTTAGTCCAATAATTGTTTGTTCTTGGAGGTATATGCGTGCCCATGGGAATGTAGAAATCACAGACCTGTAGCCTACATCTGGGTTAATGTAAACAACCCCAGAGACCAACCAGAAACATTCGCCAGAGTGAAGAAGAAAAGCAAATATTAGAACTAGCATCAGCCTGTTGTGAGGAGGCCAGACTGTGGGTCATTCTCCTGGAGGTCAGTACTGGGGATTGACTGAGACACATTGCTCACTGCTGCTCTGAGGGGAAACATGGGAAGACAGCTGCTGTTGCGTAGCAAGGACAATTTACTGTATTATTACCAATATTAAGTGTTTTCCTGTACACAGGCTTTTTGTACAGTTATATAACAGAGGCTTCTGGGTTGCTCTAGCACTCTCTGGTGGGGAGTATATGACCATGCAATAAGTAGGATGAAGTTGCCGATACACTGATCTAAGACCAGTTTAGTTTGTCCCACAAATAACTTCACTTTAACCCAAAATCAAAACATCCGAAGAACAAAAAGCACCACCCTTTGGCAAATCAGTCACAGGATCATAACAATAGGTGTGCTATTTACATACTATATGTATAAATGTATATATACACAAACAATAAAAAATCACTTTCCGCCAAAACCAAAAGATCTATTGATGAATAATACTCATTTCATTTTCCAAAAGAGTATTTAATACAAGTCAACATAGTTTTTTTACAAAGTAAAAAGATCTGTCATGTCTGAAATGTTACAATATTCAATATTATGTAGTCAATGGTGTTAATAATGAAATCAATTAAATAAAAGGACCTGTACGATCCTATAATACAGTTCTCTATTCAGTTTTTCACATTTCAGACTCTTTTTTCTTTAGCGCTGTTCGAAAACTATCGCTTCAGACATGATAGAAGCCCCCCCTCTTTCTTTCTCTTCCCTCCCCCTTCTCTCTCAGGGCGTGCCACAGCTAGAGCCCACTGATAAGCCTCAGTCTCTGGGCCCCTCTCTGCCACCCTACACAGGGTTCTAGCCAATCTGCATCAAGCAGCAGAATAGGACTCAGACTTCACTATCCAGTCAGTGTTATATATCACTTAACGATACTAAGAGGTTATAAAAGTACAATTGAATGGTTTTGCCTCTTCCCCTTTTGACAATGTTAAGCACTTTGAACACTTATCGATATCTGTATATGAATGCAATTAAATATTAAAGTCCCTTTTTAACCATGTTAATATTGGTTAATATTAGACTAGAGGTAGGCTACAACTTTAGTGCCCAGACCTCCTTTCCTTCTGACAGTTAGGGAATGAAATGTTTGTATTCATATTGACCTTCAGGGCCAGGTATAAGACAATGTACAGAGACAGGTCTACTGTCTATCCATACTCTACTTCTGAGTGGCGCATGATAGTAACCAATCACCATTGTGGCTTCTACATTTATCCCATCTGATTGCCTCATTGGGGACATGGGGGTGGGACCTGGGGGGGAGTTCTCTGAATACTGATATCCCTTCTAGCTTGAATGGCTCCAGTTGATTGGTTCCCGGGAAAAGTTGGGTCAGTTGCTCTGGTTGTTGACTGGAGGAAACTCGTTCTTGTCATCCAGACAGACGGGTCCCTTGGTAAACTCATGTTCAGGGATCACATTACCTTTCTTAGCCCCTCCATCTAAGTAGCCTTGGAGGAGGATTGAGGGATGGAGAAGAAGAAGATGGAAAGAGAGGAGAGATGACAAAGGGTCACATCACCAGACTAAATTACACAAGGTAAGACAGACACAAACCATACATACAAACCATACACATAACCAAACATCCACATAATACCTGTGAGAGTGGTAGAAGAGGGTGGGGTCGAGGGGAGAGCCACAGTGGCAGCGTATGATGGGCTGTTTGACGGTGGGAGGGACCTTCTATCCTCAAGCTCCTCCTCTTCCTGTTGTTCTTCCTGTGGCTCCTTATCTCCTTCAAATAGTCTGGAGAAAACAAAAAGAGCCTGAGAGCAAATACACACATGCTTCCACACACACCAGGGTTGGGGTATATTCTATTTAAATTCCAGTCAATTCAGAAAGTAAACCAAATTTCTGATTGAAAAGCAATGAAGAGAAATTAAATGGGAATTTCGGTGTACTTCCTGAAATTACTGGAATTTAAATGGAATTGACCCCAACCCTGAGGTTCATACACTTATTCACCTATGTTTCCTGACCAACACACACTCTCCTCCCTCCTGTGTGTCGATGTTATAGATGTAGATATGTCCATCTGATGACGCCACCAGCAGACGAGGCAGCTTCTGAATCCTGAAAATCATAACAAATAGTACTGTCAAATAAAGAGTTACCAAACATCGAAATGCACACAGACACACACCATCCCCCCGCAAACACACACAAACTTACGTGGCCAAGGCGCAGATGTTCTTGAGACCGAACATGTTAAGTCGTACAGTGGCGAAGGCCCGGTCCTGGTGCATCATGTCAGAGACCTGGGAGGGAAGGTAGGTGCTGGCTGCTGTGAACATCTTTCCCACGTATGCACCCCACGTAGGACATCCCCCCTCTCGACTAGACAGGCAGAAGAGACATAGTCACACTCAACAAGTCAATCACACTCCTCTTCCCAACTGACTACAAAGACAACTGTAACACAAAGCATCTTCCACTCCTGACAACGAGCCACTGAGGACCAGAAAGGGCCAGGTTGTAACACAATCAACACAACAAACTCAAAAGAGAGTAAACAGTGTGTACCTGGGGCTGTGACGTTCCAGTTTGAAGATATGGACCGTTTCGGTGTTGCTGGAGGCACAGAGGAACTGGGCGTCTGAACTAAAGGACAATGAGCTGATACTCACGTACCTGAGACAAACACACATGGTAAAAGTCATCATCCTCAAGAGACCAAACCTACCCCTACAAAACCTTGTTGAGACATTCTAAAGTATTGTGTCTATCAGCTGTACTATTGTGTGTGTTTCTGTAGTCTGTCTGTCATAAACTGACCTCTTCATCCCTCTGCGGAACTCAAACAGTCTTTGTCCCTCTGGGATGGTGAACACTCGGATCACTGTACCCTGGGGAGGAGGAGGAGGAGATGGTCAGACAGAACTATTGTACACAGAGAAAGGGAGTGACACACTGAGTGTACAAAACATTAAGAACACCTGCTCTTTCCATGACCAGGTGAACGTTAGGATCCCTTATTGATGCCACTTGTTAAATCCACTTCAATCAGTATAGATGAAGGGGAGGAGACAGGTTAAAGAATGATTTTTAAGCCTTGAGACAATTGAGGCATGGCTTGTGTATGTGTGCCATTCAGGGGGTGAATTGGCAAGACAAAAGACTTAAGTGCCTTTGAACAGGGTATGGAAGTCGGTTCCAGGCGCACCGGTTTGTGTCAAGAACTGCAACGCTGCTGGGTTTTTCATGCTCAACAGTTTCCTGTGTGTATCAAGAATGGTCCACCACCCAAAGGACATCCAGCGAACTTGACACAACTGTGGGAAGCATTGTAGTCAACATGGGCCAGCATCCCTGTGGAACGCAACTCAATATTAGGAAGGTGTTCCTAATGCTTGGTATACTCAGTGTATATATATATAGAGAGATACAGTAGAAAGACATGCAGAGATAAACAGAAAGACAGAGGGAGGAACAGTCAGACTCACCCTCTCGGAGGCGCTGGCCAGTTTGGTTCCTGACACGTTGAATGCGAGAGCTGCAAGGGGACTGTCATGGGCTGGGATCATCGTCACCGTGCTCTGAGGAACACACAGGTCATACGTCATTGACATTAACCTGTGACCACTTCAACAGCTGTGACATGCAATGACTGTACTCCATGTACTCAAAAGTATTAAGGCATTTCCACTACCACTGCAAACACTCTACAACCTAATCGCAAGCTGCCATTGAGATCAACATGAATACCCCCTGCGTTGTGCTGTGTAGACTGACTTGAATAGCAGCGGTGGCAGAAGAAGTTTGAATGTCAGGTCTTACCAGGTTGTTGGCGTCATAAACCATGATCTCCCCGATGGTCTGACTGCCAGGGTACGCCAGGTAGGAGTTACCATGGTTCACAGAGAGGGCACAGAGACCTGACGGGTTGGAGGGTGTGTCTGTGTTTAAAAACGGAGCATAGTTGAGGGTACGCATCGTGTGTGTGTGTGTGCTTATGTGTGTATTCAGTACCTGAGGGGTTGTGTGGTATGTTGAGCAGTGTCTTGAGCAGCTTCATGTCTTTGATGTTGTGGATGTAGACTGACTCCTCCAGACACACTACCATCCTCTACAGGGGACGGAGAGAGAAACGTTACTGCAGAGCTATAAGGTTTGGAATGGGAATAATCTCAGGTGGGCCTCAATCTGGGGTGAGGAGTGGGTTTGGAATGGGGCCTCCGATGGCCATTACCTGTCTGTTGAGCCTGACTGAGAGGATGTTGTTGGAGTAGCTATAGTTGCAGATCTCTGTTCCTCTCTTGAAGTGGTAGATGTTCATACGTCGGGGCATGGAGAGACTGACCATCACCACCAGACTGCTGGAGAACAACCGCTCCACGATGTACACGTCTGGAGACTCCGCTGGGAAAGGGAGGGAAGGAAGTGGGCGGGAAGGGTTAAATCACATAGATGTGCTTATATAAAAACAACACTTTGCATAGAATACACACACACACACAGGTAAACATGTGCATAGAGCACACATGCACAGACACGTACACACTCCGCAGGCGCACATTCCATCACATTCATTTCATAGTTTAATATTTTCTGAACTTTTATTTTTCTTAAAACTGCGTTGTTGGTTAAGGGCATGTAAGTAAGCATTTCACGGTAAGGTCTACTACGCCTGCTGTATTTGGCGCATGTGACAAAATTGTATTTGATTTTTGTATTTGACACTCAAGCCAAAACATGAATACGCTGACACTTTCCTCTCACCGTGATAGAAAACACTGATAAAATACTTGTAGAATGCATTACTGGGAACAGGTTTATGGTGTAACACATTACTCACTACCATTGTTTACATAAGTGGGAGAGGGTGGACTATGTCAGCTTAGAACTTGTTCTCTGGTTACAGAGACTACTGTACAACCACGCTGGTTGACCTGACCACAGCTTACTAGGTGCTTGTTTTGCCCCTGTCCTTATGATACCAGTTTAGTGAACATCTGCCAGTGTTTAATTGTAGTTACTAGCTACCAGTACACACAGGCTATAAGGAAACTCACTCACCTCCTTCATGGATGCAGTCCATCTTGTCCACCGAGGTGACAGAGAAGAGTCTGTAGCCTGACTTAGTGCCCACTGATAGAGACCTGAGACACAAAGAGACCCAACTGTTATTACACATCCATGATGGCGCCCACTATGTGTTTACTCTTTATCAGAGTTTCCCAAACTAAAGTAGCCACCCTTTGCCTTGACAGCTTTGCACATTCTTGGCATTCTCTCAAACAGCTTCATAAGATAGTCACCTGTAATGCATTTCAATTAACAAGTGTGCCTTGTTAATTTGTGGAATTTCTTTCCTTCTTAATGCATTTAAGCCAATCCTTTGTGTTGTGACAAGGAAGGGGTGGTATACAAAAGACAGACCTATTTGGTAAAAGACCAAGTCCATATTATGGCAAGAACAGCTCATAGTGATAGAGTGCTGCATCAGATGACCTGGGATGAGTTGGGCCGCAGAGTGAAGGAAAAGCAGCCAACAAGTGCTTAGCATATGTGGGAACTCCTTCAAGACTGTTGGAAAAGCATTCCTCATGAAGCTGGTTGAGAGAATGCCAAGAGTGTGAAAAGCTGTCATCAAGGCAAAGGGTGGCTACTTTGAAGGATCTAAAATCTATTTTGATTTGTTTTTGTTTTTGGTTACTACATGATTCCATGTGTTATTTCATAGTTTAAATAGTAAAAATAAAGAAAAACCCTTGAATGAGTAGGTGTCCAAACTTTTGACTGGTACTGTAGATGTTAACTTGTGGTGCCATAATCTATGTAAATCATATACCATAGGGGTCTTAAGCTACGGAGATAAATGCACATATAACAGAAAAACCATACAATAAAAAATGAGATGACACAATGTTTATGAGTGGAAAGGCTGACTGGACCAAGGCTGATTGTACCACTGAAGGCAGAGGATGTTGTTTTCTAAGGACAGTCATACACACACTCGGCTAACCGGGAAGTGTAGGCAATACGTGCAATGCCTCACTACCCAGTGAGCTATATATAGCAGTCATGGGGAAATTAAGGATACACAGTGTGCTGTATAGCCAACACAACAAGAGTTGAATCAAGAGTTGAATCAGGTCATGTATTACTATTATATCTTTTTTTAGGATCCCCATTCGCTGTTGCGAAAGGATGTGATCGCCCTAAGCACTTCAAACAGCACTGATAATCAAGCACACTATCTATGGGCATACACAGAAATACTGTGTAGAGAAAAGGAGGGGCAGGCATCTGTCAACAGATGGAATAGGATGGAGTATAGGATATTAATTCTAGAATAGACACTGATTTAAGATTAGTTTAATGTTTTCCTCCCTTATGGTTTAGGTTACGCTATCGGGAGGGTGAGCTGATCCTAGATGTGTGCCTGAGGGCAACCGCTACCCAGAGTTGGTCAGGTGTGTGGTTCAGTGCAAATAGCCTAACTGCTGAGAATGATTGAAAATGGGAGAGAGTTAATGTCAATGTGTCTGTTTGACCACCTGGATTGTTTATGACACCAGACCCCAGCCAAACAGCTGTTATTACACCTGTAATTGACCTGTAGATCAACAATGTCTGGATGCTCCGTTCTCACTCACACTAATGTTGCCATTATCCAACACTTCCAACCGCCCCATGCATGCAGTTGTGATAGCCTAAGTAATTGACAGTTTCAAAACTCATTGCATGTGTCCTCATCTGAGACAAATACCAGACTTGCACAATACACACAAAAAATGTGGGTTCCTCAAGTGTTCTTGGCGAAGAGTGATGGTTCTATGTGGAACCATACTGACCCAAAGAACCCTTTAAGCCCTTCAATAGTTATTTGCTGTTCAAAAAAAGGTTATTTCCTTTTTTTGTGATAATTAAAATGTAGGGATGGCAGCTCATTTGAATATTTTGGGGCTTGGTTTGCTCACAGATATTTCTGTGCAACCGTGAGTGAGTGTCATTGCAGTTTATCTAAAATGTTGTGTTATGCTATCATATGTTATACAGTATATGACTTAGGCCAGTGACCGTGTTTTATGAACAGTTGACTAAGTCAGCACACCTTATTTAACTTGTTAATAAACATAATAAAACCTGTGGAATTTTTATAATATAATATGGCTATTAAACCAAAATGTAAAAAACTTGTACGGCTCTAAAATTGAAATAAGAATGAATAGAACAGGCGTCTCCATTCAAGTAAATTACAGCATAAAAGAGTACCACAGTAAGAGTCATAATGCCCATAAAACATAGCAGTCAAACAGGGAAATGGTTCCAATCGTTTTTCCACCATTCATTTTTCCCATATGGTATTTTATAAACACTTAAAATAAGGGCTGTGTTTCGTGTAGGCTTACCCTGGCTTGACATTTTGATTACCACGTAAATCTCTCCAGGGCAAGGTGACTTTTATCAAGATTGCATGATATTGCCCCCCCATAAAAAAAAACATTAAATGCTGATTAGCTGCTAATGTGGCTATCATAAAGAACTAAAAATGCCATGATGATCTTGACAACAAGACTGCCGAATCGAGACAAAGGTAAGAATCTCTGGATTAACTATCTAATATGGTAGCTAATGTATTAATCAATACATTGATTACATTTCTTTACATGGAAAATTCTGTGAACTGTCTCGTGCAAGTTTTAAATTGACAAAATACATGTTAGCAAAAGTGTCAGCTAGAGATGACGTGCAGGAGCTTACATGGATTTGTAGTTTTGCATGATGACTCTTTTGATGCTAATTAGCATTTTCGAATCTGAGAGTAAATACAGACGAATATATTGATAAATCACCTTATCCGAGAGAGATTTACATGGTTATCAAAACGTCACGCCAGGGTAAGTCTACAGGAAACACAACCCTTATTTTAAGTGATTCTAAAATCCCTTATCCCCTTTCTAGTGGCGCACATATTAATTATGATAAGGCACGAGCGTGGAGTTGTATCCTTAGTTTCCGCGTTTGGCTTCCGTGTTTTAAAAGCGTTCGAGAATGAGGTGGATATGTTAGAAGCCAAATAACCCTGATTTGGCACTATATAGAACCATGTGTTTTTAGTGTGTAGTCTGCTGACCAGTATCTCCACTGTAGGTCAAATCTAGATTGGCTACTTTTATCTGGCTATCAATAGGCCTTAGTAGTGTGGTGGCCTACTTCACAAGCTAGTAACCTATATTTTAGGAACAGTGTTGAAGAGACACCATGGGACAATTGGATTAACAGCGATAAACAAACTGCACAAGTGGGTGAGGTTTGAAGATACAATTCACACACTAACATATTTCTGCTACAGACCATATTATAGCTGGAAGCATAAGGATTTACTTCGGCCCTAGATTATGCAATTAGAATATATCTAGCAGTATGACAAGGAGAATCCGCTAGATTACGTGGTGTCCTGGTTGAACGAGGAGCTGATCAAGTCTTGAGGCCCTCCTCGACCGTCGAAGGTCTCCCGGTCCTCCATCTCGTCCACGGTTATTCTCCAGCTCCACTGCCCTAGTTTGGAGAGCTGGGTCCTGATCGATCACTCTGTAACCCAGCTCCTCTACACACGTATGCGCTAAGAGATGAGTTAATACAATGTAATAAATGCTATACAAATTACAAACAGTTGGTTTGAATCCTGAAACTATAATTCCTTGTTATTGTTTTTTACTTTTTGAGGTAGGCGCTTGTAATTGCTCTGTTTTTATCCTTAACATCAATAGTTAACAGGAGACCAACAAGTGAAACAAAACCGCTGAGGGCAGTATTCGTGACTTTTGCCTCGTTTTCTATTGGCTGGTTAGAACATTACCTCTGCATCACTCAGATTGGCCGACCTTTTCATAGCTTGTATCTGATTGGTTTACAAGAAAACAGTGCAGAGAGCACCGCCCATTACACGATTGCGATTGGTTCACTTTACCTTCTTCGGGCACGAGGAATTGTTTTGATTGTTTTGATTGGATGGACCCATCAAGTGTTTTGCTGACGGCATCTTTGCTACATCTCTCTGTGAAGTTTTGCAGAGTTTGCACAAAAGCAATACATACATATATAAGATTTTACTTAAATTGATCACTGTTTTGTTGCATGAAAATTTGTAGTGTATTTGAGTTTTAAAAAGGCTTCGAAAGTTTGTAATTTCCACTTTGAATGTCAGACTTGATGTGCCCTAACGAAAGGGTGTCGACCCCTATAAAAATGTACTTGAATTATAATCCACTGAATAATTAACATTTCCTGTTGCTCCATGATTATTTTACTGCTGTAGCAAACTGGCTCTAATTAAGATCCTACATCTGTACAACACTGCATTTGACATATTCCTTGGCTGATCAGTCATTAAACATAATCTAATCCAATGGCACTGCGATCAGCCATCTATTGTTTATATTAAGGTTAAAATGCTGAAGCACAATGTGCAGAACATTTATCTTCATAAAACAACAATATCCTCCCAAAATATTCATGCATCGAGTACTGTATGACCCTAGGTTTATAAGCGCGGAAATCGACCCTGCCGCAGGAGCATGCTTTTGCGGCACAGTCGATAGCGCGCCGGACCTCGGGCTAGAAGGTCGAGGGTTCGAGACCTGCTCCCTGCCTGTTTCATTACAGTACTATTTGAATAGAGGACGCTCCACCGTTCATGGGAAATTAATATGAGGCTATCAGGTCCTTATGTCTGCTATTGATTTCCCATTGACGTCATGATTTCCATGCGTTCCCCTTTAATGTTGTCAAGGGTTACGGCTCACGTGTCAGAATGAGGCGAATTGACGTCAATGACGGCTCGTGATTGGTTCTAAACCCATATCCGGTGGGGCAGCGGTCCAAGTTTTTGGAAAAATCGAAGGGAGATATTTGGTGTGGAAATAACATCCAAATCCGAGTTAGTGTCAAAGGGCTCGCCAATAATTTGCGGATTCTTGTAAGTATTGCGCCACATAGTTTGAAATTGATGCCATTGCGATCGCGGGATATGTAGCCTCCGCCTTGTATTTGTTTATGATAGAGCTCAAGATGGCGTCATTGGCAAGACTGGCCAGAACTGAAGTATCTCTGGACTGACTGGCTTTGCAGGCCAAAATGCCAACTAGGTTTCTAGCTACCTAGTTGGTTGATAGATTTGATATCCATCAATACAGTTTTAGCAAGCTAGCTTCGTCATGATTATGTTTATTTAAGTTAGCTAACGTACCAGTAAGGTGCGATCAAACAGCCATCTGATGCGTACTAACTATAGTAACGTTAGATGGCTAACGGTAGAGTATTATAGGCCAGGCCAGTTAGGTATTGGTTGCTGTCATCTCTTATGCTCCTAGCTAACGTAGCGTTGTATCTTTAACAACTATATTATCAGAGTTGCCTGGCTAGCTAGCATTGATGCAACCGAAATGTACCTTGTTTTCCATGTTTGTTGGTAGCCAACCATAGTTTGCCTTCTAATTTAACGAAGTTGTAACGTTACTGCTCCAGTCAACGTTTTGAAAGCAAGGTCATTTTGAATGTTTTTCTTTTCGGTGGGGGATCTGTCATATTATTCCAGGATACAGTTAGTTCATGGGCAGTATTGAAAACGCCAGAGCAAAAAGCATTGCTAGATAGCCGGACATTCAAGAACTGTCTGAAATCCTAATCAGCAGTAGCTCGGTTAACTATTTATTTTATTGATACTTGATGTAAATGGTTGTTTCTATCGTTTGACTCTTCATGATCTGTACTTGGGTACACCACCAAAGGGTTGCATTGTGCACCAGATCCTCTCGTTTGTAGTAAAGCAGCATGTCATACTTGCTACTGGCTCCGTTTTTTTGGGTCAATATTATAAATCTAAATCTACTTTGACAGATTAGTAATGACATGGTCCTATTTAAATGGCATATGATATACAGTAATCCAGACCTCAGCATGATGAAACTGATAAGAAATGTAACTTTTCTTCTCCCATCAAACAAGGATACAGTTTGTTTTGTTGTTTGGGCCTATCTGTTTACCACCACTTAAGACTTAATCACATCATATGACCAAGTTACCCTCAAGCATCCCTGAAATGCCTATCTCTTTTTCTTTCTGTCTCACACTCTCCCTCCCTTCCTCTAACCCCTTCCAATTAGTCCCTCCCTCTCTTCCTCTCTCTCGCATCTGCATTTTAGCCAGTTATCAGATGTTATAAGACTATAACAACCACATTAGAAGAAGATTGCAAATATTTAAAATAAATAGAAGCAATCCAAGTTGTCTCTCTCAATCTCTAGTTTCGAGGCCAGAATTCGCCAGTTCACCAGGTCGTAGCAGAGCAGTAACGCGTCTTCAATCGTGATGGCGTCGGGCAGTACGAGCAGCGAGGAGGAGAGGAGTCTGAGGGAGTGTGAGCTGTACGTGCAGAAACACAACATCCAGCAGCTGCTGAAGGACTGCATCGTCCAGCTGTGTACCTCTAGGCCTGACAGACCCATGGCCTTCCTCAGAGAGTACTTCGAGAGGCTGGAGAAGGTGAGTCTGGGTGGGTAGTGTGTGTCCAACTGTGGGCATCATCCAGCTGTGGGCATCATCCAGCTGTGGGCATCATCCAGCTGTGGGCATCATCCAGCTGTGGGCATCATCCAGCTGTGTGCTTCATCCAGCTGTGTGCTTCATCCAGCTGTGGGCATCATCCAGCTGTGGGCATCATCCAGCTGTGGGCATCATCCAGCTGTGGGCATCATCCAGCTGTGGGCATCATCCAGCTGTGGGCATCATCCAGCTGTGTGATTCATCCAGCTGTGTGATTCATCCAGCTGTGTGCCTCCAGGCCCATGGCCTTACATGAAACTAGTTTTATAATTGTAGTGCCTTTATATTATAAAGTCTTGCCCTGGCAGCTGATTGGCTGTGTGTGACCTCTGACCTGTGAACCATGCAGGAGGAGGCCAAGCAAATCCTGAACCAGCAGAAGGCCAGCAGCCGTTCAGACTCCCGGGATGAGGAGGTATCTCCACCCATGAACCCTGTTGTCAAGGGTCGCCGGCGGAGAGGAGCCATCAGTGCTGAGGTCTACACAGAGGAGGACGCTGCATCCTATGTCAGAAAGGTGAGGATGCACACACACTCCTACAACATGCCGTACGCATACATCACACAACTGCACACATAAAAACGTACATCATCTTGAAACGCATGGCTCTACTAAAACAACAAAGCATCTGACAAAATGCAGTCATTTAGACCAGCCCACAAAACAATATTCTCTACTTAGTCATATCTATAGGCTGGCTGGAGATTTTGTGAATACTTAGAGGGATTTGCTTAAACATGGATGGTTTTTGTTTTCAAGGTCATTCCTAAAGACTACAAAACAATGGCTGCCCTAGCTAAAGCTATCGAAAAGAATGTGCTTTTCTCTCACTTGGATGACAACGAGAGGAGGTATGTTGTTAACAGGCTTTGTTGTTCATTTTCCTTGATTTGTCTGTGAAGATTGGTTGTCAATGTGAGTTTAGATCAATCCCACTGATCATGACACAAACCTGAAACTTTACAAACACAATCTTTATTCACAGCGACATCTTTGACGCCATGTTTTCAGTTACCTACATCGCTGGAGAGACTGTTATTATGCAAGGTACAGTAGGTTCTCATTGTCCTTTAGATTCAGTGGAAATTCAAGTAGACCTGAAGTGTCTTTTTATTCCAGAGAAAAGATTAACAATGTCTTCCTTCTCTCTCAGGTGATGAGGGAGATAATTTCTACGTCATCGACCAAGGAGAGACGGATGTAAGTCTCTTGATGTATTTTAGGAACACACACATTTTTTGCACAATGACTCTTGTATTAATAAACCAACATTCTCACACAAGCATTCCAGTTTGATAGAAAACAGGCCCCCAAGTTGAAAGCTTGCCTTGTTTTTTTTCCCTCCTGAATGTGACAGGCTTATTTTTGCAACTTTTTAGACTGTTTTTTGTTGTTGTCATATGTTACTTTGCTATTCAGATCCCTATTATCTGTTACCTTAGCGATGCCTACTCTCATAGATCTAGCATTCTAATTGTATGGCTACGTCACATTATTTCTATATCATACAAGAAACAACTTACACATAGGCAGTGAACAACATCTAATAGAGACAGTGACATGCCGACGTTACCTGATCTTAATGTCTAAATACTCTTCTCCCTCTTCCTGCCAGGTGTATGTGAACAACGAGTGTGTGACCAGTATCGGGGAGGGGGGCAGCTTCGGAGAGTTGGCCCTGATCTACGGCACCCCCAGGGCTGCCACTGTCCGAGCCAAGAGTAACGTCAAACTGTGGGGCATCGACAGAGACAGCTACAGGAGGATACTCATGGTGAGCCTCGCCCTGCTCTGCTCTGACACTTCACCTGACTGACATGCTTTGATTTACATTTGGAGTGATTTAACGATGAGTAGGGACATGTAGAATTGCTGCGATTTTTAAATTGTATTTTTATAACTGCTGGATTTACAGACAACTACAAAAGGCAAGCCGTATGACCAGTTTATGCATGATGTTTGAAGGCTTACAACAATTGTCAGAACTCAGGAATAAACATTATGACTTGTTATTCTTTACAGGGAAGCACTTTGAGGAAGAGGAAGATGTACGAGGAGTTCCTCAGCAAAGTTTCCATCTTAGGTAAGGTTCACTGTTTATTTAGCTTTTTGACATTTCTGCTCATAATAATAATAATAATAATAGCCACTGTTAACAAAAATTGGTCCACCAGCCACTGTACAGTGCATTCAGACACCTTGACTTTTTCAACATTGTGTTATGTCACAGCCTTATTCTAAAATTGTCTACACACAATAGCCCATAATGACAAAGCGAAAACAGATTTTTAGAAATTTTAGCAAATGTATTAAAAATATAAAAAACAGATATTTACATAAGTATTCAGACCCTTTACTATGAGATGTGAAATTGAACTCCGGTGCATCCTGTTTCCATTTATCATCCTTGAGATGTTTCTACAACTTGATTTGAGTCCACCTGTAAATTCAATTGATTGGATATGATTTGGAAAGGGATATAAGATCCCACAGTTGACACTGCATGTCAGAGCAAAAACTAAGCCATGGGGTCAACGGAATAGTCCGTAGAGCTCCGAGACAGGATTGTGTTGAGGCACGGATCTGGGGAAGGGTACCAACAAATTCTGCAACATTGAAGGTCCCAAAGAATACAGTGGCCTCCATCATTCTTAAATGGAGGAAGTTTGGAACCACCAAGACTCTTCCTAGAGCTGGCCACCCGGCCAAACCGAGCAATCGCGGGACAAGGGCCTTGGTCAGTGAGGTGACCAAAAACCTGATGGTCACTCTGACAGAGCTCCAGAGATCCTCTGTGGAGATGGTTGTCCTTCTGGAAGGTTCTCCCATCTTTGCAGCACTCCACCAATCAGGCCTTTATGGTAGAGTGGCCAGACAGAAGCCACTCTTCAGTAAAAGGCACATGAAAGTCCACTTGGAGTTTGCCAAAGGTACCTAAAGGACTTTCAGACCATGAGAAACAAGATTCTCTGGTCTGATGAAACCAAGATTGAACTCTTTTGACCTGAATGCCAAACGTCGCATCTGGAGGAAACCTGGCACCATCTCTATGGTGAAGCATGTGGTGGCAGCATCATGCAGTGGGGATGTTTTTCAGCTGCAGGGACTGGAAGACTAGTCAGGATCGAGGCAAAGATGAACGGAGCAAAGTACAGAGAGCTCCTTGATGGAAAAAGCACTCAGACTGGGGTGAAGGTTCAACTTCCAACAGGACAACGACCCTAAGCACACAGCCAAGCCACTCCTGCGTTTTCTTCGGACAGGTCTCTGAATGTCCTTGAGTGGTCCAACCAGAGCCCGGATTTGAACCCGATTCGAAAATCTCTGGAAAAACCTGAAAATAGCTGTGCAGTGATGCTCCCCATCCAACAGAACAGAGCTTGAGAGGATCTGCAGAGAAGAATGGGAGAAACTCCCCAAATACAGGTGTGCCAAGCTTGTAGCATCATACCCAAGAATATATATTTATTTTAATCTACCATTCACTCAGATTTTTTACCAGCCAAAATATATTATTTTCTGCTAAAGTTACACAAAAAAACAAATGAGCATGCTTTGTAATGTTTCTAAAATAATAGATGTATTATTCGTAAGAAGAAATGTGGTATTTGTTTCATTACATTTTTTGTGACCTGTCTTTTAACCAAAATATTAGATGACACAAAAAGGCAGGATGTTACCGTGGTAATGCAACTCCAGTCATGTTTGTGCCTGTGAGATTGAGTCTGACAGGTAATAACGTTATCTTTTTTCCCCTAGCAGTTGAAACTCAAACATTGGAAAAACAACCCAGCTTGTGAACAAAACTATGTAAATAGCCAAGAAACACAATGACAAAGTCTCACTTCAGTAGACTTTCGTTTCAAGTAAATTAGACCAACTTTTATGCCTGCGCTTCTAAAAATGAATATTTGACTCAGCTCTTCATGTGCTTACAGCCCCTAGCCAGGCAGTGTTGCAGCGCGAGGTGGGATAGGCTATATAGGATTCATAGTACTTTTACTTTTTAAAGTTATTTTCCCCATCTATGAAACATGGCAGAAATACTTTGATAAAATCTACTGCAGCATTTGACTATAAATGTGATCATACTCGACCATTTTTATTCACAAATGCAAGTGAAATGCTTGCATTGTGGAGGACTGACCACCCGGCAACGTGATTAGTGAAATAGACATCTTACCCACCAATGCCCAAATCTACCCTCCATTTTTCAGGTGGCGGATGTTAATTTTAGGCCCTGATTATAGCCACATGCATACAGTGGCTTTCGAGACACGTTAACAACTCTTCGTCCACCACCTAGGTGTACTGTACAGTGTGTGGTTTCTTTATTGTGATGTCACTTATGTCCCTGTCTTGTGATTCCATCCCCTTAGAGTCTCTGGACAAATGGGAGCGTCTGACGGTGGCAGATTCTCTGGAGCCGGTGCAGTTTGATGACGGACAGAAGATTGTGGTGCAGGGAGAGCCTGGCGACGAGTTCTTCATCATACTGGAGGTATGTACGTCACTCTAGGGTTTTATTTAGTTTGTTTCGGTTCTCCCTACTGAACACTACCCTGATGTTCGTGTTCTGTAGGGCTCTGCAGCTGTGTTGCAGCGTCGCTCTGAGAACGAGGAGTTTGTGGAGGTTGGGAGATTACAACCTTCTGACTACTTTGGTAAGAAGAACCTGCTCAGGCTTCAGCTCTCCCTCTCCCTTCTCATCAACTGTCTTTCTTCATTTGTTTGTATATGCACTATATAAGCCTGAATCTCACATTTTTAAGGTGATATGATGAGAAAAGCACAAAGCTCTAACCTGATTTGGCAAGCCTCTTACATATTTAGATGTTATATTAGCAGAAATTAACCCAATTTGTGAAGCCTGTTTTGTACTGACCATGTACTCCGTTCGTCCAGGTGAGATTGCCCTGCTGATGAACCGTCCCCGTGCTGCCACTGTGGTCGCCCGCGGTCCTCTGAAGTGTGTGAAGCTGGACCGACCACGGTTCGAACGCGTCCTCGGACCCTGCTCGGACATTCTCAAACGCAACATCCAACAGTACAACAGCTTTGTTTCACTGTCTGTCTGAGGGGTTTCCCCTCCCCTGTAACCCCTAATCCCCTGTAACCCCTAATCCCCTATGTAACCCCATAACCCCCCCCCCCTCTTTTAGACCCAGGGTCCACCAATGCAATGTTACTTCAATGTTAATTAATTTGGTCATCCGTTTGCTTCAGCTTTTTTTTTAAACTCATATTCATTTTATGCTACCCATCAGCTAGCCATCCTAGTCACCCATACAGGAACCGTTATGTTAGTTTGTTACATATACCAGCTTCATACAGTATGCCTTCACTGCATTCACTGATATTTATATATATTTTTTACTCTAATTTAAACACGAACGGTGATTAGTAGGGGATTGGCCGAAGTTAGGACAGGCCAATGATAAGATGGGACAATCAAACATGGTGAAGTAAGGATCCATGATGAATATTATGCAGATATTTTGGTTCCATATAAAAGTGTCAAGTTTGGCATTCTCACACAATTATCACATTTTTCCTTTCAGAATGAAAAGAATGCTGGAAGCATAAGGATTCCATCTAATTTCTTATGTAGCTTTCATGTTATGATCTCCTGTTTATCCTCCATTGCTACATTAAATCAAATTTATTTTTTACATTTCTCATATTGTTTCCATTGATTGTGCCATCAATCTAATTCACTATTATTTTATCTAGTTTGAGAGCGTTTGTACAACTTAATGCAACCAGAACGTTTTCTGTTGTACAGCTATCAAACTAGTGCCAAATGTTGATAATTATTTTCACAACTCGGAACCCATAGAAGATTCTTATTCTATAGTCCGAAACAGTGGAACTCAAAACAGGAAGTATCTATCACCATGTTAACACTCACCTCTGTTTGGTTGGTACATTATTGGCTACAATGGGGGGAAAACATGGAGTATTAGTGTATTTCAGTATTCATAATTTTTCAGTATACACCAAATAATTTCATCACAAAAATTCTTTAAACAGAATTATTCTATAGTTATTCAATTATTATTAAAGGTATTATTATCTTTATTGACTGAACAAACTAATGTTACGCTATATGGTTTGGAGTGATGGTAATCTTAAGTATGTTTTAAATGTCTTTTTGTAAATGCTTATTTTTCCATAAATTCTATTTTAGGTGTTCAGTGCCACAGCGTAAATAAATGCTTCTTGTCAACTGACAAAACAGTATGTAGTTGTATTGTGAAAAATGTAAGGGGTTAACCTTTTAAAAGTAGGCGAAAGGGCTTTAAAATAATTAGCATTTTAAGTCTCCAAATTATAGATTGTTTTATGGGTTTAAAGACTTTCAATTATTTCTGTATTTGAGCACTGAAGGTAAACAAGCAAAAGGATCCCAGTGACTGGTGACTCAGAAATCAGATTAAATTGTCTTGCGTTTTAAGATGATATATTTATTTTAAAGCAGCTTTGCTGTTAAAGCTTTGTGAGAATTATTTGAATGTGTTTTTGAAGCAATCTGTGATCTACTTTATGCTCACCTACAGCATAATGTAAGGTGATGAGATGGTGTGAATGAAAGCGTATTCTCAAACTGGTATTCCCTGTGTTGGTCAAACAGTTTCACCCCTTCAATCTTAAGAATGCAATGTAATTCTGACAAATGTATTTAGCATTTCTTTTCCCTATTAACTCCTGCAGAAATCTATAGTCTCAAGGTTGTATTCCTTTGCACTCCTGCCTCACAGCTTGCCCCTCACCCCCTTCTTACAGAAAGTACCTTTACATACGGTAATGCTATTATCCCTTTCTGAGGTGTTCTCCTTGTTTAGGCTCTGTCATGTTTCCTCTCTTAATCTTGTGTACAAAACAGTATGGCTGATTGGATGGATGGATTGACTTGTGTAACCGTTTGTTTGTATGTCCAAACCAATCAACATGATCCTGAGTCGATTGCAGTGTTGCCTACTTGGTCCAAAACCTTTGTCGTGCTTTCAGAATCCGTTGATGTTATGGAATTTTGCAGTCGTCTATTTGCTGACTGTTCAAACTCCCACCAATGATTTGCTTGTGTTTCTTCTGTCACATAGCAATCAACATAGAAGTACTGATGTGGTAAAACACATCACCACAAGATTACTACTAACTAGTAGGCACACTGCAATTGACCCAGTTTGCCTTAGCTTATGTAACCTGGGCGTAGGCACTCCTGCTAGCCCTTCAGCAAGTTTGTGCGGCCTGCAGCAGGCTCTGAGAGCTGCAGGTCATCTGAGGACCATTCTTTTTATATTCTACCCAATGACTGTACTCGGTTTGACTTCCTGTATGTGCAAAGACATTTATCCTTTTGGTATAGATTGTTCCAGATGGCAGTTTAAGCAATAAAAGGTAAAATCACCAGCTGAGTCATTTACTCATTGGTTGTCTGAATATGTCCATACAATAATATTAATGAATAGTCCTAACTCTGGAGGGCAGTGTAGTACCTCTTCTCAATATTCTTCAGTGGTTTCCATTACTTACTATACCCACGTTGATCCGACAGGACAGGACAGGTGAAGGCAAATCTCCAGGAGGGCCTCTTGACATTCTGTTTTATTGGTTCAGTGCATATGAAGAAAAGAGATGAGAAATGGACTCCACTGTAGCCTATTGGTGTTTGGTGAAATTAGATGTTTAACTGTCGGTGGATGAAAGAAAGCCACCCACTTCATTGGAGAGCTCATAAAGTTAGTAAACCCAGAACCCACTCCTGCATGCATTTAAGATCAGTCACTGTTGCACAACCAATAAATGTTCTGAGCGTTTTTGCTGCTGACACCTTATAAAACAGTCTTCCATAAGCTCCCTCCAGCATTGTTGGACAGAAGCCCAACTTCATTTGGTGTGATTTCACTTACTCAGGCTCTTTAAAATAGTTGTGGTTATTCTCCCTCTTCAAAAACATCAGGATGCATTGGATTTGACAACAATGAGAACAGCTCGGAGCAAAAGGTCCAGACATGTTGAGATGAAATGGCATCAAACAGAATGTTGTTTGAAGACAATACTTTGTTTCAGACTAGTTAGAACAAAGGATATGCTGCATGTACACATACAGTACTGTAGCTGTGATGATGATGAGGTATTTATGGCAGGGTGTGTTATGGTTGTGAAAGTGCTTAAAGGGCAGACAGACAGATACCTGATTAAATAGAGACAGCCACCTCTTGATGAGACAGAAAGACACCTGATGAGACAGTCAGAAAGACAGACAGACAGACACCTCCTGATGAGACAGACAGAAAGACAGACAGACAGACACCTCCTGATGAGACAGACAGACGGGCATTAGACGTCTACGTGATATCTGGAAAAACCATGGGCCGTTTCAATGGAGGTTTAATAGGTAACACTTTCCTGTAGGAAGAAACACCTCATACACACACTTTCTTTTTCATCCTTTCTCTCAGTTTGTCTTTCCTTTTAACTTTCACTATGTGTGTCTAATGTGAATCCAGATCAATCAAAACAGTTACACAACAGAAAGTAGAAATGTAAGGAGTATTGAAGTGTCATCATTTCTTCGTATTAAAGTTTTGTTCAAAGGATAACCCCAAATCATAACCTTTATTTACAAATGTATATTTGATTAAATATCTGTTGGCACAAGGTTACTTCACAGAACTGATGTGCAATCATTGAAATGAAATTGAAATGACAGAGTACTGAAGAAGGGTGTGAAATCATGAAAAAGCAGAAATCATCTTAAATTATCCAGTGCTTCTTCCACAGTCATTTGACTCCTTTGACGCACTGATACAGTAGGTCCATTTCAATGCACTGCAAGGCAGAGGGGATCTCCAGAGAGGGTGGAAGGTGACCTCAGGTGACCTCATAGCCCAAGGCCATGTGTGACATTTTGACAGTGCAGGAAAGCAGTGCTGCTGTCTATTGTCAAAGCAGACCGTATCATTCCAAAGGTTTGACTTCAAAGACTAGTTCGGAATGCATTACTCGGTGAGAGGGACCAGACCCTGTGGTTCCTGCTTTTACAGGACAAGGTCACCTGCCATCATGGTCCTCATGCTGTCCTTGGTCTTATGTTACCTCCCCTTGTAGGACTTGGGGATATGTCCAAAATGTCATCCTATTCCCCTATTATAGTGCACTTCTTTTGAATTCCTTGTTAACCTTAGTTACCTCTCCTTGTTGGGCGCAGACACTGGTTTAACAGACTCAGGCATGACGGAGGTATCAACAAAGTCTGTGGTGATCACCTGAGCCTCTCCCAGCCTGCGCACACACCTGTGGACTGTCTTGAGGACGCGCTGCAGCCGGCGGTCCAGGGCCTGCAGGTGGGGCTCAGTAAGGACCGGCTGCAGTGCGTCTCCTCCCAGGGACTCCCTCATCACGTCACTGAGCCTGTAGCGGTCCTGGGAGAGGAGCTGCAGCCGCAGTAACGTGGAACGCTTTATACTGAGAGGTGAGGAGAGGGGGTAGAGGGAGGGGAGGGATGGAGGTGAAGAGGGGGAGAGAGAATGAGGGAGAGATAGGCAGAGAGTGAGACTTGACTCGAGAGTTGCCATGCCATGTTAAATATGAATACAGGTTCAATGTTGGTGATAGTTCATCTGTGTTAGGGACTATAGTGTATGCTCTCCATATTTACATGCAGCACTGTGACAGTGGAGCCAGTATGGACATCTCATCTTGAGAATGCTTCCCGAACCTGAAACACAGGAAGTGATGTCATCATAAGAGAACTAGAAATATTCCATTGTGCAATGACTGAAGTTATAAAGCAACTCTAGTACCCACCCTCTGGCGTTGTCAAAGTGAAGAAGAAAACCTTCATCGCCAAACTTGGTGAAGATCTCATAATGGTGCCTGTCCATGTTACCTGAGGGAGAGTGTCAAGAACAAATATTCACTCACATAGGGCTACAGACAAAAGTAGTGCACTGTAATTTGGAATAGGGAGTCATTTGTGACACAGCGTGTTTATTCAATGTATAGACAAAGGCAGTGCACTACATAGGGAATAGGGTGTCATATGGAACAAGGACAGGGATCCATCAGGGGTGATGGGTGGTCGTACATACCAATAAGGAAGTCAAAGATGGCCATGTCTATGATGTTGAGCAGTCGGTTCCCTGAGTTGTAGGGATACAGCTGCTTTATGGTGTCACAGTACAAGGGGTTCACCTCCCACCTGGTAGAGACAGACACATGCAGATTGTAACAAGATAGTATAACAAGATATTCATTATTCCAAGATGTTCAGTCTGCCATATTACCTTATCAAAATACAGTCAAATGGATAACTTTCAAAATGGAAATGAGAGGCTCCAAAATGGCATTATGGGTAGAGATGACAGTAGGTCTCAGGGTTAAGTAAGGGTTGTATGCATACTCCTTCCTGCCAGTGAAGGTGTATGATCGTATCCACGGGTTGGGGATGGAGATACGAGGGGCGATGCTGAGACCGGGGAGGTAGGCTGACATGGAGCCCTCCAGCAGGTCAGGGCTCCCACACACTGCATACTCCGTCTTACACACGTACAGACACTTAGCAAAGAAACACGTGTTGTTCGCTGTTTGAAAGAGAATATACATAGATATACTGTAGATTAGTTTAAACCATCAGTATTCATCCTCGCCTTTTAATCACAGACTGATTCATTAAGATCTAAGTAGCAGGTGTGTAGACTCTCAAGCCAAATTGTCTTATTATGGAACTATATTGCTCTAGTAGGGTAATGCCTACCTGGAGAGGTAAAGAACACACTCCTTAGGTCCTCATTGTGAGTGGTCAGGAGAATCTCCCCCGTCAAATTCACCAGCCTGCCCACCACCGGGGGTACCCTCCGGAAGTCCAGGATTCTAGGTGAGAGAAAGATAAGAGTCCCATTCTGATGAACGCAAACTCATACATCTTCTACTACTCAGAGTTCGAGAAGAAAGAGTTCCATTCTGAACAGAACAAACAATAGAAAGTCAGATGAACTCATAGCTCCTGCAATCTCTCACCTCAGTTGACATACACAAAGTCACAGGAATTGAATTCAACTTTACAGATTTCTATCCATAATAACGCGAGCCTCTGTAATTGCCTCTGTTCCCCGCGGTGTAGTCTAGCAGTTGTTGACGTGTGGCAACAGCCCCCAGGGCCATATTTACAGTCTGATAGAATTGTGTGTCTCAGTAACAGTCATCAGTGTGTGTATCTGAGACTAAATACTGGAGATGTTATTGAGGTGTTGCATATCTCTCCAGCTGATTGGGCCTTATAATGATAAAGCCTCTGGTACAACACAGAGACAGAGACACAACACACAGACATACTAGACATACAGTATCTAGTCTTAGACAGTACTGTAGTGTACAGTCACAGTGTTCAATTCATGAATGATAACCGAGCATTTAGTCTTTGTTTTATTTCTTTTCCTTTCCACTTTGTGAAATTCGAAATGGACTAAATGGTATATTGTGAGGTCAAAATGTATGGAACGTAATAACTTGATAACTTCTTTGAGCTTTATTAGCCGACACCCATGTACACCCATCCATAATGTTGTCGTGCGTTAAGGTATATCAACCACGTTGACTTGCTGTCTTGTGTGGTTTTGGGTTGATAAGCTGTGACTCAAATGACTGTATGTGACTGATGACTCACTTCAGTTAATGTGCAGTAACCTGGAGGCATGGAGGTTAGAGAGGCTTTACTGTAGACAGCAGTAATCACAAGTCTGTGGAAATTAAATGCTTGGCTTGGGAAGGAGACATGTTGAAATAGTGGAAAGGCCTTAATCTCCCCAAGGCCACTCTTTCACAGTCAAAGGTATACAGAGGTACACATTTTAGGATCTGTTTGTTGGGAGGCAACTTGGGAAATACAGTATGCTTGAAAATCATTCAATTTGAAGGGTTCTTATATGCTTTCTCAGAAAATAGATTGAATCGGCGAGAGAGTTCCAGGTAAGATAAGGTTGAATAAAACAAAGTTAAATAAATATGAGGAGAGTACAGGTTGCCAAGGTTACCTGTCCAGGTGAAAGGCAGCAATCTCAGCATTGTGTCTCTGGAAGTCGACGAAGTAGAACAAATCATCAGGAGTCTCCTGGTCTCTCTGCTGTCTGAGAGAAGGAGATGAGAGGAGAGAGTTGCTAATGAGTGGTTCATATAACTACAGTATTGTTCGAAATATCACTACAAACCAGAGCACTCCCCCTGATTGATTTCCTCAAAAAACAATCACCTCATGGGTTTGAACATGGCCTTGCCATAGTTCTGCATCTTCAGGGCCAGCTTGAGGTGGTATCCACTGGGCTTTACCACTGATACCGAGAAAGAGAGAGAGAGAGATAGAGAAAGAACATGAAAGATAAAGAGAGAGAGACAGTGATGGATCAGAAATTAAATTAACTAAACAAGGCCTTTTCTCTAACCAATCTCTCAGCCAACCACCTGCCCTCAGTTTCTGTGTCTCTCTCGGCAGCTCTTCATCTCATACAGAGAGAAAGCTTGGCAAAGCTAAGCTCGCTAAAAATCCTATCCAAAAAACACATAGTTGGCCGGAAATCTGACCCAAGTTTATTTTGCAGCTCGAATCCTTGGGGTTTCTATTTGATTCTGTTGGATATTATTTTCTCTGCTCTAGATCTGTTTCAGCCTGGACCTGTTCCCAGTGATAAGACCATGACAGAGGCTGTAATGGTTCCACAGATGGAGAACTACACTCAGTAGGGTTTCTCTAGTATGTCAGGGTATTTAGCATACCGTGGCAGAAAGCAAGGCTAACCAGTAACCATAAAGATACACACTTCTCCTCCTGATTCCAGCTGACTCAGCTCAGTCTTCTGAAGTTCTGGCTTATTAATAGTTTACAATCTCTTTCCGCTGTGTTTAACTGGAGGGAAATCAAACAGACACAAACAAGCTTTGAAGTGCAAAGGGAACATTGTCGCTATTTCAACTGTTCAAGAAGAAGTGGTTGAAGCGGGGTTTTTTTCATTTTCTTTTTAAGCGGGACAGAGGAATAGAGGGATTTTGGGTTCTTGGAAGTGTGTTTGTGTTGTTGCTGAGGTTGGAGACACCTGTGTGTTTTTAGGGAGTGTGGTTGGAAGCTCTACAAATCTTGGAATGCAGCCGGCTGCAGGCCCTGTTAGATGAGATTGCTGTGTGTGTGTGTCTGTCTGTCTCTCTGTGAGCGTGTGAGTGTGTATCCATGGTCTGAGTTGTTTGTTGCTGGAAGGTATAGCAAAGCTGTGGAGATTGCCGGTGTGTGGGCTGTTGTAACAACTCCCCACTCTCCTGCTTCATGAGATAAAGCTTTTTAAAGAACACTCTTCCTTTGAACTAAATGAGTCGGTCTCTGCTCTCTGTCTCCAGGGATGTGACTTATGAGGATCTGGAGAGTGTGAGAAATTAAAATGATGCTAATTTATGGGGCTTGGAACCAGATGAAAACAAAAGTCTTGTCAGTCCTGCGACTGGGTGTTCGGTTCTGATAGCACGGCTGAGCACCAAAGGAAATAACAGAGGGAGCAAAACTACAAAAGAACCAGTCATGAAGATGACTGTGTCAACTGATTCTCTCTTTTCTCTCCCTTTTCTCTCCCTGTCCTCATGGGAAACTTTTTTAAGCAAATGGAATGCATCTTAGAACTGTGGTAGCAGGATTGTAAGATGATGTTATATTTATGCACCAAATGGTTGTTTTATTTAATAGAGTAAGGTTCTCTCTCCTTTCTGAGTTAACTGAGAGGAGCCTTTATGGAGCTTGGGCTGGCAACTGATTAAGTGATGGCTTGGTGATAAAAATCTACAGCTGGCGTACCATAGATCAGATGTGGTGGGTGTCACTGAGATAGAGATAGCCTGGAGGAACAGAACAAAGGCCTCAGTAGTCCTAATTATCCTGGCATCTGGGAGACAATACCAGAAGCAGGTGACCACAGGATGAACCCAAAGTGGCTTATGGTGCCCCCAATCTATATGGGGGGAGTTGAAACAGCTATGACTGAGCAATCTTGGTATCTGGTATATAAGGAACAGCATGGTCTGTAAAGGGTACGATCTCGACCCAACAGTCAAGATTGTTGAGTCGACGGTGTAATTATTGCAATAATTAATCGATATTGAATAAAGATGATTGTTTGAAGAAATGAACAAGTCTCTATCACTTGAATAGAATATACCTCCACAGAACACAGAAATCATAGAGGAACAAAACAGAGCAGATACGTAGACAAGACAGCACTGGACCTTACCCCGGGTACAGTCACACGCTCCTTTGAGGGCCTTTTCGTCTTGAGTGTAATCTGCATAAAGACATTTCTGCAATGAATACCTATAAGAATCATATAAATGGTTCAAGCTTCGGGTCCTATAGCACCTGCATGCACTGTTGACAGTGACTATAAAGCAAACCTCATATGAGTACCGCTTATATGAATGGTTATAATGCTCATACAACAGGTCCAACCTGCGCTGATGACGGCGTTGGACTGCATGTCCTTCAGCAGGCGGGTGATTGTGGGGTCCTCGCGGGCATACAGAGCGTAGCGATTAATGCCCAGGTGGAACTTCAGCCAGCTGGCCTCAGGGTCAAAGGTCGCTTGGTGTTCCAGCAACGTTGCTGCCTCGCTGTACAGCTTCATATGCCTGGGGGGGTGAGAGAAGCGGTCAAAATGAGGTCAGAGTTAGGGTATGCAAAACAGTGGAGTTATCCTTGAAAGCCTGTGATACACATACAGTATCAAATCAAATAATACTTTATTGAAAGCGCCTTTAAAAATACACTTGCAACAACCATGGTGAGGACAACAGTTCCTTCACCGGACAAACAATCATCCAAACCTTTAGGATATCTCCACAGAGGAGAATAGAGTCAGCGGTAATCAGTCAAAGACACATGCAGATTATTCTCAGAGGAAAACATTTGTAGTGGCAGCATTCCAGACAAACTAAAGCCTAGTAAACAGTCGCCACCTCTCTCTTGGACTCTCTGACTCCCTCTCGAAGCTTCCGAGCTGTTCGCCCTCACTTAGAAATCCCCCTTCCTTCCTCTCCTCCTCTCCTGACACTTCCCCACAGAAACATACACTTAAAGTAAGGGCAGGAATCACCCCGGATCCAAAGCAAACATACAAACCGTTAAGGAGGTTTGGGAAGCATGTGGCATTGGTGCACCGTTGTGCCAGTTCTGACCGCGGTGGGTGGGAGGGTTGGTTGCTTCTCTACGCTCAAACATCATCAGTTGCTGTGGTCAGATGACAGTAGGGGTCGTCACAGGAAGGCTGACCACAGACCACAACCAGAGACCACAAACCCAGAAACTAGAAACTAGGAACCAAGCGGCTGGCTGCAACACCACATCGCCTTCCTCTTTCAGTGGTCTTGATTCAAACTATTGTTGTATGCCACACACACACACACACCATAAATCGTAGTGGTTGACTTGTAAGCCAGTAAACTATAACTGCTCTATTTCAGCCTCCAAATAAAACAGTCAAAACTTTCCCCAGATGTCCCTATGAAAACCATCCATCCTCTTGTTAAGTCCATTTCTCTTCTGTTAAAAGGCTTTTGCAAGACCCTAAGCCCTGGGGTATCTATTGTTATGTGCCATTTAGAAGTAAGCCAAGGGGGTAGAAATCTCCTCTCTTCATATTTCTTCTGTTTTTCCACCAGTGAAGCCCAAACAGGATCTCTCTGAGGGGAATGCACTGAGCTGTGATGGACACTGTTAGACAGGAGCCAAGACAGCTACAGTCTGTTCAGCTCTCACAGGTTTAAAGGATTTCATCAGGTTTAAGGGTCTTGTTTACCTAGCACAGGGAGATCCAGACATAGACTCTCAAATGATGTTTGAGTACTGGTTCCAGACCACCATTAAATGCTGTTTACAACATCGACTTTAAAGACATTTTATGGGGTTAGTCTTTATGGAAAAATTGCTTGCCTAAGAGAAAACGTTGACGTGCTTATGCTTGAGTGTCTGTGCGTGTGTGTGTGTGTGAGAGAATAAGAGAAAGAGGGAGAAAGAGAACGGTGTGTTTATGCATGTGCCAGGGATCCACAGCCGTAATGTCAGGGACCTTACCCCTCCACCACATCGAAGCCACAGTAGGGAAACACACGTCTCATAACATGTCTAGTCCCACCAAAACTAAATCACAACCATAACAAAACATTGAGAAATATCAAAACTCAGGGCTGTGTGTAGTGTACTCACCTCTCCCAGCGCGAGACCTTCCTCCTGTAATACCCCATTACCTCTTCAGACTGTAACAGTCTCTCTTCTCGCACCAGCTCCGGTGTCTGCATGTTATACAGAGGTTGAGCAAACAGCCTCTCCAGCTTCGAGCCCAACTCTGTAAGGTTGTCCGTAGCTCTGACCCCCATCCCCTGGAGGTCCATGTAGGTGGTGTTGGAGGGCCAGGGGGTGGTGAGGCCGCTGTACCCAGCAAGGGTGAAGTTAGTTCCCCTGGAGGAGGGACAAATGCAGCCTCCATCATCTGGTCCTGGTTGTCTGTGGCGGAGCTTGGGGAGCAGGACGAAGTAGAGGTCAGCAGTGAAGATGGCTGTGAGGGTCACAGACAGGAGCAGACGGTCTCTCCTCAGCATCATAGCGGGAGGATGTGAGGAGACAGAGAGGAAGATGGAGGGGAGAGACAGAAGCGAGACTAGAGAGAAAGACTGGAGGAGAGAGATAGTGGCTAGGGAGAGACACGGGAGAGAACAAGAAGATGTAGAGAGTAACCAAAGAAGTCTTAAAAGACAGAAGAGAGAGACAAATATAATAAACTAGACAGTGAGGCTAAAGAACGAGACCATGGAAGGAGCGAGACCAGAGAGAACAGAGAAATAGAGTAGGTGCTGCTCCACAGTAGACAAGCCGTCACACCGCCAGCCACAGTCTGCAGGTGAGAGGTCAGAGGCTAGATCCGGGTCTCTGTCTGTGTGCAATCCTCCTGGATGAAGGTGGTCAAAGCCCAAAGCATGTGCTGGACACAGTCAATGTTCCAGGTGCTTGGTTCCGTTCTGGCTCAGATCAGATGAGAGACAGTATGTTACTCCAAGTGACAGGTTGTTTAGTGGCTCCAAGCAGAGGCTGTGTGAAGAGAGCGTGTGTCTATCTCTTGTCACAGCAGAATGTAGAGTGCAGTCCAGCTTCTGTCCTCCTGGTCTTGCTCTGACGGTGTGTGTGTGTGTGTGTGTTTGTTACACGCCTGTTGGTGGGAGATTGCAGGTCCAAGTCCAGTGTGTGTTTCCTGGTCACCTCTCGTCCTCCTGAACACATTCCTCTTCATCTGGACCTGGCAAACAGTGTTCTCTGAGAAAAGTGAAAGTCTGTGTGTGTTTGTCTGTGTGTTTGTCTGTGTGTTTGCTTGTACATGTGTCTGAACAGATTTACAAGTCTTTGTGCATGTGGCTGAGTTACTCTCTTTAGGTGTATGTGTGGTGTGTGTGTGTATGTGGTGTATATGTGGTATGTGTGTGTGGCATGTGTGTGCGTTGGTGGGTGTGTTAAGTCAACCGTCTCAGTGGGATTGCCTTGTCTCTGGTCATCTGTCTCCTGCTCTCCTCTCTTCCGTTGGGTGAGTCGGGTGTGAACACAACACTCTCAACACCCTCTCTCCTCTTTTCTCCTCCATTCTCTCTCCTCTCCACCTCTCTCTCGTCTCTCTCCACTCCTCCCCCTTTCCACCTCTTTTATTCTATTATTCTCCACCCATCTCCTGTAATCTCAACTCCTCTCACCTGTTCCTCAGTCAGATCCACTCCCCCTCTTCCTCTCCCCTCTGCTCCTCTCGGTCTTTCTCTCCTTTACTCCTCTGTTCTAGACTGCTCCCTCCCGCCCTCTTCCTCTCCTCTCCATTGCTCCCGCCCTCTTCCTCTCCTCTACACTGCTCCCGCCCTCTTCCTCTCCTCTACACTGCTGCCGCACTCTTCCTCTCCTCTACACACCTCCCTCCTTTCGTCTCTGCTTCACTATGTTCAGCTCCTAGGCACTGTTCCAACAGCACTTTCCTCCCCATCCCACTTCCCATGAACACACACACACGGACACACTCCTCCCTTACTCTGTCATACTTGCAAGAGGGAGAGAGGGAGACAGAGAGAGAGAGAGAGAGAGAGAGAGAGAGAGAGCATGGTGAAGAGAGCTAGAATACGTCTACCCACACAGAGTAAGACAGCGTTGACAGACACTCACACTCATACACTCTTTTTTATGCTTCTGCTGTTTCAGTGGGTGAAAAGGTTCTTCAATGGCACTACTAAAAGTCACAGTAGACAACATTTGTTATTCTAATTCCCTGAGCAGCAAGAAACTCAGAGGGTATTTCCCAGACTCCATCTGTGTGTTGTTGTTACTGTGGTATTTTAGAAACATCTGTCGTGTGTTTGGGCGTGTGTGTGTGTGTGTGTGTGTGGAACTCATTCTCTGAGGGTTTTCACTCTCTCTCTGAGAAGGAGAAAATGGACCCAGACTCTCCTTGATTGATGTTGGAAATTAGCGAAACGCGTCCGTAACCTGACCTTTTAGCTGTTAAAGTGCTTCTGTGTTAAGACACTAAAATGAGTGAAGTGAACACTCGCTAGGAATACCACAACTATGAAAATATGAGCAGCTATTGTTGTTCTAACAAACAAAAAATGTTTGATGTAAAAATAAGCATTTTATTTAGACAGACGACGACCACTCTTTTTCATAACAGACTGAGCTTTCCATTTAATTAAACTGTTGTTTGCATGTGACTCCTTAAAAGGCTATTGTCACAGTCCCCCTAAAATAAACCTTGGTAGCCTGACACTGATAGAGAGAAATCCTTTTTTAAATGATCATATGGGTTCAATTCATAATACCTCCAGATTATCATCTGATAATTCCTGAAATCAACATATAATGTCTGTGTTAGTATGAACCGTGAGTTGTTTACTTGCTTTAAGATAACCCTGTCTGTTTGTGTTCTATCCCTGACACCAACACTGCTCTGTGCCTACTAGAAATGTCCTTTCCCTCTCTCTCCAGAAAACCAAGTGTAAAATAGCACAACTCTGGCTTTGGGGAACATACACAAGGACACACGCAGGCAATTAATAGGGGGAAAATAGAATAAGAAAACAACACAACAAAACTACCCCAGGTTGTACGTCATTGTTTTTACTTCTATAATTAAAATGTGCCGTGATGAAGATGGGATGGATAATATTGTAAAACATGTAATTGTGCTGATAAAGGTTTAGTCTCTACCCTTTTCTTCTTACACAGTGAAGCCTGCGCACTGGGCACACACTGGTTGAATCAACATTGTTTCCACGTCCTTTCAATTAAATGACGTTGAACCAACGTGGAATAGACATTGAATTGACGTCTGTGCCCAGTGGGTGCTGTACTTTATGTACACCTGTCATCACAACTCATCCTGATTCCTGTTATTTGGTCGTTGCGATGATGTCATGAGAACCAGAACATGTTGTGGGAGATGATAGTGCCAAACAGGTCAGACAGAGAGATGGGAAAAATATGGGGGGGGAGAAGGGGAGGAAGAGAGAGAGAGGGAGGGAGCGAGAGAGGGATAGAGAGAGAGAAAGAGATAAGAGAGTGGGGGAAGAAAGAGACAGAGAAATGGGACAGATAAAAACTAATGAAGTAGAGAAAGGACAAGAGAGGAGAAAAAAAGGACACAGCGACTGACCTTGGATGCTCCTTGCAGTAGTTTAGTCAAAGTGGTATCGCATTACCCTTTATGGACGCCAGCCCTGCCATAGCATAGTAACGTTACCCTGTGACAGTAAGGGTAGACTGTGTTTACCCTGTGATAATCTCATTTAAAAAAAGCTGTTATGAAAAGCAAATATTTTTTTACATTATATAACACATTTGAATACTTTATGGTTTATTTCATGTTTTTTGATTCTGGTCGTTTTTATGAAAAAAAATCTAAAAATGGGCTTAAACTGCATTAAAGAAATGAGTACTAGATTGTCCACTTGTCTGAAAAGTCATTATCAGTTAATAGTTTTTACCCAGACTTTTACACATCTTGGACATTTACTTTTGCTTTGTGGACTTAAGGAATGGGAATGACTTGTTGTGTCAGTGTCAAGTGTGAACCTCGTATTTGCATTCACAAAGTGGAGAGAGCTTGCTAGCTAGCTAAATTTAGGGTTTAAAAACCGACCGGCTGAAAAGGTAAGACATATCTTATATATCTTGCTAGATATTTAAGTGATATGTTGCGCTTGCTATTTAGTTGTAAATATGTATGCGAGTGTTATAGCTACTATGGAATACTCGTTTTCATTGTTGTTTTCAGACCACGTTAGCAGCTAGCTAGCTGACTATGCCATGCATTGGTTTGTTTCATTTCAATGTAACATTTCGCTTAGCTATTTAGTTGTAACTCACTATATCTATATGTATCCTGGACATTGTGTTATATTTATAATGTCTGTGATCTGAAAGCCATGCATCAAATTAGCTACTTCACTTCACACTAGTGGCACGGAAAAGCCATGATCATTGGCTCATAGGCAAATCCTCTGGTTAGAACACCTGACAGTCCTGGGAGAGAAGGATGACAGGGAAGAGGGAGAAAAAGAGGGGAGGAGGATAAAGGAGGTGAAGCGTGATATGGGGATGAGAGGGAATGGGAGGAGGTTAAAGGAAGAGTGTGAGGTTCAAAGTTCAGGTTGAGAATACATTTGTCATGCAGGCTGAGGACTGACGTTCGAAGAACAAAACATTTCTGCCATTCTTTGTTGGAATAATTCCCTCTAAGCCTGAGAATCTTTTCAAACCTCTCTTTATCTTGCTCTTTCCATTCCTCCCTCACTGACCATCACTGAGTCAGCAGGTCAAAATCCCTCACTTCAGGCAGAGCATGGCAACAGACACACAACAAACACAGGGAGACAGAGTGAAATAGAGGGAGAGACAAATAGAGGAAGAGAGAGAAGGAGAAATAAAGAAATATGGTGAGAGAGAAGAAACTGCATCCAAACCGTCAGTGCAGAAAAATACATTTTCTCCCCAAAAACCTCTCCGAAATAGAACAGAAATGTTCTTCCTCCTCCTCCGCTCCCTCTTCTACTCCAGTCCTTCTGATCACGGAATATTTGCCTAAAGGATGTGGAGTTATGCTGTAAAATTCCTTCTGCATTGATCATTGGTCTTTTTCAGTTATATTACTGGTAATAGCTATTATAATACTGGTGTAAGTAACCCAGATTTAAATGTCAAGTCCCTTAGCAACCAAATGTGTATAAACCCAGTAACAATACAATGTAATGCAATACATTAATCAACTATAGCTCGGAGGGAATGCTGGTTTGTGACATTTGACCTTGACTCACCTGCACAGCCAGGGCTTGGAAGGTTGTGCACACATCCCCAAACACTTGCCTCCTCTCGCCTTCATCATCCCCATACAGCTGGTGACACAGAGACACCTGGGGGAGAGGGACAGGAGGGAGGGAAATAAGGTTCTGGTTGTAAATGGCAAACAGAGAGAGAGAGAGAGAGAGAGAGAGAGGAAAGTGAACGAGAGAGAGAAAGAGTGGGGGGAGAGAGAGTTCCAAGCTCCTTTGTGTCAGGCTGTGTCTGTAATGCTGTTATTGTTTGTTACTAGTGTAAGTTTCAGTGTCAGTATCAGTGTGTGTCAGTTTCACTGTGTGTCAGTGTGTGTCAGTGTCAGTGTGTGTCAGTGTCAGTGTCAGTGTGTGTCAGTGTCAATATCAGTGTGAGTCAGTATCAGTGTCAGTATCATTATCAGTGTGTGTCAGTATCAGTGTGTGTCAGTATCAGTATCAGTGTGTGTCAGTATCAGTGTGTGTCAGTATCAGTATCAGTATCAGTGTGTGTCAGTGTCACTGTGTGTTAGTATCAGTGTGTGTCAGTGTCAATATCTGTGTGTGTCATTATCAGTGTGTGTCAGTATCGGTGTGTGTCAGTGTGTGTCAGTATCGGTGTGTGTCATTATCAGTGTGTGTCAGTGTGTGTCAGTATCGGTGTGTGTCAGTATCAGTGTGTGTCAGTGTCAGTGTCAGTGTGTGTCATTGTCAGTGTGTGTCAGTGTCACCGTGTGTCAGTGTCAGTGTGTGTCAGTATCAGTATCAGTGTGTGTCAGTGTGTGTTAGTGTCAGAGTGTGTCAGTGTCAGTGTCAGTGTGTGTCAGTATCCGTATCAGTGTGTGTGTGTCAGTATCATTGTGTCAGTATCAGTGTGTGTCAGTATCAGTATCAGTGTGTGTCAGTGTCTGTGTGTGTCAGTATCCGTGTGTGTCAGTGTCAGTATCAGTGTCAGTATCACTGTGTGTCAGTGTCAGTATCAGTGTGTGTCAGTGTCAGTATCAGTGTGTGTCAGTATCAGTGTGTGTCAGTATCAGTATCAGTGTCAGTATCACTGTGTGTCAGTGTCAATATCGGTGTGTGTCAGTGTCAATATCAGTGTGTGTCAGTATCAGTGTGTGTCAGTGTCAGTGTGTGTCTATCAGTGTGTGTCAGTGTCAGTATCAGTGTGTGTCAATATCAGTGTGTGTCAGTGTCAGTGTGTGTCAGTGTCAGTGTGTATCAGTGTGTGTCAGTATCAGTGTGTGTTAGTGTCAGTGTCAGTGTGTGTCAATATCAGTGTGTGTCAGTGTCAGTGTGTGTCAGTGAGTCAGTATCAGTGTCAGTATCATTATCAGTGTGTGTCAGTGTCAGTGTCAGTGTGTGTCAGTGTCAGTATCAGTGTGTGTCAGTATCAGTATCAGTATCAAATTCCCCCTTTATCTCAGCTCGCTGGTCACCATAGCATCACCCACCTGTAGCACGCGCTCCAGCAGGTATATCTCTCTAGTCACCCCCAAAACCAATTCTTTCTTTGGCCGCCTCTCCTTCCAGTTCTCTGCTGCCAATGACTGGAACGAACTACAAAAATCTCTGAAACTGGAAACACTTATCTCCCTCACTAGCTTTAAGCACCAACTGTCAGAGCAGCTCACAGATTACTGCACCTGTACATAGCCCACCTATAATTTAGCCCAAACAACTACCTCTTTCCCAACTGTATTTAATTCATTAATTAATTTTGCTCCTTTGCACCCCATTATTTTTATTTCTACTTTGCACATTCTTCCATTGCAAAACTACCATTCCAGTGTTTTACTTGCTATATTGTATTTACTTTGCCACCATGGCCTTTTTTGCCTTTACCTCCCTTCTCACCTCATTTGCTCACATTGTATATAGACTTGTTTATACTGTATTATTGACTGTATGTTTGTTTTACTCCATGTGTAACTCTGTGTCGTTGTATCTGTCGAACTGCTTTGCTTTATCTTGGCCAGGTCGCAATTGTAAATGAGAACTTGTTCTCAACTTGCCTACCTGGTTAAATAAAGGTAAAATAAAAATAAATAAAAGTATCAGTGTGTGTCAGTGTCAGTGTGTGTCAGTGTCAGTGTGTGCCAGTATCAGTGTGTGTCAGTATCAGTGTGTGTCAGTATCAGTGTGTGCCAGTATCAGTGTGTGTCAGTGTCAGTGTGTGTCAGTATCAGTGTGTGCCAGTATCAGTGTGTGTCAGTATCAGTGTGTGTCAGTATCAGTGTGTGTTAGTGTCAGTATCAGTGTGTGTCAGTGTGTGGCAGTATCAGTGTGTGTCAGTATCAGTGTGTGTTAGTGTCAGTATCAGTGTGTGTCAATATCAGTGTGTGTCAGTGTCAATGTCAGTGTGTGTCATTGTCAGTGTGTGTCAGTATCAGTGTGTATCAGTATCAGTGTGTGCCAGTATCAGTGTGTGTCAGTATCAGTGTGTGTTAGTGTCAGTATCAGTGTGTGTCAATATCAGTGTGTCAGTGTCAGTGTGTGTCAGTATCAGTGTGTGTCAGCGTCATTGTGTGTTAGTGTCAGTATCAGTGTGTGTCAGTATCAGTGTGTGTCAGTGTCAGTATCAGTGTGTGTCAGTGTCAGTATCAGTGTGTGTCAGTGTCAGTATCAGTGTGTGTCAGTGTCAGTATCAGTGTGTGTTAGTATCTGGTAGTCAATGATTTACCCTCTCCTGAATATGTCAACATGGTCTGAACAATCTCTGAGTTTACATGACCTGAAAGCAGAATAATGCAGGGTGTGTGTGTGTGTGTGTGTGTTGGAGTCAGCCTTACCTTAGTGTGTTGAAAGCAGGGCTTTCTTGGGTGCCGACAGGCCCTGTCTGGTTCTCTGGTGTTGGGGCTTCCTCTACAGGCCCTGTCTGGTTCTCTGGTGTTGGGGCTTCCTCTACAGGCCCTGTCTGGTTATCTGGTGTTGGGGCTTCCTCTACAGGCCCTGTCTGGTTATCTGGTGTTGGGGCTTCCTCTACAGGCCCTGTCTGGTTCTCTGGTGTTGGGGCTTCCTCTACAGGCCCTGTCTGGTTATCTGGTGTTGGGGCTTCCTCTACAGGCCCTGTCTGGTTCTCTGGTGTTGGGGCTAACTCTACAGGACTTGCAGGGAGGAAACTGCTTAATGTGTGTGTGTGCCCTTGTGTGTGAGTGTGTGGATGAGTGTGTGTATATTTGTGTGTCTGGAAAGGGGAGCACAGCTAATTGCTTATTTTGGCAGGGACAAGGAAATAGACAGACTGGGAGAGGAAAGTGTAGGAAATGTTCGACACACACATGAGCGCGCACACACACACACACACACACACACACACACACACACACACACACACACACACACACACACACACACACACACACACACACACACACACACACACCTGCTCAGTTCTTCACTTCAATTCCAGCCTCTGGGTCCTGAGTAAAACGTTGACCAAATGTACTAAACTCCTGCTCCAATTCCTGTTCAAGAATGTCAAGAATGTACAGATTCCATGCTTCATAAATCAGTTAAACTGAGGGTGATTGAATTATAGCATCAGGTTTTATTGGGTCTGGCTATGACCTGTCTGGCTTTACAGTAACCTTTCTCCTGTCTCAACACTGCCACTGGACTCCTGTCATAGGGCCACTGGGTGTGCAGGTTTTCATTGTGTGATTTTACTGCTTGCATAAGTTACTTGATGTGGAATAGAGTTCCATGTAGTCATGGCTCTATGTAGTACTGTGCACCTCCCATAGTCTGTTCTGGATTTGGGGATTGTGACGAGACCTCTGGTGGAATGTCTTGTGGGGTATGCATGGGTGTCTGAGCTGTGTGCTAATAGTTTAAACAGATAACTCAGTACATTCAACATATCAAAACCTCTCACAAATACAAGTAGTGATGAAGTCAATCTCTAATCTACTTTGAGCCAGGAGATATGTACATGCATATTATTAATGTTAGCTCTCCGTATACATTTAAGGGCCAGCTGTGCTGCCCTGTTCTGGGCTAACTGTAGTTTTCCTAAGTCCCTCTTTGTGGCACCTGACCACATGACTGGACAGTAGTCCAGGTGTGACAAAACTAGAGCCTGTAGGACCTGCCTTGTTGAAAGCGTTCTTAAGAAAGCAGAGGTGTGATTTATTATGGACAGGAGTTGAGGCTGCTGAAGGGAAGACGGCTCATAATAATGTCTGGAACTGTCACGCCCTGACCTTAGAGAGCCTGTTTATTTCTCTATTTGGTTAGGTCAGGGTGTGATTTGTGTGGGCATTCTAGTTTTCTATTTCTTTGTTGGCCGGGTATGGTTCCCAATCAGAGGCAGCTGTCTATCGTTGTCTCTGATTGGGGATCATACTTAGGCAGCCTGTTTTCCACCTGAGTTTGTGGGATCTTGTTTTTGTTCAGTTACTGTGTAGCCTGCAGAACGTTACGTTCATTTATCTTTTGTTGTTTTTTGGTGTTCATCTAAAATAAAGAAAGATGTACACTTTCCACGCTGCGCTTTGGTCTCATTCCAATGACGGACGTAACAGGAACGGAGTAATTGGAATGGCATCAAACACATAGAAACCATGTGTTTTATTTGTTTGATACTATTCCACTAACTTCATTCCAGCCATTACCAATAGCCTGTTCTCCCCAATTAAGGGGCCATCAACCTCCTGTAATGGACAGACCTCTCCCAATCTACTGTTGCATCAAGATGTTTTGACCATGACAGTTTACAATCAAGGGTTACTCCAAGCAGTTTAGTCTCCTCAACATGCTCAATTTTCACATTATTCATTACAATATTTAGTAGAGGTTAAGGGTTTAGTGAATGATTTGTCTCAAATACAATGCGTTTTAGTTTTAGAAATATTTAGGACTAACTAATATTATATTTAAGACTTATTTCTTGCCACCTGTTCTGAAACTGACTGAACCTCTTTGTTAAGTGTTGCAGTGATTTCACTTGCTGTGGTAGCTGAGGTGTATAGTGTTGAGTCATCTGCATACATAGACACACAGCCTTTACTAAGAGTCATTAGCAGGAAATTAGTAAAGTTTGAAAAAATAAGGGGCCTAGACAGCTGCCCTGAGGAATGCCTGACTCCATCTGGATTATTTTGGAGAGGCTTCCATTAAAGAACACCCTATGTGTTCTGTTAAACAGGTACAGTGCCTTGCGAAAGTATTCGGCCCCCTTGAACTTTGCGACCTTTTGCCACATTTCAGGCTTCAAACATAAAGATATAAAACTGTATTTTTTTGTGAAGAATCAACAACAAGTGGGACACAATCATGAAGTGGAACGACATTTATTGCATATTTCAAACTTTTTTAACAAATCAAAAACAGAAAAATTGGGCGTGCAAAATTATTCAGCCCCCTTAAGTTAATACTTTGTAGTGCCACCTTTTGCTGCGATTACAGCTGTAAGTCGCTTGGGGTATGTCTCTATCAGTTTTGCACATCGAGAGACTGACATGTTTTCCCATTCCTCCTTGCAAAACAGCTCGAGCTCAGTGAGGTTGGATGGAGAGCATTTGTGAACAGCAGTTTTCAGTTCTTTCCTCAGATTCTCGATTGGATTCAGGTCTGGTCTTTGACTTGGCCATTCTAACACCTGGATATGTTTATTTTTGAACCATTCCATTGTATATTTTGCTTTATGTTTTGGATCATTGTCTTGTTGGAAGACAAATCTCCGTCCCAGTCTCAGGTCTTTTGCAGACTCCATCAGGTTTTCTTCCAGAATGGTCCTGTATTTGGCTCCATCCATCTTCCCATCAATTTTAACCATCTTCCCTGTCCCTGCTGAAGAAAAGCAGGCCCAAACCATGATGCTGCCACCACCATGTTTGACAGTGGGGATGGTGTGTTCTGTGTTGCTTTTACGCCAAACATAACGTTTTGCATTGTTGCCAAAAAGTTCAATTTTGGTTTCATCTGACCAGAGCACCTTCTTCCACATGTTTGGTGTGTCTCCCAGGTGGCTTGTGGCAAACTTTAAACGACACTTTTTATGGATATCTTTAAGAAATGGCTTTCTTCTTGCCACTCTTCCATAAAGGCCAGATTTGTGCAATATACGACTGATTGTTGTCCTATGGACAGAGTCTCCCACCTCAGCTGTAGATCTCTGCAGTTCATCCAGAGTGATCATGGGCCTCTTGGCTGCATCTCTGATCAGTCTTCTCCTTGTATGAGCTGAAAGTTTAGAGGGACGGCCAGGTCTTGGTAGATTTGCAGTGGTCTGATACTCCTTCCATTTCAATATTATCGCTTGCACAGTGCTCCTTGGGATATTTAAAGCTTGGGAAATCATTTTGTATCCAAATCCGGCTTTAAACTTCTTCACAACAGTATCTCGGACCTGCCTGGTGTGTTCCTTGTTCTTCATGATGCTCTCTGCGCTTTTAACGGACCTCTGAGAGTATCACAGTGCAGGTGCATATATACGGAGACTTGATTACACACAGGTGGATTGTATTTATCATCATTAGTCATTTAGGTCAACATTGGATCATTCAGAGATCTTCACTGAACTTCTGGAGAGAGTTTTCTGCACTGAAAGTAAAGGGGCTGAATAATTTAGCACGCCCAATTTTTCAGTTTTTGATTTGTTAAAAAAGTTTGAAATATCCAATAAATGTCGTTCCACTTCATGATTGTGTCCCACCTGTTGTTGATTCTTCACAAAAAAATACAGTTTTATATCTTTATGTTTGAAGCCTGAAATGTGGCAAAAGTTCACAAAGTTCAAGGGGGCCGAATACTTTCGCAAGGCACTGTAACTCCCGATACACAATATATTCAGGGGATGTAAAACCATAACACATACGTTGTTCCAGCAGCAGATTATGATCGATAACGTCAAACTGCACTGAAGTCTAACAGCTCCCACAATTTCAGCCAATCATCTGTCATTTGTGTAAGTGCTGTACATGTTGAATGCCCTTCCCTTTAAGTGTGCTGAAAATCTGTTGTTAATTTGTTTACTGTGAAATAGCATTATATCTGGTCAAACACCAATTTTTCCAAAAGTTTACTAAGGGTTGGTAACAGGCTGATTGGTCGGCTGTTTGAGCCAGTAAAGGATGTTTTGCTATTCTTGGTATAGCGGAATTACTTATGCTTCCCTCCAGGCCTGAGGGCACACACTTTCCTGTAGGCAAGATTGAAGAGATGGCAAATAGGAGTGGCAATGTTGTCTACTATCATCCTCAGTAATTTTCCATCTAAGTTGTCAGACCCAGGTGGCTTGTTATTGTTGATAGACAACAAATATTTTTTCACATCTTCCACAATCACTTTAAGGAATTTGGTCAGTTATGCATAGATGTGTAGGTTCAGAATTGGTTGTTGTCATGCCTAAAATGTCATTTAGGTGCTCCAAAGCTCTTTACTATCATTCTTTATATCATTAATCTTTGTTTTGTAGTTCAGTTTCTTCTTCTTCAGTTTCTCTTTCTCCTCCTCTGTCATGTCATTCAGTTGGTCTTTGTATAGAAAACATAGCTGTTGAAAAGTTTGATGAAACTGACATGTAACCTTTAATTATCATTGATATAAATCACTTTCAAGAGAGACTTTGTGAAAAACATTTAGAATAATGATCTCTTTTTTGAAAACCTATGTTTCTAGGGAGCTTAATTGGCCAGCAGACATATAATGACATGTTTTTTTATCCTACACAGCCTATACTGGGGTTGCACCACAGTGACCTCATAACCACTAAAACCAGCACCACACACAGTGTCACTCACATCAGGTCTGTTCTCAGAGATGGTAGTCATTATGCCCTCATAGAACATATTGATGAATAGGTGTGTGTGTGCATGTGTGTGCATGTGTGTGTCTTTTCCTTGGGTTTCAACATCATGGGAAGATTGATGATGTTCTGTTCACCACATCCCCACAACAACAAACGGTCGCTACGGGTGACTCTCTCTGTCCACACACACAGACACACACAGACACAAAAAGACACACACACACACACACACACACACACACACACACACACACACACACACACACACACACACAAAAAGACACAAAAAGACACACATGCATACACACACACACACACACACACACACACACACACACACACACACACACACACACACACACACACACACACACACACACCCTACTGAAAACTGTTGAAACCGAACCAAACTCCATCTGGTTTAACTCAGCTGTGCTTACAGTAAACTATCAACAGAAGTCAGCCATTGTGGTTGTTGAAACAGTTAGCCAATTCATCAGGATGTCTTTCTCATTGCTTCCCATCAGAATTGACACACCCACCCACGCATGCACGCACGCACTCACACACACTCACACACACACACACACTGTGTATACAGTGAGTCTTTACAGTTCAGCCTAGCCCTGTTTTCTATGCCTCCGACAAAGCCTCTCCAACATTCCAACATCCTCATTTATTTGATGCAAATCTCTAATTTTGTGCGTTTTTCCCAGTGCCTTTAAATACACCACGGTCTTACAGAAATACTCTCCAGCCAACAGCGGCACACCAGACCAGACTGCTTTGTTCTGGGGTATTTAGTGATATATGATGGCAGCCTTTTTAGGGTTATATATAAAAGACTACAATCCTCTGCAAAGGAGCAGATTGAGAAAGACTGTGGTAGGCCTAGAGGTTACAAAAATAAGTTACAATAAATGGATCCAACTCAATCTCCCAGGGAAAGGTTTGTACAGTTGTAATGGGGGAACTATTCAATCACTTAAATTCAGCTAGCACATAATGTTCTCCAAGATCCATAAAACAGTAGATGTTAAGAACTTGTGAGTGATGTGTATCCAAATGGGCCATTTATGGAATACTGACAGAAAGAGTACTGCACAGCACCTAAAGACCACTTCAGTTCAGTATCTGTAAGTATGGTAAGTGGCCGCGTCATTGAGGCTGTAATTACTGTAGTTACTGTTCCGAAGGAACCTACATGCCCTCCCTCCCCCATCAACAGTCTGGTGGTCCCATTCACAGGGCCAGAGAGGAAGAAAAGTCACTCTGTGTACACCAGCACCTCCACACTCGTGGGCCCTCCAGGACTGCAGGGGAGGAGGGTGGCTGGAGGAGGGCTGGGGAGGTGAAACAGACAGGTAGACACACCTGAAGATAGAGTACAGTATAAAACACATAAAACAGAGATGAATAAAGAGATGTATCCTAAACTTGCATGTACTGTCCTAAAAACAGAGGTGATGATCCTGATAATACTGTATACCCCCGACCAGAGAGAGACATACTGTACAGTACATACCAGTGGAGGCTGCTGAGGGGAGGACTTCTCATAATAATGGCTAGAACGGAGTATTGTGGCTGGAATGGGGTGAATGGAATGAATTCCATGAATGGATTCCATTCACTCCATTCCAGCCATTATTATGAAGCTTCCTCCCCTCAGCAGCCTCCACTGGTACATACAGTATTCACACACCCACACAAGGACAGAGAACATAAATACTAGCTGTAGTTGTGAAATTTAAGGTGAATAACGTTCTTATTGACTCTTTCTGTAATTTTCATGATCTCCCCCCCCCACACACACACACACACGTGCGCACACACACACATGCCATAGGGCACACGCGCGGCATGAGCACGCAGCCAGGGATCAGATTGGGAACAGAATGGCTGGTTATTAATTTTTACATATTTCCTTATTTAAAAATACAAAAATGCTTGAGGGGCCCCGGTATAGCGCCATGCCTGATGGGTTCTCATATCTGTTGATAGTGATTAACGCTAGACTGGACTGGATGTACAAGGACCGAGGACACTTTATGTTTTTGTATTCTGTCACATTGTGATTATGTAGCAGCTGATGTTGTGACTTCCTGCAAGTCTCTAGGCGGGTGTCACAGAACATTGGTGCTGTGAGATTACAATATAAGGGGCCTGCTTAGAGAAGGAAAGTTAGACTTTTTCTATGATTCTATGCTGGAGGTTGTCTCCCTGTTGCAACTTGTAATTAATCTGAGATATTTTTTTATTAATTAGATCAATGACTGCTCTCCTTTTGTTCACCTGGAAATTCCCACTACAGTAGAGATGGGGGAGTATTATTTTTGACAATATCGCAATATATTTTTGGGCTAGCTGGCTGCACCTGCGCCAAAACTCAGGTATTTTTCCTTCTATAGCTTGTTCGCCATCTTGTTTCTAAATGACAAGCTAACATGTTTTTAGCCCTTTTATTTCCATGACTGATTAAAACTCACTTTCTCATGGCTCTCACATCCCTGCAGAAGACTTGGTGAGCAATATTTTTGGAACATCGAATAGCAATAATATCGCAGTATCGAGTCGCAATACGTATAGAATCTTGAGAATAGCAATACATATTGTATCGGTACCTAAGTATCGTGATAATATCGTATCGTGAGGTCCCTGGAAATTCCCAGCTCTAATAAATAAGTTGATTGATATCATGAGTAATATAATTTGTCTTGACTCCCCATTCCTCTTCGCCTCCACTTGGATGATACCGCACCACCACACAACTGTCATCATAATCACTTTCAGATTTACTACAGCCCACCACTAAACTCTCTCTCTCTCCTTCCTTAGCTACTCCTTTTTTCCTTTTCCCCTGATCCCTGTCCCTCTGCCACCTCCTCTCCCTCCTTCCCTCTCTCACCGTGTGTGTGTTCTGGTTACCGTGTGGGCGACCAGTTTACAGTGAGTGTGTGACCAGGTTACTCCCTATGAGGGGCGCTGTCCTTGACACATACGCACACACATCACATACACAGACACACACACACACACACACACACACACACACACACACACACACACACACACACACACACACACACACACACACACACACACACACACACACACACACACACACACACACACACACACACACACACACACACAGCAGACTCAGAGTGAGTGTGTGTCCCTCTGCAGGCAAACCAAAGGTCTCTGTGTGGCCCAGTTCCAGATGATGACCTCTACATCGTGGTTACCCGTAGCAATGGGCAGGGCAGTGGTCAACCGCCAGGATGTCAGCTCTGTGTTGCTGACCCAACTCCCAAGACATGTCCGCCCTCACATACACATCCTACACCAACACACACAGGACGCCATACTGGAACCATACGTTCACCAAAATAACATACTAATTTGAACCTTGGTGCCAACATGGAATCCATTCAAATTGGAAAACAAACCAGGTTTGCCTCTGTATGTAGTATGACTTTATATCTACCCATCTAGTGAGTGATACTGTGAGTATAACAAGACCCAGAAGTCGTACTTTGAGTCAACCAACTGCACTGTTGGTTAAAAGCATTTCTTTTTTATTATTATTTTTATTTATTTTACCCCCTTTTTTCTCCCCAATTTCGTGGTATCCAATTGTTTTAGTAGCTACTATCTTGTCTCATCGCTACAACTCCCATATGGGCTCGGGAGAGACAAAGGTTGAAAGTCATGCGTCCTCCGATACACAACCCAACCAAGCCGCTTCTTTACACAGCGCACATCCAACCCGGAAGCCAGCCGCACCAATGTGTCGGAGGAAACACTGTGCACGTGGCGACCTTGGTTAGCGCGCACTGCGCCCGGCCCACCACAGGAGTCGCTGGTGCACGATGAGACAAGGACATCCCTACCCTCCCTAACCGGGACGACACTAGGACCTCCCCGGTCGTGGCCGGTTACGGCAGAGCCTGGGCGCGAACCCAGAGTCTTTGATGGCACAGCTGGCGCTGCCCGGGAGGCCCAGAGGCCCACTGCGCCACACGGGAGGCCCAGTAAGTAAGCATTTCATGGTAAGATCTACACTTGTTATATTCGGCGCATGTTACAAATAAAGGTTGATTTGATTTGATTCACTGATATAGTTTACATACACCACCTCTTAGCCAAGTTGTTATAGCATAAAAATGATGTGTTCTCAAAACCCCACCAGGTTCTGCTGATGTCTTACAATAAGAAACCTCAGAACTAAATATGCTATATAAATAGATATTCATTCATGAAAGCTCTCTTGTAAGGAAGGTATGTGTCTGGTACCTCTGAGTGGAACCACATGGAGCAGACATGGTCTGGCGGTAGTGTAAGATAACACTGGTGTTGAGGTGTGGTGGACTCTTTCACCAGAGAGTGCAGTATAGGTGTTTATACTGGCTGGAACACATGCACTTTTCATTGACAAGGAAAATGTGTGTGTGAATGTACCTTAGCCCCTGCAGGATGCTACCCTCCACAACATGGCCTTTGCTCCAGATCAAAACTCCAAACCTACAACCTAATTTTGACCAAAATTAACCTGAGAGATTACTGCTACCAAGGTTTCCTTTTTCCAAGCTATACGGAGGGTGTTCAAGCAAACAAACAGCAGAAACCTGAGGACACCATCCAACCTGGGACTGAGTGAGTAGTGTTTGGTCTGATGCTATTTTGAAAGCCAAGAAGAAAAAGACATTTAAAAAATGAAAAATAAAGTACATTACAATTATATATTTTACTTTATAGGGACTGAATGCTTATTTATGGCTGCCAGGCTTGCAAGGACAGACCAGATATAACTTCAATTAGTACTGAGGTGTGATGTAAAAGGTGTCGAGGCCTTTGGGCCCAACAAGTGGCAGGAATCTTTGAAGCATCCTCTGAAACCCCCTCCTGCTGTTCAAATACCATTCACTGGCATTTTCTACAAGACATCTGCCTCCAGAAATAACAGCTTCTCGATTGGATTCCACCTGGCGATCTGTTCACCATCTGCCCTGGCCTGTCTCCCTCTGTCTGGTACAGGTATCCCCACCACACTCCCCCCTCTTTCCTGAGCTTTCGCTCGCCTCCAGCAGACACACACTGTTGGGGCGAGTGACTCTGAACTTACAATGGCTAGCCCCAAGTTGTTATTTTCTTGTGCATTTTGCTGTTTGCCTTCTGACTCCTGCATGCTTCGTTGACTACAAACTTTCTTTACCCAACTGTGGGACAGACTATGTTTGTTCCCACACTCAGGACTCTGACACTCTATTGGTTACATAGTCTTTTGGCCTCCCATCCTATTCTAACCACGTCTCACAGCTTTGTATTCATGTTACCTGATGAAATTGCTGTACAATATGATCTTGTTGCCATCTGATGCACATTCAGATATCATAAATCAGCACTGCAGAGCTCTCCCTGTCCTATGCCGTGCCTTGACTGTATTACTGTTGATGATATCTGGAAATGTGCATGTACACACTGGCCCACCTACTGTTGCTAGCCACCATTCTGACTTGTGCTCTGATATCTGCTTCACTGATTTCTGCTCTCGTAAAAGCCTGGGATTTCTGCACGTTAACACTAGAAGCTTATTACCTGAAATGGATCAATTGAAAGTGTGGGTTCACAGCTCCAATCCAGATGTGTTGGTCATTACTGAGACGTGGTTAAGGAAGAGTGTTTTGAATACAGATGTTAACCTTTGTGTTATAACCTTTTCGGCAAGACAGATCTTCCAAAGGTGAGGGGGGGGGGGGGGTCTTTACCAAGGCTCACTTTCAGTGCTCAGTTGTCTCCACCAAGTCTGTCCCCGAACAATTTGATTTGCTGGTTTTAAGCATTACACTTTCAAATAGCTCTTTGTTGACTGTTGCTGGGTGCTATCGTCCTCCATCAGAACCGGCCTGGACCCTACCTGTCCTAAGCTCTCTCCTGGCCCCTTACACTAAGTCTGAATTTGTCCTGCTAGGTGACCTAAACTGGGACATGCTTAAACCACCTGACCAAGTCCTAAAGCAATGGGACTCCCTAAATCTTTCTGAGATTATTACCAATCGGACAAGGTGTGACTCCAAACACACAGAAAAGGCTACTCTCCTCGATGTATCCTCACAAATAATCTTGATAGGTATCAGTCTGGTGTTTTCTGTAATGATCACTGTTTTACAGCCTGTGTTCGTAATGGCTGCTCAGTGAAACAACCTGTCCTGATTTGTCATAGACGCATGCTAAAAAACTTTAATAAAAAAGCCTTCAGTCATAAACTGGCCTCTGTAAAATGGTATATAGAATCAGCTTGATCCCCTCTGTCGAAGACACTTGAACCTTCTTTTTTGATATTTTCAGTGGTATTGTTAACAAACACGCCCACATAAAGAAAATTAAAATTAAAAACAGGTTCAGCCCCTGGTTTGACCGTGAACTTGTAGAGTTACTCCACCGCAAGAATTACATTTTTCGAAAGGCTCGGCACACACATACTCAGACTGACTGGCTCTCGTTTAGGCAAATGAGAAATAAGTGCACTCAGGCTACCCGGAAGGCCAAAGTTAATTACTTTAAGGAGCAGTTCTCTCTCTGTGGGTCTAACCCCAAGAAGTTCTGGAAAACAGTTAAAGACCTGGAGATAAACCCTCCTCCTCACAGCTGCCCATGTCTCTTAATGTTGATGATGTGGTTGCTACTGACAAGAAGCACATGGCTGAGCTCGTTAGTCACCACTTCATTAACTCAGGATTGTTATTTGACTCAGCCATGCCTCCTTGCCCGTCCAAAATGTCCTAATTTCCCACCCCTTCTAATGCGACTATCCCCGATGCTTCTCCCTCTTTTTCCCCTACCCCACTACAAAGTTTCTCCCTGCAGCCAGTCACTGAGTCCGAGGTGCTAGAGGAGCTCCTTAAACTTGACCCTCAAAAAACATCTGGGTCAGATGATTTAGACCCTTTCTTCTTTAAGGTTGCTGCCCCTATCATCGCCAAGCCTATCTCTGACCTTTTTAACCTGTCTCTCCTTTCTGGGGAGGTTCCTATTGCTTGGAAGGCAGCCACGGTTTGTCCTTTATTTAAAGTGGGAGATCATACTGATCCTAACTGTTATATGCCTATTTCTATTTTGCCCTGTTTATCAAAAGTGTTGTCAAAGATCAACTGATTGGCTTTCTTGATGACTATAGTATTCTCTCGGGTATGCAAACTGGTTTCCGCTCAGGTTATGGATGTGTCACTGCAACCTTAAAGGTCCTCAATGATGTCACCCTTGATTCTAAGCAATGTTATGCTGCTATTTTTATTGACTTGGCCGAAGATTTTGATACGGTAGACCATTCCTATCCTTGGGCCGGCTAAGGAGTATTGGTGTATCTGAGGGGCCTTTGGCCTGGTTTGCTAACTACCTCTCTCAAAGAGTGCAGTGTATAAAGTAGAGGTCGACCGATTATGATTTTTCAATGCCAATACCGATACTGATTTATTAGAGGACCAAAAAAAGCAGATATCGATTAATCGGCCAATTTTTTATTGTATTTATTTGTAATAATGACAATTACAACAATACTGAACGAACACTTATTTTAACTTAATATAATCCATCAATAAAATCAATTTAGCCTCAAATAAATAATGAAACATGTTCAATTTGGTTTAAATAATGCAAAAACAAAGTGTTGGAGAAGAAAGTAAAAGTGCAATATGTGCCATGTAAGAAAGCTAATGTTTAAGTTCCTTGCTCAAAACATGAGAACATATGAAAGCTGGTGGTTCCTTTTAACATGAGTCTTCAATATTCCCAGGTAAGAAGTTTTAGGTTGTAGTTATTATAGGAATTATAGGACTATTTCTCTCTATACGATTTGTATTTCATATACCTTTGACTATTGGATGTTCTTATTGGCACTTTAGTATTGCCAGTGTAACAGTATAGCTTCCATCCCTCTCCTCGCCGCTACCTGAGTTCGAACCAGGAACACATCGACAACAGCCACCCTCGAAGCAGCGTTACCCATGCAGTGCAAGGGGAACAACTACTCCAAGTATCTGAGGGAGTGACGTTTGAAACACTATTAGCACGCACCCCGCTAACTAGCTAGCCATTTCACATCGGTTAAACCAGCCTAATCTCGCTGGCAATGCTTGAAGCATTGCGAAGAGCTGCTGGCAAAACGCACGAAAGTGCTGTTTGAATGAATGCTTACGAGCCTGCTGCTGCCTACCATCGCTCAGTCAGACTGCTCTATAAAATCATAGACTTAATTATAACATAATAACACACAGAAATACGAGCCTTAGGTCGGCAGGGTAGCGGCAGGGTAGCCTAGTGGTTAGAGCGTTGAACTAGTAACCGGAAGGTTGCAAGTTCAAACCCCCAAGCTGACAAGGTACAAACCTGTTGTTCTGCCCCTGAACAGGCTGTTCCTAGGCTGTCATTGAAAATAAGAATTTGTTCTTAACTGAATTGCCTAGTTAAATAAAGGAAAAATAAAAAGGTCATTAATGTGGTCGAACCCGGAAACTATCATTTCGAAAACAAAATGTTTATTATTTCAGTGAAATACGGAACCATTACATATTTTATCTAACGCAGTGGTTCTTAACCTGGGTTCAATCGAACCCCAGGGGTTCGGTGAGTCAGTCTCAGGGGTTCGGCGGAGGTCAAGACACACATCGGACTCATATGATTCGTGATGACACGCCCCGCTTGGCCATCATTGGCTGTAGGTGATCACGCTACATCGCTTGGCCTATCTGTGCTGCAGGGAATTTGGTGCGCTCAGTAGTCGACTTGTGACTGTCGTGATGGTACGTCTTGTGTCTTGTGATTTCTTTATTAATATTTTTATCCCTTCATCTTTAATTACGTAAAATTCTGGCAAATTAGATCGCAATGAGCCAGGTGGCCTAAACTGTTGCATATACCCTGACTCTGCGTGCAATGAACGCAAGAGAAGTGACGCAATTTCACCCGGTTAATATTGCCTGCTAACCTTTCTTTTAGCTAAATATGCAGGTTTAAAAATATAGACTTCTATGTATTGATTTTAAGAAAGGCATTGATGTTTATGGTTAGGTACACGTTGGAGCAATGACAGTCCTTTTTCGCGCATGCGCACCGCATCGATTTTATGCAACGCAGGACACGCTAAATAAACTAGTAATATCATCAACCATGTGTAGTTATAACTAGTGATTATGATTGATTGATTGTTTTTTTACAAGATACGTTTAATGGTAGCGAGCAACTTACCGTGGCTTCTTACTGCATTCGCGTAACAGGCAGGCTCCTCGTGAGGCAGGTGGTTAGAGCGTTGGACTAGTTAACCATAAGGTTGCAAGATTGAATCCCTGAGCTGACAAGGTAAAAATCTGTCGTTAACTGCCCCTGAACAAGGCAGTTAACCCACCGTTCCTAGGCCGTCATTGAAAATAAGAATGTGTTCTTACTGACTTTCCTAGTTAAATAAAGGTGTAAAAAATAATAATAATTTAAATCTGCAAAATCGGCGTCCAAAAATACTGATTCCGATTGTTATGAAAACTTGAAATCGGCCCTAATTAATCGGCCATTCCGATTAATTGGTCGACCTCTAGTATAAAGTAAAAAAATCTGCTGTCTCAGTCACTGTCTGTCAACCAAGGGAGTACCCAAAGGACTCGATCCTAGGCCCCACGCTCTTCTCAATTTACATCAACAATATAGCTCAGGCAGTAGGAAGCTCTCTCATCCATTTATATGCAGAAGATGCAGTCTTATACTTAGCTTGCCCCTCCCCAGATTTTGTGTTAAATGCTCTACGACAAGGCTTTCTTAGTGTCCAACAATCTTTCTTCTGAAAACCTCCAAAACAAAGGTCACGTGGTTTGGTAAGAAGAATGCCCCTCTCCCCACAGGTGTGATTACTACCTCTGAGGGTTTAGAGCTTGAGGTAGTCACCTCATACAAGTACTTGGGAGTATGGCTAGACGGTGCACTGTCCTTCTCTCAGCACATATCAAAACTGCAGGCTAAAGTTGGTTTCCTCTATCGTCCTCTATCGTAATCACTCCTCTTTCACCCCAGCTGCCAAACTAATCCTGATTCAGATGACCATCCTACCCATGCAAGATTACAGAGATGTAATTTATAGATCGGTAGGTAATTGTCCTCTCGAGCTGCTAGATGTTTTTTTACCATTCGGGCCATCTGATTTGCCACCAATGCTCCTTATAGAACACTCTATACTCCTCTGTAAACTGGTCATCTCTGTATACCCGTCGCAAGACCCACTGGTTGATGCTTATTTATAAAACCCTCTTAGGCCTCACTCCCTCCTATCTGAGATATATACTGCAGCCCTCATCCTCCACATACAACACCCGTTCTGCCAGTCACATTCTGTTAAAGGTCCTCAAAGCACCTTTTTCAGTTGGCTGCAGCTAGCGACTGGAACGATCTGCAGCAAACACTCAAACTGGACAGTTTTATCTCAATCTCTTCATTCAAAGACTCAATCATGGACACTTGCTGACGGTTGTGGCTGCTTTGTGTGAGGTATTGTTGTCTCTACCTTCTTGCCCTTTGTGCTGTTGTCTGTGCCCAATAATGTTTGTACCATGTTTTGTGCTGTTACCATGTTGTGTTGCTACCATGTTGTTGTTATGTTGTGTGGCTACCATGCTATGCTACCATGCCATGCTATGTAGATCTCTCTTTATGTAGTGTTGTCTCTCTGGTCGTGGTGTGTGTTTAGTCCTATATTTATATTCAATACATTTTTATTTTTAATCCCAGCCCCCATCCCCGCAGGAGGCATTTTTTTGCCTTTTGGTTGGCTGTCATTGTAGATAAGAATTTCTTCTTAACTGACTTGCCTAGTTAAATAAAGGTTAAATAAAAAATAATAATAATAAAGGAGGTCTTAACAGATACTTGGAGAATGTATCCTGCTTTTCTCCTTTTCTTAAAATAGTTATCAGACATCAGTAACATGGTTGGATGGGTGAAAGCACAGGCTCCACTGCATAAAGCTACAGTTGCTTTTACCAATCCAGGTTGTCAGTTCAGTGATAACAAAAAAATATGGAGAGAGATTAATTGATCATTTGCAAACAGGGTCCTTGAGAAGTTCTGGTTCTGTTGCGTGTTCCAGTGATGAGTCTTCTGTGGGAGGAGTCTATCCCCATCTCTTCCTCTCCGTGAACACTGGTGATCTTCAGACTCAAGAGTCCCTATTTCTACGTCCCACAGTGATACAGACAAGTCATTACATCCGGCGATGACCTACACACACATAGAAAAACACACGATACACACACACACAGATGTAAACAGGCACGCACACACACACACACACACACACACAGACATAAACACACACATACAGTATGCACACTCTCGTGTGTTTATGTGTACATGTGACAGTGTATATGTGTATAAGATTCCATACACTCCTGTTTCAGTGTGTGGTTGTAGAGGGCACAGGAGAGGGGGGCACCACGGCATTGTCTCCCCTCTCCTCCTCCCTCCTCCCAAACTCTCATATGCAGATAACATCTATGCTGGCTGGGTGGCATACAGGTTTTTAGCAAATTTCCGAAAAAGAACCCTTCACAAAAGATAGTGTCAAATCCCTTTTGTCTCTAATAGTGCTGAGATGTCACGCCCTGACCTGAGTATTCTTTGTTTTCTTTATTGTTTTGGTTAGGTCAGGGTGTGACATGGGTTTTGTAGGTTTATGGGGTTGTTTATCATCTGGGTGTTTATATATATCTATGGTTGCCTAGATTGGTTCTCAATTAGAGGCAGGTGTTTATCGTTGTCTCTGATTGGGAACCATATTTAGGCAGCCATTTCGTGGGTTATTATCTATGTCTATGTCTAGTTGCCTGTGTCTGCACATTTAGATTATATAGCGTCACGTTTGTTTGTTGTTCTTGTAAGTTTGTTTCAGTGTTCTTTCTTCATTAAATATAGAACATGTGTTCATATCACGCTGCGCCTTGGTCGATTGATCCAGGGAGAGTGCCAGAGCCTGCATGGGATTCTTTGGAACAGTGCGAGGAGGGATACAGGAGAATGGAGGAACGACGAAGATATAAGGGTACACGGCTAGCACGGAAGCCCGAGAGGCAGCCCCACAAATTTTTTTTGGGGGGGACACGCGAGGAGATTGGCTAAGTCAGGTAGGAGACCTGAGCCACCTCCTCGTGCTTACCATGGGGAGCGTGTAACTGGTCAGGCACCGTGTTATGCAGAGATGCGCACGGTGTCTCCAGTGCGCATTTCTCGCCCCGTGCGCTATATTCCAGCTCCTCGCATTGGCCGGGCTAGAATGAGCATCCAGCCAGGACGGGTTGTTTCAGCTTTACACTCCAGACCTCCAGTATGCCTCCACAGCCCAATACATCCTGTGCCTGCTCCCCGCACTCGCCCTGAGGTGCGTGTCCCCAGCCCAGTACCACCAGTGCCAACACCACGCACCAGGCTTCCTGTGCGTCTCCAGAGCCCTGTACTCCCTGTTCCTGCTCCTCGCACTCGCTCTGAGGTGCGCGTCCCCAGCCCGGTACCTCCAGTGCCGGCACCACGCACCAGGCCTATAGTGCGACTCGGCAGTCCAGTACGCCCTGTTCCTTCTCCCCGCACTCGCCCTGAGGTGCATGTCTCCAGCCCGGTACCACCAGTGCCGGCATCACGCACCAGGCCTACAGTGCGCCTCGCCAGTCCAGAGCGTCCGGCAACAGTACCCAGTCCAGAGCGTCCGGCTACAGTACACAGTCCAGAGCGTCCGGCTACAGTACCCAGTCCAGAGCGTCCGGCAACAGCACCTAGTCCAGAGCGTCCAGCAACAGTACCCAGTCCAGAGCGTCCGGCAACAGTCTACAGACCGGAACCTCATACGACGGGCCGTAGACCGGAACCTCCTACGACTGGCCACAGACCGGAACCTTGTATGTCGGGTCACAGTCCGGAACCTACCACGACAGGTCGCAGTTCGGAGTCTACCACGACGGGTCGCAGTCCGGATCCGCCAAAGTCTCCCTCCAGTCCGGATCCGCCAAAGTCTCCCTCCAGTCCGGATCCGCCAGAGTCTCCCTCCAGTCCTGAGCCGCCAGAGTCTCCCTCCTGTCCTGAGCCGCCAGAGTCTCCCTCCTGTCCTGAGCCGCCAGAGTCTCCCTCCTGTCCTGAGCCGCCAGAGTCTCCCTCCTGTCCGGAGCCACCAGAGTCTCCAGCCAGCCAGGAGCCGCCAGAGCCGTCAGCCAGCCAGGAGCCGCCAGAGCTGTCAGCCAGCCAGGAGCTGCCAGAGCCATCAGCCAACCAGGAGCTGCTGATGCCGCCTGTCACGCCGGCGATGCTGGAATCTTCCTCCTGTCCGGAGCTGCCAGAGCCACTCCTCAGTCCAGTGACACCCTCTACGATGATCTTCAGTCCGGGGTCCGCTGCGAGGGTCCCCGCTCCAGAGGCGCCACCTAAGTGGGCCAAGACTGAGGTACGTCCTGCACCCGAACCGCCACCGTGAAAAAGGCCCACCAGGACCCTCCCCTTTAGATTAGGTTTTGCGGCCAGAGTCCGCACCTTTGTGGGGGGGTACTGTCACGCCATGACCTGAATATTCTTTGTTTTCTTTATTGTTTTGGTTAGGTCAGGGTTTGACATGGGTGATGTATGTGTTTCTCTACTGTCTAGGGGTTTTGTAGGTTTATGGGGTTGTTTATCATCTAGGTGTTTATATATGTCTATGGTTGCCTAGATTGGTTCTCAATTAGAGGCAGGTGTTTATCGTTGTCTCTGATTGGGAACCATATTTAGGCAGCCATCTTCTTTGGGTATTTCGTGGGTTATTATCTATGTCTATGTCTAGTTGCCTGTGTCTGCACATTTAGATTATATAGCGTCACGTTTGTTTGTTGTTTTTTCAGTGTTCTTTCTTCATTAAATATAGAACATGTATTCATATCACGCTGCGCCTTGGTCTCCTCTTTACGACGATCGTGACATGAGCAATTAACTGAAATGTCAGTTATTTTCCTACGTCGGTTCAATTATTTGAAACCATTTCTTTCCTTTTTTTCTGAAGTCAATGCTCACATTGCGCTGCAGTTTCTCTAGAGATGAATCAGATCATTGCCGAACTTTGAGATTTAGTAAGGAGTTGTAGTTTCCAACAGGCCAATGTTCTACATGGTTTAGCACAGAAAAGTTAATAATTAACTACAATGAAGCGGTTCCACAGTCTGACCGTAGGGTCCAGACCACACGTCACCAACTGGTTAAGAGATCTGCTGAAGTCAAAACAGGTCACACCCTGCAGAGGAGGGAGAGGGGGGGGGGGGGAGAGCGAGAGCAGGAAAGAGGGTGGGGGAGGAGAGGGAGAGAGAGGGTGGGCGAAGGAGAGAGAGAACAGCAGAAGAGAGACAGACATAGGGAATGGGAGGTTAGGATTTATGGGTTACTTAATAAAATGTAGCATAACTAAAAATTCTAAAAATACTTCCTTTCCTATTAGTTTATAATTGGGAACTGTTGAGGATGGCTTCATTGTTCAACTGACCAAAGCTAGACAGTTTATTGCAGCACAAAATGTGCCCTCTCAGAAGCCATAACGACTAATAGAAAACATCCCCTCCCACTTGAATTACTTCTTCACATGTTTTCTCCCCAGTAAAAGCCATTACATATATATATATTACATTGGTTATAGGGTGGGAGTCAACGACAGTGAGCAACATCTAATTTCTAGATAAAACACAGTTATTACTCAAAATAATTCTGACCAGGTGAGTTTCATCATTCTGCGGTGTGACGGTTGATCTCTGATGTTATTCATTACTCTCCATGACTACGTGTAGATTGCTACCATGAGAGAATCTGATTATGTCAGAGTTGACATTTCAACTTGACCTGGGTCAAGGTCACTCAGACCTTCTCTGTCTATTAAAACCCAACCTTGAGTGCTGTCAAAATCTGATAAAGAATGAGGCTGTGTGGTACAATAACAGCTACCCACTGCTTTTTGTATCATTCAATAGAAATGGTGGCACTTTATACCTTGCTTACTCCATAGTAACAACACAATAAATATGCATAATAATTGATTTCCCACACTTAGGGTTTTCTCCTGAGTGAGACATGCATGATGAATACTGAGGAGGCTTTGCTGATCCTGTTGATTGGTTCCTGTTGGACTGCGGAGATTTTTTGGTAGAAGTCACCAATATCCTGGTAGGAGACATGTTCTCACCCATAATGCCAGTTAACCAATTTGTATCCTGTCACCAACCCTGGTCCTGGAGAACTATGGGGTGTAGCTCACTTAGGAAAGAAGCCTGAAAAACACCATACCCTTTTGGTCCCAAGGAAGGCATGCTAACCACAGTGCCAAGACAAATAACTCCCTTGGAAGAGCTTGTAATGCAGCAAGCAATTATACAGTCATTGCAAGGTGTGCAGGGTTTTGTTCTAGCCCAGCACTAAGTAAATGGAGATAATGAGGCCTACCTGCATGTAGATTCTCTTCGGTGGTTGTCCTTACTGAAGGGGCTCTCAAACAGCCCAGTGTGATGTTTGAGGAACCATAACAGATGGACCCCTCCCCTCTCATCTCCCCATTGCAGAAAACAGTGCAGCCCTGGTGACTGGGAGGAATAGTGGCCAGATTGGTCAAATGTTCAGATGGGACATTTATTTTAGCACAAAGAGAATTAGGAATTTCAGCTGTACATTTGTGTCATACCAGTAGCAGAGAGAGATTGGGACATTACTGACAACAAGATACACTCAGTCAAAAATGGAACTTCAATCTATCAAATCAAAAGCAAAAGTTACACTTTGAGTTTTTTTAAAGTTAACAGTTAAAAGTCAGCTAGACACCAAACAAGTGGACGACCTTAAAGCGGCTGGTCGTGGACACGTCAACAAAGTGGAGGTCCCTGCTGCTGGTTGCTACAGCGTCCTTGTGGACAATGAGCATGTAGACCAATCAGTGGTCCAGCCCCTGAACCTCCTTCTGTTAACCCCTTCCTCTGCAGGGTCTCCAGCCAGCTGGGGACATACATAAGATTCTGTGTGTTTGGTGTGTGTGTCTGCTAACTCATTCACACATTATCCCACTCACCTTCATAGTCTAGAGGACATGTAGTCAGCGGTTCCACAGAGTGGGCAGCCCCTCTTTACTGACACAGATGTAATGGAGTGGGGGGGTAGAGCACCTCTAGGCCTGGAGGTGTTGTCTCTCTCTCTCTGCACTTCTGTAGCAGGCAGCTACACAGCTCCTTCCACTCACATGACACGTCAATCTATAAGAACAGCAGGACATTGGTGTGAACGAGAGTTAGTTCTCAATAGACTTACTTGATGAAATTGGGTAAACAAACAAACAAACAAACAGCAAACAGTTAAAATATACATAACAAAGGGTTATAGTTAACATCAAATCAAATGTATTTATATAGCCCTTCGTACATCAGCTGATATCTCAAAGTGCTGTACAGAAACCCAGCCTAAAACCCCAAACAGCATGCAATGCAAGTATAGAAGCACGGTGGCTAGGAAAAACCAAGAGAGTAACCAGGCTATCAGGGGTGGCCAGTCCTCTTCTGGCTGTGCCAGGTGGAGATTATAACAGAACATGGCCAAGCTGTTCAAATGTTCATAAATTACCAGCATGGTCAAATAATAATAATCACAGTAGTTGTCGAGGGTGCAGCAAGTCAGCACCTCAGGAGTAAATGTCAGTTGGCTTTTCATAGCCGATCATTAAGAGTATCTCTACCACTCCTGCTGTCTCTAGAGAGTTGAAAACAGCAGGTCTGGGACAGGTAGCACGTCCGGTGAACAGGTCAGGATTCCATAGCCGCAGGCAGAACAGTTGAAACTGGAGCAGCAGCACGGCTTCACATGTTACCTCATTAAAGACCCTTTCCATCCATCCACCCTGGCTGTCTGGACCAATCACAGAACTCATCCCTCCTTCTCCTCCTCCGTCTCACCTCTCCAACTCCGCCGGGACCCTTGTCCGAGGGTGTGTGATTGGTAACTGCGTCCCTCAGCAACAGTAAGTGTTCTAGTCTAGTTCTAGGGCTCCCAAGTGGCGCAGCGGTCTAAGGCACTGCATCTCAGTGCAAGAGATTTCACTACAGTCCCTGGTTTGAATCCAGGCTGTATCACATCCAACTGTGATTAGGAGTCTCATAGGGCGGCGTACAATTAGCCCAGCGTTGGCAGGGGTAGGCCGTCATTGTAAATAAGAATGTGTTCTTAACTGACTTGCCTAGTTAAATAAAGGTTAAAAGTAAAACATGTTTTGTTCTAGTTCCTCCTGAAGACAGGCATTCTGGCCTGCATCCCTGTAAATGGGAAATATTTACTGTCCCATTGCAGTAGACACTTTAGATACATATGAAACAGTCAATTATAGATAGGCACAACGTGTTTATTGGATAGATATAAATTCCATAAATACTGTAGTGGCCATTCTGTAAGGCACAATATGAATGCCTTACAGAATATGAACATGTAGCACTCCCCTCTGGCAGCAGTAAGACTGCACACATTGTGACCAATTTCAAAGACTAGAGTAATTGGATCCAGATAACTAACCAATTTCATGTGGTAGGCCTCCTTGAAATTACTGTGTGAAACTCACAAAAAACTCATGAGCTAAAAAGCGTTGTCGTATTGAGGGTGAAACTCAAGTTTCCTTGTATTATATGTATTTAAAGTGTACTTGAAGAGAGACTTCACGGTGTGAGGGAGACTGCTAGGCATAGGGGTGCCCCTAAACCCCCGTCTTGTGTGTCGCCAACCATGATGAGGACAGGCTTGTTGGTCCAGTTGCCATGGTAAACCACGGGACAATCAGTCACATCTCCACATTCTCCTCTCTCTTCCTGGTTAATCTAGGCATGCATGAGTGCTCCTTTTAGATCAGGGGCAGTTCTCGCAATCAACCCACCGGCAGGGATATGCAGTCAATGAGACAATGAAACTGTTTCTACTCCAAAAGGTTTTGGAATTAGAACTAAGATGTATATTTGCTCTACTCAGAGAGCTAGGTTTTTCAAAAACATGTTGATATCTTGATTTTCTGTAGAATGAAATCACAGGATTCACACCCACAAAACTGAACTAGAATAGAGAAGATGAAAGGTATCTAAACACAATGCTAAACATGAAATGTGTATATAGACTAGACAGCATTTATAACTTCAACACTGATCTAAATTACAAATAGATAGCCTAACAAAGACCCAATCACAATAGAGTATAAAGTGCATTCTCCTTCTTATTGTTCTTAAAACATTTTTAAAAACTCACCAAGAGCTGCTGTCTCTTAGGTCATCCATTCCTACACACCTAACCTTTCTGTCTGTCCTTCAAATGAGAGCTAAGTCGATTATGTGCTGCTAAACAGACTGAAATTTCACTCTGAACCAAGCTCTAAAAACAACCTGTCATACATTTACATTTTCCCTCTGGAATCTTCCTTAGATGTGCTCCTCGTGAGCTTGTGGCACAAGTTCCTCTGTTTGTGTGTCCGAGTGAAGGATGCTGAAACACAAACTGAACTCAGTTCCTCACAACAGCCTAAACCCCATCTGAGAACTCTTTCTTTCCTCCTCTGGGTTTAAATAAGAGTTTTTGTCTCTCTCTCTCCCTCTGTCTATTAGGACAAACCCAATTTCAGGTCAAACAAAGCTGCTTATTCTCAGACAGGTGTGGAATGCTCAGATCCACAGATCAATATGTCATCTGTAACACACAACTTCCACCAACATGCTGACGCATTTGTTTACAAGGTTGTAAAGTTACTTCGGTTTTCAAAGGTGAAATTCATTTCAAAGAACAGGCCACTAAGTGTTATTATTTTCAGGATTTGATCGACTGAAGAACAACTGAAGCACTTAATCAGAAGAGATGACGAAAGTCAGATCTTTTGAGATGTTTCTGATTCAAGCAGCCACAGCGAACTATATAGCTAGCTATCGCCCAACAGTCTGTGGCTGGTTGATAATGTAGCTAGCTAGTTTTAAGATTAAGTATGAGATCACTTTATTGGTCAATTGCACACAAGGTCCAAATTAAATTTGACTTCCGCTTTTAACCCAACCCCTCTGAAAGACATACATACATGTTTTTTGGAGAGGTGCGGGGGCTGCCACACTGGGCACTGTTGTTGTGGGGGGTTGTGCATTGCTCAAGGGGCACAACAGCAGGCAACATCATTTAGGATTTTGATACTCTCCGGTTGCCAGCTCACTTCCTGACAGATTATTCCTGTCAGACCTGGGATTCGAACTGGCAACCCTCCTGTTGCTGTCTCTCTGCACTAACTGCTAGGCTACCTGCCCCTATTAACATTACTTTCAGTTTATAGATGTTGAACAAAACGAGCGACTAAGCAACAACTGAGCCATTTCTTTAGAAAACATGATGAAAGGCAAGCACAGACAGAGTCTATAATGTTCCAAATTGAGCGCCAAGACTCCTCCATCGCGCGCGCTTCTCAAAACTACACGTAACGACATGCACTGCGCTTACGTACATATCAATCCGACGTGAATCCCACTTCCTGGTTACCTTCCAGCTAACTCAAAAAACTTGCACCAGTCAACAACAACTAACAAGGTTTGATCTTTGCAAAAACCTTATAGCGATGTGATCTACGGTGTAAATTCCTCTCGTTTCTTCTCTTGACTTTTGTTTTTTTTAAGCTAGGAAGCAATATATTGCAGGAAGGTGAACAGGTAACGTTAGCTAGTTAGCTAAACAAACTGCCAGTAACTACAGTAATGTAGCTAGCTAGTTAACGTTAATCTCATTGTTTACTAACAGAAACAGTGTCAGTTAGTCTATTAGCCATTACCCATGTTAACAGATTAGCTAACTTTACTGTACTACTGTAACAGCTAGCCTGTCAGCCATGGATAAGCTCATTTGTCAACAACAATAAGGTGGGTTACTACTCATCCAACAATTTTCATCAACAATGGTTTGGTTAACCAGATAGACAGTGTGCTGCAACCTTAGTCTTACTATTTAAATAGCTAGCTAGTTAGGGAAATAGCTAGGTAACGTTAGCTAGATAAATCAGCAATGGTGTCAGTGGCAGTTGCTGAAGGGCCATCATCACTAATTGGATAGTGGACTGGATTGCTTCATCTTCTTCAGCCATGCATTGTCTGCCAAAATCACTGAAAGAGATGATTGCTGCCTGCCTGATGTCATTTTTAGCTCTGAATGCATCCTAATTGATGTAGTGGTCAAAAGTAGGCTTTGACAATTCTGCACCAGCTGCTAGCTTGTTAATCATAGTTCTTGCTGTAATTTATGCAATGTTGATTATTGTAGCCAGTTCCAGTTACTCAATGATGTAAATGACCATCTTACAAAGCACTTGAGCTGATTTTTTTTTTAAAGACATCCAAACCCCAGAGAGAGAGTAAAGAGCCTAGAAATGATGTGTAATTTATTTTGTATGTCAGACAGACATAGTCTAAGCTGGGTTTCCTCACTTGTCTCCCAATTCACCCCACAGCTCCATCAGGCCAGGGCGACAGCACAGTGCTGGGCAGGATCGGAGGGTCCGGGAAGGAACAAAGAAAAACTGAAGAGGAAAAGAAGGGGTGAGTGGGCGGATGAGGGATTGAAGCTGCACAGAGAACCCGGAGAGGAACAGAGGGACTGAAAGAGAGGAGGAGAATACTAGTAACAAACGACAGAGGAGCTCAAAAGGAATCCAAACAGCTCTGAGACAGTGTACGGCCCAGTATGGAGGATTTCAGACGGACCTACCTGCGTCTGTGTAAGGAGGGGGGCGTGGATCCCCAGGAGTCAGTGCTAGCTCAGCTCCAGGAGACCAGGGGAGCCGCAGCAGGATCCAGGCTGGACCTGAGGGGACACAGCCTGTCTGTAGACACCTGTGCAGTGCTGGGGAGGGTCCTTCACAAAGACACACTCTTTACCGAGCTGGCCCTCAGTGACTGCATGCTCACTGAGGAAGGTATGTGTTAGTTGGGTGGTCGTCGTGTGGGGATCTTTCTGTCTTTTTGTTACTGTGCTGACTGTGTGATACTGTGTATATTTGAGCCATGGATGTACTATGAATCCTGTAGGGCTTTTGCTACTGCTGCACAGAGATTATATAGCTAGAACTGTTTGCTTTGTTGCTGCAGTTTAGTTACATTGTTATAATGCTTAGATAACACTTTTTATAGCAACGCTTTGATAACACTTGCTCCTGACTGCCACTTGTCTTTGTCATGTCCAGGTGCCAAGCTGCTCCTGAATGGGCTGTGTGCCAACACTACTGTTAAAGTCCTGGATCTGAAGGTAAGGACCATCAGAGGCCTCTACACACTGCAGACCACTTGACCAGTCTGAGATGGGGTGGCCAGCCTGACTTGACAAATTTCAATTTGATCATATATTTTCTATTTGTTGTCAGGGAAATAACTTGAGATCAACAGGAGCTGAGGCTTTAGGGAAGCTGTTGGTGAGAAACAAGACACTGTGCAGGTGAGTTGGTTAGTGAGCTAGTAGCAAGCTAGATCATTCAATGAACTTTTTGGTTGAAATTTCTATTGAAATGTCTATAAAATGTGGCTAAGCATTCAGGTATGTTAAGATTATTTCAGTTATATATTTTTTTAATAAATAAAAATAATCCCTCTATTTTCTTCTGGGACCAGCATGAGTTGTGCTTACACAACGATACTGCATTGCTAAGGGAACCATAACCCAAGCTAAGGTTGTTGTGTTGGACACAGGCTGGTGTTGGAGTGGAATGCGTTGGGGATGTGGGAGGAGGCGTTCTCAGTGTTCTGTGAGGGTTTGGCCACCAACGCCTGTCTAACCCAGCTGGACCTGCGCAACAACCAGATCAACCACCAGGGGGCCTCGGAGCTCTGCCTGGCCCTCAAGCGGAACAGCACCCTGCAGGAACTGGGTCAGTGGGTTTGCAGGTGTAGGGTTAAATTACTTTTTAGATGCAGATTTGTTTTTTGCATTTCCCCCACAAATAGTTAAGTTTAGGATGTGGGTAGAGGAAGCTGATCCTAGATCTGTACGTAGGGAAAACTTCACAAAGGAGCACCAAGCATTGGGAAATGACTCAATACAGCCAAGATCACTAGAGTCGAGATTCAACTAGAGTAGTCGGGGTGTGCATCTTTCCCTTTCAGGACGATTCAATATGTATCTAGATGCATGGGCACCGATACGGGAACAATACGTTTTAGTTTGAAGCGATTCAATGCGATTTGATAAGAGGAAAGAATCGATTCGGTTCGATGCGATACGATTCGATGTACTAATATTGCATAAACACATTCATTTTTCATTCTAAATGAAAAATCAGCTGCTGATGGAGCTCATAGGTTGAGCCTCTGAGCTGTATCTGTCTGATCTGACTTCTGTGTGTGTGTAAATTATGTACTGTGTATGTCTATGGATGTCCTTTGGGTGGTGGACCATTCTTGATACACACTGGAAACTGTTGAGCGTGAAAAACGCAGCAGCGTTGCAGTTCTTGTCACAAACCAGTGCGCCTGGCATTGACTACCATACCCCGTTCAAAGGCACTTAAATATTTTGTCTTGTCCATTCACCCTCTGACACACATACACAATCCATATCTCAATTGTCTCAAGGCTAAAAAAAATCATTCTTTAACCTGTCTCCTCCCCTTCATCTACACTGGTTGAAGTTGATTTAACACGTGACATCAATAATGGATCATTGCTTTCACCTGGTCCGTCTGTCCTCGAAAAAGCAGGTGTTCTTAATGCTTTGTATACTCAGTGTAGATCTGTCATTCTCATTGAAAGCAAGTCTAAGAAGCGCTAGATTGGTTATATGCGCACTATTTCTATGCTTCCCGTTCTTTAGTTTAATTTTTGAGTCTTTTACTTTCGGTTTTGTACACCAGCTGAAAATACAATATTTTTGGTTATGGAAACGCAGCTGTTTAGATGGTACAATGATTCTCTACACAATGACTGCTTGTTTTGTCACATAAACTGAAATTAGTACGTAGTTTGACCAGGCTACTGATATGGCCTGGGGGTGTTCGGCATTGCACAATGACTTGTAGATCAATGACTGTTAACACAATGACATGCTTAGTTCCACACTGAAGAAGAGGATGCAGTTGTCACAAAAGATGAGCGGTATTTTCAGAAGGTAGAAAGAAAGTCATTTGTCCAAAACATTTTAGTGAACCGGCGATTTGTAATGTTTGAATCTATTTCCTGACTGATGCATGCTACATTTCTATCGGTTTGGGGTCCGGACCGATGCACTCATGTTTTAAACATTTGAACCGGGACCAATGGGTATTGTGAATCATTACATCCCTGTGGAGTAGACCAAAGCCTTGTCTGAAAACAACCCAGAAGCTATTCTCCTAGCCCCTACACCTTCGGTGTCACTGTCTTCACAACTGAAAGAACCAGGTAGGTGTAAGCAATATGGTCCCCAGAGCCCATGAGAAAGCAAGGTCATCACCATATTGCTTACACTGACTGATTCAATACCTTCAGAACCGAAAATATCACATTTTTGGGGGCAAGGATACAGGCTCGAACTAGATTTTTTTCTGGGAGACTGGGTCCATGAACAATGTACCATTTGATGCCTAGACAGCAAAGGTGTCATGGTTCTCTTATCTGGTCTGTTGCCTGTGTTGTGGTTGTATAGATGTGAGGTGGAACAACATTGGTCTGCTGGGTGGCCGGTCCTTCCTGGAGGCTCTACAGCAGAACAGGACCCTGACACACCTGGAGATGGCTGGAAACAACATCCCCAGCGACACACTCAAAGCCCTCGGTAAGCTGTTTGTGTGTGTGTCTGTCTGTCTCAGTGTCAGTCAGTCTGTCTAAGCTTGTGTGTTGCTGAACGTCTGTTATTGTAATGTTTTTGATTGAAGTAACCACCCCCCACCTATGGTCTCCCCCCTCCATAGAGCAGGCGATGGATCATAACTCGGACAGGCAGTCCACTGTGAGAGAGAGCCGCAGCAGAACCCAAGTCCTCAGCAAGGAGATCCAGATCCTCAAGGAGGAGAAGGGACGCCAGGTATGGAGCTGCTGGGAAATAGACTTCTCCTCCATGTAGAACAAGAAGGGGAGAGACAAGGGAATAGCACTGCACATAATATACTGTATCTTGGTTTATTATTTACCATTTTATGTTTAGAAATGTGTGTGCAGATGAACAAGATGTTTATGTTGCCTTTCCCTCTCTCCCTTTAGTTTCTGAGTCTGATGGAGTCCATAGACAAACAGAGAGACGAGATGGGCCGAAGCACCAGGTCAGCGTGAGTGGTACAATAAGACTAGCCTTGACTGTTTCTGCATCAACAATAATAAGAAAAATAATAACAACAATAGCAACGTTATTGTGTTGCCAACAGGACTTGTCTGGCTAGACAATGACAACCTGGCTTAAAAGCAGAAACAGACTGGCACCCAGGCTAACATAGGTCATGACGCCACAAGCTTGGCACACCTGTATTTGGGGAGTTTCTCCCATTCTTCTCTGCAGATCCTCAAGCTCTGTCAGGTTGGATGGGGAGCGTTGCTGCACAGCTATTTTCAGGTCTCTAGAGATGTTCGATTAGAGAAGTCCTGGCTCTGGCTGGGCCACTTAATGACATTCAGAGACTTCTCTCCTGTGATGTCTTGGCTGTGTACTTAGGGTCGTTGTCCTGTTGGAAGGTGAACCTTCGCCCCCAGTCTCAGGTCCTGAGCGCTCTGGAGCAGGTTTTCATCAAGGATCTCTCTGTACTTTGCTCCGTTCATCTTTCCCTCGATCCTGACTAGTCTGCCAGTCCCTGCAGCTGAAAAACATCCTCACAGCATGATGCTGCCACCACCATGCTTCACCGTAGGGATGGTGCCAGGTTTCCTCCAGACGCTTGGCATTCATGCCTAGGAGTTCAATCTTGGTTTCATCAGACCAGAGAATCTTGTTTCTCATGGTCTGAGAGTCCTTTGGTGACTTTTGGCCAACTCCAAGCAGACTGTCATGTGCCTTTTACTGAGGAGGGGCTTCCGTCTGGCCACTCTACCATAAAGGCCTGATTGGTGGAGCGCTGCAGAGATGGTTGTCCTCTGGAAGGTCCTCCCATCTCCACAGACGAAATCTGAAGCTCTGTCAGAGTGACCATCGGATTCTTTGTCACCTCACTGACCAAGGCCCTTCTCCCCCGATTGCTCAGTTTGGCTGGGCGGCCAGCTCTAGTTCCAAACTTCTTCCATTTAAGAATGATGGAGGCCACTGTGTTCTTGGGGATCTTCAATGCTGCAGAAATTTGTTGGTAACCTTCCCCAGATCTGTGCCTCGACACAATCATGTCTCGGAGCTCTACGGACAATTCCTTGAACCTCATGGCTTGTTTTTTTTTTTTTAAATGCGCTGTCAACTGTGGGACCTTTATATAGACAGGTGTGTGCTTTTCTACATCATGTCCAATCGATCGGAGTCCACCTGTGGTAAATTCAATTAAGTTGTAGAAACGTATCCTGTTTGCATAATCAATGGAAACAGGATACATCTGAGCTAAATTTCGAGTCTCAGAGCAAAGGGTCTGAATACTTATTTACATAATGTATTTCTGTTGAAAAAATAAATAAAAATAAATAAAAATAAAAACCTGTTTTCGCTTTGTCATTATGGGGTATTGTGTGTAGATTGAGTTTTATTTTTATTTAATCCATTTTAGAATAAGGCTGTAAGGTAACAAAATGTGGAAAAGGGGAAGGGGTGTGAATACTTTCTGAATGCACATACAATCTATAGACATACAGTGCTTTCAGAAAGTATTCAGACCCTTTTACTTTTTCCACATTTTGTTGTTTTATGGACAGAATTTAAAATGGATTCAATTGAGATTTTGTTTTACTGGTGTACACACAAAACCTCATAATGTCAAAGTAGAATTAGGTTTTTTAGATATTTTACTAATTAATTGAAAATTAAAAGCTGAAATGTCTTGAGTCAATAAGTATTCAACCCCTTTTGTTATGGCAAGTCTAAATATGTTCAGGAGTAAAAATGTGCTTAACAAGTTGTATAATAAGTTGCATGGACTTTACAATAATAGTGTTTTAACATTATTTTTTGAATGACAACCTTATCTCTGTATCCCACACATACAATTATCTGTAAGGTCTCTCTGTTGAGCAGTGAATTTCAAACACAAATTTAATAAGGCACTAAAGTAAGGCACTAAAGTAAAACTGCCCAAAAATAAATTAACTTTTTATCCTGAACACAAAGAGTTATGTTTGGGGTAAACACAACACATCATTGAGTACCACTCATGTTTTCAAGCATGGTGGTGGCTGCATCATGTTATGGGTATGCTTGTCATCGGCAAGGACTAGGGAGTTTTTAGGATAAAAATAAATGGAATAGAGCTAAGCACAGGCAAAATCCTAGAGGAAAACCTGGTTCAGTTTGCTTTCCAAGAGACACTGGGAGACATTCACTTTTCAGCAGGACAATAACCTAAAATACAAGGCCAAATATACACTGGACATTGAATTTTCCTGAATGGCCTAGTTACAGTTTTGACTTAAATCGGCTTAAATCAATTGCAAGACTTGAAAATGGCTGTCTAGCAATCATCAACGACCAACTTGACAGAGCTTGAAGACTAAAAAAATAATATTGTGCAAATATTGTACAATCCAGGTGTGCAAAGCTCTTAGAGACTTACCCAGAAAGACTCACAGCTGTATTCACTGCCAAAGGTGATTCTGACATTTTATTGAATACTTGAAATACTTGTAAATGAGAGTGTTCTTTATTTTCAATACATTTGCAAACATTTCTAAAAACATTTTTTTACTTTGTCATTATGGGCTATTGTGTGAAGATCTATTTAATCCATTTTGAATTCAGGCTGTAACGCACAATGTGGAATAAGTCGAGGGGTATGAATACTTTCTGAAGGTTCTGTACATATTAATGACCCTGTGTTTCCCTCTCCTCCAGGACCACATCTATCCATGTGGGTCAGCTACAGGAGGCCCTGAACGAGAGGAAGTCTGTTGTCAACTCTCTCACAGCCAAGTAAGCAGGCCTCATCAGTCCATGTTTAAACCCCACATTCATCCTCAAGTCACATCAACAGGTGTAGACTTTACTGTGAAATGCTTACTTACGAGTCCTTTCTCAACAATGCACAGTTAAAAAGTAAGAAACATTTTTAGAAATAGTAACACAACAATAACGAGACTATATACAAGGAGAACCGGTACCAAGTCAATGTGCAGGGGTACGAGGTCGTGACTAGGCAATCATGATCGATAATAAACAGAGTAGCATCAGCGTGTGTGAAGGTGTCAATATGTGGCGTCAATATGCGTGCGTGTGTGTCTGTGTGTGAGTGTATGTGTGTGTTGGAGTGTGAGTGTGTGGGTAGAGTCCAGTGAGTTCATAGAGCCATTGCAAGAGAGTTAGTGCAAAAAAATGTGGTTTGATGCAAATAGTCCGGGTAGCCATTTGATTAACTGTTTAGCAGTCTTATGGCTTGGGGGCAGAAGCTATCCAGGAGCCTTTTGGTCCCAGACTTGGATCTCAGCTAACACGTGCCTTGTGGGAGCAGAAAGAACAGTCTATGACTTAGGTGACTGGAGTATTGACAAGTTTTAGGTCCTTCCTCTGACACCACCTGGTATAGAGGTCCTGGATGGCAGGGAGCTCAGCCCCAGTGTCACGATCGTTAGAATAAATGGACCAAAGCGCAGTGTGATCTGGGTTCCACATCTTTTGATAGTTTCTAGTTGAAACTCTTAGCAAAACAAAAACAATAAATCTCAAAACGAACCGTGAATCTAACAATAGTGCTAATAGGCAACTATCCAAGGTCAAGATCCCACAAAGCACAATGAGAAAATGGCTACCTAAATATGATCCCCAATCAGAAACAACGATAAACAGCAGTCTCTGATTGGGAACCATACCAGGCCAACATATATCATAAATCACCTAGATAACCCACCCGAGTCACTGTCATACCCCAACCAAGATAGAGAATAAACAGCTCTCTATATGGTCAGGGCATGACACCCAGTGATGTACTGGGCTGTACACACTACCCTCTGTAGTGCCTTACATGCTGACCACACCGCTCGTGTTACGTGCGTGAGTGTTGCAAAAATAATTTCATACATGTTATTCAATCATTGCATCCACACTGCTCGCACTCGTCAGCGAGCGTCAGCATAGCCAGGCGCTAAAATGCAACTTGGTTCTGTGACACTTGACATGCTGCAAGTCCCGCCTCTACCATCTCCTCATTGGTTTTTTGGAGCATATACCCATGTGGGTGATTGAAAGATGAACTGAGGTCCACACTTCAGTCCAGTGGTGGTGGTAATGCACCTTAAAGTTGGTTTCCAACCACAATATAAAGTCAGAATAAGAAGCCTGAAGGAGGAGAGATTACTATAAACAAACTTGGTTTACCCTTTTATCTGTGGATTAATCAACATGCACGCTCGCCCGGTGTAGTCCGCATGTTACGGTCGGATGCCAAGCAGTTGCCATAGATGCTCTCAGTGGTGCAGCTGTAGAACTTTGAGGATCTGAGGGCCCATGTTAAATCTTTTCAGACTCCAGAGGTAGCAGAGGCATTGTCGTGCCTTCTTCATGACTGTGTTGGTGTGTTTGGACCATGATAGTTCCTTACTGATGTGGACACAGAGGAACTTGAAGCTCTTGACCCGCTCCACTACAGCCCCGTCGATGTGAATGGGTCGTGCTCGGCCCTCCGTTTCCTGTGGTCCACGATCAGCTCCTTTGTCTTGCTGACGTTGTTGTCTCTGACCTCCTCCCTATAAGCTGTTTCATCGTCGTCTGATTTGGCCTACCACCGTCGTGTCGTCTGCAAACTTAATTATGGTGTTGCAGTCGTGCGTGGGCATGCAGTCATGGATGAACAGGGAGTACAGGAGGATACTAAGCACGCACCCCTGAGGTGCCCTCGTGTTGAGGGTCAGCATTGTGGATGTGTTGTTGCCTACCCCCACCACCTGGAGGGGGCCCGTCAGGAAGTCCAGGATCCAGTTGCAGAGGGAGGTGTTCAGTCGCAGGATCCTTAGCTTAGTGATGAGCTTGGATGGCACTATGGTGTTGAACGCTGAACTGTAGTAATTGAACAGTATTCTCTCACAGGTTTTCTTTTTGTCCAGATGGGAAAGGGCAGTGTGGAGTGCAATAGAGATTGCGTCATCTGTGGATCTGTTGGGGCGGTATGCGAATTGGAGTGGCTCCAGGGTGTTTAGGATTATGGTGTTGATGTGAGCCTGTAACCCATGGCTTCTGGTTGGGGTATGTACGTACTAGAGGTCAACCGATTACGATTACGCCGATACCGATTATTGGAGGCCCAAAAAAAGCCGATACAGATTAATCGGCCAATTTTATTTATTTATTTATTTATTTGTAATAATGACAATTACAACAATACTGAATGAACACTTATTTTAACTTAATATAATACATCAATAAAATCAATTTAGCCTCAAATAAATACTGAAACATGTTCAATTTGGTTTAAATAATGCAAAAACAAAGTGTTGGAGAAGAAAGTAAAAGTGCAATATGTGCCATGTAAGAAAGCTAACGTTTAACCTGTCTAGGATATACATCCTGCTAGGGGAACGGTTGGCCGGAAATTGCCTGATATGTCATTATTAAAAGTAGGGGGGTAGCCTTAACAGGTTTTAAGCTTGCTCAGAACATGAGAACATATGAAAGCTGGGGGTTCCTTTTAACATGAGTCTTCAATATTCCCAGGTAAGAAGTTTTGGGTTGTAGTTATTATAGGAATTATAGGACTATTTCTCTCTATACGATTTGTATTTCATATACCTTTGACTATTGGATGTTCTTATAGGCACTTTAGTATTGCCAGTGTAACAGTATAGCTTCCATCCCTCTCCTCGCCGCTATCTGGGCTCGAACCAGGAACACATCGACAACAGCCACCCTCGAAGCAGCGTTACCCATCGCTCCACAAAAGCCGCAGCCCTTGCAGAGCAAGGGGAACAACCACTTCAAGTCTCAGAGCGAGTGACGTTTGAAATGCTATTAGCACGCACCCCATTTCACATCGGTTACACCAGCCTAATCTCGGGAGTTGATAGGCTTAAAGTCATAAACAGCTCAATGCTTGAAGCATTGCAAAGAGCTGCTGGGAAAACGCACAAAAGTGCTGTTTGAAAGAATGCTTACAAGCCTGCTGGTGCCTACCATCGCTCAGTCAGACTGCTCTATCAAATATCAAATCATAGACTTGATTATAACATAATAACACACAGAAATACGAGCCTTAGGTCATTAAATGGTCAAATCCGGAAACTATCATTTCGAAATACGGAACTGTTCGGTATTTCATCTAACGGATGGCATCCCTAAGTCTAAATATTGCTGTTACATTGCACAACCTTCAATGTTATGTCATAATTACGTAAAATTCTGGCAAATTAGTTCGCAATGAGCTAGGCGGCCTAAACTGTTGCATATACCCTGACTCTGCGTGCAATGAACACAAGAGAAGTGACACAATTTCACCTGGTTAATATTGCCTGCTAACCTTTCTTTTAGGTAAATATGCAGGTTTAAAAATATACTTCTGTATATTGATTTTAAGAAAGGCATTGATGTTTATGGTTAGGTACACGTTGGAGCAATGACAGTCCTTTTTCGCGCATGCGCACCGCATCGATTATATGCAACGTAGGACACGCTAGATAAACTAGTAATATCATCAACCATGTGTAGTTATAACTATTGATTATGATTGATTGATTGATTGTTTTTTATAAGATACGTTTAATGCTAGCTAGCAACTTACCTTGGCTTCTTACTGCATTCGCATAACTCCTTGTGGAGTGCAATGAGAGGCAGGTGGTTCGAGCGTTTGGACTAGTTAACCGTAAGGTTGCAAGATTGAATCCCTGAGCTGACAAGGTAAAAATCTGTCGTTCTGCCCCTGAACAAGGCAGTTAACCCATCGTTCCTAGGCCATCATTGAAAATAAGAATGTGTTTTTTAACTGAAAAAATAAAAAATAGACAAAATTGTTATGAAAACTTGATTAACTTGATTAATCGGTTGACCTCTAGTACGTACTCGTCACTGTGGGGACGACATCGTTGATGCACTTATTAATGAAGCCGTAGACTGATGTGGTGAACTCCTCAATGCCATCGGATGAATCCTGGACCATATTCCAGTCTGTGCTAGCAAAACAGTCCTGTAGTTTAGCATCCAGGTCGCCAGTTCGCAATTGTAAATGAGATCTTGTTCTCAACTTGCCTACCTGGTTAAATACAGGTGAAATAAATCAAATCCGCTTCATCGGATCACTTCCGTAGTGAGTGCGTTACTGGTACTTCCTACTGTCTATGTTCAGATCTACAATGATTAGAAGACGTTTGAGCCACATGTAAATATATGAGAATTTGACTAATATGAGTCTTAGGTGGAAGTTCCTCACCTTCCATATCTTGTTTTAAATCTCATCACCACATCTCCTTTATCTTAATGAAATACTGATGCTGTGACTAGAAGAAACCCATGTTGAATTTTTAATCAGGCACTTACCAAGACAGATATTCTTGGTTCTCAGGTAGAGGACCCAGGCAGGGGGCTATATATATATCCACGGTGACCCACTTCAGTCCCCTCTCCCTCAGGGCTCATTCATACAGGACACAGGTACTACTGTACCTCTGGATAAACCCTATGGAGGGTGGCTTCCACTCTGTCTTAGATATACACTACTGTTCAAAAGTTTGGGGTCACTTAGAAATGTCCTTGTTTTTGAAAGCAAAGCACATTTATCAGAAATACAGTGTAGGGCCTCCCGGCTGGCGCTGTTGTCTAAGGCACTGCATTGCAGTGCTAGCTGTGCCACCAGAGACTCTGGGTTCGATCCCAGGCTCGATGGGGCGACGCTCAATTGGCCTAGCATCGTCCGGGTTAGGGAGGGTTTGGCCTATCCTGTGGCGAGCCGGGCGCAGTGCACGCTAACCAGGTCGCCGGGTGCACGGTGTTTCCTCCGACACATTGGTGCGGCTGGGTTCCGGGTTGGATGCGCGCTGTGTTAATTATCAGTGCGGCTTGGTTGGGTTCTGTTTCGGAGGACGCATGGCTTTCGACCTTCGTTTCTCCCGAGCCCGTACGGGAGTTGTAGTGATGAGAAAAATATAGTAATTACTAACAATTGGATACCACGAAATTGGGGAGAAAAGGGGGGCAAAATAAAAAAAGTAGACATTGTTAATGTTGTAAATTACTATTGTAGCTGGAAACAGCTGATTTTTTTAATGGAATAGGCGTACAGAGGCTCATTATCAGCAACCATCACTCCTGTGTTCAAATGGCACGTTGTTAGCAAATACAAGTTTATAATTTTAAAAGGCTAATTGATCATTAGAAACCCTTTTGCAATTATGTTAGCAAAGCTGAAAACTGTTGTTCTGATTTAAAGAAGCAATAAAACTGGCCTTCTTTTGAATTTCACAGACACACACCTGACCGTTCTGTGTGTCTAGATTCCAGATGACTGAGGCAGCACTGGCCATGTCGGAACAGAAGAACCACAACCTGGGAGAGCTGCTGAGCAGAGTGAAGACTGAGAAAGACGAGCAGAGAGAACGACAGAGCAGGGAGAGGAAGAAAGAACAGGAGGTATGAATGGAGGGGAGGTACTAGGAAGGGGGAAGGGGACGGCGAGACTGATGGTCAGATGGTCTGGTTAAGATGTATGTGAGCTTAACATTGTGGTGTGTGTGTTTGGTTCTGCAGGACAGTGCTCTGAGGGAGGGGAAGCTCCTCAGAGAGATTAACAGTATGTCAGAGATAAACGTACAGCTCAAGAATAAGGTATAAGTTGTGTGTGTGCGCTTGTGTGTATGAATATAATGTTTGTGTTTTTGATGCAGTACCTAAGCTGTTTACGGAGTCAGTCTCTCGTTATCTGTGTGTGTGTGTGTGTGTGTGTGTTAGTTGGAGAAGATGGAGAGCAGGTGTAAGTCTCAGCAGGACCAGATTTTTGAGCTGAAGCAGGAGCTCACCAACAGCACAGCAGAGCTAAAGCTACGGCTAGCACAAGCAGAAGGTACACACACACACACACACACACACACACACACACACACAGAGAGTATACTCAATCTCTTCTCTCCCCCTCAGAGCGTTTGGAGATGGAGAAGAAGAGATCTAAACAGTCTCTGGAGGACATGAATAACCTTCGACAGAAAGAGGTAGAGAAGACAACCTGCTGTCTGACAATGTCTCTCACTAAATATACAACAGACTCTGTCATTTTCCCTCTATTGAGTGTACATTGTGGGTTTGTGTGCGTGTAGGTGGACCATGTGAATCGTCACCTTGAGGAGAGTGAGAGGGCTCTACAGGACCGGATCCTCAAACTGGAGGGACAGCGGATACAGCTGGAGGAGGTCAGCTCTTTATATTGGATATTTTTGATAATGTATTGCCTTCAGTAAATCACAATTAAATTCCAATGATCATAATGATCCCTATAGATGACAGTACAGAGGTGTAACTGTTTCTTTCTGTCTTGAACTGTCTTGTTGGAGTTGATCAGGGACAAGGCAGCCTGTGTTAATGTATGCTTCTGCTCTGTTGGAGTTGATAAGGGCAAAGGCAGCCTGTATAACTGTGTTTTTCGTCTTGTAGGAGTTGAGCAGGGCCAAGGCAGCCTGTATAGCTGTGTTTTTCGTCTTTGTAGGAGTTGAGCAGAGCCAAGGCAGCCTGTATAACTGTGTTTTTCGTCTTTGTAGGAGTTGAGCAGGGCAAAGGCTGCCTGTGTTACAGAGAGAGCCCAGGCAGAGGAGGAACAGGGGAAGGTGCGGGTACAGGTTCGCCTGGAGGAGGTACTTTATACTCCTGTTGTAGAACAACTCAATGTAATATGTTAGAAACTGTGTTTGTTTGTCCGGGACTCTGTGTATCAGTGTGTGTGCCTGAAATTTGGAAAGGCAATAACAATGTGAGGATTCAACTCTTTCTTCTCTCTCCCCTCCTCTGTCTGAGCAGCAGCAGCGTGTGAGTGGGTTAGAGGAGAAGCTGCGTGGGTTGCGTCAGTCCCGTGATGAGTCCCAGAGCCACTGTTCCCAGCAGAAACAGACCATAGCTGAGCTGCAGGCTCGTAGCGGACAGCAGAGCATCGAGACAGACGGACTACGACGCAGGATAGAGGAGCTGCAGCAGGTCAGATTGGGAATGTGTCAGAGAGACCACTGGCACAAAACAACCAACTATACACACTGAAACAATACCTCGATCAAGTTCAGTGTACTTGTCTTACATTTGTCTGGGAAAATTTGATGCTAATAAGTGATTTTTACTGATTTGACATAATCAGGTTGGGGAATTCTCAGCACTGAATGATGTTCATATGTGTAGGGGCAGAGACAACGTTGTGTGGGGGTTGTATGTTTACTGGGATGGTAATATTTGCGCTTTGGTGTAATTAAATATAGAGAATTTGTCCCCCTCCAGGAGTTGTCTGGTAAGGACCAGGAGAAGGTTGCAGAGGTGAGTCGGGTCAGGGTGGAGCTACAGGAGCAGATGGGACACCTGCAGGCTGAGAGGACCGCACAGGGAGGACTGAAGGAGAAGATAGCTGCTCTGGAGAGAGAGATGAAAGGTATGCACACTCTCCTCTCCCTCTCTCCCTCCCATCTCCTCTCTTCATCCTATCTCTGTCCTCTTCTCTACATAAGGCCCATCTCACCCTTTCTCCTTTGCCTCTCACCTGTCCTCCCTCTTTGTTTTATAGTTGACATAATTTGTTGACACACTTGAAATAACCAGTATTTGTTCTGTGTATGTCTTGTCTACCACAGTGCTGGCCAGTAACCACAGAGAGGCCACCCTGGACAAGGAGAGTGAGATATCATCTCTGTTTGAGAAGCTGAGACTGAGAGAGGCAGAGATCCAGAGGATGAGAGAGGACGAGGCCCAGAGAGCTAGCTTCCTCCAGAACGCTATACTCACATACGTACAGGGGTCACCGCTGCACTACAGTCCTAAGAAGTGACCTCTGACATCTAACCTTTGACCCTTCCCATCCTTATGTAGGGACTAAGTACAGGGGTCACCACTGGGGTTTTGCAGTCCCAAGAAATAACCTCTGACCCCTAACCCCTGTCCCATTTACCCCTACAACCTTGTGCCCATACACCCTCACAAAGTGGGATACTAAAGTGACCCAAACCTTTCTATTACACCCATACTCCATGTGTTCCTCTCCGGTCCTTCCCCCTCTCCCCTTTGGTCCCTCCAAACTAAACCAGCACAAAATATCAACAGCACAGATATTCACCTCTAGACATCCGCAGCTTCGGGTGTACAGTGCATTCATAAAGTATTCAGACCCCTCAACTTTTTCCACATTTTGTTACATTACAGCCTTATTCTAAAATTGATTAAATGTTTTTTCCCCCCCCTCATCAATCTACACACACTACCCCATAATTACAAAGCAAAAATAGGTTTTTAAAAATACAAAACTGAAATATCACATTTACGTAAGTATTCAGACCTTTTACTCCGTACTTTGTTGAAGCACCTTTGTCAGCGATTACAGCCTCGAGTCTTCTTGGGTATGATGCTACACCTGTATTTGGGGAGTTTCTCCCATTTTTCTCTGCAGATCCTCTCAAGTTCTGTCAGGTTGGATGGGGAGCGTCCCTGCACAGCTATTTTCAGGACTCTCCAGAGGTGTTCAATCGGGTTCAAGACCAGGCTCTGGCTGGGCCACTCAAGGACATTGAGAGTCTTGTCCCAAAGCCACTCTTGGGTGTATGTTTAGAGTTGATGTCCTGTTGAAAGGTGAACCTTCGCTCTAGTCTGAGGTCTCTGTACTTTGCTCCGTTCATCTTTCCCTCGATCCTGACTAGTCTCCCAGTCCCTGCCTCTGAAAAACATCCCCACAGCATGATGCTGCCACCACCATACTTCACTGTAGGGATGGTGCCAGGTTTCCTCCAGACATGACGATTGGCAATCAGGCCAAAGCGTTCAATCTTGGTTTCATCGGACCAGAGAATCTTCTTTCTCATGGTCTGAGAGTCTTTAGGTGCCTTTTGGCAAACTCCAAGCGGGCTGTCATGTGTCTTTTTACTGAGGAGTGGCTTCCGTCTGGCCACTCTACCATAAAGGTCTGATTGGTGAAGTGCTGCAGAGATGGGAGAACCTTCCAGAAGGACAACCATCTCCACAGAGGAACTCTAGAGCTCTGTCAGAGTGACCATCGGGTTCTTGGTCACCTCCCTGACCAAGGCCCTTCTTCCCCGATTGCTCAGTTTGGCCGGGCGACTATATCTAGGAAGAGTCTTAGTGCTTCAAAACTTCTTCCATTTAAGAATAATGGAGGCCACTGTGTTCTTGGGAACCTTAAATGTGTTGTTACCCTTCCCCAGATCTGTACCTCCACACAATCCTGTCTCGGAGCTCTACAGAAAATTCCTTTGACATCATGGCTTGGTTTTTGCTCTGACATGCACTGTCAACTGTGGGACCTTATATAGACAGGTGTTTGCCTTTCCAAATCATGTTGAATGAATTGAATTTACCACAGGTGGACTCCAATTAAGTTGTAGAAATGTCTCAAGGATGATCAATGGAAACAGGATGCACCTGAGCTAAATTCCGAGTCACATAGCAAAGGGTCTGAATACTTATGTAAATATGGTACTTCTGTTTTTTTATTTATAATACATTTGCAAAAAAATAAATAATAATGAACTGTTTTTTCTTTGTCGTTATGGGGTGTTTTGTGTAGATTGATGAGGGGGGGAAACTATTTCATCCATTTTAGAATAAGGATGTGACCTAACAAAATGTTGAACAAGTCAAGGGGTCTGAATACATTCTGCATGCACTGTAGTTTCTCTCAGATTCAGTCCCAGTCAGGGATAGTAATAAACTGTTGTGTTCACAAGCTACTTACACCAGGTTTTAAGATGTGCTCATCGATATCAATGACTGACAGTTATTACATATCACAATCCTTGAAGCTTTTATGGTTGTACAAATCAACAAATCACGTGAAATTGAATGGTGTGTGATTAGAGCTGTGACAGTCATAACATTTTGTCAGATGGTTATTGTAATGCAAAAGACTGCCTGTCCCACTGGTAATTGACCATTAATTAACATAAACACTTTCAGCATCTCCAGGCGTGCCTTTGGAACATCAACATTTTAAAAAGTCTAAGTCAGTTTACTATACACCATCAGAATAAATCCATTTATTTATTTCAGTTAGGTCAAAAGAAAATGTATTTCAGAAGAACAAAATATGAGTTGGCCTACTGTAACTTGTTATATTTTTCCCATTACAGAGCGACTGCGCATATGAAGTGACTGTGTTGAGCGAGAACGTGATCTTTTGAAACAACAGGTCTTTACTATGTAAAATTACTTTTGAATTTAGAATAGCCCGTTATCCAATGGACAGAAAGAGGAGCAGGGGGAAAAATACGTCATCTGTATGCACTGGAATAGCGAATGAAGGCCACGCGCTTTCTCGCCAGTCCGTTTTGTAATCTACTTGGGTTTTATAGCAGAGGATGTGCTTAATATGAGAAGAAATGAATATAACAACACTTATTTCACTCCATGCATCAACCACTGTTTGAGAAGCATGCTCTCACTGCCCTGTTAGGTGATATTCTGCCCAAACGCTTTATACCATGGGCTCTCCAACCTTGTTCCTGCAGCTACCCAGTGCTTAATTTGGGAAACCAAGTGAAATCTGTTCGGGAACATCGATAATAACATGTTTTCGCAACAAATCGTAATTGTATTTATTTTCGGGTTTGGGTTCATAAGCCTATGCAAATGCATGAACTCTAAAATGTGTATGGGTGTATTAAATGAATCATCACCTTTGAAATCACTGTCCATTTCGTTGTGTTAGGCTTCCACAACAACCACTTACTGTTTCAACCTGCTGTTGAACTTCTTTCTTCAAATTGATCATCACAGTGAGGTGAGTTTTAAAGTGCTATAGGTCTACTGTTTTGATGTGTTTTTCGATTGCATTTGCGTTGATGTCAGAGTGGTTAAAGGAACAGTAGAGCCCTGAGTACCAGGCCATTAGTGACCTGATGGTAGTGTTATGTCCAGAGTACATAAAAGGAGATTACCATAACTCAACCTTCACATGGAATTTTACTGAGGTCTTGACTCATGACTGCAGGTGTGGCAGTATTATGGTCACCACAACAGCCCTATGTGTGATGTACATTTTTCTGTGTGTTTATATGGTTTTTGCACTGCAGTTTTGGGATTGGTACGTTTTTTTTTTTTATCAATAAAAACTTGTTTTTTGTTAAGTTTAGGCTAAATTGTTTAGTCATAAATCAACAAGATTCCATATTTTTAATCAATGGTTGTCAAACATTGGAGAAAAGACAAACCCCTTAAAAGTACAGCTTTTGATATCGTCAGAAAGAGTGGGGTTTCCCCAATTTACACAAGCTGGCAATGTGTAAACACACAACAAAAGAGCATGTTTCAGATGCTTTTGCTTTCAGATGCTTTTGCTTTTAGTGCCTCTGGCATTCTAGTCTACAAGGGTTCAGGCAAGAGGGTGGTTAAAGGCACCGGCCACCTGTATGTAGTCTCTAGCGGCGGTGTGGCCTCACTGGCAGAGTTCGTAACTCTCCTGACAGAGCGAGAAACACAGTGTAAGTGGGCGAGTAGGCACTCTGTGTCTTCCAAACTGCTCCACTTAAGTGAGGTCCAGCCTGCAGGTAGTGCAGCCTTCCACCGTGCTGCTGTCCATGGTGCTGAAGTGAGCGCACCTTTCGCTTTCAACCCCTTGCACAGTCCATGACCTGACGAATTGAGGGTGTTCTGAGGGCAAAAAGGAAGTGCAATTCAATACCTTGAATAAGCCTGTGTGTCTATGTACGCTGACGACTTAACTGTATACACGTCAGCTACGACAGTACAAAATATAACTGGCACCCTTAACAGAGCTCCAGTCAGTTTAAAAATAGTTAACTAGCAATAGGCTGCTACTAAATATCTCAAACTAAAAGCATTGTTTTTGGGACAAATCACTCAACCCTAGATAGCAAGTTATCATGGTCAAAACATACACAGTGTACAAAACACAAGGAATACCTTCCTAATATTGAATTGCACTTCCTTTTTGCCCTCAGAACACCCTCAATTCGTCAGGTCATGGACTGTGCAAGGGGTTGAAAGCGACTCACAAGGATGCTGGCCCATGTTGACTCCAATGCTTACCACAGTTGTGTCAAGTGGCTGGATGTCCTTTGGGTGGTGGACCATTCTTGATACACACGGGAAACTTTTGAGCATGAAAAACATTACAGTTCTTGACACGCTCAAACCAATACACAAGGCACCTACTAACATACCCCATTCAAAGGCACTTACATCTTTTGTCATGCCCATTCACGCCCTTTGAATGGCACACATACACAATCTATCTCTCAACTGTCTCAAGGCTTGGAAATCTCCTCCACATCAAATCAAATGTTATTAGTCACGTGTCAATGTGCGGGGGCACCGGTTAGTTGAGGTAATATATTAGTTGAGGCATTGATGCAACCAGTCAGCCATGCTCTCGATAGTGCAGCTGTAGAACCTTTTGAGGATCTGAGGACCTATGCCAAATCTTTTCAGTCTCCTGAGGGGGAATAGGTTTTGTTGTGACCTCTTCACGACTGTCTTGGTGTGCTTAGACCATGTTACTTTGTTGGTGATGTGGACGCCAAGGATCTTGAAGCTCTCAACCTGCTCCACGGCGACCCCGTCGATGAGAATGGGGGCGTGCTCAGTCCTCTTTTTCCTGTAATCCACAATCATCTACATGGATTAAAGTGGATTTAACAAGTGAAAGGGATATACAGTTTAAGTCGTAAGTTTACATACACTTAGTTTGTAGTCATTAAAACTTGTTTTTCAACCACTCCACAAATGTCTTGTTAACAAACTATAGTTTGGGCAAGTCGGTTAGGACATCTACTTTGTGCATGACACAAGTAGTTTTTCCAACAATTGTTTACAGACAGATTATTTCACTTATAATTCACTGTATCACAATTCCAGTGGGTCTGAAGTTTACATACATTAAGTTGATTGTGCCTTTAAATAACTTGGAAAATTCCAGAAAATTATGGCATGGCTTTAGAAGCTTCTGATAGGCTAATTGACATCATTTTAGTTAATTGGAGGTGTACCTGTGGATGTATTTCTAGGCCTACCTTCAAACTCGGTGCCTCTTTGCTTGACATCATGGGAAAATCTAAAGAAATCAGCCAAGACCTCAGAATTCTTTTTTTAGACCTGGTTCATCCTTGGGAGCAATTTCCAAACGCCTGAAGGTACCATGTTCATCTGTACAAACAATAGTATGAAAATATAAATACCATGGGACCACGCAGCCGTCATACCACTCAGGAAGGAGACAAGTTCTGTCTCCTAGTGACAGTCATGTGTATAGGTGGCGGTGAAGTCAGGTGCAGGAGAATCAAACTTAGTGGAATGGAGTTGTTAATTAACTTGAAGAAAAAAACATAACTCCAAAACCATGAATACAATAAAACAAAGTGGATACGAGGACCCGTTGCGCACCAATACAAACAACACGAATACTGAACAACAAACAATCTCTGACAAAGACATGAGGGGAAACAGAGGGTTAAAATACACAACAGGTAATGAATGGGATTTAAACCAGGTGTGTAGGAAGACAAGACAAAACCAATGGGAAATGAAAAATTTATCAATGATGGCTAGAAGACCGGTGAAGTCAACCGCCGAGCACCACCCGAACAAGGAGAGGCATCGACTTCGGCAGAAGTCGTGACACATAGAGATGAACGTACTTTGGTGCGACAAGTGCAAATCAATCCCAGAACAACAGCAAAGGACCTTGTGAAGATGCTAGAGGAAACAGGTACAAAAGTATCTATAACCACAATAAAACGAGTCCGAAATCGACATAACCTGAATGGCCGCTCAGAAAGGAGAAGCCACTGCTCCAAAACCGCCATAAAAAAGCCAGACTACGGTTTGCAACTTCACATGCTGACAAAGATTGTAATTTTTGGAGAAATGTCCTCTGGTCTGAAGAAACAAAAATAGAACTGTTTGCCATAATGACCATCGTTATGTTTGGAGGAAAAAGGGGGAGGCTTGCAAGCCGAACAACACCATCCCAACCGTGAAGCACGGGGGTGGCAGCATCATGTTGTGGGGGTGCTTTGCTGCAGGAGGGACTGGTGCACTTCACAAAATAGATGGCATCATGAGGCATATATTGAAGCATATCTCAAGACATCAGTCAGGAAGTTAAAGCTTGGTCGCAAATGGGTCTTCCAAATGGACAATGACCCCAAGCATACTTCATAAGTTGTGGCAAAATGGCTTAAGGGCAACAAAGTCAAGTTATTGGGGTGGCCATCACAAAGCCCTGACCTCAATCCCATGGAAAATGTGTGGGCAGAACTGAAAAAGCGTGTGCGAGCAAGGAGGCCTACAAACCTGACTCAGTTACTCCAGCTCTGTCAGGAGGAATGGGCCAAAATTCACCCAACTTATTGTGGGAAGCTTGTGGAAGGCTACCCAAAACGTTTGACCCAAGTTGAACAATTTAAAGGCAATGCTACCAAATACTAATTGAGTGTATGTAAACTTCTGACCCACTGGAAATGTGAAGAAAGAAATTAAAGCTGAAATAAATAATTATCTCTACTATTATTCTGACATTTCACATTCTTAAAAGTGGTGATCCTAACTGACCTAAGACAGAGAATTTTTACTAGGATTAAATGTCAGGAATTGTGGAAAAACTTAGTTTAAATGTATTTAGCTAAGGTGTATGTAAACCTCCGACTTCAACTGTAGCTTTCACCTGGTCAGTCTGTGTCATGTAAAGAGCAGGTGTGCCTAATGTTTTGTACACTCAGTGTCACTTATGTGTATGAAAGTAGTAAAAAGTTCATGTGGATAATTCTGAATGAGTCGTGAATAATGATGAGTGAGGAGGTTAGACTCACAATTATCATAACCCTCCTCCCCCCAATATAAATGCTACCTCCCCTGTCATTGTAATGGTGAGAGGTTAGCATGTCTTGGGGGTATGATATTTGTGCATCTGTAACTTTCTCACTCATCATTATTCACGATTCATTCAGGATTATCTGTAATCATGGTAGCATCCACATTAATGTAGAAGTGTTTATAAACCTGTATTCTTGCTTACAGTAAAAGGGACTCAAATGGCACAATACGTTATTTACCATTCATTTCTATTGGGCACAAAATAATGTGAAACACAACCAAAACAAACAGCAAATGCATCCAACAAATGTGTAGAGTCACATGCTTGATGTAGTCATTGTGTGCTATGAATATGGGACCAAAAGTAATGTGTCAATACTTTTGGGCCCCTAAGATGGGGGGACTATGTTCAAAAAGTGCTGTAATTTGTAAATGGTTCACCCAATATGGATGTAAATACCCTTAAAGTAATTCTGACACTCTACACTTTAACCTCATAGTCATTGTAGAATTTATACCCCAATACTTTTGGAGCTCAATGCTTTCTTGACATCTAAATCAAACAGACAGGTCCTACAGAACCTAGTTTTGTCTCACCTGGACTACTTCCCAGTTGTGTGGTCCTATGTGACAAATAAGGACATTCCAGTTGGTCCCGAACAGAGCAGCACGAATTGTACTTAGATGTACACAGAGGGTGAATTTCAGTGGTATGCATGTATATCTCCCTACTGGTCTTTGTGCAAGGTGTTGATGGGTTAAAAGTTCCGAACTGTCTTTTCAAGCAGTCGGCACACAGTTCGGACACTCATCGGTACAACACAAGACATGTAACCAGAGGTCTCTTCACTGTCTCCAGGTCCAGAACAGAGGCTGGGAAACGCAGTATTAAATAGAGCCATGACTACATGGAACTCTCTACCACCCCAGGCAACTCAAGCTAGCAATAAAACCAGATTCAAAAAACCATTATGGGACCAGGGGACTGTAAAGAGACACAGACATGTTTATATATTTTGTACTGTATTTTGCTTTGTATTATGTATTGTGTTATGTATATTATGTATTTTATTTGTTGTCTTTTGTTTGGACCCCAGGAAGGCCGCGGCTAATTGGGGATACAAAGAAATACTAAGAGAAAGCAGTCAATACAGTTCGGATGGTCACTGGCCCTTTAAATACGCTCGGTCTTTTCCGTTGTTTTCTGGCGCCACTCTTCATCGACCCCCTTTCACTGCGGCTCAAAAGCTGAGCGGACTGGCCCGCTTCTCATACAAATCACAGCTAGCTTTCATTGTGAATTATATATTTTTTAAAACACTTCTGTCGGCTTTGTGACACCGCCTGCTCCTTCGCAAATGCAAGCAATTAAATGCGTGGTGGTCGGCGACGGGTAAGAATCTCAATCTCAACGTAGAGATATTTTTCTCATCCTTTCTGTGTGTGTGATCAGTGATGCGGTCATGGATGGGAGATGCAGTGTGTAGGAAAAGGGGCTGGGGCTCTCTGTTATATGGGAAGTCTTCTTTCTAAGCATTCACTTGGAAATGCACAGCTAGGTTATAAAAAAAACAAATTAAATTCCGTTCAATTGTTGAATGTTTGTAATATCATGCGGGATGTGAGATGTGTAAAATGTACACTTTTGTATTTTTACGCTGAGAAAACGCCCAGGCTGTAGCGATGCTATGGGAAACACCTACTCGCGTCGTAGGCCGTCGGAATTAGACTTCATCAGTGACGATGCGGGCTAAGGAATCTCTAGGCGTTGTTTTATAAGAATCTTAATTTACAGCCGTTTTTTTTAACATGTGTGATAATATAAATAATCTATACAGTTATAGTTTTGGCTGCCTTCATGCACGATCCATAATTAACTACCACGCATAATAAATGTATTTACAGTATTTGGGGGTTTGGTATGAAAAACAGCTGAGTAGGCCTATGTAGTTATTTTACTATAGAAAGAATTGATCTGATCCTATATCTGAGTTTTTCTGTACTAGGCTAAATGTTGACATCTACAGTGCCCTACTAATGCCACATCCCTTTTGGAGGATTTCTGATGACTAGGGGTCATTAATCAATTAATGACATCAGTGCATTAGCATAATGTGTTAAAATTGCATCTGCTAATCAGTCATTCCCAGAGCAACCAAGAGACCTTTAGTGGCCTGCGATCACAAAAAAAACATTTTTCATTACCCCTCCCTCTTCCCCTCTCTTCCTATTCACACACACACATTCTAACACACACCATTCATCCCCTACCCTGCCATGCCACCATCAATCTGTTCATATCATTTTGACATGCAGGATACACATAATCATAGACACACACATACACACCACTGTCACCAACCCTTCCTGTATTGTGTGTTTGTCGATAACAGGGATGGGGGCAGTAGGCCGTGAGGGTGGTAGTATGTCCCCCAGGCAAAGTGAATGTAGGCCAGTGTCTGTGTGACACTTAAACTGAAAGAGAGAGAAGGGCAGAACCACACACACATGCTGAGTATCAGCCTACCTAACTCAGCAGCATTTTTTTTGTCTCGTTATTGGACTTGTGTTTTTCTATAGCAGTGAGTAAGAACCAAATATCTCTCTCTCAGGGCCGTGGGTAAGACCTGTCTGCTGATCAGCTACACCACCAATGCCTTCCCCGGAGAGTACATACCCACTGTGTGAGTACACACACACACACACACACACACACACACATAGATGTGAGTGAATGTAAGTCTGCTTTCCTCTATGTAGTGTTTGTGTTTCTGATGAGTATACTTTACATAGGGAAAATATCTTTCTCTGAATGCCCGCTCTATCTGTCTCACTAGCTTTGACAACTACTCTGCCAATGTGATGGTAGATGGGAAACCAGTGAATCTGGGTCTATGGGATACAGCAGGACAGGAAGACTACGACAGACTCAGACCACTGTCCTATCCACAGACGGTATAACACACACACACACACACACACACAACCCATTACATTTCTGTGAAGGATTGATTTGCAATCTACCATTCCGCAGCAGAGCTTTTCTTCCAGTCTGTCCCATGTGGAGTCAGGTGATTCCGTGGTTGGTTGATCTCAGTGGTTTCACCCTAAGGTCTGTCTCTCTATGGTTCTCCCCAGGATGTGTTCTTGATATGCTTCTCCTTGGTCAGCCCGGCCTCCTTTGAGAACGTCCGAGCTAAGGTCAGTACTGAACCTTCCTGCTCACAGACACAGGAACAAGGGACCTGCCGAGCCTGACCTAAAGAAGCACATCTATAGCTCTCCCTGGTTCATGTTCTGTAGCTACAGTCCTGCATATAGAGAGAGAGAGTTTGGCCATTGTGGTTTCAACCCAAAAGCATTACAATGCTCTTGGATGACATCACACACCTTTCTGTTTGTCAAACTCTCTCTCTCTCTATGACTCTGGTTCAAAATGAAGATTCACTAATTGGGATGTTGTGTTTTTAAAGAATGGGTGAGGTTATTTCAGCAGTGCCTAATTGTGTTCTATTTTATTATTCTATTCTGCTCTACTCTAGCCATAATAGTCCTATAATCCATCTATGGCCCTACAGACTAGATTAGAGGTTTTATTTCAATAGCGCTGGTCCACCTAGCCTTGCTCTCCATCTTTGACTTTTGATCTAATGACCTTTACCCTCTGTCTCAGTGGTACCCTGAAGTGAGACACCACTGCCCCAACACCCCAATCATCCTGGTGGGCACCAAGCTGGATCTGAGAGATGACAAGGACACCATCGAAAGGCTGAGGGACAAGAAGCTGTCCCCCATCACCTACCCCCAGGGTCTGGCCATGGCACGGGAGATAGGTCAGTCTGTGTGGGTGTCTGCCCATCTATGCCCACATTGGGAAGAGCCATTGGTGGTCTTGGCAGATTTTGATTCTGTTGTTAATACGCTATGCAAGTGACGTGTGGTTTTCCAGGAAGTAGCCTTGTAGTTTAAAAAAACAACTTTTGTAGGCTTTTTGAATGGTCTTCAGGGCAAAAACTTAATAAAAGGCATCTGGTAGAAGTAAATTCATCAACAAACATAAATATAATTTGATTTAATTTAATTTGCGACCTTTTGCCACATTTCAGGCTTCAAACATAAAGATATAAAACTGTATTTTTTTGTGAGGAATCAACAACAAGTGGGACACAATCATGAAGTGGAACGACATTTATTGGATATTTCAAACTTTTTGGCAACAATGCAAAACGTTATGTTTGGCGTAAAAGCAACACAGCTCATCACCCTGAACACACCATCCCCACTGTCAAACATGGTGGTGGCAGCATCATGGTTTGGGCCTGCTTTTCTTCAGCAGGGACAGGGAAGATGGTTAAAATTGATGGGAAGATGGATGGAGCCAAATACAGGACCATTCTGGAAGAAAACCTGATGGAGTCTGCAAAAGACCTGCGACTGGGACGGAGATTTGTCTTCCAACAAGACAAGGATCCAAAACATAAAGCAAAATATACAATGGAATGGTTCAAAAATAAACATATCCAGGTGTTAGAATGGCCAAGTCAAAGTCCAGACCTGAATCCAATCGAGAATCTGTGGAAATAACTGAAAACTGCTGTTCACAAATGCTCTCCATCCAACCTCACTGAGCTCGAGCTGTTTTGCAAGGAGGAATGGGAAAAAATGTCAGTCTCTCGATGTGCAAAACTGATCGAGACATACCCCAAGCGACTTACAGCTGTAATCGCAGCAAAAGGTGGCGCTACAAAGTATTAACTTAAGGGGGCTGAATAATTTTGCACGTCCAATTTTTCAGTTTTTGATTTGTTAAAAAAGATTGAAATATCCAATAAATGTCGTTCCACTTCATGATTGTGTCCCACTTGTTGTTGATTCTTCACAAAAAAATACAGTTTTATATCTTTATCTTTGAAGCCTGAAATGTGGCAAAAGGTCGCAAAGTTCAAGGGGGCCAAATACTTTCGCACGGCACTGTATATATCTTAAATTACCGTGTTTTCACAAATGTCATGATATAATCGTGAAGCCCGTTCAAGAGATTAGGGGACATGTTATGGAAGTACAGAGGAAGGGGCGGTTACTTTCACAAGGTTTTGCTCTAAGCAGGAAGTGACCCGCTGTGTGAGATGATGTCAGATTGCCGAGATTGTCAATTAAGCCCTTTATCTTCTTACCCAGAGTCAGATGTTTTTTTGTTCTATGATTATAGATGTGAAATAAGTGTGTTGTTGTTTGTGTGTGGTGGTCAGGTGCTGTGAAGTACCTGGAGTGCTCTGCCCTGACCCAGCGAGGGTTGAAGACTGTGTTTGACGAGGCCATCCGCGCCGTGCTCTGCCCCCCACCCGTCAAGAAGAGGGGCAAGAGGTGCACCGTGTTCTGAGGGCTCTCATTGGTCCAGGAGAAACAGCCAATATGGCAGCCATTGTCTGGTACTACTAAAACATCACCATAATGACCACTACTTCTCTTCGGGACGAATCTTGACTTGAGACACCACGTAACGGCAATTTAACTGATGTTTGTGTAAATAACGCATTCATGTCAATGGAATATTTGATCTTAAGTTAGGATTTGGCCCTAAGAGAGAGAGAATTACTGGACTTTTTTTTTTTTACAGTGGGAAAACGATTTGATCTGGTGTAAAGATATGCGTCGTCAAGTTTCCATTTGTCTGTTTTCCACAGAGGAAAGTACTCCTCTGTGGACAGTTAAAGTGTCTACTCTCACTCATACAACCCTCCTCCCTCTCAGTCTTGTTTGCTTGAGTTGATACAGCACTCAAAACAGCCTGTACTGTGAATATGTGGCTCTGGGTTGAAGTTGCCCTTAGTTACAGATCTAGGATCAGCGTACCCACCTCAAATCCTAACCTTCACCATTACGGGGAGAAAAAAACACAAAACTGACCTTAGATCAGTGTTTAGGGTCAATTTCACCCTACTCTGTGAAGTGAATAATGTGATAAACAGACAAGCATGCCAAAAGTGGGGGCTGTACAACCTTGCTGCCTGAGTAATGCCTCTGATGGAGGTGCCTGCATGGGTCTAAACAATCTGTCTTCATTTTCCCAACGTCCTTTGTATATGTTCATTTGCGCGTGTGGGTGTGTGTGTGTGGGAGTGTGTGTGTGTGTTCGCATGTCACTGTATGTGTGAGAGAGTAAAGTTTCAAGCAGTGTCAAGTTTTTGGTACTATTTCGTATTGTAGTGATACACAAGACTTTGCAACAAACTGTCGACTCAAAAAAAGAAAAGGGAAATGGACGATCACAATCGTGGTCTGTTTTATGTGTTAACCAAACTAAGTCTAGTAATGTTTAAAAAAAAAAAAACCTTTGGAGGAGGAATTCATTATGGATATATCTATTTATTATGTACCTGAATATTTAACTCTTTAATTCCAGACAATTCAAAATAAAAGGATAATAGTAACTCACTTTGACTCTAGGAGGTATCATATTGCAAAAATATATAATTAATTAACCAGTGCATTTCTGTGGTGGTTGTGGACCTGCAGTATAACTGTATGTCCCTCTCTGGTGGTGAGATACAGAACTGCAGTCTTCTCTGTCATGACGTTATTGGTTGGCATAGCAACTGTGGTTGAATAATGTGTCTCTGAGCCTGTCCAAGGTGTCCATACTGGCTTTGGGTAGAAGTTTTCCTCAGGTGCAGATCTAGGATCAGCTTACCACTACTCAATCCTAACCTTAACCATTAGGGGGGATTTGCAAAACTGGTCTTAGATCAGTGTCTAGGGGTAACTTCATCCTATTCCTCAATACTGTAGATCAGAATTCTGAAAAGCTACTAAAACTACTACTGCATGGATATGAACTGGTGATTCTAGCCCATTGTTATTAAGAAGAAAGCTTTTTTTAATGCACTGGCAATGTACTGTAAGACTTGTATAATGGTTTAATTGTTTGTCTTATTTTTTATGACTTCACATGTCAGTGTCGTGATATCTTTCAATTTTGTATAATAAATACAAATGTATATGTAACAGGTTTTTTGTGTCAAATGTCCTGAAGTGTACTAGTGTCTAAATTATTTTATCATTCTTTGCCATGTGTGTGGGTTTTCAACTTCAGCAAAAAAACACATCTCCCTGCTCCCAGACCAATTTGATTGCTTTGTGTCAAGATAAAGTTCAAGTCTGGTTTTTCTGCATTCTTAAATTTTTCTGATTAATGGAGGCATGACTCCAGTCCAAATACTCCACTCTTCCCCTATCACATCCATCAGTTGTCCAATCACAGCCACTCTCCTCCTGGTCTTGTTCTAACACCACACCTTGTACAGAGTCAACCAGTACATTTTCCATCTTAGAAACATCAATACTTCTAGAGAAACAATAGTGATCTCTTATACTCTGCAGCTCAGTCTGTTAGTGTCAGCTCCAACATGGCAACATCTGTGGATCCCATTAGTTGTCAGATCTGCTGAAGGATCATGTGGCTTTTCCTTGTGGACACAGCTACCGTATAGGCTGAAATTAACGACTGCTTTGACTAGGACGAGCATAACCCTAAACCTCAACTACATCTCGTAATGAAAAATGTGGAAATTGAGAAAGTTGAGGTGATTAAACTGCTTGGAGTAACCCTGGATTGTAAACTCATGGTCAAAACATATTGATACAACAGTAGCTAAGATGGGGAGAAGTCTGTCCATAATAAAGCGCTGCTCTGCCTTAACACTATCAGCAAGGCAGGTCCTACAGACCCTGGTTTTGTTGCACCTGGACTACTGTTTAGTCGTGTGGTCAGGTGCCACAAAGAGGGACTTGGGAAAATTGCAGTTGGATCAGAACAAGGCAGCATGGCTGGCCCTTAAAAGCACACGGAGAGTTAACATCAATGACATGCATGTCAATCTCTCATGGCTCAAAGTAGAAGAGAGATTGACTTCATTACTACTTGTTTTCGTAAGAGGTGTTGACAAGCTGAAGGTACCAAGCTGGTTGTTTATACTATTAGCACACAGCTCAGACACCCATGCATACCCCACAAGACATTCCACCGGAGGTCTCTTCACAATCCCCAAGTCCGGAACAGACTATAGGATGCGCACAGTACTACATAGAGCCATGGCTACATAGAACTCTATTCCACAGATAACTGATGCAAGCAGTAGAATCAGATTTAAAAAGCAGGTAAAAATACACCTTATGGAACAGCGGGGATTGTGAAGTAACACAAACGTAGGCACAGACACATGCATACACACACACACGATAACATACACTCTATACACACACGTACACATGGATTTTTTAGTTGTAGATATGTGGTAGTGGAGTATGGGCCTGAGGGCACACACTTAGTGTGTTGTGAATTCTGTAATGAATGTATTGTAAAAAAAAAAAAATTGTATAACCTTGCCTTAATTCTTCCGGACTCCAGGAAGTGGAGCTGCCTTGGCAGCAGCTAATGGGGATCCATAATACAAAGACAGCTGCAGCCTGTGCAGACAGACCTTCCTCCCTAGGCCTGTTCTAAACAGAAACACAAATGGCTGAATTGGTGGAGAATCTGGCAAAGACAGGACTCCAGGCTGCTCCTCTTGCTCGTTATTACGCTGGACCTGAGATGTGGCATGTGACACCTGTAGTGGGATAAAACTCAATGCTTTCAAGTCCTGTCTGGTGTGTCTGGCCTCTTTCTGTGATACTCACTTCCAGCATCACTATGAAACTCTTGCCTTTATGAAGCACAAGCTGGTCCAAGCTTCCACACAACAAAAATCACTGAAGCTGGAGACTCATATCTCCCTCACTAACCTTAAGCATCAGCTGTCAGTGCAGCTCATAGATTTATTTTTTTGTTCCTTTGCACCCCAGTATCTCTACTTGCACATTAATCTTCTACAGATCTATCACTCCAGTGTTTAATTGCTATATTGTAATTACTTCGCCACTACGGCCTATTTATTGCCTTACCTCCCTAATCTTACCTCATTAGCACACACTGTATATACATTTTTCTATTGTGTTATTGACTGTACGTTTGTTAATTCCATGTGTAACTCTGTGTTGTTGTTTGTGTCGCACTGCTTTGCTTTATCTTGGCCAGGTCGCAGTTGTAAATGAGAACTTGTTCTCAACTGGCCTACCTGGTTAAATAAAGGGGAATTAGAAAAACTACAGGAGAAGATCTGCTCTCGTCATGACAAACTGCTTGATATTTACTGCCGCAACGATCAGCAGTTTATCTGTTATCTGTGTACAATGGATGAACACAAAGGCCATGATACAATCCCAGCTGAATCAGAAAGGGCTGAGAGACAGGTCAGGACAAAACTCATTACTGTTGCTGCTTATTCACATTATTACTGTGAACATTTTGAAACTAGTAGTCACTTTCTGTATGACAACAAAAAGAACAATGGATAAGATAATTAAGATAATGAAATCTATTCTGGAGGGAGAGCGATAAGAAAGAGGTGAATCATCACATTGTTACTGAAGTGCTTTCAGTTATGGATTTTTTCAATAACTTTGCCACATTTCCCGATGTAAGTGGTATATTTTCAAAACTCTAAACTGATAACACTTGTAATGCCCACTATCTTATGTTCAGAACCTTTGATTGTGTATTCTTTGGGGTTTCACACATCTTTCACATCTTTCATCCAAAATCTACTTTTCTCTTAAAATACCATGAGAACATTTAGTTATATCACAAATACAACAGATAATGATAGGCTCACCATTTAGTCAAATACCAAAATATACAAAACTGTAATTTTTTTAAAGTGTTGGTTAGAAAGACTAATAGAGGGTAGATATACTTCTCCATATAAACTCAGCAAAAAAAGAAACGTCCCTTTTCAGGACCCTGTCTTTCAAAGATCATTCGTAAAAATCCAAATAACTTCACAGATCTTCATTGTAAAGGGTTTAAACACTGTTCCCCATGCTTGTTCAATGAACCATAAACAATTAATGAACATGCACCTGTGGAACGGTCGTTAAGACACTAACAGCTTACAGACGGTAGGCAAACTTAGGACACCAAAGAGACCTTTCTACTGACTCTGAAAAACACCAAAAGAAAGATGCCCAGGTTCCCTGCTCATCTGCGTGAATGTGCCTTAGGCATGCTGCAAGGAGGCATGAGGACTGCAGATGTGGCCAGGGCAATATATTGCCATGTCCGTACTGTGAAACGCCTAAGACAGAGCTACAGGGAGACAGGACGGACAGCCGATTGTCCTCACAGTGGCAGACCACGTGTAACAACACCTGCACTGGATCGGTACATCCGAACATCAGACCCGCGGGACAGGTACAGGATGGCAACAACTGCCAGAGTTACACCAGGAACTGGACTCTCTTTGCTTAGTGCTAACGTTGTTACACTTTCTCAGTGTAAGAAATGAACACACGTAGTGTTACAGTAAATCATTTTGGGGTTTTGTTTTAACAATGTATGGTCTAAAGTCAAACTCAATCAGTACAAGGGCCATATTGAACAAATGTGAATCTGCAGGCCAGACATAGCCTATTATGTTTGTTTTTACAAAATAACGTACATACAACTGGCCGAAACTGGCCATTGTTTTATTAAATAAATATGGCCCTATCAATACAGAGGATGCTGTATATAGCATTTTAACATACTAAAACAAAATAGATACTTAATATTTGTCCAGCCTTAGCTGCTATGCTTGCAGATGTGCATAATAAGCTGTGACCATTTAATAACTCTAAATAAATAAAAATGTAGCTAGGTTGTTATAACATTTAAACTTAAAACATGCTTAAAAAAATTGCGCTGCTGGATCACTGGGGCGGTTGAATGCAGTATTGCTGTATGGGACTCTAATGTACTTGCCCTCTTGCTCAGTTGTGCACTGGGGCTTCCCACTCCTCTTTCTATTCTGGTTAGGGCCAGTTTGTGCTGTTCTGTGAAGGGAGTAGTACACAGGGTTGTACGAGATCTTCAGTTTCTTGGCAATTTCTCGCATGGAATAGTCTTAATTTCTCAGGATAAGAATAGACTGACGAGTTTCAGAAGAAAGGTCTTTATTTTTGGCCATTTTGAGCCTGTAATCAAATCAGCAGACGCTGATACTCCAGATACTCAACTAGTCTAAAGAAGGCCAGTTTTGTTGCTTCTTTAATCAGAACAACAGTTTTCAGCTGTGCTAACACAAATGCAAAAGGGTTTTCTAATGATCAATTATCCTTTTAAAATAAACTTGGATTAGCTAACACTGTTCACCTGACTTAGAATTCCTCACAATCAAATGTCGACCGCATTATCTACAAAGAGAATTATCTTCGATTATAATCACAGCCACATATATTCCCCCCCCAAGCAGACACATCGATGGCCCTGAACAAACTTTATTTGACTCTATGTAAACTGGAAACCACATATCCTGAGGCTGCATTCATTGTAGCTGGGGATTTTAACAAGGCTAATCTGAAAACAAGACTACCTAAATTTTATCAGCATATTGATTGTGCTACCAGGGCTGGTAAAACCCTGGATCATTGTTATTCTAACTTCTGCGACGCATATAAGGCCCTCCCCCGCCCTCCTTTCGGAAAAGCTGACCACGACTCCCTGTTGTTGCTCCCCGCCTATAGACAGAGACTAAAACAGGAAGCTCCCACTCTCAGGTCTGTTCAACGCTGGTCCAACTAATCTGATTCCACGCTTCAAGATTGCTTCGATCACGTGGATTGTGATATGTTCCGCTTTGCGTCCAACAACATTGACAAATACGCTAATTCGGTGAGCGAGTTCATTGCTGTCACGTTTGTTGTATGGATGAAGGCGCAGCGTGAGTTTAATACATCTTCTTATTTAATGAAACGAAGAACACTTAAACAAACTTACAAAACAACAAAACGAACATGAAGCTAAATATGATAATAGTTCAGACACAGGCAACTAGACATACCCAAAGAATATGGCTGCCTAAATATGGTTCCCAATCAGAGACAACGATAAACAGCTGCCTCTGATTGAGAACCAATCTAGGCAACCATAGACTTACAAAACATCTAGACAGTAAACAACCCCATAAACATACAAAACCCCTCAACAGTACAAAAACACATATATCACCCATGTCACACCCTGACCTAACCAAAATAATAAAGAAAACAAAGAATACTAAAGTCAGGGAGTGATAGTACCCCCCCCCCCCCCCCCCAAAAGGTGTGGACTCCCGGTCGCACACCTAAGCCTGTGTGGGAGGGTCTGGGTGGGCATAACTCCGAGGTGGCGGTTCTGGCTCGGGACGTGGACCCCGCTCCACTTCTGTCTCGGCCCACTTACGTGATGTCTCTGGAGCGGACTGGAGGGAGACTCTGGCGGATCCGGACTGGAGGGAGACTCTGGCGGATCCGGACTGGAGGGAGACTCTGGCGGATCCGGACTGGAGGGAGACTCTGGCGGATCCGGACTGTGCCCCGTTGTGGTAGGTCCTCGTCTGCGGCCCGTCCTAGGAGGTTCCAGTCTGCGGCCCGTCGTAGGAGGTCACAAGAACGGTGAGCAAAAATCCCAGAACCACACGGAGGGAACTAGTGAATGACCTGCAGAGAGCTGGGACCAAAGTAACAAAGCCTGCCATCAATAACACACTACGCCACCAGGGAATCAAATCCCCCTGCTTAAGCCAGTACATGTCCAGGCCCATCTGAAGTTTGCTAGAGAGCATTTGGATGATCCAGAAGAAGTTTGGGAGAATGTCATATGGTCAGATGAAACCAAAATATAACTTTTTGGTAAAAACTCAACTCGTCGTGTTTGGAGGACAAAGAATGCTGAGTTGCATCCAAAGAACACCATACCTACTGTGAAGCACGGGGGTGGAAACATCATGCTTTGGGGCTGTTTTTCTGCAAAGGGACCAGGACAACTGATCCGTGTAAAGGAAAGAATGAATGGGGCCATGTATCGGGAGATTTTGAGTGAAAACCTCCTTCCATCAGCAAGGGCATTGAAGATGAAACGTGGCTGGGTCTTTCAGCATGACAATGATCCCAAACACACCGCCCGGGCAACGATGGAGTGGCTTCGTAAGAAGTTGAAAGTCCGTGTTGCCCAGCAACAGCCCCAAAACATCACTGCTCTAGAGGAGATCTGCATGGAGGAATGGGCCAAAATACCAGCAACAGTGTGTGAAAACCTTGTGAAGACTTACAGAAAACATTTGACCTCTGTCATTGCCAACAAAGGGTATATAACAAAGTATTGAGATAAACTTTTGTTATTGACCAAATACTTATTTTCCACCATAATTTGCAAATAAATTCATTAAAAATCCTACAATGTGATTTTCTGGATTTTTTCCCCCTCATTTTTTCTGTCATAGTTGAAGTGTACCTATGATGAAAATTACAGGCCTCTCTCATCTTTTTATGTGGGAGAACTTGCACAATTGGTGGCTGACTAAATACTTTTTGCCCCACTATATATCACCCATGTCACACCCTGACCTAACCTAAATAATAAAGAATACTAAAGTCAGGGCGTGACATTAGCAAGAGCATTGGCGATGTCGTACCCACAGCAACTATTAAAACATTCCCAAACCAGAAAACGTGGATTGATGGCAGCATTCGCGCGAAACTGAAAGCGCGAACCACTGCTTTTAACCAGGGCAAGGTGACCGGAAACATGACCGAATACAAACAGTGTAGCTATTCCCTCCACAAGGCCATCAAACAAGCTAAGTGTCAGTATAGAGACAAAGTAGAGTCGCAATTCAACGGCTCAGACACAAGAGGTATGTGGCAGGGTCTACAGTCAATCACGGATTACAAAAAGAAAACCAGCCCCGTCGCGGACCTCGAGGCCTTGCTCCCAGACAGACTAAACAACTTCTTTGCTCGCATTGAGCACAATACAGTGCCACTGACACGGCCCGCTAACAAAACTTGCGGACTCTCCTTCACTGCAGCCGACTTGAGTAAAACATTTAAACGTGTTAAGCCTCGCAAGGCTGCAGGCCAGACGGCATCCCCAGCTGCATCCCCAGAGCATGCGCAGACCAGCTGGCTGGTGTGTTTACGGACATATTCAATCAATCCTTATCCCAGTATGCTGTTCCCACATGCTTCAAGAGGGCCCCAATTGTTCCTGTTCCCAAGAAAGCTAAGGTAACTGAGCTAAACGACTACCGCCCCGTAGCACTCACTTCCGTCATCATGAAGTGCTTTGAGAGACTGGTCAAGGACCATATCACCTCCACCCTACCTGACACCCTAGACCCACTCTAATTTGCTTACTGCCCCAATAGGTCCACAGACGACGCAATTGCAACCACACTGCACACGGCCCTATCCCATCTGGACAAGAGGAAGACCTTTGTGAGAATGCTGTTCATCGACAACAGCTCAGCACTTAACACCATAGTACCCTCCAAACTCGTCATCAACTTGAGACCCTGGGTCTCGACCCCGCCCTGTGCAACTGGGTACTGGACTTCCTGATGGGCCGCCCCCAGGTGGTGAGGGTAGGTAACAACATCTACACCCCGCTGATCCTCAACACTGGAGCCCCACAACGTTGCGTTCTGAGCCCTCTCCTCTACTCCCTGTTCACCCACGACTGCGTGGCCATGCACGCCTCCAATTCAATCATCAAGTTTGCAGACGACACTACAGTGGTTGGCTTGATTACCAACAACGACGAGACGGCCTACAGGTGAGGAGGTGAGGGCCCTCGGAGTGAGACGGCCTACAGGTGAGGAGGTGAGGGCCCCTCGGAGTGTGGTGTCAGGAAAATAACCTCATACTCAACGTCAACAAAACAAAGGAGATGATCGTGGACTTCAGGAAACAGCAGAGAGAGCACCCCCCTATCCACATCGACGGGACAGTAGTGGAGAGGGTAGCAAGTTTTAAGTTCCTCGGCGTACACATCACGGACCAACTGAATTGGTCCACCCACACAGACAGCGTGGTGAAGAAGGCGCAGCAGCGCCTCTTCAACCTCAGGAGGCTGAAGAAATTTGGCTTGTCACCAAAAGCACGCACTGCACAATCGAGAGCATCCTGTTGGGCTGAATCACCGCCTGGTACGGCAACTGCTCCGCCCACAACCGTAAGGCTCTCCAGAGGGTAGTGAGGTCTGCACAACGCATCACCGGGGGCAAACTACCTGCCCTCCAGGATACCTACACCACCCGATGTCACAGGAAGGCCATAAAGATCATCAATGAGAACAAACACCCAAGCCACTGCCTGTTCACCCCGCTATCATCCAGAAGGCGAGGTCAGTACAGGTGCATCAAAGCAGGGGCCGAGAGACTGAAAAACAGCTTCAATCTCAAGGTCATCAGACTGTTAAACAGCCACCACTAACATTGAGTGGCTGCTGCCAACATACTGACTCAACTACAGCCACTTTAATAATGGAAATTTTATGTAAATAATTTATCACTAGCCACTTTAAACAATGCCACTTAATATAATGTTCACATACCCTACAATACTCATCTCATATGTATATACTGTACTCTATACCATCTACTGCATCTTGCCATCTTTATGTTATACATGTATCACTAGCCACTTTAAACAATGCCACTTATGTTTACAGACCCTACATTGCTCATCTCATATTCATATACTGTACTCGATACCATCTACTGCATCTTGCCTATGCCGTTCTGTATCATCACTCATTCATATATCTTATGAACGTATTCTTTATCCCTTTACACTTGTGTGTATAAGGTAGCTGTTATGAAATTGTTAGGTTAGATTACTCGTTGGTTCTTACTGCATAGTCGGAACTAGAAGCACAAGCATTTTGCTACACTCTCATTAACATCTGCTAACCATGTGTATGTGCCAAATAAAATTTGATTTGACAACGTGCCATTGGAACACAGGAGTGATAGTTGCTGATAATGGGACTCTGTACGCCTATGTAGATATTCCATTAGAAACCAGCCATTTCCAGCTACAATAGTCATTTACAACATTAACAATGTCTACACTGTATTTCTGATCAATTTGATGTTATTTGAAACGGGCAAAAATGTGCTTTTCTTTCAAAAACAAGGAAATGTCTAAGTGACCCCAAACTTTTGAACGGTAGTGTATGTTTATTAATAAATACAAAATGTTGTACTGTATTGTGGTTTGTAAACACATGTTTGTCTCATCATACTACAGTTGAAGTCAGAACAGACTGACCAGGTGAAAGCTACAGTTGAAGTCGGAGGTTTACATACACCTTAGCTAAATACATTTAAACTAAATTTTTCACAATTCCTGACATTTAATCATAGTAAAAATTCCCTGTCTTAGGTCAGTTAGGATCACCACTTTATTTTAACAATGTGAAATGTCAGAAAAATAGTTGAGAGAATGATTTATGTCAGGTTTTACTTCGTTCACCACATTCCCAGTGGGTCAGAAGATTACATACACTCAATTAGTATTTGTTAGCATTGTCTTTAAAATTGGTTAACTTCAGTCAAACGTTTCAGGTAGCCTTCCACAACCTTCACACAATAAGTTGGGTGAATTGTGGCCCATTCCTCCTGACAGAGCTGGTATAACTGAGTCAGGTTTGTAGGCCTCCTTGCTCACGCTTTTTCAGTTCTGCCCACAAATTTTCTATAGGATTGAGGTCAGGGCTTTCTGATGGCCACTCCAATACCTTGACTTTGTTGTCCTTAGGCCATTTTGCCACAACTTTGGAAGTATGCTTGGGGTCATTGTCCATTTGGAAGACCCATTTGCGACCAAGCTTTAACTTCCTGACTGATGTCTTGAGATGTTGCTTCAATATATGCACATAATTTTGCTGCCTCATGATGCCATTTATTTGGTGAAGTGCACCAGTCCCTCCTGCAGCATAGCACCCACACAACATGATGCTGCCACCCTCGTGCTTCACGGTTGGGATGGTTTTCTTCGGCTTGCAAGCCTCCCCCTTTTTCCTCCAAACATAGCGATGGTCATTATGGCCAAATAGTTTCATCAGACCAGAGGACATTTCTCCAAAAAGTACAATCTTTGTCCCCATTTGCAGTTGCAAACTTTGTCTGGCTTTTTTGGAGCAGTGGCTTCCTCCGTGCTGAGCTGCATTTCAGGTTATGTCGATATAGGACTCGTTTTACTGTGGATATAGATACTTTTGTACCTGTTTCCTCCAGCATCTTCACAGGGTCCTTTACTGTTGTTCTGGGATTGATTTGCACTTTTTGCACCAAGGTATGTTCATCTGTAGGAGACAGAACACGTCTCCTTCCTGAGCGGTATGATGCCTGTGTGGTCCCATGGTGTTTATACTACCGTACTGTTGTTTGTACAGATGAACGTGGTACCTTCAGGCATTTGAAAATTGCTCCCAAGGATGAGCCAGACTTGCGGAGGTCTACAATTTTTTTGTAAGGTCTTGGCTGATTTATTTGGATTTTCCCATGACGTCAAGGCACTGAGTTTGAAGGTAGGCCTTGAAATACATCCACAGGTACACTTCCAATTGACTCAAATTATGTCAATTAGCCTATCAGAAGCTTCTAAAGCCATGACATAATTTTCTGACATTTTAAGGCAGTCAACTTAGTGTATGCAAACTTGAATTGTGATAGTGAATTATAAATTAAATAATCTGTCTGTAAACAATTGTTGGAAAAGTTATTGTGTCATGCACAAAGTAGATATCCTAACTGAATTGCAAAAACTATAGTTCCTGGATGGTTGTGAGAAGTTGCTCTCGGGGGATGTGCTAGTATCATTCTTTATTCATGGCTGTGTTCTTAGGCAAAATTGTGAGCCCACTCCCTTGGCTGAGAAGCAACCCCACACATGAATGGTCTCAGGATGCTTTACTGTTGGCATGACACAGGACTGATGGTAGCACTCACCTTGTCTTCTCCAGACAAGCTTTTTTTCCGGATGCCCCAAACAATCGGAAAGGGGATTCATCAGGAAATGACTTTACCCCAGTCCTCAGCAGTCCAATCCCTGTACCTTTTGCAGAATATCCGTCAGTCCCTGATGTTTTTCCTGGAGAGAAGTGGCTTCTTTGCTGCCCTTCCTGACACCAGGCCATCCTTCAAAATTCTTTGCCTCACTGTGCGTGCAGATGCACTCATACCTGCCTGCTGCCATTCCTGAGCAAGCTCTGTCCTCGTGGTGCCCTAATCCCGCAGCTGAATCAACTTTAGGAGACGGTCCTGGCGCTTGCTGGACTTTCTTGGGCGCCCTGAAGCTTTCTTCACAACATTTGAACCACTCTCCTTGAAGTTCCTGATGATCCGATAAATGTTTGATATAGGTGCAATCTCACTGGCAGCAATATCCTTGCCTGTGAAGCCCTTTTTGTGCAAAGCAATGATGACGGCACGTGTTTCTTTGCAGGTAACCATGGTTGACAAAGATCAAACAATGATTCCAAGCACAACCCTCCTTTTGAAGCTTCCAGTCTGTTATTCAAACTCAATCAGCATGACAGAGTGATCTCCAGCCTTGTCCTCGTCAACACTCACACCTGTGTTAACGAGAGAATCACTGACATGATGTCAGCTGGTCCTTTTGTGGCAGGGCTGAAATGCAGTGGAAATGATTTTGGGGGATTCCGTTCATTTGCATGGCAAAGAGGGATTTTGCAATTAATTGCAATTCATCTGATCACTCTTCATAACATTCTGGAGTATATGCAAATTACAATCATACAAACTGGAGGCAGCAGACTTTGTGAAAATGTATATTTGTGTCATTCTCAAAAACATTTGGTCACAACTGTATATTACACTAATCTCATCCAGCAGTTCTCTCTATAAACTAACACACACCCACAATCTGCAACTGCAAAAAATAAACAATTGCTTACGGTTACAACAAACAGGGCAGCTCATAAAGACTCATTCTATTGTTCTGGGTGACACATGTAATCAGTAACATAAAACAAAATCAAGTCCGAATATAATCAGTGCTTGAAGAGGAATTAAATGGGTACTAGTGGACCCCATGGAAAATGACTACGCTAGCCAATCAGAAGGCAGAATTAGAAGGTGAAAGGTTAGCAGGCCAGGAAGCCCCCGTCCACAGGCAGGGTGACACCGTTGGTCATAGAACTCTTATCGCTGAGCAGGAACAGGATAGAGTTCACCACATCCTCCACCTCTGCAGAGAGGAACACACACACACGATAATAATACACACACACGACCATAAAGTAACACACCTCCACATCATCATGTGCCGCTTTCACATGATAAAGAGTGGGGTTGAGCAGTCTGTGTGTCATCAGATGTTAATGGTTAGCTGTGTTAATAAAAACAAGAACATATAATATACAGTATAGAGTGCATTCGGAAAGTATTCAGATCCCTTGACTTCTTCAGCATTTTGTTACGTTACAGCCTTATTCTAAAATGGATTAAATTGTTTTTTCCCCTCATCAATCTACACACAATATGCCATAATGACAAAGTAAAACCAGTTTACTTATTTTTTGGAGGGCAAAAATGTTTAAACGGAAATAGCGCATTTACACAAGTATTCAGACCCTTTACTCAGTACTTTGTTGAAGCACCTTTGGCAGCAATTACAGCCTCTAGTCTTGTCACACGTGCATTTGGGGAGTTTCTCCCATTTTTCTCTGCAGATCCTCTCAAGCTTTGTCAGTTTGGATGGGGAGGATTGCTGCACAGCTATTGTCACGTCTCTCCAGAGATGTTTGATTGGGTTCAAGTCTGGGCTCTGGCTGGGCCACTCAAGGACATTAAGACTTGTTCCGAAGCCATTCCTGCATTTTCTTGGCTGGTGCTTAGGGTTGTTGTCCTGTTGAAAGGTGAACCTTCACCCCAGTCTGTGGTCCTTAACACTCTGGAGCAGGTTTTCATCAAGGAGCTCTCTAAACTTTGTTCCGTTCATCTTTCCCTCGATCCTGACTAGTCTCCCAGTCCCTGCCACTGAAGAGTGGCTCCCGTCTGACCACTCTACCAAGGCCTGAATGGTGGAGTGCTGCAGAGATGGGAGAATCTTCCAGAAGGACAACCATCGCACAGAGGAACTCTGGAGCTCTGTCAGAGTGACAATCAGGTTCTTGGTCACCTCCCTGACCAAGGCTCTTCTCCCCAATTGCTCAGTTTGACCGGGCGGCCAGCTCTAGGAAGAGTGTTGGTGGTTCCAAACTTCTTCCATTTAAGAATGATGGAGACCACTGTGTTCTTGGGGACCTTCAATGCTGCAGACATTTTTTGGTACCCTTCCACAGATCTGTGCCTTAACACAATCCTGTCTCGGAGCTCTACGGACAATTCCTTCAACCGCATGGCTTGGTTTTTGCTCTGACATTCACTGTCAGCTGTTGGACCTTATATAGACAGGTTTGTGCCTTTCCAAATCAATCAAATTTACCACAGGTAGACTCCAATCAAGTTGTAGAAACATCTCTAGGATGATCAATGGAAACAGGATGCATCGGAGCTCAATTTCGAGTCTCATAGCAAAGGGTCTGAATACTTATGTAAATAAGGTGTTTCAGTTTTTTCCCCCTCATTTCTAAAAACCAGTTTTTGCTTTGTCATTATGGGGTATTGTATGTAGATTCATGAGAGAAAAAAACAATGTAATCCATTTCAGAATAAGGCTGTAATGTAACAAAATGTGGAAAAAGTCAAGGGGTCTGAATACTTTCCCGAATGCACTGTATAAATAACTTATTATTAACAAAACAACATGTATGTGACCTGCGAATCGTCCCAGAGGGATGCGTGAGGTCATGGTCTTGGCCTTGCCAGGGTCACTCCATGCCAGTCTCCCCATCTTAGTCATCACGACTGTGGGGTTCACACTGTTCACACGGATCTAGCAAGAAACATGTACACCCCAACAATCAATACTTATTAGTCAATAAGGCAGTAGCCTAGCAGTTAAGAGTGTTGGGCCAGTAACCAAAAGGTTGCGGGTTCAAATCCCCAAGCTGACTAGGTGAAAACTCTGTCCTTGTGCCCTTGAGCAAGGCACTAAACCCCAGTCCCTGTAGATAATCAATACATCAAATCAATACAGTCACTTCAAAACGTAGGTTATCCATGCATGTTCGTCTACTCCAAAATAAGTCCAGCATCTGAGCAGTGCACTGTGCACCTACCATTTGAATGGAAAGGGACATATTTTACAAACACCATATGTCTAATAACATTCAGCTTACAAAGGGTTGTGTATTCATGGATGCAATATATATTTCTCATTCGTGTTTCATAATTTTCCTTCAATTAGCAAGAGGCTGAATCCATTTCACCAGAGAACGCATCCGAGCAAGGCAAACAGCGCCCCTCTTTCTTAGTATCTGCAGCCCATGTATCTGATGCAGTCTGGCCAAAAAGAATATGACATGTCATGCTCATTTTAGCCAGACAGGATCATATACATGGGCTCCACATATATTTTTACATTGACATTTTAGTCATTTAGCAGACGCTCTTATCCAGAGCGACTTACAGTTATTGTATTCATCTTAAGATAGCTAGGTGGGACAACGACATACACTGAGTGTACAAAGCATTAGGAACTCCTTCTCTTGACATAAACTGATCAGGTAAATCCAGATGAAAGCTATGATCCCTTATTGATGTCACTTGTTAAATCCACTTCAATCAGTGTAGATGAAGGGGAGGAGACAGGTTAAAGAAGGATTTTTAAATCTTAGAACTGCAACGCTGCTGGGTTTTTCCACGCTCAACAGTTTCCCGTGTGTATCAAGAATGGTCCACCATCCAAAACACATCCAGCCAACTTAACACAACTGTGGGAAACATTGGAGTCCATCATCCCTGTGGAACACTTTCAACACCTTTTTCTGAAGGCTAAAGGGGTGCAACTCAATATTAGGAAGGTGTTCCTAATGTTTGGTACACTCAGTGTATCTCAGTCCTAGTAAGTACATTTTTCCTCAATAAAGTATCTATCAGCAAAGTCAGTGCTAGTAGTGGGGAAACGTCAAGTGTGAGTGTCAGTTCACGAAAGGGGGATACTCTTTGAAGAGGTAGGGCTTCAGATGTTTTTGGAAGATGGGGACTCTGCTGTCCTAGCTTCAGGGGCGATGTTTCGCTCGCTCGGATGCTTTCTCCGGTGAGATTGAGGAGTCTTACTGTTGGTGCGCGTCTTGGTCAAAATTATGAATATATTCAGAGATGACCGATCAGATCTCAGAATTTCTTGGGGGAGGCCAATCAGATTTCAGGGGAGGCCGTGGCCACACTGGGCCGCCACTGCTATTAGGGCAACATATATCCATCGTTTTTGTATAAATTGCTCAAGCTCAGTATATTTGGTTGGAGTCATTGTGGGCAGCAATATTCAAACCTTGTCTCTGATTTTCAAACAGATTTAAGTCAGGGTGGAGACTGGACAATTCGGGAACAGTCAACACCTATTGGAAAGCCATTCTGGTGTCTTTGGCATAACAACATTTGTAATTGTCCTGCTGAAAAATAAAACTATCCCAGGGATAGGTATTAAGAAGACTGAGGCAGGTATTCCTCTAGCTTTTTATCTGGGCTTTCATGTTTCCTTTCATGTTTCTTTTGATCTTGACAAACTCCCCAGTCCCTGCCGGTGACAAGAATACCCATAACATGATGCCACCACAATACAACTGTTGCAGACAGAGGTTTTAAATGTACTGGTCTGACATCAGAAGAACCATGTGTGTCTTGATGTGTGCTCTCTGCTATTGGGTCAGTCCTCCTGTAGTTACCTGATAGGGTCCAAGCTCCAGGGCCATAACCTTAGTCAGCATGTCCAGAGCACCTTTAGTGGCACCTGCACACACAGACAGACAGTATGCATTCAAATATCAACTACACAACAGTGGTAGGCTTGATTACCAACAACGACGAGACGGCCTACAGGGAGTAGGTGAGGGCCCTCGGAGTGTGGTGTCAGGAAAATAACCTCACACTCAACGTCAACAAAACTAAGGAGATGATTGTGGACTTCAGGAAACAGCAGAGGGAACACCCCCCTATCCACATCGATGGAACAGTAGTGGAGAGGGTAGCAAGTTAAGTTCCTCGGCATACACATCACAGACAAACTGAATTGGTCCACTCACACAGACAGCATCGTGAAGAAGGCGCAGCAGCGCCTCTTCAACCTCAGGAGGCTGAAGAAATTCGGCTTGTCACCAAAAGCACTCACAAACTTCTACAGATGCACAATCGAGAGCATCCTGGCGGGCTGTATCACCACCTGGTACGGCAACTGCTCCGCCCTCAACCGTAAGGCTCTCCAGAGGGTAGTGAGGTCTGCACAACGCATCACCGGGGGCAAACTACCTGCCCTCCAGGACACCTACACCACCCGATGTTACAGGAAGGCCATAAAGATCATCAAGGACATCAACCACCCGAGCCACTGCCTGTTCACCCCGCTATCATCCAGAAGGCGAGGTCAGTACAGGTGCATCAAAGCTGGGACCGAGAGACTGAAAAACAGCTTCTATCTCAAGGCCATCAGACTGTTAAACAGCCACCACTAACATTGAGTGGCTGCTGCCAACACACTGACACTGACTCAACACCACTTTAATAATGGGAATTGATGGGAAATGATGTAAATATATCACTAGCCACTTTAAACAATGCTACCTTATATAATGTTACTTACCCTACATTATTCATCTCATATGCATACGTATATACTGTACTCTATATCATCGACTGCATCCTTATGTAATACATGTATCACTAGCCACTTTAACTATGCCACTTTGTTTACATACTCATCTCATATGTATATACTGTACTCGATACCATCTACTGTATCTTGCCTATGCTGCTCTGTACCATCACTCATTCATATATCCTTATGTACATATTCTTTATCCCCTTACACTGTGTATAAGACAGTAGTTTTGGAATTTTTAGTTAGATTACTTGTTGGTTATTACTGCATTGTCGGAACTAGAAGCACAAGCATTTCGCTACACTCGCATTAACATCTGCTAACCATGTGTATGTGACAAATAACATTTGATTTGATTTGATTTACATCAAGATGTAGTGAGTTAATTGATATAATACGAGCTATAGCTGAGATATGTTTTGATGGGATGTATGTGCTGCTCTGTCTGGTCCCTCTCGGTGACTTACAGTAGACGGTGTGGTCTTGGAGGGCACACTGAGACGCCTGGCTGGAGATGTTCACTATGGAGCCTCCTGTTCCTCTGGCCTTCATACCCCGAGCCACAATCTACCCACACACACACACACACACACACACACAGAGAATGCACAGTGAGTATGGAGAAACTGTTAAGTTACCTATAACTATGTTACAGGGAGCCAATTCAATTTCTGACAGCCTTTTCTTACCTGAGAGACATGGAGGACAGCCTTCACGTTGATGTTAAAGGATCTGGGAATAGGAAAAATAAATCAATTAATGGGATTTATGAGATATTCCTATTAATGTCCATATAACAGAAATATTCCAAACATAGAAGGCTGTGTAACTAGCCACACAGAGGTAACACAGTTTAAACCATCTTATCTGGATAGCTATTTTTAAACCATGTTTAAAAAAACAGGTGTAAGATGTACACTACCGTTCAAACGTTTGGGGTCACATAGAAATGTCCTTGTTTTTGAAAGAAAAGCAATTTTTTTGTCCATTAAAATAATATAAAATTGATCAGAAATACAGTGTAGACATTGTTAATGTTGTAAATGACTATTGTAGCTGGAAACTGCTGATTTTTTATGGAATATCTACATAGGCGTAGAGAGGCCCATTATCAGCAACCATCACTCCTGTGTTCAATGGCACGTTGTGTTAGCTAATCCAAGTTTATAATTTTAAAAAGGCTAATTGATCATTAGAAAACCCTTTTGCAATTATGTTAGCACAGCTGAAAACTGTTGTTCTGTTTAAAGAAGCAATAAAACTGTCCTTCTTTAGACTAGTTGAGTATCTGAAGCATCAGCATTTGTGGGTTCGATTACAGGCTCAAAATGGCCAGAAATAAAGACCTTCCTTCTGAAACTCGTCAGTCTAGTCTTTTCTGAGAAATGAAGGCTATTCCATGCGAGAAATTGCCAAGACACTGAAGATCTCGTATAATGCTGTGTACTACTCCCTTCACAGAACAGCGCAGCGCAAACAGGTTCTAAACAGAATAGAAAGAGTGGGAGGCACAACGGAGCAAGAGGACAAGTTTTCTAATGATCAATTAGCCTTTTAAAATGATAAACTTAGCAAACACAACGTGCCATTGGTTGCTGATAATGGGACTCTGTACGCCTATGTGGATATTCCATTAAAAAAATTGCCGTTCCCAGCTACAATAGTAATTTACAACATTAACAATGTCTACACTGTATTTCTGATCAATTTTATGTTATTTTAATGGACAAAAGTGTTTTCTTTCAAAAACAAGGACCTTTCTAAGTGACCTCAAACTTTTGAACAGTAGTGTAGGTCTAATACAAAGTCCTTCTACTGAGTCTTGAGTGACTTGTGTTTCACTTCTATGAATATGAATTACAATCATAACATGATTTAGAGCAGTGGTTCTCAACTGGTTTTGCCTCGGGACCCAAATTGGACCAGGTCGTCTCAGTTGCCGACCCAATATTCGCATTGCGATACAAAATTGCCGAAATGCCACCTGGAAAGCTATTTTTAATGCTATATTGACAGTAATGCCTCCCCCTCCCAAACCAGTTAAGAATTTCTCATTTAAAAGGACAGCGATGAGAGCATCTTTACATGTCAAACTGGTCGGGGGTGACCTCTAGGAAAGGCTGCAGCGTGGCATAGGCTGCGTTATTCACCAGCAGATCCACATTACCGCCGGCCTCCCGTAGCGCCTCCTCTGTGGCCCCCCAGTCACCGAGGTTCACACACACCGGCTTGATGGACGGACACTGCAGGGAACAACCAGCACCAGAACCAATCACACAGAGAGAAAAGACAGCAGAGAGAATCACCCCAACGAATCACCACAAAGAATCTCCCATCATCTCTCGTCACGGAGCCGAAACAATGGGACATGGAGGTGAAAAGAGCAGCAGGGAAAACTAGCTAGCCTCTAATGATATGCGTATAGGGCTAGTGGAGAGGAGAGGTCCTATAAGGGGACAATAGAGCATGCAATGGGGGGGGGTCCGGACCCTGAGCAGTGGAGGGGGGGCTGGGCGGGGTTGTAGGGATACGAGGGTCATAACGCAGTGGAGGATGGGGAGGACCATCTTACTCAGTGAATTTCTGAAAAATAGTGAGAATTTTTTGGGGGATAAAACTATACTAAATATATTCACGTCACCAAATAACTAATTAAAAGACACCGTTTTGCAATGAAGTTCTACAGGGCTACAGTAGCCTCAACAGCACCATGGTGTAGCTGGAGGACAGCTATTTTCCGTCCTCCTCTGCATACATTGACTTAAATACAAAACATAGGAGGCTCATGGTTCTCACCTTCTATAGACCTACTGTCATGGCCAAAAGTTGAGAATGACACAAATATTCATTTTTCACAAAGTCTGCTGCCTCCAGTTTGTATGATGGCAATTTTTGCATATACTCCAGAATGTTATGAAGAGTAATCAGATGAATTGCAATTAATTGCAAAATCCCTTTTTGCCATGCAAATGAACTGAATCCCCAAAAAACATTTCCACTGCATTTCAGCCCTGCCACAAAAGGACCAACTGACATCATGTCAGTGATTCTCTCGTTAACACAGGTGTGAGTGTTGACGAGGACAAAGCTGGAGACCACTCTGTCATGCTGATTGAGTTTGAATAACAGACTGGAAGCTTCAAAAAAAGGGTGGTGCTTGGATTCATTGTTTTTCCTCTGTCAACCATGGTTACCTGCAAGGAAACACGTGCCGTCATCATTGCTTTGCACAAAAAGGGCTTCACAGGCAAGGATATTGCTGCCAGTGAGATTGCACCTAAATCAAACATTTATCGGCTCATCAAGAACTTCAAGGAGAGCGGTTCAATTGTTGTGAAGAAGGCTTCAGGGCACCCAAGAAAGTCCAGCAAGTGCCAGGACCGTCTCCTAAAGTTGATTCAGCTGCAGGATCGTGGCACCACCAGTACAGAGCTTGCTCAGGAATGGCAGCAGGCAGGTGTGAGTGCATCTGCACGCACAGTGAGGCAAATACTTTGAGGATGGCCTGGTGTCAAGAAGGGCAGCAAAGAAGCCACTTCTCTCCAGGAAAAACATCAGGGACCGGCTGATATTCTGCAAAAGATACAGGGATTGGACTGACCGGATAAAAGCTTGTCCGGAGAAGACAAGGTGAGTGCTACCATCAGTCCTGTGTCATGCCAACAGTAAAGCATCCTGAGACCATTCATGTGTGGTGTTGCTTCTCAGCTAAGGGAGTGGGCTCACTCACAATTTTGCCTAGGAACACAGCCATTAATAAAGAATGGTACCAACACATCCTCCAAGAGCAACTTCTCCCAACCGTTTGGTAATGAACAATGCCTTCTCCAGCATGATGGAGCAACTTGCCATAAGGCAAAAGTGATAACTAAGTGGCCCGGGGAACAAAACATTGATATTTTGGGTCCATGGCCAGGAAACTCCCCAGACCTTAATGCCATTGAGAACTTGTGGTCAATCCTCAAGAGGCGGGTGGACAAACAAAAACCCACAAATTCTGACAAACTCCAAGCATTGATTATACAAGAATGGGCTGTCATCAGTCAGGATGTGGCTCAGAAGTTAATTGACAGCATGCCAGGGCGGATTGCAGAGGTCTTGAAAAAGAAGGGTCAACACTGCAAATATTGACTCTTTGCATCAACTTTATGTAATTGTCAATAAAAGCCTTTGACACTTATGAAATGCTTGTAATTATACTTCAGTATGCCATAGTAACATCTGACAAAAATATCTAAAGACACTGAAGCAGCAAACTTTGTGGAAATTAATATGTGTCATTCACAAAACCTTTGGCCACGACTGTACACATAATTATGACGACTTCCGGAGGACATCCTCCAACCTATCAGAGCTCTTGCAGCATGAACTGACATGTTGTCCATCCAATCAAAGGGATTAGAGGATGAATCTAAGTTCAGAAAGCATACGCTACAGCTAGCTAGCACTGCAGTGCATAAAATGTGGTAACTAGTTGACTCAAAGAGAGAGAAAGACAATACTTGAACAAATTAATTTCTTCAAAAATCAAGGAGAAGCTGTAGAGCGAGAGAGAGCTAGCTATATTTTGTTAGATTTCTTTTCAATATAACTTATTTAGCTCACTAATGCAGCTAGCTAATTTAGCCTACTCAAACAGAGAGGAATGCTATTTATGTTAGCTAACTGGCTCTTATTATTATTTTAGTTATTTCTTTAACTGAAAAGGTTATCCAACACTAAGCTAAGGCTATCCAACACTGGAACTCTTCCAAGTCAAGGTCTGCTAGATGCAGGCAAGTGTGTGCAAGGCGTTCCTGGGCATGTCACTCACTGTCTGTTACCTTGGTTGCTCCAATTGGTCTTTTGACATGTGCACCTACATTATAAACTATAATTATAAACTATAAGGCTAGATTGTCGAAACTTCATGATGGGTATAGGGAAAATTGAGTATCACATATTAGGCTAAACCTATCGATGTTACATTGAGCTGGGTGAATTAAATATGAATGACAGTCATCCAATATGCTGTAATAGAAATAAGGCCATGCTCATAAATGTTTTTTTTTTAAAGACGTCTTCCCCAATCGTAAACGGTACCGACACCCCACTGTTGTAGGGGCATTGGGTGTGTATATGGGTGTTGCGGGGGTTACCTCCAGCAGAAGGCTGTCCAGGTCAGCCCGCGTACGTGTGACTGCCACGACCTCTGCTCCGCAGCGCGCCAGAGCAAGCGCCGTGGCCCGGCCGATGCCTGTGTGAAAATATCCATAAACACAATAACTATTATTCACTGGAGATCTCAGTGTGACGGCCAACCTGACACATACATTTCGACCGTGTTTGGGTTATTCGGTCACCCACAATCATGACAGTGGTTCTTTCAGGACACATTGGAAGTTGCTTAGTTTGAGCTCAAAACTACTTGTTGATTTACTTGTTGTACGTGCATTTGGTTGTGTTTTCGCAGCAAACCAGACGTCGACACTATCTTCAAATATGGTGGTAGTTTTCTTACCTTTTCCTGCCCCCGTGACTATGGCCCGCTTGCCTGCGAAAGAGATTTCCATGGCTCTTCAGACTTTCGCTGCGAAGTTATGGGACAAGTAAATGTTGCACAATATGGAGAGCAAAGGGTGAGAGATACAATGCAACAAAATAGATCATCCGCATGCGATAAGGGCGAAATCGATACTACATGCCCTCCTCACTTTCAAATATTGAAAAATGTCGCGTTAAAATAAATATTCGTTATATGAACAGTGCAAGATATATTGAGCTCTATAAAGTAATTTACTTATCCAGTTGTCACTGGTTACGACAGCCGCAAAGTCATAAATCCCGCCTATTTCTACAATGTATTTTCTTAAAACGTGATTTTAAACATAACCTTAACCCTAACCACACTGCTAAATTTATGTCTAACCTTAAATTAAAACCATAAAGCTAATTTTTATTCTCGTGAATTTTCTCGGAAACGGATGTGGTGTATGAAGAGTGCACCTCGAAGTTGCGCAAAAAGTTAATGGATAAAAAAGTTATTGTTCCTAGTTGACCCCTAGAAGCAACGGGTACATAGGCAACTTAATATTCAGTCTTGCATCAGAACAGAGTATTCAACAACCAACATCAAATTCACTGTAGATTGATATTTACAATCCATTTCAATATATATATGTTTTCATGTGTATTTAGAGAGATACTTTCATTTTATAAAATATCATCTCAGTAAACCATACTGTACAGGCCAAAGTCAATAAAACTTCAGATTTTAGTCAAAAGGCAGTCTTTTTACTCTATCAAATGATCTAGTTAGCCAAACTACATGCTAGTGATGCATGCACCATATACAGTGGGTGAAAGTATGTGCCCCCCTTTCTGATTTTCTCTATTTTTGCATATTTTTGACACTGAATGTTATCAGATCGTCAACCAAAACCTAATATTAGGTAAAGGTTTACAAATAACAAACTAAATGTATACTTAGTTTATTTATTTAATTAACACATTCATGCAACACCCAATTCCCCTGTGTGAAAAAGTAATTCCCCCCTACACTAAATAACTGGTCGTGCCACCTTTAGCTGCAATGACTGCAATCAAATGCTTCCTGTAGTTGTTGATCAGTCTCTCACATCGCTGTGGAGGCATTTTGGTCCACTCTTGCATTCAGAGCTGCTTTAACTCAGGAACATTTGTGGGTTTTCAAGCATGAACTGCTCATTTCAAGTCCTGCCACAAAACATCTCAATTGGGATTCGGTCTGGACTTTGGCTAGGCCAATCCAAAACTTGTGTGTTGCTTTTTTAACAATTTTCATTTGAACTTGATTGTTGGTTTTGGGTCACAGTCTTGTTGCATGACCCAGCTACACTTCAGCTTCAGCTCACAGACAGATGACCTGGCATTCTCCTGTAGAATTATCTGATACAGAGCATAATTCATGGTTCTTTCTATTAGGGCAAGTCGTACAGGCCCCTGAGACAGCAGAGCATCCCCAAACCATCACACTACCACCACCATGCTTCACCGTTGGTATGACGTTCTTACTGTGGAATGTAGTGTTTGGTTTTCACCAGACATAATGGGACCCATCTCATCCAAAAAGTTTACTCCAGTTTGCCAAAAAAACACCTGGATGATCATCAAGACTATTAGAAGAATGTTCCATGGACAGATGAGTCAAAAGTAAAACTTTTTGGACGACATGGGCCCCATTATGCCTGGCGAAAACCAAACACTGCATTCCACAGTAAGAACCTCGCCTGTGAGCTGAAGCGGACTCACAGCTGGGTCATGCAGCAAGACAATGATCCAAAACACAATCTACATAAATCGTTAAAAGCAACACATTTTATGTTTTGGAATGGCCTAGTCAAAGTACAGACCTAATCCCAATTGCGATGTTGTGGCAGGACTTGAAATGAGCAGTTCATGCTTGAAAACCCACAAATGTCGCTGAGTTAAAGCAGTTCTGCCAACATTCCTCCACAGCGATGTGCTAAACTAATCAACAACTACAGGAAGCATTTGGTTGCAGTCATTGCAGCTAAAGGTGACAACCAGTTAGCACGTAAAGGGGCAATTACTTTCCACACAGGGGAATTGGGTGTTGCATAACTTTGTTAGTTAAATAAATAAAATAAATACATTTAGTTTGTTATTTGTAAACTCAACTTTCCTTTATCTAAAATAAACTTTCTTTTATCTAAAATTAGTTTTTGGTTGAAGATCTGATAACATTCAGTATAAAACATTTGCGAAAATAGAGAAAATCAGACCGGGGCAAATACTTTGTCACAGCACTATGTCATTTACAATTTTCAGTCTCTTCAAGACAGGCAGTGGAATCATGCACTAGCAGCAATTCAATGACTGTTGTTGTTCTGGTTCTGTGACATACCCCCTCCCATCTCCCAGAGTAGGAGTGCTGATCTAAGATCAGGTACCCACCAGTCTGTATAGCACTCCTACTCGGACATGGTTTACTAAATACTGCCATGAGAATTTGTCTCACTGAGTTAACACATTCTCCAATTGAGTTTCAGTCAGAGAGAGAAATTACCCCAGTGCATAAAGCAATTATCCCAGAGTTATCTTCCCTATCTGCTGGAAATGGGGTTGGATTGATGGCAGCCCACAATAGGATAAAGGGAAGAGTGAGGTAATTAGGCATAAATCTAATGCGAGCTGGGTTATTATGTTCCAATGAAACAAACATTTCATAGGCCTCCATGCATTAGCTCAGCGTTTCCCAACTCCAGTCCTCGAGTACCCCAAACACCACACATTTTTTGTTGTAGCCCTCGCAAAACACATCTGATTTAACTCATTGAGGGCTTGATGATTAGTTGACAAGTTGATTCAGGTGTGTTTGTCCACGGCAAACATTTTAATGTGTACTGTTGTGGCTGGGAATCACGGCATTAGCTCACTGACAAACTTCATGGGCCAAGCACGTTGTTCCAAAGGGTGGGAGAATCAAGCTGATTATGTTAACTCAAACATTTCAAACCTATCTGCCCCTTATTTACTGTAATAAGAATAGTAAATGTGCCAACATGAAATCCCATTTTATTGGTTGAGTACACATACTTTGCAGATGTTATTGCAGGTGCAGGGAAATGCTTATGTTCCTAGCTCCAAATGCTTATGTTCCTAGCTCCAAATGCTTATGTTCCTAGCTCGAACAATACAAAACGATAAACACAAATCCAAAAAAAGAAATATCAGAACAAGCAATGTCAGAGTCTGGAATATAAATATACAGTATGTGTATATGATGGTGTGTGTAGACAGTATATGCATAGAAAGGTTTGTACAGCAGTAGTTATATAGGATGAGCCTTGACTAGAATACAATTAAGCAATAAGGTCCGAGGTGGTGTGGTATATGGCTAATATACCACGGCTAAGGGCTGTTCTTATGCACGACACAACGAGGAGTGCCTGGATACAGAATTTAGCCGTGGTATATTGGCCATATACCACGAACACCAGAGGTGCCTTACTGATATTATAAAGGGATTACCAACATAATTAGAACAGTACAAATAAATGTTTTGTCGTACTCGTGGTATACGGTCTGATATACCACGGCTTTCAGGCAATCGGCATTCAGGACTCGACCCACCCAGTGTATAATATAGTATATATATTCGGAAAGTATTTAGACCCCTTAAATTAAAAAATAATTATGTTACAGCCTTATTCTAAAATTGATTACAAAAACAATCCTCATCAATCAAAACACAATACCCTATAATGACAAAGCAAAAACAAATTTTTGCTAATTTATAAAAATCAACTTTATATAAGAATTCAGACCTTTTACTCAGTACTTTGTTGAAGCACCTTTGGCAGCAATTACAGCCTTGAGTCTTCTTGGATATGATGCTACAAGCTTGACACATCTGTATTTGGGGAGTTTCTCTGGGGATCTTCTCTGCAGATCCTCTCAAACTCTGTCAGGTTGGATGGGGAGCGTCGCTGCACAGCTATTTTTGATCAGATTCAAGTCCGAGCTCTGGCTGGGCCACTCAAGGGCATTCAGAGACTTGTCCCGAAGCCACTCCTGCGTTGTCTTGACTGTGTGCTTAGGGTTGTTGTTCTGTTGGAAGGTGAACCTTCGCCCCCCCAGTCAGATGTCCTGAGCGCTCTGGTGCCTTATTTCCTCCAGATGTGACGCTTGGCGAAGTTATCAACACATTGATTGTAGTTCTCGCTTAGGAAAAACCCTAGACCCCTGATACTCGCCTTTTCGAGACGCATACAAGGCCCTCCCTTCTGCAAACCCTACAAATTTTTCTCCTCCTTTCCTATAGGCAGAAACTCAAACAGGAAGTACCTGTCCTAAGGTCTATTCAATGCTGGTCTGACCAATTGGAATCCATGCTTCAAGATTGTTTTGATCACCCGGATTGGGATATGTTCCGGGTAGCTTCTGAAAATAACATTGACTTTTACACATAAATGGTGACTGAGTTCATCAGGAAGGGTATAGGGGATGTTGTTACCACAGTGACTATTAAAACCTACTCAAACCAGAAACCGTGGATAGATGGCAGCATTCTCGCAAAACTGAAAACGCGATATGGTTGAATACCAACAGTGTAGTTATTCCCTCCGTAAGGCAATCAAGGCCCCACAAGGGTGCGTGCTCAGGCCCCTCCTGTACTCTCTGTTCACCCATGACTGCGTGTCAATGCATACTTACAACTCAATCAAGTGTGCAGACGACACACCAGTTGTAGGCCTGATTAGCAACAATGACAAGACAGCCTACAGGGAGGAGGTGCGGTCCCTGGCAGAATGGTCCCTCAACGTCAACAAAATGGAGGAGCTGATCATGGACTTCAGGAAAGAGCAGAAGGAGCATGCTCCTATCCACATATACAGGACCGCAGTGGAGAAGGTGGAAAACTTCAAGTTCCTCGGCATACACATCACTGAAAATCTGAAATTGTCCTCCCACACAGATAGTGTGGCGAAGAAGGCGCAACAGCGCCTCTTCAACCTCAGGGGGCCGAAGAAGGTATTTAGCTTGTCCAGGAGCAAGGCGTCAGTGTCCGCGATGTGGCTGGCTTTCCCTTTATAATCTGTGATTGTCTGGAGTCCCTGTTACATACATCTGACCTGTTGGAATTGCGACTCCACTTTGTCCCTGTACTGTCATTTTTCCTGTTTGATTTCCTTACGGAGGAGGGCATTGCTAATCTGTTTGTACACGTCAGAGGCAGCTGGTGGGAGGAGCTATAGGTATTTGGTTTGGATGAGTTCTATTCGTCACAGTGGGAACAACATCCTCTATGCACTTCTGATGAACTGTCACGAGTCAGTGTATACGTCAATATCATTCTCAGATTCCGATTTGTCAGACCAACGTTGAACCGTCCTTACCACAGTTACTTCCTGTTTAAGTTTCTGCCTATAGGAGGGAAGAAGCGTCATTCGCAGGAGAAAGAGATGGAGATATCGAGAATGAAGGTCGGTGTGCCTTGTAAGTATCCGGCGGAGAGTGGGTAAAGGTCTTTACCATCAGTCCTATTAGCCAAGTATATCCTACCAACGGGACATTCAAAAATAATATCTTATGTTTCACCGAGTCGTGGCTAAACGACGACATGAATAACATAAGGATAGAACAGTAGCCTCTGGTAAGACAAGGGGTGGTGGTCTGTGTATATTTGTAAACAACAGCTGGTGCACGATATCTAAGGAAGTCTCGAGGTTTTTCTCACCTGAGGTAGAGTATCTAATGATAAGCTGTAGACCACACTATTTACCAAGAAAGCTTTCATCTATATAATTCGTAGCAGTCTATTTACCACCACAAACTGATGCTGGAAATAAGTACCGCACTCAATGAGCTGTACACGGCCATAAGCAAACAGGAAAACGCTCATCCAGAGGTGGCGCTCCTAGTGGCTGGGGACTTTAATTCAGGGAAACTTAAATCGGTTTTACCTCATTTCTACCAGCATGTTAAATGTGCAACCAGAGGGGAAAAAAAAAACTCTACACCACCTTTACTCCACACACAGAGACACATACAAAGCTCTCCCTCGCCCTCCATTTGGCAAATCTGACCATAATTATATCCTCCTGATTCCTGCTTACAAGCAAAAACTAAAGCAGGAAGCACCAGTGACTCGGTCAATAAAAAAAGTGGTCAGATGAAGCAGATGCTAAGCTACAGGACTGTTCTGCTAGCACAGACTATGTTCTGGGATTCCTCCAATGGCCTTGAGGAGTACACCACAGTAGTCACTTGCTTCATCAATAAGTGCATCGATGACGTCGTCCCCACAGTGACTGCAAGTACATACCCCAACCAGAAGCCATGGATTACAGGCAACATCCACACTGAGCTAAAGGTTAGAGCTGCTGCTTTCAAGGTACGGGACTTTAACCCAGAAGCTTGTAAAAAATCCTGCTATGCCCTCCGACAAACCATCAAACAGACAAAGCGTCAATACAGGACTAAGTTCGAATCGTACTACACCGGCTCCGACGCTCATCGGATGTGGCAGGGCTTGCAAACTATTACCGACTACAAAGGGAAGCACAGTAGCGAGCTGCGCGGTGACACAAGCCTACCAGACAAGCTAAATTACTTTTATGCTCGCTTTGAGGCAAGCAACACTGAAACATGCATGAGAGCATCAGCTGTTACGGACAACTGTGTGATCACGCTCTCCGTAGCCGATGTGAGTAAGACCTTTAAACAGGTCAACATTCATAAGGCCGCAGGGCCAGACGGATTACCAGGACGTGTACGAGGATGAGCTTACCAACTGGCAAGTGTCTTCACTGACATTTTCAATCTCTCCCTGTCTGAGTCTGTAATATCAACATGTTTCAAGCAGACCACCATAGTCCCTGTGCCCAAGAACATGAAGGTAACCTGCCTAAATGACTACTGAACCATAGCACTCACGACTGTAGCCATGAAGTGCTTTGAAAGGCTGGTCATGGCCCACATCAACATCATTATCCCAGAAACCCTAAACCCACTCCAATTTCCATACCGCCCTTCCTTGGTGTCCACATCACCAACAAACTATCATGGTCCATGCACACCAAGACAGTCGTGAAGAGAGCACGACAAAACCTATTCCGCCTCAGGACACTGAAAAGATTTGGCATGGGTCCTCAGATCCTCAAAAGGTTCTACAGCTGCACCAGAGGGCACTGGTTGCATCACTGCCTGGTATGGCAACTGCTCAGCCTAGGACCACAAGGCACTACAGAGGGTAGTGGTTATATCCCAGTACATCACTGGGGCCAAGCTTCATGCCAGGCGGTGTCAAGAGGAAGGTCCTAAAAATTGTCAAAGACTCCAGCCACCCTAGTCAGAGACTGTGCTCTCTGCTACCGCACTGCAAGTGGTACCGGAGGTCTAGGTCCAAAAGGCTTCTCAACAGCTTCTACTCCCAATCCATAAGACTCCTGAACAGCTAATCAAATTGCTAGCCAGATGATTTGTTTTGCCCCCCCCCCCACCTCTCTTCTACACTGCTGCTATTCTCTATTTATTGTCTATGCATAGTCACTTTATAAATTTACCTAACATGTACATATTACCTCAACTAACCGGTACCCCCTGTATATAGCCTCGCTATTGTTATTTACTGCTGTCCTTGAATTATTTGTTACTTTTATTTCTTATTTTTTAATTATCAAGCATTTTTCTTAAAACTGCATTGTTGGTTAACCGCTTGTAAGTAAGAATTTCACTGTAAGGGCGCATGTGATAAATAATATTTGATAATCATGAAACATACACCTCCACCTTTATTTATCTAGATTTCTTTCTTCCTGTCCACGCAATGGATGGATAACCCTGCTGGCTGAATGGATGGGGACAGTATATCCGGAGAGAGCCATGATTCCATGAAACAGAGTATGTTACAGTCCCTGATGTCTCTCTGGACGGAGATCCTTGCCCTGAGCTCATATATTTTATTGTCCAGGGACTGAACGCTATTGAGTAATATACTCGGAAGTGGTGGATGGTATGCATGCCACCTGAGTCCGACTAAAAGCCCACTTCTTATTCCTCTTCTCTAGCGACGTCGTCTTGCGGCAGACCCTGGAATTAATGGAATTCGCTCTGGAAATTCAAACAAAGGAACCAATTCAAGTTGAATTTCTGGTCGAAATGCTGGTGAGTGACTGCCGATCTAAAATCCAAAAGTTATTTCCGGCTGTAGATAATAATGCAAGAAACTTTGTGAGCAAATATTGTAAGAAATAACACACAAAAAAACACTGCAAAGGTGGCTAGAAGCTAGAAACAGCATGACAGTGTATTTCGGCACCATTAACATTGTTCCACTGTCCTCCTGTACATCACTGTGTTGGTAATTGTGTCTAAATAAGTATAATGATAAAATGAATCTGTAAAGCAAAGGGCAGCGAGGAGTGTTTGGTAATGCTGCAAAACATGCTTTATGCTTTATTAAACAAAATAATACATCAATGGTGAAACGGATGAGGAAAAATATCACATCCTGACTCAAATCTGAGTCAGACTCCTCTCTCTCAGCCACTGACCTGCAGTGGGAAAGACATTCTGTATTTGGATTATAGTGTTTTCGTGCAAAAAGGAATGTGAGACATCAGTAAAACACACCTACTTCCAGCTCAAGCTCACACATTACAACGAGTCAACAACACGAATGTAACTTTTAATACACAGAGATATTAAACACGGGAATTGAGAGGAGTGCAAAATGTGTAGTCCTTTTGACAGAGAAATAACATGTATTGGGGGAAACGCAACAAAGGGTTCTAATGAATGATCTTTAGGATAATGTGCTCACCTTCAAGGAGTCTGTTTTGGTTACTGCAGGGCTGTGTGTATATGTGTGGTGGACACTTTTAATTCCTACTGTCACACATACGATCCCTTTCATGCCTTCAATTCATTTTTCATTATGTGCTCTTAAGCATTTCCAAAGTCTAGTTGATTGAAACACAAGGCACTGGTATCATCTTTGGCTATAAGATATTAAAAGCATTCGGATTGAGTGGTTAAACTATTAGGTTGCACACAAACCTGCACATATGTACACACACCAGTTTGAAACCTCTTCTGGTAAGACATTAACTTCAGGACATGAGGGGCACAAGGGTAGTCTGTGAAGTGAATCCGACGTGCAGCTAACAGTATAGCTTCCTCCACTGTCCCTCTCCCCATACCGGGCTTCGACTAGTGATCCTCTGCTCGCAAACACACGTGACCAACCTCCTTGACAACGTACCAATCGATTGAGCTATACAAAAAGATCCAATTGGATAGCTCCATCTGCGACATTTCAAGCCAGCCTTGGAGTCAGCTTACGGTACATTCTTAACTCCATTACATTAGCACAAATGTCTCTCACTCATTACTTAAACGGTCTCTCTCTTCCTGTAACACTGATATCAGATAATCATCTCTGATGACTTCTGGTCATGAGCTCTTGTAAAAAAAAAACATCAGTCCGGTAAATGTTTAGACCTAAAAGCAAATAATTTAACATTTCACCCTGTTCAGCATCTTAAGGTACCTTTTCAACAGTAATTTAAGTACCTTAACACTCCTTCAAAAAACCCTCGATCACAATACTAAAAGATTAGAGTTTGGGATTTAAAGCAACGAGTGGTGATACACATCGCCACAGCAACAGCCAGCGACGACAACTTACTGCGATGAGTGGAGGGTACAGTACTGATAAGAGTAGTGGGGCATTTCTTCATCACCCCACCATGACAAAAGTGATCCTCACTCCATTTACCTCCGCTTGTCTCCTCTCAAAGACACACAGACATTTAACCATTTTATCTGAGTGAAGTGGTTCTGTTGGGTTAGCCAGGGTGCCAGTCTGGTTTTGCTTTGGCCAAATTGTCATTTTGCCATGGCAATGATATAGCTAGCATACACAGGGACACCAGTCAACCAGGCTGGTAGGAAGTATTGTAGATATACTTTAGTGGCCATCAATGGTGAGCCTTACTAGGACACCAGTCAGTCTCTGGGTAGAGGAGGCAGTGGACAGTCTTAAACCTAGAGAGAGAGAGAGAGACGGAGAGATAGAGGGAGGGGAGGAAGAGAGAGGGGGCAGATGGATGAAGAGAGAGGGAGAGATGAGCAATGCCGGTGGTGAGGGAAATGGTAAGACGAAAAAGAGTTGGTGGAGAGAGAGGGGATAACCATTTACATGTAATTCACAATTCAGCTAGAGCAAACTTTGCACTGAGGCAGAGGTTAAGTAAACTAGTGTCATGTAATTGTCTTGTGCTTTACTGAATGCTGGGTGGATGTTGGGTTAATGTCTGATTACCGTGAGGGGTCCTCCACCAGAGAGAAGGCTCCTCCAATGCTGACCACATTCCTCCTGTTCTCAAAACCCCCATAGCTCAGAGTGACCTAGACACACACACAAACAAACAATTGGTATCTGTTGTATACATCACAGACAAAAGACAAAGTAGGGTGTCTCTTTCTCTTTCACCCACACACTTGTGTGTAGACAATCTCTCTCTCTTACAGACAGACCCCTCCTACACACACAGCCCCCCACCCCTACCTGTTCCAGCACGGTGTCTGTGGGCAGCCTCTGCAGGTTCTCCAGGTGGGAGTGGAAGAGGTGGGTGTGTGTCAGCGTCACCTCCAGCAGCGCCTCGATGATGTAACCGATAGTGCAGTCGTCAGGGAGACGGATCTTCTCTGCCGTGCTGATGAAGTTCCCCAGACTAGGGAGGAGGACAGGAAAGGATGAAAAAGAAAAGAAAGGGGGGGTAAGATGTGAGGTTGTGAGTGAACTGCTCAAAACAGTTTGGCTTAAGAAGAACATTGAGAGTGTTGAACTGTTCAAACTCACCTAGCCCATGGACTCATCTTGAGGGCCAGACCACGACTGATACAGAACCCTGCACCTCCTGTAGCGAACCAGAACTTCACTGACACCTAGGAGAAGAAAACAAGGGTCAGAGGTCAGGAGTAAGGGAGAGAGATAGGAAGGGAGGCATAGACAGAACGACCGAGATGGAAGGGATGGAGCGAGAGAGAAGGATGGTCTGGAGAAAGAGACAGACAAACAGACAGGGTGTACTCACAGATCCATCACTCTTGACCCTCTCTGCAGCCTCTATGGGGTGGTCGAGGCTGGGCCGGCCCAGGTAAACATCCTGGGTGTGTTGGAAGGAGGACAGCAGCTTCAGCAGACTGGGTACAATCACATAGTTATCATCATCCATATGGCAGAACCATCTGGGAGAAGGAGGAGAGAGAATAGAAAGGGAGGGAGGCGGGAGGACAGAGCGAGATGCAAGTTATTACATTAATACAGTTATTATAAAGTTATTACAAATCAATTGTATTAAGTGTTACTGACATGTTAAGGTGCTGTTATCATCACGACAATTATGGTGTTCATTGGAATGTATAGCAGCTCATAAAGAATCATATATAGTACATGGGACTGGAACAAATGTGTCCATATTTTCACTGTTTTTATTTAACCTTTAACTAGGTCTTAACTAAGTCAGTTAAGAACAAATTCAAATTTTACAATGACGGCCTACCCCGGCCAAACCCTCCCCTAACTCAGACAGTGCTGGGCCAATTGTGCACCACCCCATGGGACTCCCGATCACGTCCGCTTGTGATACAGCCCGGGATCGAAACAGGGTCTGTAGTGACGCCTCTAGCACTGAGATGCAGTGCCGACGGACTGCTGCGCCACTCGGGAGCCAAATAGGCCAGTGTGTTCCTACAATCTGTGCTTGCCAGAGCTACTGTACGTGAAGACATACAGTCCTATCCATCTGTTGACCTCCTTAACTAAACACACATAATCTAAGACATGTGTGAGATGTATTCTCAAAATAGGCCTTTTCTTTTCTCACCAGTAAAGAAATATAAATATTTCTTTACATTAGACAGGCAGTCTTCTGAAATTGAGTGGCTCAGTACTCTTGACAAAGGCAGCATCTTAACCACCAAGCAAGTGGGACTACTTGGCCTCCCTGATCAGGGCAGGAGAACAAACTAACTTCTGAATTGGCTTCTTATTGGCCAAATAATGAAGAACTTAATCTATAGTTATGTTCTTAGCATGCAATGTGATGGTGAATAGCAAGAAGTAAGGTAAAGTATGTAAAGACTCACTTCCTCTGCGACTCGATGAACTTGTCGTATTCCACAGACATCTTACAGCACAGGGCCTGCCGCGTGTGTGCTGCTGAACAGTTGGTGTTGACGACATTAGCCCCTGAGAGAAAAGATGAGGATGTTGAGTCTACTTATCGTACTACTGAGACAGTAATGCTAGGGTATCAAATACACATATGCCTGATAACATATTACAAGTCTTTCTAAGAACACCAATCACATTTGATAAATAGTTACATTTAAGAAGGTACAGTGACACAATAATTGCTCTCCTATTTGTACTTCCAGTATCCACCTATTAGAGTGTAGACTGACCTGCTCTCCTCCTCAGCTCCTGATCCTCCCCATCAGTGAATATAAAGGTCTTGAGGAGACAAACAGAGAGAGAGAGATTTGTTAACACTAAGTTTGTTTCCACGTATACACCCCCCTCACACACAAGACAGAGAGAACGAGAGAGAGCAAAAGAGAGAGGAGAGGGAAGAGAGATCAAAAATGTGGCTTGCACAATGAGGCCTCCATGTCCTAGACCTATACTGCTGATTCATGGAGTGAAGCAGTTGGGTAAAACAATAACCAGACTATGCTAACTCAAACAACACTGGGCCCATTCTTCCTGGCACTCAGTCCCCCTCCTCCCCTTTACCCTGCTCGCCTCAACTATGGCATGCTCCCTCTTTCCTTTCCTCCTCTCTCTCCAAATTGTCTGTTACCCCTCCCTTCCTCCTGTCATTTATTCTTTCCCTCCCTCCCTGCTGCCCGCCTGCCTCGTGCCCAGTGGCATGCCTTCACTTTCTATCCCTCTGTCCCATTTTCATCTTTCTTCCCTCCCTCCCTCATCCCCCCTTCTTTTATCCTCCAGTTGTCTCCTCCCTGCCTCGTGCCCGGTGGCATGCCCTCTCTTTCCTGTGTGCCCTGGGAGATGCTGGGCATCCGTGCCAGGACTGGTGGAAAACTACACAGGACACCACAGGCATGTGACACACACACACACACACACACACACCACCACCACCAGGACGAGCCAGACCATGCCAGGCAAACAAAGACCTTCCCTGATCAAAGAGGGGAGGACCCATTCACCCTGGCAACTCAGCAGATCCCTGGCCAGCCAGCAGGGCATAAATGGCCTGGAGAGCAGTGTGGTTGCCAGGGCCCGGAGGCAGTGTGGTTGCCGGGGCCCGGAGGCAGTGTGGTTGCCGGGGCCCGTTGGCTGAAGTTTTAAACAGATTTCTACCATGTTAAGTCAACCTGCAAGCCTGGGGCTATTCTGGCTCACTGTAGATGGTGTAAATTCTCTGACAGGCTGTTAAAACAACACAAATGCGCAAAAAGTCACACGAGAAAAGTGATAACATCTTGTTAAAACATTTCAAGATACCCTGGTTCTACTCTCGTTCATTCAAAGTTGCTACACCGTGCAGGAGAAAGCCTCCAATCCCTTCAATCTACAGTACCTTTCTTCCCTCCCTCCCGTAAGTCATTTTCCAACAGCTCTATTATGAACACTGTAGAAGGATTCCTAGAATAGTTTCCACATTTGAAATACTCAGAGACTAAAGCTGTGACTCAGTGTGGTTCCATGTCTTCTTTTCTTTCCAGAGAAATCTCTCCACATATATGGAGAGAAGGTTAGCCTCGTGTTCACTCAGCAAGACTGGAGCTGAAGAGAAATGGCTGCTCTGTGTTCTCATGGACTCCCCTCATGGGGTTTTAACAGGTCCAAATAAACACAGCAGGCATCCTTTAAACTCCACTCCAAGGAATACGTTGCCCATAGTCACAGACCTAGGATCAGCCCACCATTATTCTGAACCTTAACCACTAGTGAGGAAAACACAAAACTGACCTTAGATCAGTGTCTTGGAATTAGGACCAACTTCACACTACTCCATAAACCTCACATGAGCCAGAATGTCTGTTGAAAGCCCATTCTATTTGACCCCATACACCTATCAGAGGCCTGTCTGTCTGTAGATCCCACTACTCTTTAAACCCTCTTGATTTCCAAACAGTAAAACAACTGATGAGCCTGACACATCCATATGATCTATAAATGAGTGGAACTACCCAGCTGCTGCTCTTAACTGAGGCTCATAACATTTTCCTTAGTGGCTCAACCTAGGCCGTCATTTTAAATAAGAATCTGTTCTTAACTGACTTGCCTAGTTAAATAAATAAAACATGTTTTGTTAAATTGTTGACCTAAAAGACTGATAACTAGGCCAATGCCCTATACCTGTCTGAGCCAATGGTCAGAACAGTAGCGGTGGTCACACTTGTTCTTTTAGTGAATAGTGCAGGTGGCCATTAGAAAGTAGACACACAGTGGAACGGTGGCACAATGCGGTCTTTGAACACTCCTCTCCTGGTCTGTATCCCAAATTGCACCCCATTTCCTATATAGTGCACTACTTTGACCAGGGCCTGTAGTGCATTACAAAGAGAATAGGGTGCCATTTGGGATGCACCCCTGGAGCTGCCTGGGTGATAGGGTATTTTTATGTCAACACAAATGGAGCTGTGACGTTAGTTACTAAGCAAATTGGGCCAGTGTGTTTGGTCCTGTTAATGTGCAGCTGAACACTGGAACTCTTTGTCTTGAAGGGCCTCACTGCTGATCTGTTTTATAGGCCCAGAACAGACCCAGGATATGAACCAGTCACCCTATTCCCTATATCCCCCATAATCAACTGGCGAACAACAGTCCAGACTCAGAATGGGGTCGAGCTTCGACCCCTGGTATCATTTAAACACAAGTAAGACATGGGAAAATGTGTAGAATTACAGAAAATTAGCTTTAAAACAGCAAAAACAATTCTCTGCCCAATGCTAAATGTGTAGAATTACAGAAAATTAGCTTTAAAACAGCAAAAACAATTCTCTGCCCAATGCTAAATGTGTAGAATTGCAAGAAACATGTTCTCTCCACCAGCAAGAGTTGTGTGAACAGTTTGGGGTTGCGAGGTGGGGGTTTGTTACTACACCGATAAATGACTATATCCATCCAGACCTTTGCCACCTAGGAAATGTGTGTGACCAGACATTCTAAAATAGTACTTGTGAAATAAGCATAAGTGTGAAAGTATGTTAATACGTGATGCATGTTGGCTATGGAAAAAAAGAGTATGAAGTAGCCTACCCCTTCACTCACCCAGCTTACCCCTTCACTCACACAGCCTACCCCTTCACTCACACAGCCTACCCCTTCACTCACACAGCCTACCCCTTCAATTCAACGCTACACACCATTTAACACATGGGTATTTTTCTATAATATACTAGGTTATGGTTCTACCCTATGACACAGTTCTCACCAGCTGTGCTATTTTGCCTGTTGACCTATAATAAATTCTACAGCCTCCAGTTGATTACTGGAGTCAGGTGTGTTAGCTGAGGCTGGGGCAAAATCAGGCCCCCAAGGACTGGAGTCGCCCATCCCGGTTCTACAGCCTCCCATAGATCCCTGCGTGGAGAATGTTGATCTATATTCTACAGCCTCCCATAGATCCCTGCATGGGGAATGTTGATCTATATTCTACAGCCTCCCATAGATCCTTGTGTGGGGAATGTTGATCTATATTCTACAGCCTCCCATACAGGCCTCTGTGTTTGGAGAAGGATAACACCAGAGAATTCTCCCCACTTCCCCCTCCCTCTGACTTATCCCCTAAACACATCTCTCATTCCTCCTGTGGTGGTAGATCCTGGGCCCCCAGAGGGAGGAAGTTCCTGGGCAACCAGAGACTACAGGAGAGCAGGAGACGTGTGCAGGAGGAACACACTGCTGTGTTTGCTCTCTCTCTGGAATCTCTGTCCCCCACCCCCTTTCTTCCCAGTTCAACCAGCCTTGCTCCCACAGATTCCTCCTGCCCTCCAGCCTTCTAAATGGTGGGTGGTGGGGGTGGGCAGAAATTCCTGCACAGAGAGAGAGCAAACACAGCAGTGTGTTCCTCCTGCACACATCTCCTGCTCTCATCTCCTGCTCTCCTCTAGTCTCTGGTTGCCCAGGAACTTCTTCCCTCTGGTGGCCCAGGGTCTACAACCACATACAGGCCCGCGCGAGAACACTTCCACACGCTGCCCAGGGCATGCCTTTTCACCCTTCCTGCACACACACACGCCGTCATGTGCTTAACCATTCCATGTCCCCTGGCCACCATGGGTACATACCCACACACACTACGGCCAGCAAGACACTGTTCTGTAGAGCATTGGTTCTCTCCTTCTGTACCATCACTACAACTCCTTAAATTCTATCAGCATATCGATTGTGCTACCAGGGCTGGTAAAACCCTGGATCATTGTTATTCTAACTTCCGCGACGCATATAAGGCCCCCCCCCCGCCCTCCTTTCGGAAAAGCTGACCACGACTCCATTTGGTTGCTTCCAGCCTATAGATAGAAACTAAAATAGGAAGCTCCCGCGCTCAGGTCTGTTCAACGCTGGTCCGACCAATCTGATTCCACGCTTCAAGATTGCTTTGATCACGTGGATTGGGATATGTTCCGCATTGCGTCCAACAACAACATTGACGAATATGCTGATTCGGTGAGCGAGTTCATTAGAAAGTGCATTGGAGATGTCGTACCCACAGCAACTATTAAAACATTCCCAAACCAGAAACCGTGGATTGATGGCAGCATTTGCGTGAAACTGAAAGCGCGAACCACTGTTTTTAACCAGGGCAAAGTGACCGGAAACATGACCGAATACAAACAGTGTAGCTATTCCCTCCGCAAGGCAATCAAACAAGCTAAGCGTCAGTATAGAGACAAAGTAGAGTCACAATTCAGACACAAGAGGTATGTGGCAGGGTCTACAGTCATTCACAGATTACAAAAAGAAAATCAGTTCCGTCGCGGACCAGGATGTCTTGCTCCCAGACAGACAAAACAACTCCTTTGCTCGCTTTGAGGACAATACAGTGCCACTGACACGGCCAACTACCAAAACCTGCGGACTCTCCTTCACTGCAGCCGATGTGAATAAAACATTTAAACGTGTTAAGCCTCTCAAGGCTGCAGGCCCAGACAGCATCCCCAGCCGCGTCCTCAGAGCATGCGCAGACCAGCTGGCTGGTGTGTTTACAGACATATTCAATCAACCCTTATCCCAGTCTGCTGTTCCCACATGATTCAAGAGTGCCACCATTGTTCCGGTTCCCAAGAAAGCCAAGGTAACTGAGCTAAACGACTAGCTGGTCTGCGCATGCTCTGCGCATGCTCTGAGGACACTCACTTCCGTCATCATGAAGTGCTTTGAGAGACTAGTCAAGGACCATATCACCTCCACCCTACCTGACACCCTAGACCCACTCAAATTTGCTTACCGCCCCAATTAGGTCCACAGACGACGCAATCGCAACCACACTGCACACTGCCCTAACTCATCTTGACAAGAGGAATATCTATGTGAGAATGCTGATCAGACTACAGCTCAGCATTTAACACCATAGTACCATAGACCCTGGGTCTCGACCCCGCCCTGTGCAACTGGGTACTGGTCTTCCTGACGGGCCGGCCCCAGGTGGTGAGGGTAGGTAACATCTCCACCCCGCTGATGCTCAACACTGGGACCCCACAAGGGTGTGTTCTGAGCCCTCTCCTGTACTCCCTGTTCACTCACGACTGCGTGGCCATGCACACTTCCAACTCAATCATCAAGTTTGCAGACGACACTACAGTGGTAGGCTTGATTACCAACAATGACGAGACGGCCTACAGGGAGGAGGGGAGGGCCCTCAGAGTGTGGTGTCAGGAAAATAACCTCACACTCAACAAAACAAAGGAGATGATCGTGGACTTCAGGAAACAGCAGAAAGAGCACCCCCCTATCCACATCGACGGGACAGTAGTGGAGAGGGTAGAAAGTTAAGTTCCTCGGCGTACACATCACAGACAAACTGAAATGGTCCACCCACACAGACAATGTGGTGATGAAGGCACAACAGCGCCTCTTCAACCTCAGGACGCTGAAGAAATTCGGCTTGTCACCAAAAGCACTCACAAACTTTTACAGATGCACAATCGAGAGCATCCTGTCGGGCTGTATCACCGCCTGGTACGGCAACTGCTCCGCCCACAACCGTAAGGCTCTCCAGAGGGTAGTGAGGTCTGCACAACGCATCACCGGGGGCAAACTACCTGCCCTCCAAGACCCCTACACCACCCGATGTCACAGGAAGGCCATAAAGATCATCAAGGACAACAACCACCCGAGCCACTGCCTGTTCACCCCGCTATCATCCAGAAGGCGAGGTCAGTACAGGTGCATCAAAGCAGGGACCGAGAGACTGAAAAACAGCTTCAATCTCAAGGCCATCAGACTGTTAAACAGCCACCACTAACATTGAGTGGCTGCTGCCATACATGTAAAAAATGTATCACTAGCCACTTTAAACAATGCCACTTAATATTATGTTTATATAGCCTACATTACACATCTCATTTGTATATACTGTACTCGATACCATCTACTGCATCTTGCTTATGCCGTTCTGTACCATCACTCATTCCTATAGCTTTATGTATATATTCTTCATCCTTTTACACTTGTGTATAAGGTAGCTGTTGTGAAATTGTTAGGTTAGATTACTCGTTGGTTATTACTGCATTGTCGGAACTAGAAGCACAAGCATTTCGCTACACTCGCATTAACATCTGCTAACCATATGTATGTGACAAATCAAATTTGATTTGACTCTCTACCCCAGCATCTGTCTCATTATGGTCTTGTATATACAGATCACTGAATCCCAGCCAGAGATACAGGTAACTCAAACTTAAGCATAAATCATGCACTGATGGGACAATACGTTAGGATTGGGCCATAGTAGCTGAGGTTATGAGGGGTGGAGAACACATGGACTTCTCATCTCAGAGAATCTGCTTTAGTGGAGGATTCTAACCGTGCAGATGAGGAAACACCCAATATCACACCAAACAACCACAAGACCAACAGAGATTGGCAGAAGAGCCAATAAGATGGCTTGGCATCAATTCATCAAGATGAGTTACGCATGTGGTTTGTTAGAATCGTTATAGAACCCGATCCAAGCAGTCAATTGATTCCAACTGGCCTTTATGCTCTTGACGCACATCTCGTCATTCTGAACCACAGGAGCTGATAATCTTGCCAAGGGGGAGAAGTTGTTTATTTAATGGCTGAGATGTTTTTCTGAGATGAGTTCCAAGTGGTTGAGCTCTGTGCTGACAGGGAGTGAACTGGGTATCTGCAATGCCCCAGATGTCTCTACTTTTGTAATAGCAATAGAAAACCCAGATGTGGGCCAGCATGGGGGCATGAATCTGCAATGTTGGCTACAACAAAAAAAGTTGTTGTATTGGATAGGTGCAGTGAAACATGTTGTTTTAAAGGGTCAGCCATAGTAGCATGACATCCCTTGAGCAAATTAGGTTTAAATGACTTGCTCAAGTGCATGTCGACAGATTTTTTTACCTTGTCGGCTGGGGGATTCAAACCAGCGACCTCTTGGTTGCTGGCCCAACGCTCTAACTGTTAAGCTACCTGCTGCCCTATGGCTAAAACCATCCCTATGAGCACATGAAGACATTGGAAAGATGTTGAAAATAAATATTTTCAAAATCTTGTGTTCACTGGAATCTTAAACCAGAATTTGCCATAGCAGCACATTTCCTCCACTTCCATGTTCTATATGATAATCAAACCCTTGTTGAAGGAGCACATTCAACTCTTAAGAGAAATGGACCTGCAGTGTAGTTGCAGTGACATGCAGCCCATGGCGCTAGAAATTATGTTCACTCTTTACTGTTACTACAGCTGCTTGGAGAACAGAGAAAGGGGAAGGAGTCATTGTGTACTCTAGAAACATGCCCTGTCTGGAGGTCTTGCTAACAGTACAAGACAAATGAGATGATCTACCCTGTCGACAAAACATAACCTGGGGGGGGGGGGGGGGGGCTGTGTTTGTATTGACATAACAAATACCCTTATCCAGGGCCATAGGCTGCATCTGAACCACTGCCAAGTTCAGACTTGTATGCATGTGTCTGTGTTCCTCCCTACCTGTTCTTTGGCTTTGGACACCCAGGTCTGGAACAGTAAATCCAGTCTGGACTTGTGGTACTTCCTGGTGGTCTTCACCGCTATGAAAATGTCTTTCAGCTCTAGAGGGGTCCTGGACCGAGACCCTCCAGCCCCCACCACAACTCCAGCTCTGTGGGGGAAGGCCTCCTTCGGCCCTGTCTGAGAGTCTGTATGCTTCCCATTGCCCTGGGTGTCACCTCGACCAGCTGTATACACCCAGTCCCCATCCACAGTCCTCTTGGTCTCTCTGGGTGTGCCCTGCCCTATAGATCCACCATCAATCCCATAATTTCCCACTGTCACTTTCCCCACATCTGCCTGGAGAGGGACAACCAGACCTCCAGGGTGCTGGGGGATTTTGCTTGCACCTGTGCCCGCCCGGGCAGGCTTGGTGTGGGCCCGGGGCTGAGGCAGGTCCCCCTGATGCTGTGAGGGCTGGAGGGCAGGGATGAGGAGCAGCAGGAGGGCACAGAGGGCCAGGGAGAACAGAAAGCACAACTTGCTGACACCCATCGAGGAGACATGCATCCTGATTGGCCGCTGGAGGGGCCTTTCAGCCCCCGGCGCCTGCTTTGCTTCCCACTCCACCGCGTCCCATCTTTATGACATCACACAGGAACCTGAAGAGACATCACCACCCCCCCGCATAATAAGATGACAGTGACACACTTGAAAACCTAATCTGAGTGTATGGATACTGGCTCCTGCATGGGTTTACTCTACCCTGGGTGCCAGACAGACTAGTCCGTTTCTGCATCTTGGCCAGGTCACAATTGTAAATGAGAACTTGTTCTCAACTTGCCTACCTGGTTAAATAAAGGTGAAATAAAAAAATAAAAATCAATAAAAGGGACAAGATTTCACTGTACAACTCTATATACATTCTGATTGAGTCCCTCTTAAATGGCAGACACTATTTCTTCTCAGTCTGACCACTAACTAAGACAGGCCTGTAAAAGTCTGGAAGTTCTCCTCTTGGCACATTGTCACTCATGCCCTTCCAATTGCCAATCAGTTTATACAGGTCACATTTAATTGACAGACTTACCTTCAGTGTGTGAGCAATTTCCTGTTTGCTGCTATTTTCAGAGGCAATGATACCTCAACCAGTAGCAGATGTCAGTTGTAGGAAGCAGAGGGATGTAATCAAACCCTTTTTTCTTTACTAAAATTAGCCCCCTTAGTAAAATATGAGCTCTCAGCACAGATATGTGGATATAGCATGAAGGATAGTATGGTTTATGAAGGAGTTACACATCATTTACAGGGGGAAATAAATAAATAAACATAATGCATAACATTTCATATTTTGGTGCCTGGTTTGGGATTATGCAAATCTGCAAATCTGGTAGATGCAAATCTGCCAGATTGGGTCACTGCCAATAGAAACAGGTCTGACTGCTGTGGGCTCGGTCATTTAACTGTAGAGTTCACAACAAATGTATGAAAACAACAACGCGATTAACCAACATTATTGGGTCTTATAAAGGTAACTTTAAAGTTTACGGGGATGTTTAGGAGTTGTTCCGTGTGCATGTCGTGCACATACGGGTCTATAGGCTGTCCTACGGTAAACAAAAGAAAGGCAAGAGTGTTCAGTCAATAATTTTTTTTCTATGAAAACCCCGGTTTATGACGAATTACTTAAAACACTTATTCTGTGATCACGAAAATGCCTTATACTTACATGGAAACAAAATAAATCACGTATTTAATCCGATGTGCCTCCTCCCAAATGCAGCAACAAAACACCAGGGGAACTGGTAACCAAAAAATAATTAAGTGAACAGAATCTGATCAAAGAAAATGAAAATACAATACAGGGTTTCCAGACGCTTTTATACTCAACGATCTTCTCTTTTTTTGTCTCCTCGTCTTGACTATGATTTGATTGGGCTCAGATTTTAACCATCAACAGCCCGCTTTCTCTATTCGACCGCGATTAAGAAGCCTAGCTGTGTGCACTCATCCAGTCAAGTGCAAGCGAGTCAAACAACGTCATTTGTTTCTATTGCGATTATAAACGACCTCTGTTTCTCGGATTCTTCTCAAATCACCTACTGTGTGATTCTCGCTCCAAACGCAAATCCTCTGAAACTGAGCGCCCTCTGGTTGATGCTGACCTGGCCTTGCAAATTAAATGTCCCTGTAGTGTAGTAGGCTACAGCTGTTGGGGTCGCCACTGTGTTGCTATTTTCGCTCTGGATGTCGTAGGCTCTCGTAGCCTATTTTGTGCTGACAATGGAAAAAATTGTCAGACAAAACAACTCGCGGCAAAATCCCTCCTGTAGGTTTAGCCAACTAGTGTTACAAAGTAATTTAAAAAAAACACGTATTCATCTCAAGGGTGACCTCTAATAAATTGTTAGAATTTACAATTTGAGTAATTCATTTTTAATATCTGAACTAGTTGTATCTTAATACAAATTACCATCAGTTTGCAACTGTTTTTTGTTGATAGAAATATTCCACGTTCAAAACAACTGGGAACTCGGGAATCTCTGATGACTTTAGTGCGTTGAAACAACTGGGAACTCGGAATCAAACGATCTCCCATTGGTAAAAATCGATCTGGGAATATCGGGCCTCTTTCTATTAATTCCGATTTTTCTACGTGAATATCACTGACGTCAATGTTTGACCTCGTATTTTTCCGAGTTCGGCGTTGATTTGAACGCTGCAATAACACTGCCTCGGACACATCTGTAGCAGCGCTGACGTCATTACGTAAAGAGCCCTGTGAACCCATGCCCCGGATGTGATAGCGAGCCGTTGTTTGTTGCTGTAGACTCAGATTATCCATCATATTACATTTTAGTCATTTAAAATACACTCTTATCTAGAGCTATTTACAGTAGCGAGTGGATACATTGTACATTTTTTCTGGTCCCACATGGGAATAAAACCCACAACCCTGGCGTTGCAAGCGCCATGCTCTACCAACTGAAACACGGGACCATATCGACCAGTTAATCGACTGGCTGCTCCAACAATGAAAATAAATGTCTTCAGAAATGGAAGGCAGTCTGGAGAAGGCAAGATCAGGTGGGACCACTCTAGCCAATGAGAGGACAGATACGAGTGTGATAACAGACACAAATCATATATGAAGTGTTTTTTTCTCAAACTTGGCAGGATATCATGTGTCCTACTTATATCAGTACACTCATAACAATGTAAGCATTACCAAACGTATATTCGATCAAATAAGCCTCAAGTAGAAAACAAGACATTACTTTTTTGTTAACTAAATTCGACATTCATTGATCTCCATACAACAACTCCTCCCTTGATCAGCGGGGAAAACGCCACCTGCTGGAGAAGACAGATTTTGGTCCCAGTTATCCGTCTCGCTTCGCTTCTTCCTCTCTGCCGCTGAACGTCACAAACCGTGAAAGATGCCTTTGCCCGTGCAAGTATTCAACTTTCAGGTAATAATTAATCTATTTTGATGCATGTTTACACAAAAACGGTATGCGGGTATGCACGTGGAGAAGGCTTTCCTCGCGCTTAACTGGGACGGTGGGTACTCCGATAAACACACAAGCCTTGCATACATCGGGAGTAGCTTGGGCCGCTAGCAGTACTGGCAAGCTAACTAGCTAGGCTAACTTTAAGTTCATATAGCTAACTCTACAGCATTATATTTCCATTCACTGTTATTCTATACCAACTGACTAATGTTAGAATGACAAAAAAATTAGAAAGGTGCACCCCAGGAAACTGTTCGCTGGTCATTTATGGTTTCTTCAGTCACTTTGACAGTCATGCTAACTAGCTAGTTTTCTGTTATTGTAGTTAGTTGACTGACCTGTTATCCAGCTAGTAGTAGTTTATCCATCCCTTTTTAATTTTGTTCAGTAACACATGTACATTGTGTCTCCAATGTAAGTATCCAGTGGGACATGAGCGATCTGTCTATTGTGGGAGTGTCGTGTATGTATGGCTATTTATTACCTTGGTAACCTGGTTGCAGACTGTCAGTATTCCCCTCATTGTGCCACGCTGCTATGACACTTATCAACCGTATGTACAGATAACTGCCAAAATAAAGATAACACTTGATAAAATCAGGGATACAAAGTATATTGAAAGCAGGTGCATCCACAGGTGTGGTTCCTGAGTTAATTAATCAATTAACATCTCATCATGTTTAGGGTCATGTATAAAAATTGCCGGTTATTTTGGCTATCATTGCTAGAAGAAGATATCTCTGTGACTTTGAAAGAGGGGGTCTCAAAAGAGCAAAGGGGGTTTAAAGTGTGTCTGTGTCAGTCAGCTGATCTCAACCCAATTTGTTTATTTTACCTTTATTTAACTAGGCCATTGAAAATAAGACTTTTCAATGACGGCCTAGGAACAGTGGGTTAACTGCCTTGTTCAGGGGCAGAACGACAGATTTTTACCATGTCAGCTCGGGGATTCGATCTTGCAACCTCTCGGTTTCTACAAAGCTCTAACCACTAGGCTACCTGCTGCCCAGATTTTAGGAGGTTCTGTAGCGGCACCTGAGACAGTTTTCCATCACCATCCACAAAACAACAAATTATGGAATTTTCGTGAAAGAATGGTGTCGCATCCCTCCAATAGAGTTCCAGACACTTGTAGCATTGAAGCTGTTCTGGCAGCTCGTGGTGGCCCAACACCCTATTAAGACACTTTATGTTGGTGTTTCTTCTATTTTGGCAGTTACCTGTATGTTCGCTCTTCTTCAGGGGGTTGTTGAGCCCATGCAGATAGATGCTGACCCACAGGAGGACCAGCAGAATGCACCAGATGTCAACTATGTGGTGGAAAACCCCACGCTGGTATGGTCTATCTATCCAGAATTTCCCCCTACTGGCATTGTAAAGGCGGGCTTGTTTCTTGTAGATGGGACTCAAATATGACATTTCTACTGCTATTTAAATGTTAAACTGAAATCAAAGGAATCTGTAGAAGTGGAATACCCCACAAGACATGCCACTAGAGGTCTCTTCACAATACCCAAGTCCAGAACAGAATATGGTAGGTGCTATATAGAGCCATGACTACATGGAACTCTATTCCACATCAGGTTACTGATGCAAGCAGTATAATCCGATTTTAAAACAGATAAAAGTGCACCTTATGGTACAGCAGGGACTGTGAAGAGACACACACAAACACGAGCATACAAATAATGTTGTGTGCTGGTATTATACATGTTGTATTGTAGATATGTAGTGGTGTAGTAATGTTATATGATGTACTGTTTTATGTGTAATGTAAGTGTGTTAATGTTTGGATCCTTAATAAATAGAAATGCAGACTATTGAGTGAAAAATCAACATGTTTTAGGCTTTTGTCCCACTGAAGTGTGTGTGTGTGTCTTTGTCTCCCTCTCTCTAGGACCTGGAGCAATATGCATCCAGCTACTGTGGTCTGATGCGTATTGAGAGGCTGCAGTTCATCGCAGAGCACTGTCCCCAGCTCCGCGCCGAGGCCCTGAAGATGGCCCTGTCTTTTGTCCACAGGACCTTCAACGTAGACGTGTACGAGGAGATCCACCGCAAGCTCACAGAGGCCACCAGGTAGGTGTATCACAGCTTAGCCTAGTACCCTCCAGCATAGCACAGAGAAGGTACAACAATGCACAGTGGTTACTACTAGTACATAGTATGTTATTTTTCATTGTTGGTTTGGAAAGTGCTTTTTGTTTTTGTTGAGTGTTTGATTGATTCGAGTGTGTGTGTGTGTTCAGAGAGGTCCAGGGGGCTCCAGATGCTGCGGTGGAGGGCGGGGCAGTTGAACCCCCTCCTCTGGACACAGCGTGGGCCGAGTCGACCAGGAAAAAGGCCCTGCTCAAACTGGAGAAATTGGACACTGACCTGAAGAACTACAAAGGCAACTCCATCAAAGAGAGCATCAGGTGGGTTGGAGACGCTACGGTTGTTAGCATCAAGTAGATAATAAACCGATTGGGTAATCCTCACCTCCAAGAGGATCGGCCTGAGCAATGTGCTGCGTCTGTTTGCAGATCTTGAAGTAATCACTGAGTAGTTGACTAGTAGTAGTAGTTTTTTAATGTAAGGTCATTTGGAATGGAATATTTATTTGTGGATCAGTGATTCTGCATAGTGCTTTGCTCAGGCTTAGGGGGGGGATCTGAATTTTTCTTTCCTGGCCTCTCTTCCTCTCTGGTACTGGCCCAAACGCTCTCTATAATAATTTCTTTCACCTCAGGAGGGGTCATGATGACCTTGGGGACCACTACTTGGACTGCGGTGACCTCAGCAATGCCCTTAAGTGCTACTCCCGAGCCCGAGACTACTGCACTAGCGCCAAGCATGTCATAAACATGTGTCTTAATGTCATCAAGGTATGTCATCATTTATCATAATGACAGTTAGTGGTCCTAGTTTTTTGGTCAATGCTCTTAATCCTGATGTAAAGTCTGGAGGGCAGAAGGGCTATATTCCTCTTTCGTTCTCTCTCAGCCTCTTCCTTTCTCTGTGATGTGATTAACTTCAATGACTAGCACTAGAGGGTGGTATTAATGTGTCCTACAGGCTTTCTTACTGAGTTTACTGTTTTCATCTATCAGGTTAGCGTCTACCTCCAGAACTGGTCCCACGTCCTTAGTTATGTGAGCAAAGCTGAATCCACTCCGGAGATAGCAGAGGTAAGTCGTAGGTTCCTCTGAGCCAGAGAGCATAAGTCCTCTACTGTCTTAAAAAAACACAGACGTGTCCATCTTTACTGAGGGAATATATTTATTTTTGTTTCAGCAAAGAGGGGAGAGAGATTGCCAGAGTCAGTCAGTCCTCACCAAATTAAAATGTGCTGCAGGTAATTCACTCACTCTTTGTTGTTCTAAAAAGAGATGTACATACTGTAAGTGTTTTCACCTGTTGTTCTCTAGAGGGTATACAACTCACTAACAGATGTCAGTCTTCAACAGGTGCAGACACTCGTGCTAATGTTTTGTTTCAATGAAAATGTATTTGTTTTAAACCCCCTTCTGCTTTGAGTAGATTACAAAGTTCTCTTCCCACACTCCGGTTCATTTGACCTCTCGTTCTTTCTCCTTGTTCCTCCTCCTCCACGTCTGTATATCTGTCACTGTCCCCCAGGCCTAGCTGAGCTGGCCTCCAGAAAGTACAAACAAGCAGCCAAGTGCTTCCTGCTGGCCTCTTTTGACCACTGTGACTTCGCTGAGGTTAGTCAGTCTGCCTGCCTGTCTGTGTAGTACTTTAAAGGTGACTTCCCTGTGTTGTTCTGTGATAATTTGTGTATTGTTTATCAACAATTGGGAAGGCAACAACAACTAGGACAAGGGTACTTGGACAATTGTAAAGACGATTGCTGCTTGACAAATTCAAATATATATATATTTTTCTGTTGGCGTTGTACCAACCTCCTGTATTGTGTGTCCAGCTCCTGTCCCCCAGCAATGTAGCTGTGTACGGAGGGATGTGTGCCCTCGCCACCTTCGACAGACAGGAGCTACAGAAGAACGTAATCTCAAGCAGGTGTGTGAGCGCGCAAACGCCTGTGTACCTGCTGTATAAATGGTGTATGTTTTTCATGTAACTGACCGAGCTGTGTTACCATCCACAATACTCCATTCATGTATGTTATGTCCTCCCAGCTCCTTTAAATTATTCTTAGAGTTGGAGCCTCAGGTCCGTGACATCATCTTTAAGTTCTATGAGTCAAAGTACGCTTCCTGTCTCAAAATGCTGGATGAGATCAAGGTGAGATTGATCTAATTAATGATATATGATTATCAATCGATCCAATGATTGCATTGATGTGAAAAACATAAAATGGGTAGCAAATAATTTGAAAATGTGAGTTCAACAAAGTAAGAACCAAGTAACATGATTTCTTAGCTATTTTCCTAGTGCTGTATTTTCATTATGTTTATAACACATATTTGAAACCTGTCCTAAATGCAGACTGCCTTTCTTATTTCTCAGGATAACCTGCTGTTAGACATGTACCTGGCCCCCCACGTACTGACCCTCTACACACTGATCAGGAACAGAGCCCTTATACAGGTGAGACGGACAGGTGAGACTGGGGACAGGAACACTTTTCCTCCAGTACTCCCATATAATACTGAACAGCATGGACATCCAGAGTATTCTGTTGTTTTCCTTATATACTCACAACTACGGATGGGTTTGACTAGTCAATTAGTCAGTCAATGGCTCTCCCATAGTCGTAAAAAAATAAATAGGCAATCGTTGTGTCTGGGGGAAAGAATCGGATACAAAACCTTTCTCTCTCTAACCACGTTTCCATCCACAGTTTTTGCGAGTAAAGTCATACTGTAAATTTAAATTTAAAAAAGTGACCGTTTCGGTCCAATTTTTGAAAATGCTGACAGACAATTTGTTGGTTCGACATGGTGGGATCTTTTTGTGTCTGTAAAATTAATTATGTGAGAAATGGAGGTGTAAATGCCTCTGCGCACATATTGATATAATAACCATCATATAAACGTATGCGGATTCTAGAATATTCACATGAAAATCTGTCACTAATTGGATGGAAACCTGTCACTTCTAGCTCAACAGCAATCAATACTACATTTAGCTGAGGAAATGTGTCTGAATGACACTGACTCCTGGGGTCAAACATCTACAGGGGTTGCATTCCAAATGGCACCCTATTCCTTCTATAGATCACTACTTCTGACCGTTAACTGGACTAGCAGGTGAAGTATGGCACCTAAAATGGTTGTTCTGCTAATGTTATTTAATATCATGCCCTAAATTAGACATTGTTCTTCTGCTTGACCTCTTGGTCTCCTTTTTCTGTTTTACTGCAGTGGGATGATGGTTGGGATACTTGTTGGAGGGTGTGAGTTACGCTGGTGTTATTTAGATTGTAAATAATAAATATGTAATCAAAATAGTTTGATTTGGGGATCATTAACATTCAGAGCAGGTTTTCTCTCCCCAGTATCAATGTGTGTGTGTGTTTGCTGTAATGTACACTTTTGTTTGTGTAGTGGCGTGGGCGAGGGTCATGCATGCGTGTGCAGTACCTCAGTCTCTACTTTTCACTTGCATGTATGACTAAGATGTTAACGTGTGTGTGTTGCAGTACTTCAGCCCGTACGTGTCTGCAGACATGACTAAGATGGCCCAGGCCTTCAACACCACGGTGCTAGCTCTGGAAGACGAACTCACCCAGCTCATACTGGAGGGACTTATCAATGCACGCATAGACTCCCACAGCAAGGTAACACACACACACTCAAGAGTCAAGTCACATATACACCCCACCCCCTAGCTCTCTCACTCACACTAGATGAGCTCCGATCACTCTTTCATTGTTTAACAGTTTATAATCTTAGAATGCAGCATGGGATGTTGATTTGACAGTGACCCAAATGGTTTGCCACAGCGCTCTTATCCCCAGCCTCTCTCTCCTCCCTTCTCTCTTTGAGATGCCGAGCACATTTATGTACAAAGAGACTATGAAATACTCTCCCTCCTCATCCCAGATCCTGTATGCGCGGGACGTGGACCAGCGGAGCCACACATTTGAGAAGTCTATCCACATGGGCAAGGAGTTCCAGAGGCGAGCCAAAGCCATGATCTTGCGAGCTGCTGTGCTGCGCAACCAGATACACGTCAAGGTACCTCTGCACACAGGGTCTCCCTGGGGTTTTCAGGCTGCTCTCTCTACTCATCTATCTTGATTTCCCCCCCCCCACCCCCCACCCCCTTTTTGCCTTTTACCTTTAGGATATGGATATCTCTCAGAACTGCTATTTCTTTCTTTATTTTGACATCCTTGCCTCAATCAGCCTCCCTATCAGTGCCGCCATCTAATCATCTCCTTTCTTTCTCTCTTTCCCTTTTCCCATATCCGCTTTGTCTTCCTTTCATTCTATCTCGTTGACCTCTGGTCCACCCGTCTTTTCTACAGGCCGTCCTCCCCCTCTCCTCCTCTTCTCTGTTCCTCTCAGCCATCCACTACTGCTCATTTCCACACATCATTGGCTCTGAAATAAAATGCCTTTGATTCAGAGGAGGAATCTCTGTCGTCTGTCCCTCTCTCCCCAGTTTGTCATGATCTTACAGTACCAGAGAATAGTTGCAACACTTTTTATATTGTATGCTTGGTTTTCCTTTTGATACATATACTGTATGTTCTTATGTCTGAAGACTGGTAAAGGCATCAGAATGCAGGATGAGAATGAGGTTTTCCCCCGTCTTTGCTTATAGAGGATGTCAACCACTCAACCTTATTTTTCTCTCCCCCTCTCCTCCCTTTTCCCTCCCTCTCTCTCTAGTCTCCTCCCAGGGAGGGCAGCCAAGGTGAACTCAACTCTGCCAACAGCCAATCACGAATGAGCACCAACATGTGAACATTCCCATGAGACCCATGAGTTACCATGTCAGGGGGGGATCTGCCAGGGGGACCTATCACCCCCCCCCCCCTTCCCCCCCATCTGAGGATCCCCCTCCTCCTGCTGAAAAATACTGAGACGTCAACTTCAATAGGCTGTGTCTTAAATGGTACCCCTATTCACTATATAGTGCACCACTTTTGACCAGGGCCTATAGAGCTCTGGTCAACTAGTGCACGATATAGGGAATAAGGGAGCCATTTTGGATGCACAAAGGACTCTGGTCATGTGGGAAATGAACAGTGGTAGTCTGTGAAGATACTTGATGAGCAACCTCAGTGTGTTAATGTTGTATTGGAGAGGCTGTGTGTGTGAGTGTTTAGAGTTGAGTGGCGCTCAGTCGCTTCACAGGACTGTCCTCTTTTTCCTAAGATGCACTTTTCTTTCTTTCTTTCTCATGATGATTGATGTGATGCATCCATTAAGAAATTAACAGAACACACACTTCAGAACCAATGTCCACAAGATCTGATTTTAAAATAAATGTGTATGATAATCGGAAGTGTGGTCAGGACTTTTGTCTTCTCACAATATACCTTTGTTTACCAGTTGCACAATAAGCCAATTTCCCACACACCCTTATGACCTCTAAAGAACAGAATGTTGATACTGAGATGTAGTTTTTTTTAGGAAGATTGCATTGAATTTCAATGTTATGTGATTTTATTTATTCTTGTACAAAGTAATTGGATATAAATCAAGTCCAGAGGGACCGTACCGTAAGCAGAGGTTGACGATGAGGAAATTAGTTTCATTTATTTTTCTCTTTGCGGTGTCATCTGATTCCTGCTTCTCCCACATTAAAACCTCACAAAATCACTGATCTCTGACAACCGATAGCATGCACTTGTTTTAATTATTCAAATGGATGAGGGGAGCTGGTCCTGGGGCTCTGTTCACAAACAGCCCCAGGATAGCAACACAATTAGACCCAACCAAATAGCTCTGTTACTTTGTAAATTCTTTCCAATATGTCAAGTAATTGTCTTTTTGTTCTCATGACTCGGTTGGGTCTAATTGTGTTGCTATCCTGGGGCTGTTTGTTTGTGAACAGAGCCCCAGGATAGCAACAAAATTAGACCCAACCGAGTCATGAGAACAAAAAGACAATTACTTGACATATTGGAAAGAATTTACAAAGTAACATAGCTATTTGGCCTTAAACAAAGTGCACAGTGGCAGAATACCTGGCCACCGTGACTGGCCCAAAATTAAGGAAATCTTTGACTATGTACAGACTCCGTGAGCATAGCCTTGCTATTGAGAACCTGGTTCCAAAAATAAGCTTCACTTCCTAACTGCCTGCCAAATGTATGACCATATTAGATATGCATATTTCCCTCATTACACAGACCCACAGAGAATTCGAAAACAAATCCAATTTTGATAAACTCCCATATCTACTGGGTGAAATACCACAGTGTGCCATTACAGCAGCAAGATTTGTGACTTGTCACAAGAAAAGGGCAACCAGTGAAGAACAAACGCCATTGTAAATACAACCTATATTTGTTCATTTGTTTTCCCTTTTGTACATTAACTATTTGCACATTATAACACTATATGGACATATGACATTTGAAATGTCTTTATTCTTTTGGAATGTTTGTGAGTGTAATGTTTACTGTTCTTTTTTTTTCTTCACTTTTGATAATTATCTATTTCCCTTGCTTTGGCAAGCCAATAAAGCCCCTTAAATTGATATTGGTGACAACTTTACTCACGGGGAAAATTTGTATTTCTGTGTTAGATCCAATTATTTTGTCAACATCAATCATTGCTATTGAACTGTAATAACAGTTTTATTTGTATAGCCTGGCTGAAGCGACCCACGTGGTGCACAGCGAGGGAGTGCTGTGCCCCACTTGTATACAGAATTCAAAACCGATAGGAAACAATTAGTTGGACTTGTTGGGAAATGACTAAGGTTACCATTAAAAATCAAAATAGTAAATGCAGCATCTTGAAAGCGGTTAGATGTGTGTGGGGGAGGTTGTTCTGTCTGTACTCGCTGGTCTTTCTCAACCCTCCCTTCTCTGTTTGTGACGCCCATCTTTCCTCTATATTTGTATGTCTTCTAGTCAATTAAATGACAATTTAAGGGGTTTATTGGCATGGGAAACATATGTTAACATTGCCAAAGCAAGTAAGTAGATAATAAACAAAAGTGAAATAAACAATAATTAACAGTAAACATTACACTCACAGAAGTTCCAAAAGAATAAAGACATTTCAAATGGCATGTCTATATACAGTGTTGGAACGGTGTACAAATAGTTAAAGTACAAAAGGATCTCTACCTGTCCCTCTGTTAACTGATCTGTTTCTTTCACAAATGACTGCAGAGTCATCATAAAACCTCAAGGGGACTGAGGTATTGACCTATCTAGAACGACCACTGACCCATAAAATGTTTAGAAACGTTATTCTATGCTTATTTCCTCCCAGGACTTTATTGTATTGATTTGTTTGGGATATGTCATTTTCTTTCCAAACCACAGAGCCTTTTGCAGGGTCAGGTTCTATCTTCAGAAATGTATCATAATCATGGTTAAATTTAAGTCCTTCTGCAGGGGAAAGGTCTAAATATTCATGTGGTTGTCGGAAGCCTTTTTTTTTTTTAAATGTACGTAACATTTATTTATCCAGGAAGTCCCATTAAGGTCAGAAGACATTTTAATAGCGGTACCTCTAGGGATTGATTAGTCATCACTTACAGTGCCTTCAGAAAGTCTTCACACCCCTTTACTTATTCCACATTTTGTTTTGTTACAGGCTGAATTTAAAATAGATTACATTGAGATTGTGTCACTGGCCAACACACAATACCCCATAATGTCAAAGTGGTATTATTGTTTTTGAATATTTTACATATTAATAAAAAATGAAAAGTTGAGAAGTTGAGTCAATAAGTATTCAACTCACTCTGTGCAACATGATTTTTGAATGACTACCTCATCTCTGTGCCCCACAAGTCCCTCAGTTGAGCAGTGAATTTCAAACACAGATTCAACCACAAAGACCAGGGAGGTTTTCCAATGCTTCACAAAGAACTGGTAGATGGGTGGGAAAAAAGCTGCCATTGAATATCTCTTTGAGCATGGTGAAGTTATTAATTACACTTTGGTGAAGTTATTAATTACACTTTGTATCAATACACACAGTCACTACAAAGATACAAGCGTCCTTCCTAACTCAGTTGGGGGAGAGTAAGGAAACCGCTCAGAGAAACCGCTCAAATCCAACACAACACATCCTTTGACCACCACTCTTCATATTTGCAAGCATGGTGGTGGCTGCATCATTATGGATATGCTTGTCATCGGCAAGGACTAGGGAGTTTATAGGGTAAAAATAAACGGAATACAGCTATAAGCACAGGCAAAATCCTAGCGGAAACCTAGTTCAGTCTGCTTTCTAACAGACACTGGGAGATAACATCACCTTCAGCAGGAAATACATTTTGCCAATTTATTAATTTATAAATGTAGCTATTAGATAGTTAATCCAGAGATTCTTACCTTTACCTTGATTCGGCAGTCTTGTCCACATCATGGCATTTGTAGTTCTTTATGATAGCCACATTAGCAGCTAATTAGGGGGGGGGGGGGTAAATACAGGCAAATATATTGATTGAAGTAACCTTGTCCTATATATTTATACTGTTATTAAAACAGCATGCCAGGGTAAGCCTACACGAAACACAGCCCTTATTTGAAGTGTTTCTGAAATCCCCTATGGGAGAAATGAATGGAACCATTTCCTTGTGTGACTGCTAGGTTTAATGGGTATTATGACTCATACTGTGGTACTCTATAGCCTACATCAGCGTTTCACAAACTCGGGACCCCAAGGGGTGCACCTTTTGGGTTTTTCCCTAACACTACACAGCACATTGAAATAATCAAAACTTGATGATTAGTTGATTATTTGAATCCGCTGTGTAGTTCTAGGGTAAAAACCAAACTGTGCACACCTTGGGTTCCCAAGGACCGAGTTTGAGAAACCCTGTCCTAAATGATTAGATTATTATTTGTTAAATGGCAGCCAAGCATCGATTATCATGTCCCCAGAATAAGCCCCTCGATATTTATTGGAAAGGAACATCAACCTTGCACTTTCACCACCCTGTGAAGTTCATCATAAATTATTGCATCTGTAGCCTAATAAACTGCATGGTTTCCTGAGTCGTAGTGGGAGGACCACACAACAGGTCATCGCATGACTCCAAGTTTACTTGGATATTATGGTTATAATATCAATATTTGCACATAAAAGCGTTTCCACCGAGATTTCTCGCATAATTCATTTTACCGACACAAAAAGATCCCACCTTGTCTAGCGTATTTTATTTTGTCAACATGTGGAATGGTTTCCGATTTTTTATATATATATATATATATGAATCCAATTCTCAACGGAATGCTGGTATATCTCACATGCACTAAAATACCCACTTGGCTAAATGATCTTGCAGGGATCAAAGTCTTACAGAAACACCGAGGTAGAGAAGCTTGAAGGGTTGTGAGAGTCCATGAAGGAAGGCTTCGTTAATGTAATCTAAGATCCCTTCTCTCTCTCATGTCTCTGTCAAAACCATTACAGACTATCAGTAATTCACAGGAGGTTGGAGGCACCTTAATGCGGCGGGCGGGCTATAAGTGTATCCGTCAATCTTCAAAGAACCAAAATGGCTTTTAAGTAAAACTTTTACAATTTATCCAGGGATCTTTCATGTTGTGTGGAGACACATCAGGCCTCAGTAACTGCAGATGGTAGGAGATTGATTTTGGTGCCAGGGCTCTGTGGCCACCCACCACCAATCATGGGTCAGCAGCGGTAGGTGACCACAGATCAGGGTTCGGGCCGTCTCAGCAGTACCATTTTTAATCTGGAAATCAGGCTCCATGTCCCGGCCACCAGCGGGGCCCCATCCCACCCTGCCAAGGAGCCAACTCGACTCATAATGGTGCCAGTCAGCAGGGAGCGATCCGTCTGCCAAAAGACATGTGTCACAGCCTTGCTAGAGAAAGGATGAATGGAGATATCAATCTATACCATCTATGGAGGCAAATGAAATGGACTTGGAATAATAACTAAGAATATAAAATATGATGGTCCTACAATTCTCTAATTTAACAATTATGGAAGCAATTTGAATGGACTTGGACAAATAACTACAGAATTATAGTCATACAATGTAGCCTTGTAATTGAACTACTACATAATGGTTTTTATAATTGGCACGATTTAAGTTTTGGATACAGCTCATTTCGTTGACATGGAATTGAATGTTGATGGATGAGTTCTACTTCATAGGACTTGAGGGTAAATTAAATATATTCGAGTTTTTAAACAGGGTCTATACATTGTATACATTAATCATTTTGGATCACTATATAAAGACAACTAGCCTATTATGCACAATCGAATGAGATGCACATTATTTTGTACAGATGAAAACAACATCAAATAGCCTGTTTGAAATTGGATTCAGTGAAGCCAAGTCCCAAAAAATCATTAGGTATAGGACATGCTCATCATTTACATTGACCGTTTGATTCTTCAACAATCCTAGAATCATGGGCCGTTTTTAAAGCGGCAACACACTCCATAATACAGACAACACTACACTTCATATTTAAAAGGACAACACTCTAATCTGTTCCTTGCATTTATGGCAAATATCTCCATTTGCATTGGAGGTTGCGTTGAAAAAGGGACAGATTTTCACAGAATATCTCATTTTGAACTGTATGATGAACGCTTTCCAGTCCATTGGAGAAATAACTGTGACCTTCACCCTGTAACCAGGTAGTTGCCTCTGTCAATCAGTCGAAAACAGTCTCACACGCTGTCACAGAGGACAGGCTCTTGCTCTTGGTTAGTTTATCGCCTAAATTGGTGTACTTTCTCGATGCGCCCATCTCTGCGCTGCGATTCACTGATTGCGCCCTGCTGTATGGCACGACATTGGGCACTGAGATGCCGCCCATAGGCAAGGAGGACTGCTGTGGCAACAGACTGCACACTGACGACAGTTTCAGTCGGTAGCTTTTCCTGAACCGTTTCGCAGACCTGTGCAAGTTCCCCACGAAACAATAACAGAGCGGGTTGAGAGCGGAGTTGGTCAGACCCAACCATAGCGCAAATGGTCTCCCGTGAAGAATCCACTCGTGGTTGACCTGGTTCACATCATTCTCATTCTTTAAAGATGCAGTCATGTTCAAGTCTAACCATATGTCCACTACATACAGAGGTAGCCAGGACAGTGTGAAAAGCACAACTAGTGACAGCACCATCTTGGCTATCCTTTTACGCACTTTGAGGCGGGACAGTGATAGCTTAACGCCAAATGTATTTGAATCTTGCGTCCGTTTGTCGTCGGTGCCCCACAGCTTCCAGACGGTCAGCACGCTTATAACCAGGTTAAACAACACCGGAAAGCCGTAGAGAGAGCAAAAGAGCAGGAAGCTATATCTCTGTTTCAGTTTGACTTCGTTCCAGCTCTCCACGCACACAGTGACGGTGATGTCCAGCAGCGACAGAGTCTGGGTGGTATTCATGAAGAGGAGCGGTATGCACAACCCCGACGACACGCTCCACACCACACAGATCATACACAGTATCCGCCGCCCGGTAAAAAAAGAACGGGCGTGGAGAGGATTGTGCACGCTGTAGTAGCGGTTCAGACTGATCACAGCCAGGCTCAGGACGCTCGCAGACACCGATACCGCTTGAACGAACGGCACGGTGCGGCACAGAAACTCACCGAACACCCAGGCGTTGTAGACCTGGAGTCCCAGGTTAACTGGCATGCACACACACACCACCATCATGTCACACACCGCCAAGTTGACCAGCAGTCTGCGGGTCGCCGACACTCCCGCCAGACCCGTCCTCTTTCGGGTGAGGACCAGGAGAGCCATAATGTTCCCTCCAAGCCCCGTGAGGAAGGACAGGGAGTACATAACCACCAACACGATGGTGCTCGGTTCGTGTCCCGAAAATAAGAACAATTCCGGGTAGGGGTTGTTATCCTCCTGTAAACTCCAGTTGTTGTGCTCATGTTGAGGTCCCAAAAGTGAAAGATTTGTTGAAAATGAATGTCCAAAATTGGAGTAAAAATTCGTTAGATTCATCTCCCGCTTGTTCTCACATCGTTTGCGCTGTGTGGAGTGTCCAATTCAGATACGCACACAGGTGAGACCCAGAGAGATGCTCTGCGCTCCGCCCCTGTTCTAGTTGTGAGATTGGGATTACACCCATACATCTAGAGTTAGTTGTCGCCTTGCCGAAAGAGATCATAATAGTCCAATACCCAGGCATTTAACAGAAAAACAGTATACACATTTCGCCACCGAAGTGCAGTCCTCCTCGATATTACTCGACTGGAGCGCGCGCAGAATGTTCACTCGGACCCTGCCCAATGCCCTATTTATCTGTGTGACTAGAGGAAGCAGGAGCTGCACTGTCCCGCGCTCGTACTCATACCTGGCCTCCTCTTTGTCCTCGTTCCCTCTCCTACATCTGACAGGAATGGATAGATGACAGCTAACTCTTTTGACAGGATCAATTGATCTTACTTAAGCTACTGAATCTGATCAGTGAACGGAAAGTGAGTGTAAGAGGGCAGATGAGAGGTGGAAGGTTTTTGGAATGGAACGTAGCCAGAAATGAATCTCTCTCTCTCTCTCTCTCTCTCTCTCTCTCTCTCTCTCTCTCTCTCTCTCTCTCTCTCTCTCTCTCTCTCTCTCTCTCTCTCTCTCTCTCTCACCTGTGCTGTGTGAAGTAGGGTTGCTGTGGCAAAAAAATATATAGCCATCTGCAACACCAGTCTGTAGGCCTACTTAATTAAGGTTATAGAGATTATGTTAGCGGGAGACTGTGTTCTCCTCATGCCCAAACCTTGCTCTGACAATCAGTGCCATGCTCAGAGTGCCAGGTCACATTTTCAGAGCATGCACAGATCAGCTGGCAGGTATTTTCACAGTCATTGTCAACCTTGTCCTAGTCTGTCATCTCCACGTGTTTTAAAATGATAACCATTAGTCCTGTTCAGAAGAACTCTAAGGCGTCATGCCACAATGATTACCGCCCTGTAAGCACTCACATCTGTAATCATGAAGTGTTTTGAAAAGCTGGTTATTGCACACCTCAACTCCATCCTCCCAGTCACCCTAGACCCACTCCACATTGCATACAGCCCCAACAGATTTAATCATGCACACTCACATGACCCTAAACACTCACACACACTGACACTCCAACACACACATAACATGCACACACACTCAAATACAATCTTAATTTACGCTGCTGCTACTCTGTTTATCATACATCCTGATGCCTAGTCACCTTACCCCTATACCTATCTACCTATATCCCTGCATTCTAAATATGGTATTGGAACTGACCCTGGAACTGACCCTGTATATGGCTTCTTACTTTCTCGTGTTTTTCTTAATTTTTATTTTAATTCCTCTTCTGTTTTTTGTTCTACCCTGTTATTTTCAGTACTACATTAATATTGATTACTGCATTATTGGCTTTAGAGCTTGCATGAAAGGCATTTCATTGTACTTGTGCACTTGACATTAAAACTTGTTAAAAAACGCCAATCCTCCTCTAGTCTCCTTTCTTCTTGACATTTAAATGTCACTAGCAGCACCCTGCCCTGAAGGTTCTGATTAATGCAATTCAATGCAATTTAATCTTTCATGACTGTAAGCATAGAAAAATAATTGTATTATATGCAAATGCAAGTGGGGCCATGGAAAGACTTGTCAGTCTACTCATTTAGAATCCACAAGGGTCCACTTTGTGTGACGCTTTTCACCCGTGGTGGAGTCTTGTTTAGCGATTTTCGTACAGTTGTGGTGTCTCTCCAAGGCCCTGAAATCGGATCTTCGGGCACCATCTGATAGACACACAATTGTTACCACAGATTATATTGAGTATCCATTTTATCTGGGCCTTGTCCCATAGACGGGTTGCCTGACAACGTCACAAAAATGATGTGCACTGGGCCATTTACTTATATGCACATGTATTTGATGGTGCAGAAGGCCATGTGTTATGATTCTGAATGGTCAGATAGCTAGCAACAATGACAAGAAGCTGCCATGTTTCAGCTAGTTGTATCTTGTTCTTGAAACCATGTTTTGTTATAAGATGTTTTTACTTATGTCATGTCTATGCTAATGGGGGGAAAAGATCACTAGCTAGCTAATCAACACCTGTAAGGTTGTATTTGAGACACAAGTGTAAATGTAAATGTATTTCTGTTTTCAATAAACATTTGGAGACTAAATATAGTTCACATTGTCAATAATACTTTGGAGTTGACAGCTTTGTCCCAAAGTTGCACACATATTGGTTTTGTTGCTAAACAACCCAGCATATACAGTGGGGCAAAAAAGTATTTAGTCAGCCACCAATTGTGCAAGTTCTCCCACTTAAAAAGATGAGAGAGGCCTGTAATTTTCATCATAGGTACACTCTAACTATGACAGACAAAATGAGAGAAAAAAATCCAGAAAATCACATTGTAGGATTTTTAATGAATTTATTTGCAAATTATGGTGGAAAATAAGTATTTGGTCACCTACAAACAAGCAAGATTTCTGGCTCTCACAGACCTGTAACTTCTTCTTTAAGAGGCTCCTCTGTCCTCCACTCGTTACCTGTATTAATGGCACCTGTTTGAACTTGTTATCAGTATAAAAGACACCTGTCCACAACCTCAAACAGTCACACTCCAAACTCCACTATGGCCAAGACCAAAGAGCTGTCAAAGGACACCAGAAACAAAATTGTAGACCTGCACCAGGCTGGGAAGACTGAATCTGCAATAGGTAAGCAGCTTGGTTTGAAGAAATCAACTGTGGGAGGAATTATTAGGAAATGGAAGACTTACAAGACCACTGATAATCTCCCTCGATCTGCGGCTCCATGCAAGATCTCACCCCGTGGGGTCAAAATGACACAAGAACGGTGAGCAAAAATGCCAGAACCACACGGGGGGACCCAGTGAATGACCTGTAGAGAGCTGGGACCAAAGTAACAAAGCCTACCATCAGTAACACACTACGCCTCCAGGGACTCAAATCCTGCAGTGCAAGACGTGTCTCCCTGCTTAAGCCAGTACATGTCCTGGCCCGTCTGAAGTTTGCTAGAGAGCATTTGGATGATCCAGAAGAAGATTGGGAGAATGTCATATGGTCAGGTCAGATGAAACCAAAATAGAACGTTTTTTGTAAAAACTCAACTTGTCGTGTTTGGAGGACAAAGAATGCTGAGTTGCATCCAAAGAACACCATACCTACTGTGAAGCATGGGGGTGGAAACATCATGCTTTGGGGCTGTTTTTCTGCAAAAGGACCAGGACGACTGATCCGTGTAAAGGAAAGAATGAATGGGGCCATGTATCGTGAGATTCTGAGTGAAAACCTTCCATCAGCAAGGGCATTGAAGATGAAACGTGGCTGGGTCTTTCAGCATGACAATGATCCCAAACACACTGCCCGGACAACGAAGGAGTGGCATCGTAAGAAGCATTTCAAGGTCCTGGAGTGGCCTAGCCAGTCTCCAGATCTCAATCCCATAGAAAATCTTTGGAGGAAGTTGAAAGTCCGTGTTGCCCAGCAACAGCCCCAAAACATCACTGCTCTAGAGGATATCTACATGGAGGAATGGGCCAAAATACCAGCAACAGTGTGTGAAAACCTTGTGAAGACTTACAGAAAACATTTGACCCCTGTCATTGCCAACAAAGGGTATATAATAAAGTACTGAGAAACTTAAGTTATTGACCAAATACTTATTTTCCACCATAATTTGCAAATAAATTCATAAAAAATCCTACAATGTGATTTTCTGGATTTTCTTTTCTAATTTTGTCTGTCATAGTTGAAGTGTACCTATGACGAAAATTACAGGCCTCTCTCATACTTTTAAGTGGGAGAACATGCACAATTGGTGGCTGACTAAATACTTTTTTTGCCCCACTGTATATACTGTAGTTAGCCTACAACATATAGACTATAGGCTTATCTGTTTTGGATCATATAGGCATTATACAGATTCAAAATGGTCCTAGAAATGTTTATTTAAATTATGATAGCATGATCTCTCTTAGCAACCATTACATTCGGAACACAAAAAAAAGCGATAATAATAAAAAATGCACAACACAGCGGAATATCAAGTGGCCAATTACCTGTGCTTGAACTGTACTTGAGCATTTGTAATGGCTATTCCTGTTCAATGAAAAACAACTTCAGTTGGGTGAATGGTTAATAAAAATGCCACTCTAGCATGACGAAGGACCTGACACGAGACAGCCGATGTGAGAGGGTCAGAATAACACAATAGAACTCACCATTAGTGACCTAGCCTTAATCCCTGTGTGTACTGTATGTCAACCCACTCATTGTGACATCATCAGCCTGTGCTGGTGAGGTGTTACTACACAGAACAAAAATATCAACGCAACATGTGGTTGCATGTGGTTGGTCCCATGTTTCATGAGCTGAAATAAAAGATCACACAAATTTTCCATACGTACAAAAAGCTTATTCCTCTCAAATTTTGTGCACAAATTTGTTTACATCCCTGTTAGTGAGCATTTCTCCTTTGCCAAGATGAGACATCCACCTGACAGGTGTCACATATCAAGAAGCTGATTAAGCGTGATCATTGCACAGGTGAACCATGTGCTGGGGACAATAAAAGGCCACTCTAACATGTGCAGTTTTGTCAAACAACACAATGCCACAGCTGTCTCAAGTTTTGAGGGAGTGTGCAATTGGCATGTTGACTGCAGGAATGTCCACCAGAGCTGTTGCCAGATAATTTAATGTTCATTTCTCTACCACAAGCCGCTTCCAGCGTCGTTTTAGAGAATTTGTCAGTTGTCCAACCAGCCTCACAACCGCAGACATGTGTATGGCGTCATGTGGGCGAGCGGTTTGCTCATGTCAATGTTGTGAACAGAGTGCCCCATGGTGGAGGTGGGGTTATGGTATGGACAGGCATAAGCTAGGGACAACGAACACAATTGCATTTTATCAATGGCAATTTGTATGCACAGGGCAATGTGAAAATTGATAGTTTTTTATAAGATAAGTTTAATGCTAGCTAGCAACTTACCTTGGCTCCTTGCAGCCACAAGGTCCGTAAGACACTGCACTCGCGTAACGGGTGGTCAGCCTGCCAGGCAGTTTCCTCGTGGGTTGCAATGTAATCTGCCGTAATCAGCGTCCAAAAAGGCAGATTACCGATTGTTATGAAAACTTGAAATCGGTCCTAATTAATATTTTATATTTGAGATTCTTCAAAGTAGCCACCCTTTGCCTTGGCATTCTCTCAACCATAAGTTAGTCACCTGGAATGCATTTAAATGCATTTTCTTTCCTTCTTAATGCGTTTGAGCCCATCAGTTGTGTTGTGACAAGATAGGGGAGATATACAGAAGATAGCCCCATTTGGTAAAAGACCAAGTCCATTTTATGGCAAGAACAGCTCAAATAAGCAAAGAGAAATAACAGTCCATTATTACTTTAAGACATGAAGTTATGTTAATCTGGAAAATTTCAAGAACTTTTAAAGTTTCTTCAAGTGCAGTCGCAAAAACCATCAAGTTCTATGATAAAACTGGCTCTCATGAGGACCACCACAGGAAAGGAAGACCCAGAATTATCTCTGCTGCAGAGGTTAAGTTCATTAGAGTTCCCAGCTTCAGAAATTGCAGCTCAAATAAATGCTTCAGTGAGTTCAAGTAACAGACACATCTCAACATTAACTGTTCAGAGGAGACTACGTGAATCAGGCCTTCATGGTCGAATTGCATGGCTACCACAGCATTCTGCATGGCTACCACAGCATGGCTACCACAGTATGGCTACCAGCAACCATACGTCATCCCATCCGGTTTGCGCTTAGTGGGGCTATAATTTGTTTTTCAACAGGACAATGCCCCAACCCACCTCCAGGCTGTGTAAGGGCTATTTGACCAAGAAGGAGAGTTATGGAGTGATCCATCAGATGATCTGGCCTCCACAATCACCCAGCCTCAACCCAATTGAGATCGTTTGTGATGAGTTGGACCGCAGAGTGAAGGGAAAGCAGCCAACAACTCCTTCAAGACTGTTGGAAAAAAATTCCAGGTGAAGCCGGTTGAGAGAATGCCGAGCGTGTGCCAAGTTGCCATCAAGGCAAAGGGTGCCTACTTTGAAGAATAAAAAAAATAAACACATTTAGATTTATTTACCACTTTATTAGTTACTACTTGATTCCATATGTGTTATTTCATCATGTTGATGTCTTCACTATTATACTACAATGTAGAAAATAGTCAAAATAAAGAAAAAATGTGTAATGAGTAGGTGTGTCCAAACGTTTGACTGGTACTGTATATATATATATATATATATATATATATATATATATATATATATATATATACAGTTGAAGTCGGAAGTTTACATACACTCAGGTTGGAGTCATTAAAACTTATTTTTCAATCACTCCACAAATTTCTTGTTAACAAACTATAGTTTTAGCAAGTTGGTTAGGACATCTACTTTGTGCATGACACAAGTCATTTTTCCAACAATTGTAAATAGACAGATTATTTCACTTATAATTCACTGTACTCCAGTGGGTCTGAAGTTTACATACACTAAGTTGACTGTGCGTTTAAACAGCTTGGAAAATTCCAGAAAATGATGTCATGGCTTTAGAAGATTCTGATAGGCTAATTGACATCATTTGAGTCAATTGGAGGTGTACCTGTGGATGTATTTCAAGGCCTACCTTCAAACTCAGTGCCTCTGCTTGACATCATTGGAAAATCTAAATAAATCAGCCAAGACCTCAGCAAAAAAATTGTAGACCTCCTCAAGTCTGGTTCATCCTTGGGAGCAATTTCCAAACGCCTGAAGGTACCACGTTCATCTGTACAAACAATAGTACGCAAGTATAAACACCATGGGACCACACAGCCGATGGCATCATGAGGCAGGAAACTTATGTGGATATATTGAAGCAACATCTCAAGACATCAGTTAGGAAGTTAAAGCTTGGTCGCAAATGGGTCTTCCAAATGGACATCGACCCCAAGCACACTTACAAAGTTGTGGCAAAATGGCTTAAGGACAACAAAGTCAAGGTATTATAGTGACCATCACAAAGCCCTGACCTCAATCCTATGGAAAATTTGTGGGCAGAACTGAAAAGGTGTGTGCGAGCAAGGAGCAAAGAGGCCTACAAACCTGACTCAATTACACCAGCTCTGTCAGGAGGAATGGGCCAAAATTCACCTAACTTATTGTGGGAAGCTTGTGGAAGGCTACCCAAAAACTTCTGACCCACTGGGAATGTGACAAAATAATTAAAGCTGAAATAAATCATTCTCTCTACTATTATTCTGACATTTGACGTTCTTAAAATAAAGTGGTGATCCTAACTGACCTAAGACAGGGAATTCTTACTACGATTAAATGTCAGGAATTGTGAAAAACTTAAAATTTATTTGGTTAAGGTGTATGTAAACTTCCGACTTCAACTGTATATATATATATATATATATATATATATATATATATATATATGTAGTATATAAACTCAGCAAAAAAATAAACGTTGTTTTTCAGGACACTGTCTTTCAAAGATAATTAGTCAAACCCAAATAACTTCACATATCTTCATTGTAAAGGGTTTAAACACTGTTTCCCATGCTTGTTCAATGAACCATAAACAATTAATGAACAGTGTAGTGTAGTGTGTTAGTGTATTAAGGCACTAACAGCTTACAGGCGGTAGGCAATTAAGGTCACAGTTATGAAAACTTAGGACACTAAAGAGGCCTTTCTACTGACTCTGAAAAACACTAAAAGAAAGATGCCCAGGGTCCCTGCTCATCTGTGTGATCATGCCTTAGGCATGCTGCAAGGAGGCATGAAGACTGCAGATGTGGCCAGGGCAATAATTGCAATGTCCTTACGGTGAAACACCTAAGACAGCGCTACAGGGAGACCGGATGGAGAGCTGTTCGTCCTCGCAGTGGCAGACCACGTGTAACAACATCTGCACAGGATCGGTACATCCGAACATAACACCTGCGGGACAGGTACAGGATGGCAACAACAACTGCCCGAGTTACACCAGGAACGCACAATCCCTCCATCAGTACTCAGACTGTACGCAATAGGCTGAGAGAGGCTGGACTGAGGGCTTGTAGGCCTGTTGTAAGGCAGGTCCTCACCAGACATCACTGGCAACAACGTCACCTATGGGCACAAACCCACCGTCGCTGGACCAGACAGGACTGGCAAAAAGCGCTCTTCAATTACGAGTCGCGGTTTTGTCTCACCAGGGATGATGGTCGGATTCGTGTTTTTTGTCGAAGGAATGAGCGTTACACGAGGCCTGTACTCTGGAGGTGGAGGGTCCATCATGTGTCACAGCATCATCTGACTGAGCTTGTTGTCATTGCAGGCAATCAATGCTGTGCGTTACAGGGAAGACATACTCCTCCCTCATGTGGTACCCTTCCTGCAGGCTCATCCTGACCCTCCAGCATGACAATGCCACCAGATATACTGTTCGTTCTGTGCGTGATTTCCTACAAGACAAGAATGTCAGTGTTCTGCCATGGCCAGCAAAGAGCCCGGAGAGTGGAGGTAACATCTCACAGCAAGAACTGGCAAATCTGGTGCAGTCCATGAGGAGGAGATGCACTGCAGTACTTAATGCAGCTGGTGGCCACACCAGATACTGACTGTTGATTTTGACCCCCCCCCCCCTTTGTTCAGGGACACATTATTCAATTTCTGTTAGTCACATGTCTGTGGAACTTGTTCAGTTCATGTCTCAGTTGTTCAATCTCGTTATGTTCATACAAATATGTACACGTTAAGTTTGCTGAAAATAAACGCAGTTGACAGTGAGAGGACGTTTCTTTTTTTGCTGAGTTTATATATAAACTGTGTGTATGTGTATATGATTCTTGAAAAATATAATTTATACAGATGTAGGATCTAAATTTGATCAGTCCTTTGTTGATAAAAAAAATGGAGATGCAACTTTGTAGTCTATTTGAGGTTTAAAAAGGCTTCCACTCTGAAATATAAGACTGTACAAAACCCGTACAAAACCCGTACAAAACCCGTACTAAAATGTCCATTAATTATAATTCACATAATTTACATTTCCTGTTGCTGCAGGATTATATTTCCTACTGTAGCAAACTAGCTCAAATTAAGATCCTACAACTGTCCTATCCCTTCAGAACCCAAAATATAAGCTTGTTTTGTGAATGTAAACAAACATTGTATACCCTCCAAAAATGCTTAGAGCTATAATTGTGATATATTGGATGGTCATGATTTGCATCCATAGCTCTGTCTATGCATTTGACTGGTTACATTTCTCCAGGTCCATCCCTCAGCTTTTTATTTCAACAGAGGCAGGGACATGGCTTTGTTTTTCTTTCAGTTAAGGATTGGCCCTTTAAATGATTGGCTTGCAGATTTTACAAACACATGGGAATCTATTCAATCAAATCAAATATTGTTTCTAACAGCCCTAGACTGAGAATTATGTCAACTCTGTCTCTAGACACAAACTGAATTACAAATCTCCATTTCAAATGCCAAGGGGCTCAATATAGCCAAACACTTGCTGTTAAGTGAAATGCCACTCAGACTTTGAATATCACTTTCTTTGAGTCAGTATAATCTTAAAAGACATTCTGGACACAATATAACTTTCAACTTTCACAATAATAGCAACAACAAATACTGTCTGCCTGTGATAGAGATTAGAAGCCACAAGATGTCTTCAGTTTCAGACAGAGATAGCTAAAAAATAAAGCATGAGAGAGAGAGAGAGAGGAAGATATTTCAAATGAGAGAAGGAGAGAGAGAAAGAGGGAGAGCGCAGGTGAACCATCGAGGACTGTGTTGAATGTCTGATCAACAACTCCAACCATGTCCTTTCATTGCTTCGCTTCTTTGAAAAACTCTGAAAACATTCCACATGATTTGGTCGGTTGAATAGTAAAAGGTTTAGTCTGTAGCCTTATACTAGACCTTTCATCAGAGCAAACAATAATGGAAGGATTTCTGAGTTATAAGCACCTAAAATGTCAGACCAGGAAAAACTCTCTGTCCTCATTGATATAGCTTTATTCAGGACCTGGAGTTTTAACTGGTTTGGTGACATGGTCAGAAGAAAAAAAACTCCAGTCCCTAGTTATGACCAGAGATGGGCAAAGCTACATCTAAAAGTATCTTGTTACAAATACAAAATACCTGACAGACCAAATGATTCAAATAAAATAATAGATATTTTTACTAAGTATTGCATTTAGATAAAATACAGGTATTTTAAGTATTTTGTATTTTAAAAATACATTTGCAAGTAGAGGCCATCATTCTCAATAACGGTAACAAAAAAACTTTCATTGCTAAGACGGTGATGTTTTTTATATATCTATTTTTAAATCAACCTTAGTTGAATGACCTAACTGTGAGTCACTCTGGAGAAGAGCCTCTACTATATGACCAAATTGTAAATGTACATGTTAAAAATAACAAGTGGCCTTGTTTTGGGGCAGATATAGAATAATGCCCAGCCCTGTAATTGTTCATATGTACGTTTACATTTTGGTCATTTAGCTGACGCTCTTATCACACCATAATGCCATCAGACTTTTCATACCAATGCAGGGTGAAAGGAGGCCACAAAATTTTGAACTGTAAAAAAATATATATATATGGTATAGAGAAGTATTTTGAGTTTTGAAAATATAAATGACAAATCTCAAATATCTTGTTACAAAAAACACTTTCAAAGAATGCCCTTATCCACTCCATTCCTCTGCTTCTCCTGTACTCTCCTTTCCTTTCCACGTGAGGGGACAGATGTGTACAGTACATCCAGCCCAGGCGATATTGGTTTACACTGGAGAGGGGAGGTGTGAGAGAGAGTGTGAAAAGAGGAATTAGGAATATCCCATGTACTGTACTTACTGCTAGGTGCTAATGGTTAACATAATGTGATAGGGATGAAGTGAGGAGGAGGGAGAGAGAGAGAGAAAGAGAGAGAGAGTGAAAGAGAGAGAGAGAGAGAGAGAGAGAGAGAGAGAGAGAGAGAGAGAGAGAGAGAGAGAGAGAGGACATTGTCGTCATTGTATGTTTTGGAATGAAAGGAAACTGAAGGACAGATATTCAACCCACATACTTTTTATTCTTTAGTATATCTAAGCAATTTCTAACAATAGCAGAGGACATTTTGACAAAAAGACCACAATAAAAAAATGACACAATTAGGGTAGCAACATTCCGGGAACTTTCAATAAATTACCTGGTTTTCCAGAAATCCTGGTTGGAGGATTCAGGATTTCCTGCTTATTCCCTCCTGACTCCGGGAATCATCAAACTGGGATTTCGGGAATACTGGGAAATGTATTGAAAGTTCCCAGAATTTTGCAACCCTAGACACAATAACGACTAAATACTGAGATTAGTGAAATGGCTGTCTGACAATGGTTTGGGCTACATCTTCAAAACCCCCAGGAGCTGGAAACTCATCGCAACTGAACATTATGACTCTCCTACAGCAATCACTGTGTTAATCCTCAGCCCCCCATGGGTCTCATCTCCTGTAAGGAGTGGGTCAGGGGCAGACTGGCACTAGAAATCGGCCCTGGCATTTCTAACCAGACTATTTTTCTCCTTGAGGCCCCACACCGGTCCAAAAATGTTTTCTCAAAGCCCCCACACAAGCATATTTTTTCCCTTGTGGCTCCCATTATCAGCCAGATAATAATCATTGTGCAGCAAAATATTTATTCGAAATGCCAGATGGCCAGTCTCCAGTCTGCCCCTGGAGTCGGTACATGGATGGACAGACAGATGGAAGGATAGAAGGTCTCCTCCCCTTCAGAGAAGTGAAGAGAGTCAGAGGCAGAATGACTCTTAGGAGAGCTTTCCAAGAGCCTCCTCCTCGCCTACATACACACAAAGGAATTTACGAGTTCATGAAATATATGAATAAACATATGGATAACAATGAAATGAAAGGATTCAATTTGTCATGGGATGAATGTGTGCATGAGTGTCAATCTGTCCAGCTCCTCCCTGGAAACATCTGACGAAAAAAACTCTAATTCATTACATTTTTATTGCACATTTCTTATAAAAGGTCCTTGTGTTATAATGTGAGGCTCATCATATGAAATGGGAACCCTGCATCATGATCAGGCCAGCAGAAATAATTATATGTAATCTTCCACAACTAATAGAGAAAATACAGGTTTCCCTTGAGTTTCTCTCAGTGGAACTAAAAAATCAGCTTCCACAAGAACGTTAATACATGCTTCTGAGTTTGTTGTGTCGCCTGCAGGATTTACCAGCTCAATTTCATAGAACTTAAACGATACAAGCGTCTAGGCGAGTGTGTATACAGAGGCAGCTTCAGCACACATTATTAACTGTCAGAAGGTAGACCAGGGACAGGCTAGAGTTTACTGGGAATCAGACATATTCCAGGAAGTGTGGTATCTTCATTTCCTACTTCATAAATCTTTACTTGTACCTCTACTTCCCAAAGATACACAGACAAAAACAAACGTTTTTTTTCTCTCTCTCTCTCTCTCTCTCTCCTTCTGACAGAAGTGGATGAGTTAGAATTACGCTCATGGATGCAAACCGACCTTAATTCATTTTCCACTTGCTCTCAACAGCCACTTGGAGGGTTAATTTACCACTCACAGATGGAAACCTGTCCTCAGGGAAGAGAGGGAGGGAAAGGAGGAAGAGGGGAAGGAAGGAGGATGAGAAAGAGAGAGAGAGAGACAAAAATAACGGTGTTCCAAAAAAGGTCCAGTTGCCAGGACCACAAATACAAATTCCATCTAGACACCGTTGCCCTAGAACACACAAAAAACGATACATACCTCAGCCTAAACATCAGCGCCACAGGTAACTTTCACAAAGCTGTGAACGATCTGAGAGACAAGGCAAGAAGGGCCTTCAATGCCATCAAAAGGAACATAAAATTTGACATACGAATTAGGATCTGGCTAAAAATACTTGAATTAGTTAAATAACCTATTGCCCTTTATGGTTGTGAGGTCAAGAAGCGATTCCCAAACCTTCCATAACAAAGCCAACACCTACAGAAAAATTTACCTGGAGGCTCTTGCCCCTTAAGCAAGCTGGTCCTGGGGCTCTGTTCACAAACACAAACACAAACACACCCCACAGAGCCCCAAGACAGCAACACAATTAGACCCAACCAAATCATGAGAAAACAAAAATATAATTACCTGTCACATTGGAAAGAATTAACAAAAAAACTGAGCAAACTAGAATGCTATTTGGCCCTAAACAGAGAGTACACAGTGGCAGAATACCTGACCAGTGTGACTGCCCATCTCACATATTGCCCTCAGATTACACAGACCCACAAGAATTTGAAAACAAACCCAATTTGGATAAACTCCCACATCTGTTCGGTGAAAAAACCCCGTGTGTCATCAGAGCAGCAAGATTTGTGACCTGTTGCCACAAAAAAAGGGCAACCAGTGAAGAACAAACACCATTGTAAATACAAACCAAAGGTATGTTTTTTATCTTCCCTTTTGTAGTTGAACTATTTGCACATAATACGACATTTGTAATGTCTTTATTCTTTTAGAACGTTTGTGAGTGTAATGTTTACTGTTCATTTTTATTGTTTATTTCACTTTTGTTTATTATCTACTTCACTTGCTTTGGTAATGTAAATACATGTTTGCCATGCCAATAAAGCCCTGACTTGAGAGAGAGAGGTCATTTTTAGAACAAAGGACAAGGCTCTATGGAGTCGAGTGGTGTTTTTTTTCTCTTGGAGATGTGTCTCTTGTCAAATTCCCCTTTAGGCTTTGTGGCTATAGAGGACAACCTGTGTCTTGGCATGGAGGAAGATATTTTCAGAGAGCCCTTAAGCCGTGCCTTTTACAGCAAGGACAAATGGAAGGAACGAGAGAAGTTGATGAAGAAACACAGGATTCTGGAAGAAGATGGAGAGGATGGAAGACACACAGTAAATTCCCCAGTGTTAAAATAAAACTGAAAGTGTGGACATATATAGACAGTGTTGAATTTGGACATTTCCAAGAATGCTTTGCCTTACGAGTGAATTGTAACATTAGCTCCCATGACTGAATTTGTTAGTTGCACACATCCATTTTCAGTCCTATGGACTTCACCAAGTGCAATCCTAAATGAATATGTTATTGTTAAAATGTGATTATCTAACACAATACAATATGTATTTCATACGGCCTTATTTTGAGGGCTTTCAATCTAAAAAATACTGGGTTGTTTGGGTGACCCAACTGCTGGGTTGCAGGTATTGGGTCACTTAGTTGGGTTGTAGAAAAATAAGTAAATAAACAGTTGGTTTGTTGATACTGGGTTATTGAGATATGACCCAGCGGGTCAGATCAGAAGACTGGAGGCTTAGCTTAGTAGGGGCGTGGCTTTCAGGAAGTTATTTTTGGCCAGCCTTGAGAGTAAATGTCATTCCAATTAATCTGTGCTGTTGAATTGTTATCACATGTTATGGTTGAACACTGACACTTTCTTAGCTTTTAATGAAGCTTACAGAAGTGTATGAATGTGATATCCCCAATGGGATAGTAACCACTTTGTTGCAATATGTAAATTATATTTTTTTAATTACGTAACGTGAAATAATATTAAAGGAAAATGTTTAATTGCAGCGTTCAAACTTAACATGATCAACAGGAATGACATTTACTCTCACAGACAAAAATAATTATCTAAAAGCCACACCTCCTGAAAATAACCTATGGGGTAGTAGGTTTTAAGTTCCTCGGCGTACACATCACAGACAAACTGAATTGGTCCACCCACACAGACAGCGTTGTGAAGAAGGAGCAGGACCTCAGGAGGCTGAAGAAATTTGGCTTGTCACCAAAAGCACTCACAAACTTTTACAGATGCACAATCGAGAGCATCCTATCGGGCTGCATCACCACCTGGTACGGCAACTGCTCCGCCCACAACCGTAAGGCTCTCCAGAGGGTAGTGAGGTCTGCACAACGCATCACTGGGGGCAAACTACCTGCCCTCCAGGACAACTACACCACCCGATGTCACAGGAAGGCCATAAAGATCATCAAGGACAACAACCACCCGAGCCACTGCCTGTTCACCCCGCTATCATCCAGAAGGCGAGGTCAGTACAGGTGCATCAAAGCAGGGACCGAGAGACTGAAAAGCAGCTTCTATCTCAAGGCCATCAGACTGTTAAACAGCCACCACTAACATTGAGTGGCTGCTGCCAACATACTGACTCAACTCCAGCTCACTTTAATTATGGGAATTGATGGAAATTGATGGAAAAATGTATCACTAGCCACTTTAAACAATGACACTTAATATAATGGTTACATACCCTACATTACTAATCTCATATGTATATGTATATACTGTACTCTATCATCTACTGCATCTTGCCATCTTTATGTAATACATGTATCACTAGCCACTTTAAACTATGCCACTTTTATGTTTACATACCCTACATTACTCATCTCACATGTATATACTGTACTCGATAACATCTACTGCATCTTGCCTATGCCAATCTGTACCATCACTCATTCATATATCTTTATGTACATATTCTTTATCCCTTTACACTTGTGTCTATAAGGTAGTAGTTGTGGAATTGTTAGGTTAGATTACTTGTTGGTTATTACTGCATTGTCGGAACTAGAAGCACAAGCATTTCGCTACACTCGCATTAACATCTGCTAACCATGTGTATGCGACAAATAAAATTTGATTTGATTTATTTGATTTGGGGGATTACATTAAACAATACCCAGCTGCTTGGTCAACCCAGAAGGAAAGTGAATTTAAAAAAAAACGTGCAGGGTTATCCAAACAACGTGTCTGGCTTGCAAAGTGATGTGTAAATCCAGTCCGAGTGGAGATATCCAACTTTATGAATTTTTTATCATCTGCAACCTGCATTCCGATTTTTCAGACTGCCAGGGTTGGGAAGACTGCAATATGAGACTACATAAACATCTAACTGGAACAACTATTTCAGTAACAGGTGCAATAAATCCAAGTAACATATTGGATAAGTTTAGAAAATTAATGTCAATTATATTTGAGAAGCATAACATTAATTAATCAATCCATGTACATGCAAAAATATAGATATTGAGACCAACATTTTTTAAATCAACTTGCAATAGAGCATGCTGGGAAATATGTTTATGATGGGCGTGGTTTTGGTTCAACTCTGGTTATTAATACCAACACTGTGGTTATTTAATGCCAATGAGTGTTACTTTGAATCAAATCAAATTGTATTTGTCACATGCGCCAAATACAACAGGTGTAGTAGACCTTACAGTGTCTATACAGGTTCTATACAGGTTCACACTTTCAGTGTTAATTTAACACTGGATACTTGGCTGTGCAGGATGGGAGAGGGAGGAGAGGGGAGGGATGGTGTTTGGAGAAACAGATGCACCTGAAAGGTAGGAAATCCCAGTAGCGAGAGAGAGAGAGACAGAGAGAGAGAACATAGAGAAGAGTCCCCTAAGCAAGCTGGTCTGGGGTTCTGTTCACAAACACAAACACAAACAGACCCCACAGATCCCAAGGACACCAAATGCCAAAAGCAACACAATTAGACCTAACCAAATCATGAGAAAACAAATAGATAATTACTTGACACATTGGAAAGTATTTACCAAAAGGTTAGTTAGAGGAGCAAGACCAGGTACTGACTCAGTAATCCTAATCACACACCCTCTCCGTGCCAGGGAAATAACAATACAAAAAAGGGAAGGAAACGTCAACATATTGAGATCAGATTCCATTTTCAGATTGATCTTTGCTGAGCTCAATGGTAATAGCTGGGTGTGTACAGTATACCCAACAGATCTGGTAATCATGATTACCCAACAATATCTGATGACTTGGACATTAGCGCAGCGGCTACCGCTGCTGTCAGAGGGGCCCGAAGGAGGTTCTTCAACCAATCAAACCACCATCTGGAATTAGTTTATCCTACCGGTAGTGCTCTCACCTGATTCAATTTTTTTCTCCTTTATTTACCAGGGAGGACAATAGTGACTCAATTCTCGTCCAAAGATAAAATGTACAAAATGTACGATTCTGAAAGCTGGTCTGATCAAACTGTGATTTACATTCATCCACACTACTGAGAGAATAATAATGATGAAACCTAAATTATATAGCTCACTGGCAAGCGAGATGGAAAGAGCGAGAGAGAGTCCAGGACACACAGACGGGCAAACACACTTCTATACTGTAGAACCTAAGTAGATGTCACAGTTGTGATCTGAACCCCGGCCTCCAATGGGAGGAACCAAAGTCATAACCAATAGGCCAAGTGGAAATTCTGAGGGTGACTAAGGGGTGACTGAGGGTGACTAAGGGGTGACTGAGGGTGACCACACATAATGGAGTCAAAGTGTGGATTATCACAAGGTCTTTATTACAGTTTTTCTCAATTGCTAAATCCCTAAAACACACCCATTGGCTGAACAAAGTTCTCAGTTGCCTGGACTCATTTAGCAAATTATGCAGTCTGTTGTCAATACCTTAAACCATTTCACATGGTAAAACACAATTTGCAGATCTCACTTAGACTTTTCAGCAAAACTCGAAACACATTCTCGAAACACATTCTGCACTCTAATGCAGATGTCATCCATACTGGTAAACAAACACAAGTGGCAACAATCAAATACAAATAGAGAACATATGTCATTGATTGAACACAACCACTCAAAATTGATTTAACCTGTTTCAAATGATGCAACACAACCAATATAGGCCAGTTCAGAGAGCAAACAGGTTGTTGAAGGTGGGAAGGAGAAGGTCTGAGAATGGATACTGTAGTACAGTGCATTGTAGGCTGTATACTGTACAATGGACAAATTGTATGGCTCTGAACATTGTGCTTTCCATTTATTAATAGTACTGACTGCTCAATAGATTTTGACTGGTTGCAGGTTCATATCAACAAAGAACAAGAATTACAGCATCACAGAGACAAAGGACAAGTTTGTGAGATGCAGGGTACATTACTGTAAAAATAGGGGTACAAGGAGGAGGAAGAACAGAAAACAAAATTGCAAAGAGCAAAGCAGAGTAGTAATGTCTGATCAATTTTGAGCTACTATGATAGAACATGTTTTCGCTCATCAAAAGACAATGACGGAAAAATATGAATATTTCTTTAGATTTTAAAATGTACTTCTCCTGAGAATTGTATGTTTTGAACAATGTGTTTTCTATTTTTTGGTGTATAGTTTACTGACTGCTTGAGAGTGTATATCATTTTGATCACTTTGTTTATGATTCGAGAGCAGTGTTTGATTTTGAACACAGGTAAAACTGTTTTGAGGTCGAATGTTTCATTTTGCAAGAGGAGTCAGAGATTATGTAAATAGTGCTTGAAGATGAGGTTTTGTGTTGAATGTTTTCAGGAAATGGAGCAAGGTGTCAGAAATGGTGTTTTAGCAATTGAGAAAAACTGTAACTGAGGACAAGCTGAGGGTAATAATCATTATTGCTGCATTATTTAGCGGTATGATGATGATCCATGCATCTATTGCAGGAATCCTGGGGGTAAGGCTACAGACGCTAATGTCTCCAAACTGCTTGGAAGACAGAATGAAAGATACATGACTCTATTCTTTGCCATTCAAAGGGAAATAAGGGCAAAAGAAAGTAAATGACTCACTTCTATACATGTGAATGAGAGAGCGGGATGCATTTATTTTATGAGAGCAAGTTCTCACTTGCAATGACAACCCATTTATAAGGTGAATAATGAAAAAACTTCCACTGCCAAAGCTCAAGTGTTAGGCTTATCCGTCTCCTTGGTCTTAGTGGAAGTACCTTTGTTCGAGGGCTGTAACAGCTGTGGCTTGAGCTCAGTGAGAATCCATCGCTGTCTGTGGTAGAGCTAGTTTTAAGGAGAAAACTCACCAGACCAATTGTCGGCCTGTACAGTAGGGGGGGCGTTCATTTGCCGTTCGTTCATTTACTGTCGGCGTGGTGTGTATAGGGATCACCTGCCAGTAGTCGACTGATAGCCTTCATTATTGCTCATTTCTACATGCAAATTATGGCTGGCACTGTGTTCAAAGGGGCTAAGTACTCTCAGCCCTGGTTTGTCCGTGCCTTTTCTGTAGGCCACTGGTGTCAAAGGCTCATTTCTTACTAGTGCATTGTTTCCACGTCTCTTCTCCTCGCCTCCTCTCCTTGCTTCCCTCTGATGTTTTCAAAAGGAGGCTAGGAGTGGACGGGAGGAGTGGACGGGAGGAGTGGACGGGAGGAGAAGATGGGAGGAGTGGACGGGAGGAGTGGACGGGAGGATGAGGAAATCCAATCAAAATAAATCCAATCAAAATAAATCCAATCAAAGTGTATTTGTCATATGCACAGGATACACGTGATGTACACAGTATAATAAAAAGCTTACTTGCAGGTTCATCTCTCGACAACAGAAAGGAGAAAGGGCCCATGACTACAGTAATATCCAGAGGAGTGCAATGACCTCTCAGTGGAAATACCCTCCTCTTCCTACTTCTACTCCAACTCCTACTACACTACACACAGTGACTGATCCAATAATTATTAGACTGTGATGGTGATCACAGTCAACAAATAAACTATATCTACCCTGTACAATCCAATCGCTGCTCCAATATAACCATTAACTGCATATGATGGAGAGCTAATGCTGACTGTGGAAGACTTGATGAACTCTTAAGAGTTTTATATAAAACCCCTTTTATAAGAATTCACAGGGACAAGACACTCTTGATTATTCATATTCACATTTAAGTTTAAGTTGGTAACATATGAAGAGTTCATTTCCAAAACGCTATGTCCAGCAATTTTTCCGTTTTTTTCCATTAGAAATAATGTCTTATTGTGTGTGTAAAATATTACTGTTCTCAAATTGTAAACTCATAGATTTTTAGATGTGTATTAAAGTAGGTTGTGTTGCAAAATGCTATATATCCATTGCTTAGCTGGAATAGAATATTAGTATCCTGTATAGTTGACTGTGATATGTGGTTGTCTCACCTAGCAATCTTAAGATGAATGGACTAACTATAAGTCGTTCTGGACAAGAACATCTGCTAAATGACAAAAATGTCAAATGTAAAGGTTCTACATACAGATCCCATATTACTGTGTTTATTCATTTTTTGTATTAAAAAAAGTGATGTCACAAATGTATCATTTGCACAGTAGTTAATAAAAAAAGAATAATTGTGTAACGGGGTGAGTGACTGGTTGCCGGGAAGTCAGGCGCAGGAGAGCAGAGATGGGTGATAACAGGAGAACTTTAATATACACCTTGGCCCAATGGCACAGGCCAGGCAGCACAAAGCACAACCACGGTAACATGAACTGGATTAAACAAAACAAACAGGCCTAGGTTTGAAACAAACCTAGCACAAGCCAGCCTGTAGCGTAACACCCTACACAAAGAACAATTCCACACACAGACCTGGGGGAAACAGAGGGTAATATACATTTAGTCTGATGAGGGAATGTGAACCAGGTGTGCGGGAAAACAAGACAAAACAAATGGAAAATGAAAGGTGGACCGCCGAACGTCGCCTGAACAAGGAGAGGGACCGACTTCGGCGGAAGTCGTGACATTTTGTCACATTTGACTGTGTAAAACCTAGCAGTACTATGTCTTGCTACATATTATAACATTTTGCAACAACAAATTATTATTTGTCTCTCTGAAATGAAACCAGCCGCATACAATGATTAGTTTGTGAAAAAACACACAAACATCTTTCATAAGTTATTTAAACAATAAAAGTTCATTTACCAACATTTCAGAAAATGGATATATAGCGTTTTGGAATGAAATTCTTCATATTCAAATTAATTGATTCAAGGATTTTAAATTAAACTTGAAATCCTTGAACAGCATGCCTGTATTCTTATCTAAGTTCATCACTGTGTTTGTGTCAGTATCTTCACAGAAGATCCATCATTAACACAGAACCCAGCATAGAGTGGCTGACTGAATGTGGACTGGACTCTGTGGAGGAGGGTCATTGTGTCAGAGACGCTGTAGAAGGACAGAGTTCCTGCCCTATAGTTCAGGTACACTCCTACTCTGGAGGAGCAGGGGACACATGTGACAGTCAGTTTATTATTGTGCCAGAAAAAGACCACCAAGTGTGATCAGACTCCAGGTCCGATCACGGTCTCCAAACCAATACTTATGACCTGCTCCTTTCCTGCTGATCCCTTTATATGAGACAGTGCCCAAAATCCTTCAGTTCCGATCCCTGTATATATACTGTATATACACCGAGTGTACAAAACATTAGGAACACCTGCTCTTTCAAATCACATTTTTAATTGGTCACAAACACATGTTTAGCAGATGTTATTGCGGGTGTAGCGAAATGCTTCCATTGTATAGACATGACATAGACTGACCAGGAGAATCCAGGTGAAAGCTATGATCCCTTATTGATAATTATTGATAGTTACTTGTTAAAACTATTTCAGTCATTGTAGATGAAGGGCAGGAGACAGGTTAAATAAGGATTTGAAAGCCTTGTGACATTTGAGACATGTATTGCATATGCGTGGCATTCAGAGGGTGAATGGGGAAGACTGTGAATGGGGAGGCCTTTGAACGGGGTATGGTAGTAAGTGCCAGGCGCACCGGTATGAGTGTGTCAAGAACTGTGACGAAGAACTGTGACCCTGCTGTTTTCTCTTGTCATGCTAGACATTTTCCTGTGTGGATCAAGAATGTATGGGGGGTGATTCATGCCAGAATTAAGCCTTGTGAACTACTGATACCTCTCACAAAGTCACCTAATGTCTTCCTAGCGCCATAAAATACCACTATGAATAATATGGACTGTCAATGGAGACAAGTTTGCCTCTAAGGCGTCAAACTGCTGAAGCGTTCACGTCACATGACATGCACACATCATGTAGCTGTAGTGTTCACGTCACGTGTAAGTTTAAGTGTCTGTTTAGTTTATTATTAAAGATCTCACCATGAACGGCTGACAAACGTCTACATGTTCGTGATTTTCAAAAACTATTTTTCATTGCCAGAGTAATCGAATTCATTTCATTTGTCGATTTAGCTCAAATAGGGCTATCACCTCAATACAAACTTATTAGGCTAGTTGATATCACAGCCAGTCACCATTACTGTGTAGATATGCCTATTTCTCACATCAATACAGACACAAGGGCTTCTTTGTTGGCGGTAGCCCTATTCAGAAACAAGAGGTAGCCTAGGTCTCTAGTGGCGCATTCAAAACAACTCGAAAGTCGGCAATCTCTGACTTCCGACTTCAGTGCGTTCAAGACAACTGGGAACTCTGAAAAAAAACAGCTGACTGGATTTTCTTTTTTTTTTAATGGTCATCCAAATCGGAATTCCAATTCAGCGTCTTTCTCTGACCTGAAAATCACTGATGTCATGATTTGACCTAATTTTCCCCCCACTTCCCAGTTTACCGGATTAACATGCACAATCACTGTCACCACACAATCCTTTCGCTATACATGTGGACATGTCTTATGGTTAAAAGCAGGGTTCGAATTGAGGGGGTATGTGAGGATATAGACCGAACCCTTGTTATAGATATGGACAAAAAGCAAATGCTACCACTTGCTTGCTTAGCCATAGGAAAAGCAACGGTCCAGATGATATAAAGCGATCAGGCTATAACAATGATTAACTCCACGATTATTTCCGCAGTCTACTAGCCTATCGAAGGTCTTGCTCAGCCTCAACACCACAGGAAAATATGTTTGGTTTATTAAATGCTCTGCGATTTAGAGCTTTAAATACTGAAAAGTACAGGTTTCATTTTTCAAATTAGTCCATGGTTAACTGTTCAACTGTGCTCCAAATCGTTTTGAAATCGGAGCATCTGCGCCTGAAATTTAACATAATTGAAATTTAACATGACTTTACCCCAGTCCTCAGCAACCTGTATCTTTTGCAGAATTTCAGTCGGTCCCTGATATTTTTCCTGGAGAGAAGTGGCTTCTTTGCTTCCCTTCTTGACACCAGGCCATCCTCGAAAAGTCTTCACCTCACTGTGCGTGCAGATGCACTCACACCTGCTTCCTGCCATTCATGAGCAAGCTCTGTACTGGTGGTGCCCCGATCCCGCAGCTGAATCAACTTTAGGAGATGGTCCTGGCGCTTGCTGGACTTTCTTGGGCGCCCTGAAGCCTTCTTCACAGCAATTGAACCGCTCTCCTTGAAGTTCTTGATGATCAGATAAATGTTTGATTTAGGTGCAATCTTACTGGCAGCAATATCCTTGCCTTTTTGTGCAAAGCAATGATGACGGCATGTGTTTCCTTTCAGGTAATCATGGTTGACAGAGGAAGAACAATGATTCCAAGCACCACCCTCCTTTTGAAGCTTCCAGTCTGTTATTCGAACTCAATCAGCATGACAGAGTGATCTCCAGCCTTGTCCTCGTCAACACTCACACCTGTGTTAACGAAAGAACCACTGACAGATGTCAGCTGGTCCTTTTGTGGCAGGGCTGAAATGCAGTGGAAATGTTTTTGGGGGATTCCGTTCATTTGCATGGCAAAGAGGGACTTTGCAATTAATTGCAATTCATCTGGTCACTCTTCATAACATTCTGGAGTATATGCAAATTGCCATCATACAAACTGGAGGCAACAGACTTTGTGAAAACTAATATTTGTGTCATTCTCAAAACTTTTGGCCACAACTGTAGTGGAGGGTAACCACCATTTATGCACCTTTTCATTTGTGAAATAACTTTTCGTCACCATTTTATTTTATTTACCCACTTATTAGTGTGTTCCAAGCGTTGAACGCCTCATATTGATCAACGTTCAGAACTCTAATATTCTTGATCTGAGTTCTAATCTGCCTCTGCTAACGAGTGCAATCACGACTCAGGTATACTTTTTATGTTCGCCTGTTCCTCCCACATTTTCCTTGTTATCAGAGTATTCATTCACCACGTGCCCAGCAGCAAACACCGCCCGCCGCACAGGCCGAGATGTTGAACAAACGACCTCAGGTCAGACCAACGCTGGCAAGTGGAATCTGCTGGAATCTTGCTTTGCAAGGTGCCGGACATAAGGCAATTATTTTAACGTCCCTCAAACCCTGCCTTGTCAACAGACCTCACATAAAACAGAAAAACCATGACTCTCAGAGAGTACAAGCATATATGCACAACAATTCACTGTTGAATGCGAAATGAGGTCGAGCTCGGTTTGTTGTTTTGGAAAGTTTGCTGTTATGGAAAGTTTTCAAAGTCTTGAAAAAGTTTGTTTACAAGCTGGCTACCTTTTGAGTTTGGATCCTGCAACGCGATTGGCATCAGTTAGCTGGGACCACTACTATCTGTCCAATGATCCTGCCGACCAAGGCCGTGTCTGAGGAATTGCTTGGCGTAGCAGCTAGCCCAACTGCTAGCTAGTCACCTATCAAGCTAGCAGAGTTTTCTTGAGGGCTTGAACGCAGCCCCGAAGCTGTTAGCCATTGTGGCTGGGACTGCGGATTATCCCGGGCTTGTGGCTGTGTAGATCCCTGCTGTTTGTGGTTTCCTATCTTCCCTGCGACCTACCATGTCCGGAACTGCGAGGAGTAACAGCGTAACCTAATGTTCGTTGCTACCGTGACAAAGACCAAAGCCGGCAGGAGTACCGTTGAGGACAGTGGTGTCTCTCTATCACAGGTGAAGGATCTTTTAAACAAACAAAAATAGTTCTCAAAGCAGTTGTTACAACAACAAGAAAATATCTTCAAGTGTTTTGTCCAAATACTGGTAGAGTCAACTAATAGAAGAATGGACGACCTGACCAGAGAGGTCCAGGACCTGAAGAACAGTTTGCAGTTCTCCCAGGGTCAGCTCGATGAGTTAAACAGGATAACTGCAAGTTCCCAGCAATCTGTAAGTCATTGAGAGGGGACATTGAGAGAGGACATCAGTTCTGTATGTGGATTTATGATAATAATGACAGAAAAATCTGATAATCTCGAGGGACAATCAAGGCGAAACAACATGGTTCTGGACAGAATTGCAGAAACTCCACGAGACCTGGACAGAGTCTTAGGACAAAGTGAGGGAAATAATCTCAGAGAAACTGAAGATGAACCACAGGAAGATTGAGGTGGAGGGCACCCACAGGACTGGAAAACCCACAACCGGCCCAGGTGACAGGCCCAGGCCAATAGTGGTCAAGGTTCAAGGATAAGGTAGCTGTTCTGGAAAGAACCAAGAACTTGAGAGGAACGAATGTACATCTTCCTCAACAAGGACTATCCTGAAGCTGTGTGCCAGAAGAGGAAAGAACTGATCCCAGCCATGAAAGCTGCCAGAGTGTGTGGGGACATTACTTACATCCACTATGACAGGCTTATTGTCCACCCTCCCTCCCAAAAACCTGGAAGGGACGAGAGAGCCAAGCCTATGGGTTCGTAGCTTCAACCCCGCAGCACACACACACAATTACACACACCAACTGATTAATGGACTGCTGAATGTATATATTTTTTATCTTGCTTTGTTTGATCTTTTCCATATTATGTCTACCTCTGATAAGCTACCCAGGAAAGGGTTAAAAATAGCCCATATTAATATATGTAGCTTTAGAAATAAGGTTCATGAAATCAATAACTTGCTAATGTTAGATACCATTCATATATTAGGTATTTCTGAGACTCACTTAGATAATTCATTTAATGATACAGCAGTAGCAATATAAGGATATAACATCTATAGAAGAGACAGAACTGCTTATGGGGGAGGTGTTGTATATATTCAGAGCCATATCCCTGTAATGCTTAGAGAAGATCTCATGTCAAGTGTTATTGAAGTGTTGTGGTTGCAGGTTCACCTGACACACCTAAAGCCTTTTCTTTTGGGGTGTTGCTATGGGTCACCAAGTGATAAGTCAGTATCTAAATAATATGAGTGAAATGCTTGATAGTGTGTGTGATGTAAACAGAGAGGTATACTTTCTTGGGGACCTGAATATTGACTGGTTTTCATCAAGCTGTCATCTCAAGAGGAAGCTTCTTGCTGTAACCAGTGCCTGTAATCTTGTTATTAACCAACCTATCGGGGTGTTTACAAACACTACAGGGACACAATTATCCACATGTATTGATCACATTTTACTAATACTGGAGAACTTTGTTCTAAATCTGTACCCATTGGATGCAGTGATCACAATAGTGGCTATATCCAGCAAAGCCAAAGTTCCAAAAGCTGGCCCTAAAATAGTGTATGAGATCATACAAAAGATTTTGCTGTGACTATTATGTGGACTATGTTAAAAATATTAGTTGGTCTGATGTGATTAATAAGAAGCATCCAGACACTGCACTTGATGAATTTATGAAATTGTTTCTTCCAACTATTGATAAAAATGCATCTGTTAATTAAGAAACTGACTGTTAGAATTAAGTTTCCATGGATTGATGAAGAATTGAAAAACTGTATGGTTGAAAGAGAAAAGGAGTGGCTAATAAGTCTGGCTTCTCATCTGACTGGCTGACTTACTGCAAATTGATCAATTGTGTGACTAAACTCAACAAAAATAAGAAGAAACTGCATGATGAAGCCAAGATCAATGACGGAAATAATGATGGAAAACACTTTTGAGTACTTTAAATGAAATGATTGGCAGAAAGACAAATTCAACTCCATCTTTCATTGATTTGAGATGGTTTATTCATCACAAAAACCATTTGATGTTGCTAGTTAATTTAATGATTACTTCATTGGCAAAGTGGGCAAACTTAGGCAGGAAATGCCAACAACGAACAGTGAGCCATCGTACTCATTGTAAGTTTGAATTTTGTAAAATTAGTGTGGGAGAGGTGGAAAAATGATTGTTATTCATCAACAATGAAAAACCTCCTGCTATTGACAACTTAGATGGAAAGCTACTGAGTATGGTAGCTGAGTCTATAGCCACTCCTATCTGTCATATCGTTAAACAGAGCCTAGAGGAAAGTCTTTGTCCTCAGGCCTGGAGGGAAGACAAAGTCATTACGCTACCCAAGAGTGCAAACTGTTGGAAAAAATTGTGTTTGACCAAATACAATTCTATTTCTCAGTAAACAAATTAACAATAGACTTTAGGTATACTTATAGAGAAGGGCACTCAACACTGACACAAATGACTAATGATTGGTTGAAAGACATTGATAATAAGAAGATTGTGGGAGTTGTACTGTTAGATTTCAGTACAGCGTTTGATATTATTGACCATAACCTGTTGTTGAGAAAACATATGTTTTATTGCTTTTCAACCTCTGTCATATTGTGGATTCAGAGCTATCTACCTGATATAACTCAGAGGGTTTTCTTTAATGGAAGCTGCTTCTCTAATGTCAAATATGTGTGTACAGTGTGGTGTACCGCAGGGCAGCTCTGTAGGCCCTCTACTCTTTTCTATTTTTACCAATGACCTGCCACTGGCATGAAACAAAGCATGTGTGTCCATGTATGCTGATAATTCAACATTACTGTATATGTATCAGCAACCACAGCTAATGAAGTCACTGAAACTCTTAACAAAGATTTTCAGTCTGTTTTGTAATGGGTGGCCAGTAATAAGTTGGTCCTGAACATCTCTAAAACTAAGAGCATTGTATTTGGAACAAATCATTGCCTGAGTTCTAGACCTCAGCTGAATCTGGTAAGAAATGGTGTGGCTGTTGACCAAGTTAAGGAGACTAAATGACTTGGTGTTGCCTGAGATGGTAAACTGTCATGGTCAAAACAGATTCAATGGTTGTAAAGATGGGGAGAGGTCAGTCCATAGTAAAGAGATGCTCTTGTTTTTGACACCACACTACACAAAGAAAGTCCTGCAGGGTCTAGTTTTGTCTTATCTTGATTAATGTCCAGTCATATGGTCAAGTGCTGCAAAGAAAGACCTAGTTAAGCTGCAGCTGGCCCCGAACCAAGCGACACATCTTGCTCTTCATTGTAATCCGAGGGCTAATATTAATACTATGTATGTCAGTCTCTCTTAGCTAAAAGTTGAGGAAAGACTGATTGTGTCACTTCTTGTTTTTATAAGAAACAATGTGTTGGAAATTCCTAATTGTTTGCATAGTCAACTTACACACAGCACTGACACACACACGTACCCCACCAAACATGCCACCAGGGGTCATTCACAGTTACCAGGTCCAGAACAAATTCAAGGAAATGTACAGTATTATACAGAGTCATGAATGCATGGAACTCCCTTCCGTCTTATAATGCGCAAGTGAACAGTAAACCTGGTTTCATAAAACAATCAAAGCAACACCTCACCACACAAAGCCTCTCCCCCATGTGACCTACTTGTTGTGTGTATGTACTGACATGTATGTGTAACTGATATGTAAATTGTAAAGTCTTTTGTCTGTAATGTATTTTTCGTTATGTGTCGGACCCCAGTAAGACTAGCTGTCACCGTTGGCGTCGGCTAATGGGGATCCTAATAAATAAAATAAATAAAATCTAGTAAAAAGTCAATGATATTTCAGTCAGATGGCTAGCTAGCTAGTTCAAGGGCTCTGGCTACTGTTAGCCAGCTAGCTATAACTACCTGGCTAGAAGGATGAAGTTAAAAGCTAACGTTACAAGGAGCCTGACCTTAGCAGGAGCAGTTGAATGAAATTAGACTAACTATAATCTTAACAAAAGGTAACTTAAGTTCTCATAACAAAATAACGTTGCTTTACAGGGAGTAGTGAGACAGAGAGTGGTGATGCAGGCTGAAATGCAGGAGGCAAAGGAGCCAGAGAGGATGTAAGCAAAGAAAGGTTAGTAATACAGTGGTTCCCAAACTTGAGGTTAGGGACCCATGTGGGGTCCCCTAAAGTTTATATAGGGTCCCCTGAGAGAATCTTTAACCTTATCCAAATGAATAACTAGTTGAAGATCACCTTTGGTAATTCATCTCCATTCAGAGAATCACACCAATCTATGCACTTTCAAAACAAAGGAATGTTGATGTATAGGGGCGGTGTTCATGAGAGAATTGAGCATGTCTACCATCCAACAGCCTGCTCTGGTCCCACCCCAGACACACATCAGCTCATTGACCTGTGCTGAAGATCTCCAATGGAATAAGTGAGAGTAATTGATGCAAGAGAGAAAGGAAGCGAGACCAAGAAGGAAATAATAGAGGAAGAAAGAATGAAAGAGAGAAGGAAAGAAGATCGAGAAAGCAAGACCGGGAAAGAGGAAAAGTGAGAGAGAGATAGACTAGATATACAAGAGTGAGAGAGGTGCAGAGAGCAAAAGTGGCAGAGAGAGAAAGAGTGAAAGAGAAAGAGTGAGAGAGATGGAGTCTAGATATAGTGTGTTACAGTAGATTGGGACTAAAAAGACATGGATCTGTGACTGATCCTCTGTGAGACGAGCTCTGAAGCGGTAGTCTCATAATCATTCAGTATAACATCATTACCTTGTCCTAGGCCACCACGCATCCACCCAACACAGATAGCATCATAAAACCAATATATATCATTCATCATCGTTGAGGAAGACCAATCCTAATGTGCAGGTCTGTTGTAAACTCGTCCTTACTTCAACTCTGTGGCCGTGGATAGAAGAATTACCTTGCTCCTCTGCAAGACCTTTCTTCTGAAGCTGATAAATTATACATTTTTGTCTTATTCTGTCGCCTATGAGGATGTCTGGACCAGGTACTGAAATGAGGGATTATTAATGCACACGCTTCATGTTAAATTCCACCTGTCACAGGATAGGACAGTTCATTGACTTTATTTAAATTATGAACACCAACAGAGGCCAGTGAGGGCATATGCAGAATTCTCACTCACTCTGCATCGTAACAGTCTTTAAACATCCAAGGCTGTGGTCATTATCTGAGGAACAACGTGCTGCTCCACTATGAGTGTCCCAGCCCTAGGCCTGCGTCCCAAATTGCACCATATTCCCTACATAGTGCACTACATTTGACCAGGCCCTGGTCAAAAGTAGTGCAGTATGTCTGAGCGCTAGATCGCCCCCCGGTGGACTGAAAGGTCAATGCATCTCCAGTGTCAATGTCTTGTTCTTATATTATTCAATGAGTGTAGAAAACATTAGCAACACCTACTCTTCCCATGACATAGACTGACCAGGTGAATCCAGGTGAAAGCTTTGATCCCTTTGATGTCGTTTGTTAAATCTTCTTCAATCAGTCTAGATGAAAGGGGATAGTGTATGTGTGCCACAGAGGATGAATGGGCAAGACACAAACATGTAAGGGCATTTGAACAGGGTATTGTAGCCAACTAGATATAAGTGGGGCTGGGGGGGGGGGGGGGGGGGGGGGGGGGTGCAACTCACTATTAGAAAGGTGATCCTAATGTTTGTATAATAATAATAAGAATGTCATTTTTATCCAAAGCAACTAACAGTCTTGTGCATACACCTTATCACTCTCACTCACAGCACCTGTACTAAACCTCAAAGGAACACACACACCCTCTGCCGAAGCGTCCATACTAACTTCAGAAGCAGAGAAAGACCTATGACCTACTGAATTTGGCGTGACAGATGGTCATTATAGCTGGCTGCTGTGGGACTTTCTACTGGTACCTTCTATCTGACACAATATACACAAGCAGTTAGGAAAGCTAAGGCTAACTTTTTCAAGCAGACATTTGCATCCTGTATCACAAACTCAAAAAAGTTGTGGGACACTGTAAAGTCCATGGAAAATAAGAGCACCTCCTCCCAGCTGCCCACTGCACTGAGGCTAGGAAACACTGTCACCACCGATAAATCCACTATAATTGAGAATTCAATAAGCATTTTTCTACGGCTGGCCATGCTTTCCACCTGGCTACCCCTACCCCGGTCAACAGCACTTGCACTCCCACAGCAACTCCCCCATTTCTCCTTCACCCAAATCCAGATAGCTGATGATCTTAAAGAACTGCAAAACCTGGACCCCTACAAATCAGCCGGGCTAGACAATCTGGACCCTATCTTTTAAAAAATTAACTGCCGAAATTGTTGCAACCCCAATTACTTGCCTGTTCAACCTCTCTTTCGTATTGTCTGAGATTCCCAAAGATTGGAAAGCTGCCACGGTCATCACCCTCTTCAAAGGGGGAGACACTCTAGACCCAAATTGCTACAGACCTATATTTATCCTACCCTGCCTTTCTAAGGTCTTCGAAAGCCAAGTCAACAAACAGATGACCATCCATTTCGAATCCCACCGTACCTTCTCCGCTATGCAATCTGGTTTCAGAGCTGGTCATGGGTGCACCTCAGCCACGCTCAAGGTCCTAAACGATATCATAACCGCCATCAATAAGAGACATTACTGTGCAGCCGTATTCATCGACCTGGCCAAGGCTTTCGACTCTGTCAATCACCACATTCTTATTGGCAGACTCAACAGCCTTGGTTTCTCAAATGATTGCCTATCCTGGTTCACCAACTACTTCTCTGATAGAGTTCAGTGTGTCAAATAGGAGGGCCTGTTGTCCGGACCTCTGGCAGTCTCTATGGGGGTGCCACAGGGTTCAATTCTCGGGCCGACTCTCTTCTCTGTATACATCACTGACGTCGCTCTCGCTGCTGGTGATTCTCTGATCCACCTCTATGCAGACGACACCATTCTGTATACTTCTGGCCCTTCTTTGGACACTGTGTTAACAAACCTCCAGATGAGCTTCAATGCCATACAACACTCCTTCCGTGGCCTCCAACTGCTCTAAAATTCAAGTAAAATGAAATGCATTCTCTTCAACCGATCACTGCCCGCACCTGCCCGCCCGTCCAGCATCACTACTCTGAACGGTTCTGACTTAGAATATGTGGACAACTACAAATACCTGGGTGTCTGGCTAGACTGTAAACTCTCCTTCCAGACTCACATTAAGAATCTCCAATCCAAAATAAAATTTAGAATCGGCTTCCTATTTCACAACAAAGCATCCTTCACTCATGCTGCCAAACATACCCTCGTAAAACTGACCATCCTACCGATCCTCGACTTCGGCACTATCATCTATAAAATAGCCTCCAACACTCTACTCAACAAAATGGATGCAGTCTAATCACAGTGCCATCCGTTTTGTCACTAAAGCCCCAAAGAGCACCCACCACTGCGACCTGTATGCTCTCATTGGCTGGCCATCGCTTCATACTCATTGCCAAACCCACTGGCTCCAGGTCATCTACAAGTCTCTGCTAAATAAAGTCCCGCCTCATCTCAGCTCACTGGTCACCATAGCAGCACCCACCTGTAGCACCCGCTCCAGCAGGTATAGCTCACTGGTCACCCCCAAAGCAAATTCCTCCTTTGGCTGCCTTTCCTTCCAGTTCTCTGCTGCCAATGACTGGAACGAACTGCAAAAATCACTGAAGCTGGAGACCCAGATCTCCCTCACTAGCTTTAAGCACCAGCTGTCAGAGCAGCTCACAGATCACTGCACCTGTACATAGCCCATCTGTAAACAGCCCATCCAACTACCTCATCCCCATACTGTATTTATTTATCTTGCTCCTTTGCACCCCAGTATCTCTACTTGCACATCCATCTTCTGCACATACCATTCCAGTGTGTAATTGCTATATTGTAATTACTTCGCCACCGTGGCCTATTTATAGCCTTACCTCCCTTATCTTACCTCATTTGCACTCTGTATATAGATTTATTTTTTCCACTGTATGTTTACTGTATTTGTTAATTCCATGTGTAACTCTGTTGTATGTGTCAAACTGCTGTGCTTTATCTTGGCCAGGTCACAGTTGTAAATGAGAACTTGTTCTCAACTATCCTACCTGGTTAAATAAAAGGTTAAATAAAAAAATAAACAAGGAATGTATGGTCAGTTATACACAGGGATTAACATTAAGGTGTGAAAGGCCAGGAGTATTTTATGATTGCCTGAAGATTATGGTGAGTTGAATAAGCTAAGGAGACCACTTGCAGAGAACTCTCAGGACCTGTTGTAGTTGCCTCAATAAGTTTACATAGAAACCAGGCAGACACTGAGGCAGGATGTTAGTGATCGCTCTTTATTTGGACTAATACAATAAATACTGGGAAAAACAAACTTTAAAAAAAGGAGCACTGTCAATTCCCTCCTTTTTACTGCAGCCAATCACCATGCTCAAATTAAAGCCACCCGACTCTTCATAGACCTCATTAGTAGTCTCAGAGGTCAGTCTGTTGCATTCTGCGATTGGACCCCTGATCTTGAAGGACCTTCAGGGGTCAGCAAAGGTCATGGGAGTCAAAAACAGCTGAAGGTAGAAAGTTGCCTTGTAACCACAGATCTAGGATCAGATTATCCTGCCTACAGTCCAAATATGAACCATTGGGCAGACAGTAAAATATATGTTCCTGGACCAGTGGTTCGAGGTAAATTCTACCTACTCCTCAACAACAAGGCCGTTCTTCTGGTCAATGATTCCACACCCAACGGCACTTGCATTCCGACATGACATCACAAACAAAATGGAAGCTTGGACAAACTACTACTTTTTCAGCGAGACAGTGAATCGGATCGTATTCAGTGGGCACGAAATGGGAGAAAATGTTTCGGAACAGGAAGGTACGAGCTGAATTGATCCAATAAAGAATTTTAGTTTGCAAAGCCTTTTACTCCATTGTGCCCTCCTGAACACCATAGATTTCACATAACAGTATTTGGGTAGTGCCATACAAGTTTCATTGCTCGATTTCCTTTCAAACAAGTGCCAAAGCGTTTTGAAGCATTGTATGTGGACAGCAGTAATATTCAAAATATGTAAAACATTAGTCTTATGTAACAATATTTCAGGAACATTGAAGGAAATGAAAAACAAAGGTTAATTGTATGATTAGCAATCCATTGTAGCCAGTTACATAGAACAGCATCCATTTAAAACAGCAGCAATTTAAATTACTTTGTCAAAGAAGCCAAGATCATAGAAATGTGACCTGTAGATATCCAATCAGTCCTCTTAAAAGGTGTACTCACACAGGAAAGGCAACACACCCAGATCTAAACCCAGAAGAATACTGTTGTTTTCAAAAAGTATTTCAGTTCTTAAATGGAAAGACAGATACAGGGAGTCTTATTTCCAGTAAACAGCTGAATATTTAAAAAGTTAACTTGATCAAATATGGTGTCAGTCAGATACTTTTAGCCATTTTCCTGCGTGTTGCTACAGTAACCCCTTTAGTTCTCATTGGGAAGTTAATGCATTTCTCTGTGTGAACCTACCTTAAGATCAGTGTAACACTACAACAGTCACTGCAAACAACTTTGAAATCAACAATAATAGGGATCCGAACTTATGACCAATGCTGGTAAACAAACCCTTTATACAAAACAACTCCAAACAAAGACAACCATGTAACAATGGTTTCCTCCTAAGCCAATGTCACTTGGTAACAGGTACAGAGCTTGAACAGGTGTTAGACAGGTGAGACAGGAGGCTATGTACACGTGGAATAGTCTGCATCATTAGGGCACTGCTAGGGTTTGGCATAAGATAAAACATGCATGTGCATAGGTAGAGGGTCCGAGTCCACACAACACACCTTCATTACCAAGTTCACGAAACACCCTTTAGCAGACTGGTGGGTTGAGCAGTATCATAACACAACAGCTAGGTAGGTTATCTAGGGCTACAATCAGTTGGCAACACAGCCAGGCTCACATGCTAGGCTAGCTATAGGGTTGAGCCAGCACATTTCCAGTTGTAGCAGGATTGATTACCAGTAGAGTTGAGCATCTAACTTTATTCTAACATTCCAAACATGATAAAGAGACAAGATTAAAAAAAAAATACAAATAAAAGAGAGCGAGGACCTTATTGGTAGAGCACAAACATACAGCACGTTGTTTGTTCCCATGGGAACATACCCTATGGCAGCGAGCTACGAGCTTTGATAGGTTGGGGGTTGGGTCCATTATATGTATTGCCCAATGGGGTTTAGGTTTGGGGATAGGAGAACATGGTGCTATTGGGGGAGAGGGCTGGGAGGGGCGGGACTGGTCTAACCCTCCCGGGCACTGACGCGTGGCTCGGCCAATGAGCTATGGATGATGCTACTAATTGACTCCACCCCCTCGCCTTCTAGGAAGCTGCGGTGGTCTCCCTCGATGACGTGGACCGACACCTTACCATCACACACCTGAAGAGGAACAAAGCCTGTTATTATAGCAGTGTGTGCGTGTGCCTGTTCATGCGTGTTAGTGTATACCCACCTCGCTCAGTTTGTAGTCAGCCCCCAGGTTGTCTCCGTAGTCGCTGCTGGCCTTGGCGCGGAGCAGGGTGACGTTGCCGTGGTATTTGGCTGCCGGGACGTAACCGTCGGCAGCTTTGAGTTTGTAGTAGAAGGTAGCGGCAGCGAATCGCAGGGAGTCTTTACTGACGTTCTTATGGCTGGAGGTGATGAGGTCCACCGCCATGTTGACACGGGCCTTCAGATCAGACAGAGGGAGGAGGGTCTCCAACAACTAGACAGAGAGAGCGAGGAGAGGTAAAAGAGGCAGAACAAGACATGTGAGAATTATACATTGAACCAGACTCAAGTATAATGTTAGTTTAATATTATGCCATAGCCAGTGAGTACAGTATGAGTAGAGGCCATTATCTGCGGTTGTAAAGTGTTGTACCTTGTTGTACTCGATGCCAGTGAACTGCTGGATGAAAGCACACAGCGCTTCAGTCTCTGCCTCAGACTCTTTACCAGGGGTCAGCTTGGATTTGTAGCTCTGAAAGGCAAATAGAATACAAACATCAGGTTAACGCTACACATGACCCTATGGTTAGTTCTGAGTTTATACGTTGACGGACTCTTTTCAAGTAGAGTTCACTGTGAAGGAACTGAGTACGAGGATGTGTGTATGTGTCAGAGTACACAGCGTAACCTCATCTGTGTGTGGGTGTGTGTGTGTCAGTATGTACAGACACATGCGTATAACCGATGTGTGTGTGAGTATCAATATGCTTGCATAAGGTCTCACCTGTGTGTGTGTGTGTGTATCAATATGCTTGCATAAGGTCTCACCTGTGTGTGTGTGTGTGTATCAATATGCTTGCATAAGGTCTCACCTGTGTGTGTGTGTGTGTGTGTGAGTATCAATATGCTTGCATAAGGTCTCACCTGTGTGTAAGCGGCGACGTAGGAGTGGGATCCGTCGAAGAGGAAGAGGTAGTCTACGGTTCTACCCTGGGCCTGTAGCTGAGAACACATCTCAAACGCCACGCAGGCCCCAAAGGAGTAGCCGGCAATCCGGTACGGACCCTCCGATTGCACCTACACAAATAAAACATAAGCACAGACCGTTATTTATAAAATCACTGTAATTATCTATCATGTGTGTAAATATATAAATACTAATTAAGTTGTTAGTATCTTTTTTACCTGACGTATACACTCCACATAGTATGTAGCCAGAGACTGTATACTGTCCAAAGGAGCAGCTAGAAAGAGGGGGGGGGGCAATAGTTTGTCATTAAGATCAAGTTTACAACTTTAGAGAGAGAGACTCAGTATGATTGAGCGAGAGAGAGAGAGAGAGAGAGAGAGAGAGAGACTCAGTATGATTGAGCGAGAGAGAGAGAGAGAGAGAGAGAGACTCAGTATGATTGAGCGAGAGAGAGAGAGAGAGAGAGAGATTGACTCAGTATGATTGAGCGAGAGAGAGAGAGAGAGAGAGAGAGACTCAGTATGATTGAGCGAGAGAGAGAGAGAGACTCAGTATGATTGAGCGAGAGAGAGAGAGAGACTCAGTATGATTGAGCGAGAGAGAGAGAGAGAGAGAGAGAGACTCAGTATGATTGAGCGAGAGAGAGAGAGACTCAGTATGATTGAGCGAGAGAGAGAGAGAGAGACTCAGTATGATTGAGAGAGAGAGAGAGAGAGAGAGACTCAGTATGATTGAGCGAGAGAGAGAATCAGTATGATTGAGCGAGAGAGAGAGAGATTCAGTATGATTGAGCGAGAGAGAGAGAGACTCAGTATGATTGAGCGAGAGAGAGAGAGACTCAGTATGATTGAGCGAGAGAGAGAGAGAGAGACTCAGTATGATTGAGCGAGAGAGAGAGAGAGAGACTCAGTATGATTGAGCGAGAGAGAGAGAGAGACTCAGTATGATTGAGCGAGAGAGAGAGAGAGAGAGAGACTCAGTATGATTGCGAGAGAGAGAGACTCAGTATGATTGCGAGAGAGAGAATCAGTATGATTGCGAGAGAGAGAATCAGTATGATTGCGAGAGAGAGAGAGAATCAGTATGATTGAGAGAGAGAGAGAGAGAGAGAATCAGTATGATTGAGAGAGAGAGAGAGAGAGAGAGAGAATCAGTATGATTGAGAGAGAGAGAGAGAGAGAGAGAATCAGTATGATTGAGAGAGAGAGAGAGAGAGAGAATCAGTATGATTGAGAGAGAGAGAGAGAGAGAATCAGTATGATTGCGAGAGAGAGAGGAGGGAGTTTGTTCCTGTGTGTGTGTACCTTTAGTGCACTGCAGGCCGTAGCAGGGCACACTGAGCTTGGCGGTGAGTGTGTGGAAGGCAGCGATGGAGCCCTCTATAGGGTGTACCAGGAACAGCGGGCGCTCAGCACTCTGCACCTCGTTGAGACGTGAGACCGTGGGACCGTCTGGGTTGACCAGCATCAAACTGAGGTCTGACTCCAACAGAGAACGCACACCTCCCTTCTTCACTGGAGACTGACAGGACTCTGGAGAGACGGAGGGAGGGAGAGAGAGAGAGAGAGGAGAGAAAAAAAGTACACGTAAGTCCATGACACACATACGCTTCCTAACTATACAAAGTCATTATTGCACACACACACACCTGCTGTTCCCGCCGGTTGGCTGGACAGCTCTCGGAGCTTGTTGATGGTGAGCTGTCGGATCTCCCTCATTGCCATGACGATGTCATAATCGCGCTCCAGTGTCTGACGCACCTCCACGCCCATCAGAGAGTCCAGACCCAGATCAGCCAATGAGGCGTCAGCATTTAGGCTGCTGACATCACGCACACCTGAAAAAGTTGGAGGGGACAGGGGAGAAATAACCAGGGAGTTACACATGGAATAAAAACACCCAAACCAGCTTCAAATCTATTGATATAAACACAACAGCAGCCCACCCATCAGCTGTGATGGGGCAACTTCAGGAAGAATCTAGATCTGGTTACATGGTGGTGTACAGGTAATGAGTGACATCTCTTCCTCTAGTCCTATCCAGTATGTGAGCCACAGCCTCCACTAGAGGGATATACTAGAAAGCAGGATCTATGAGTTGGCCAGCTACCTTGGATAAACAAGCAGAAAAAAAACTACTTATTTTCTGGTTCATCAAGAAAGCTAAACTGACATACAAATGTGTTTTTGTTGTTCAGTCAATTAGATCATGCTCATTAAGCTCATCAAGGTTAGCTGGCGTACTCCTTGATCCTGCTTTCTAGTACACCCCTCAGGTCTCTGTCTGGGGTTTGTTATAGGGAGGTGTATGGGTGATCTACCCAGTATATGAGCGACAGCCTCCACCAGGTCTCTGTCTGGGGTTTGTTATAGGGTTAGTTGTATGGAGGTGTATGGGTGATCTACCCAGTATATGAGCGACAGCCTCCACCAGGTCTCTGTCTGGGGTTTGTTATAGGGTTAGTTGTATGGAGGTGTATGGGTGATCTACCCAGTATATGAGCGACAGCCTCCACCAGGTCTCTGTCTGGGGTTTGTTATAGGGTTAGTTGTATGGAGGTGTATGGGTGATCTACCCAGTATATGAGCGACAGCCTCCACCAGGTCTCTGTCTGGGGTTTGTTATAGGGTTAGTTGTATGGAGGTGTATGGGTGATCTACCCAGTATATGAGCGACAGCCTCCACCAGGTCTCTGTCTGGGGTTTGTTATAGGGTTAGTTGTATGGAGGTGTATGGGTGATCTATCCAGTATATGAGCGACAGCCTCCACCAGGTCTCTGTCTGGGGTTTGTTATAGGGTTGTATGGAGGTGTATGGGTGATCTACCCAGTATATGAGCGACAGCCTCCACCAGGTCTCTGTCTGGGGTTTGTTATAGGGTTAGTTGTATGGAGGTGTATGGGTGATCTACCCAGTATATGAGCGACAGCCTCCACCAGGTCTCTGTCTGGGGTTTGTTATAGGGTTGTATGGAGGTGTATGGGTGATCTACCCAGTATATGAGCGACAGCCTCCACCAGGTCTCTGTCTGGGGTTTGTTATAGGGTTGTATGGAGGTGTATGGGTGATCTACCCAGTATATGAGCGACAGCCTCCACCAGGTCTCTGTCTGGGGTTTGTTATAGGGTTGTATGGAGGTGTATGGGTGATCTACCCAGTATATGAGCGACAGCCTCCACCAGGTCTCTGTCTGGGGTTTGTTATAGGGTTGTATGGAGGTGTATGGGTGATCTACCCAGTATATGAGCGACAGCCTCCACCAGGTCTCTGTCTGGGGTTTGTTATAGGGTTAGTTGTATGGAGGTGTATGGGTGATCTACCCAGTATATGAGCGACAGCTTCCACCAGGTCTCTGTCTGGGGTTTGTTATAGGGAGGTGTATGGGTGATCTACCCAGTATATGAGCGACAGCCTCCACCAGGTCTCTGTCTGGGGTTTGTTATAGGGTTGTATGGAGGTGTATGGGTGATCTACCCAGTATATGAGCGACAGCCTCCACCAGGTCTCTGTCTGGGGTTTGTTATAGGGTTAGTTGTATGGAGGTGTATGGGTGATCTACCCAGTATATGAGCGACAGCCTCCACCAGGTCTCTCTGTCCTGTTCCTTCGCTCTTCACCACGCTCCTCTCTGCCAGCACGAAGCTCGACATCACCGGACGCCGCTCGCACAGGAAGCGGTCCAGCACCTCCAGACAGGAAGTGATGCGCTGCGGGAGAGTCCCGCCCACCACCACGTCGTTGCCGCCCATGGTCTCCAGGACAACGCCCACGTCGCCGATGGCGCCCCACTGGACGGCCAATCCGGGCAGGCCGTCGTGGCATCGCTGCTCGCACACGCGCTCCATGGCGGAATTGGCGTAACCGTAGTTACTCTGGCCGGCGTTGCCGCGGCCGCAGCTCACAGAGGAGAAGGCTACAAAGTAGCTGAGGTCTGGACACAGCCTTCTGGTCACCCTGAGAAAGAGGGAGAGAGGAAGGAAAACCTTTGATTACCTTTGACTGTTTTTGGATTTTCTGTTCCTCCAAAACATTGGATATTGACAGATCCTTATAATGGAAAGACTGGTAAATCTCAGCAGAAGTACAGAAGCACCAGGAGGAGTGATCTCTAAGCTAACTGCTATGCATGTGTGTATCGTCTTACCTGTCCAGGTGGAGGGTTCCGTTGTATTTGGGTTTGTTGACATCCAGGAACAGCTGAGGAGTCAGATTCTCCAACATGCCATCCTTCAACACCTGGTACACATAGACAGGAGAAAAAGACAGGTGAGAGAGCAAGAGAGGTGGGAGGCACAGGTGTGAGAGAGGTAGGTAGGTGAGAGAGAGTGGTAGGTAGGTGAGAAAGAGAGGTAGGTAGGTGAGCGAGCGGGTGAGTGAGGTAGGTAGGTGAGAGAGAGGTATTGGAGTTGAGAGAGGGACAGGTGAAAACAAAAAGCAACAGTGTACAGGTGGGGGGGGCGTTACCATGGCGAGGTGGAAGACTCCTCCCACAGGCCCCAGCCTGCAGGCCTCGTTGATGAGTCGCTCCGCCCCCTCCAGGGTGCTGACATCACTGGTGGATACCAGCACCTGCACACCCATCCCCTGCCACTCACGCACGCGCTTCGCCTGGTAACCTAGCAACGTGAACCGACATTAAAAGTGACTGGACTATCACAAACAACAAGTGTGCAGCTAATGTAACACCAATGGCTTTGCTGGTGTGCTACAATAAAGTTCTGAGTTCTTATCGCTTACCGTTGCGGATGCCCGATCTGGAGGTGAGCACCAGTTTGCGGGCGCCTCGCTCCGTCAGCCAATGAGCGAGCTCCAAGCCGAAGCCGCCCAGTCCCCCGGTGATGATGTAAGAGTGGGAAGCAGGGCAGAAGGTACGGCAGATGGCGGGGAGGGAGAGGGGCGAGCCCACCGCCTGAGTACCACCACCCTTCTCCTCTGAACGCACCTAGAGACACACATTTACCTTTGAGTAATTTAGCAGACAATTAGAGGTTAAGTGCCTTGCCTAGATTTTTCAACCAGCAAGCTTTCGGTTACTTGCCCAAAGCTCTTAACCTCTAGGGTATCTGCCACCACGTCAGACCCAACACACACCAAGTGGATTGGAATAAACCGTCATGTATCAAGAGTACAATAAGTGGTAATAACAGTGTTATAATAGATGGACCGGTCTAAAAGAGAGTTGAGGAGATAGTAAAAGAAAGCGTGAATGAATATGGAAGAGGGGGAGTTGTTGAGTAAGTGACCTGCAGCAGGACTTTGCCGATGTGTTTTCCCTGGGCCATGTATCTGAAGGCCTCCTCCACCTGGTCTCTTTCAAACACCGTAGTCCTCAGTGGCTTGACGACACCTCCCACAATGCCCCCCTTCAGCAGCTGGGACACCTCCTCCCACTCCCTGTTCCCCTCCTCAAACAGGGCGTCCAATAGGATCCCATGGAACGCCACGTTCTTCAGGAAGAGAGCCATACCTGAGGGAAACAGGGACTCATGTCAGACATTAGAACAGCTGCAGTGGCACAGTGAGTCAGACACAAAATGGCTGCCATGGAGAGCAGTTGCAGTGCGGTGTACTGACCCAGAGGGGAGTTGTTGGACAGGTCATATTTGCCGATCTCCAGGAAGCGTCCGTGTCGAGCCAGACAGCGAAGACTGGCCTGCAGCTTCTCTTCAGCCAGGGAGTTCAACACCATATCCACTCCTACAGACAGGATACACAAGAACATGTGAGTGAGTGAGTGGCGTATCATGTTGTATAGTTGGCATGTTTTGTGTGTTTGATGTGAGGCAAGTTTGAATAGGAGCTGATGTTTAAAGCGTGTCTGACCTTTTCCCTGTGTGTGTAGCAGGACGTGCTGTTCGAAGGTGGCGTCTCTAGAGTTGGCAAAGGACTCCGAGGTGAGCTGGGGGAAACGCTCCTGTAGGTAGGCACGCTTCTCTGCTGAACCTGAGACAAAGAACACAAAAACACAGGTTACAGAAAGACATCTACGGCTAAATGCACTGACAATTCTGACATTAACAGGCCGAGTGTGTGTGTGTGTGTGTGTGTGTGTGTACCTACAGGTCTCTGGTACTCACCAACAGTAGTGAAGACCCTACAGCGCTGGCTGAGTGCAATGGAGATGGCAGCCTGGCCGACGCCCCCTGACCCTGAGTGGATGAGAACACTCTCCCCTGGGCGGAGCCTGCCTCGGACCACCAGGGAATAGTAGGCTGTGGCGTAGACCACCGGCACAGACGCTGCCTGCTCCAGGGTCCTAGAGAGCGAGAACATAAGTTACTTACAACAATAACTTAGTCATAAAGCTAAACATCAACAAAAAGAGGAATACGACAAAGCGGGATCTAATTTACAGAAATAACTTCACCTTTTCTCTCTCCGAAGTATACACTTGAAATGGGCATGGTCTAATCGACAACAACCAAACACACATAAATATGTTTAGCTTTAATAGTTATTTCTGGTTGTTTATAAAAGTTAGCCGGATAACTCATTGATGCTGGTTTGTAGTATGCCCCTCAGTCTGTTAGTCAAGATCCCAAAACAGTGTCTCCCTACGAGGTCGTTTTTGGCTCTGGGCCTGTATTCACAAAGTATTGGAATGCTGATCTAGGATCAGTTCCCCCCTTTTATTCATTATTATTTTGAAAGGCAAAACTGATCGTAGGCAAGCACTTTTACTCAAATGCACTACATAATGTAGGGAATAGGGTGTGATTTGGCGTAGGCGCATTGTTTTACCAGCCATCTGGGATGTCCCAGAGGAAGCGTGTGTCAGCGTCAACGCAGGTGGCCAGGCCTTTAGCAGGCAGCAGCCCCATCACACGCCGACCGCTGGGGTCACGACCCGAGAACTCCATACCCAACATGCACTGCTGTAGGGCCAGGTCACCTACAGAGGGAAATCAGATGTGTGTGTAAAAGACAGAGTGTTCATTACTGGTATAGCTTCAGAGGCAGTTTCCTAGAGGACATGTCTGTGTGTGTGTGTGTGTGTGTGTGTGTGTGTGTGTGTGTGTGTGTGTGTGTGTGTGTGTGTGTTCCTTACCTGGGATGGCGTCCGGTGGCAGTTTCCCGGTGGCCAGCATGATGTCTCTGAAGTTGAGGGAGCTGTAGTAGACGCGACACAGCTGCACATGCGGGCTGCTCGCCACAAAATGGCGGAGGGGCGAGGCGATCCACCGCAGAGAGGAGAGGTCACCACGGGTCAACACGTTAACGTAAGCCTGCTCTGTCAACTCCTCACTCAGATCTGAGGAGAGAATGAGAAAGAGGTATTAAACTTTGCAGCATGATCAACAGAAGATTTGGAATCCATTATTGTCCAAGATGAACGTTTTAAATCAGCATATTCCTGAGCCTAGGGCTAGTCTGTGACTATCAGAAAATGTTGTGTTTATCATTAGGGAAGCACTTTCTTTTCACTGCAATTTTATCATCAAGCTCCTATGCAATGACTGAATGTGTGAAAGTTCTCTCAAGATATCTCATTGGGTTTAACTTTTGAGATCTTGCTAAAGCAAGAACAAGAGAGAGGGGAGATGGTGGTCTGGTTGTCGTACCCTGAGAGATGAGCTGGTGTCTGAACACTCCCCAGTGTCCATCCCTGAACACGTTCATACACAGGTCTCCCTCCAGCACAGACCGCATGGAATTATGGGCAGGCTGCAGGGTGGGCACCGCAGAAGACTCACACAGATTGGATACAAATGCACACCTGGAGAGAGAGAATAGAGATGAGGAGAGAGAAGTACAGCATTAGTCTGACTCACTGTATGATTCACAGCCTACCCGAGAGCAAGATGGAGTGATTACCTTTATAATATATACATCTGTGCTTTTAAAACTGCCAATACCAATCCAATCCTTTCAGATCAAGTGTCAAGGGGAAGAGCCAAGGTTTTTTGTCAGACCAGGCTTTAGTCTCACCGTATGCGGCTGCCTCCGGGCTCCTGGCGTAGACAGTTGACCATGCCCACCACCCCAGAGTGACCCTGGGTAGCAGTCAGCCAGACCGGAGAGTCTGAGGGCTCAGCCAATGTTGTCTGGGGGGGGAAGAGAGTGCTGTAAGGGCTTATAAGCACTTATTAAGGAGTTATTAACACAGAGACATAGACATTTCCCTCACCTTGAGTGTTTCCACCCACTGGTAGTCCATGCTGTCCACAGGCAGGAAGATGGGCAGTTTGCTGGGTAACCGACGGCGACACAGGAATAAGGCAGAGCCATAAAATGACTTCCTGACAGCCACCAAGTTGAGAGACGCATCAGAGAAGGCTTTCTCCCACTCAGTCTAGAGAAGAGAACAATGACAGTATTAGACATCATAGGTAATAAAATGTTGTCATAAATGAGACTATATGTATGGCCAGTTTATGTATCCTCACTCACTAAACACTGACTGAAGCTAATAGTGTAATGTGTGGCCCTGCTTTAATATCTGAAGGGAGGCTGGGGGGCTAAGGATTCATCTGGGTATCAGTTTTCTACTGCAGTGTAACTGACCTGGGAGAGCAGTCTCTGCTGGTTGTTCTGACTGTCCTTGGAGGTGAGGAATGCCACCATCTCCCCCAGCGTCTCTCCCTTCAGCAGGGTGTGGAGCATCACAAAGCCCCCCTCCTTGGCCCCCGAGGCCAGGTTCCCCACCACCACCTCAGCCCCGGCCCCCAGGGGACCCCAGGCGTGGTTACACACCACCAGGTCGGCCCCACCGACCGCACCCCCGGGCACAGGGCCCTGCTGGGGGTCCCACTGGGCTGAGGTGACCCCCATGGCATCCAGGGTGGTCTGGTGGGGGGTCAGGAGGTCGAGGGTAACGGCAGTTGCGACGTAGTCGAGGCGGAGCATGGGCTGGATGTTAAGGAGGGGCACGGCACGGGAGAAGAGATGGCCGTCGTTGGAGAGGGCCTGAGGTGGGGCGAGACAGAGCAGGGGTTAGAGAGGAGGGCGTGAGAGCGAGCGCTCATGACCTCTGCTGTATCACATCTTTGTTCTCACCTCCAGGACTTTGATCTTCCCGGGGGTAGTGTTCTCCAGGGCTGTGTCCAAACAGTGTCTGAGGGCTGGGCCATCCAGTAGACCATGTAGCAGGGGGTCCTGGAGGAGACAACCCCTCTCCTTCTCAACAGTCTGCTCCAGCTCTGACCGCAGGTTACCGTTCAGCTCTAGACCACAAAGCAGGGACAGCAGCCGCAGCAAGCCAGGTTCAGCGGACTCAGGGCTGGGGACAGCAGGGCCAGACACCCCCCCTAGACCAGGAATGGAGAGCTTAACGCCCTGAGGAGCCAGCTTCTTCTGCAGCTTGTGGATCAGACCTGGAGAGATGCATGAACCAAGGGTCAGACAGAGGGTAATCAATTTAGTACTATGGCCTTTTTAGACTAACAAAAAGTCAAGTAATATCTGCCTTCTTTGACATCAGATTTGCAATTTCTCTGTTTACATAGTCTCACGATGTAAGGACAGTCATTCATTTTTTTTTGTGTATGTGTTGTAGAAAGAGAGAATACAAATAGATTGCTACCTATTATAAAAAAAATGTTAACTGTGATTTTAAACATTGAATCTGAAAGCAAAATGACTTCCCACTGTTTGGATGATAAAGGTAGCCATGAACTCTAACCTTTGCAGTTCTTGAGCTGGTTTCCCAACTTCTCATTGGCTGACAGGCATTCTGTCTCTAGGTAGGGCACAAACAAAAACTCCTCCAGGGTGGGCGGGCTCTGTTGCTGTTGGCGACGCGGTGCCACCGTGGCATGGAGACCACAGATTTGCACTCCGCCCGCAACAATGTTGTCAAGGCAACGGTTGACGTGGACGGCCACGGCTAGGTGATGGAGAGAAGATAGAAAAACAGTATTAAAAATTTAAACGGCATCCTTAAGTGAGTCAAGTGTTTGTGGTGGGCCGTGTACAAGTTTTATTTCAATACCTTTCTTAGCCTCTCCGTATTCAGTGACCCTCTCCTGCTGGACGGTGGGGTCGACACACACAGAGCGGATCCTCGTTGGCAGGCGAAGGCTGCGTCCTGATAGGCCAACCACGATCATCTGCAGCATGGTGTCCAGGAAGGTCACCCAGTTACCGGTCCACTGCAGCTTCCCACTGTCACCTAGTCAGAGTCAAGGATAGAGCAGAGGGAAACCAGTCAACCAATAACATAACATACATACATAACATACAACTAGCCACCTTAGCCTACTTAATACTGGGAAGCAACTATTTCATAAAGAGGTTCACAATGGTTTAACTTTTTCCTCACACACACCTGCATTGTTGGACTCCAGGATGCCCTGGAAAGTCTTGCCGTAGTCATAACCACGGAGACGGAGCTCCTTGTAGATGTCATGGGCAGTCAGGCGCAATTTGGGGTCACCATCGTCCCCGGTGACAGGCTTACCAATCTCCGAGTGGAATGAGTCCAGAGCAGCATCCTCCAGAATGCTCACCTTGCCTGCACAGACAGAGAGAAGTATGGTGACTGAGGACTGACTGAGGAGGACCAAGGAGAAAGCATGTAGAGTTTATACTCTCTATTACTATGTCATAAACCTTGAATGGTTGTATACACTAGTTGCTATTTAAGCAATAAGGCAACTCAGGGGTTTGTGGCATATTGCCAATATACCACGGCTAAGGGCTGTTCTGAAGTACGACGCAACGCAGAGTGCCTGGACACAGCCCTTAGCCGTGGTATATTGGCAATATACCACAAACCCGAGGTGCCTTATTGCTATTATAAACTGGTTACCAATGTTAGAGCAGTAAGAGAAAACAAAAGTCATACCCATGGTCATACTCTGATATACCCCGGCTGTCAGCCAATCAGCATTCAGGGCTCTAACCACCCAGTTTATAATATGTAACAGATTGAATGAGTCGATATACACTAGCTACTACCATGTAACAGAGCACATAGAAACCATCCTTTACATATCAAACATTTATCTTGGATGCTTATAGGAGAGTATGAAGTATGCGTACCACTGACAGCCAGGTTGCCATTCTCGGAGACCTCAAATCGACTGGTGGCGGGCATGAGACGCACCTCCAACTGGACTGAACCTGACAGCGAGAAGAGGGGAAGGAGTAAGAGAGAAAAGGGAGCGAGACAAAGCACATTGAAGAAAGGTCATAAATGAACCACAGTAAAAGATTGACAACCCAAATAGACACCCTTGATGCGACAGACAACCAATGATCAAACTCCTCCCCTCCCTTCACCGTCCGTCCCTCCCTCACCGGTCTTGGGTAAGATGGTGGCCCTGTGGATGGTGACGTCCTCGAAGGTGACAGGGGTGGTTTCCATGACAACGCCAAGGCTCCTCATCAGGGTCCTCCAGGCCAGTACCAGATAACCAGTCGCTGGGTACAGGACACGCCCGTCGATGCAGTGGCCAATCATATAGTAGTCTGGAGACTCTGGGTTCATGTCTGCGGGGAAAGGAGATCAACTATGTTATTGTCTGTGTATATACTGTATCGGTGTGCAAAGCTGTCACCACATTGAAGAATCTCAAATATAAAAGATATTTTGTTTTGTTTAACACTTTTTGGGTTACTACTTGATTCCATGTGTTATTTCATAGTTTTGATGTCTTCACTATTATTCTACAATGTGGAAAATAGTAAAAAGAAAAACCCTTGAATGAGTAGGTGTGTCCAAACTTTTGACTGGCACTGTATGTCTCTCACCAATGTTATAGATGGTAGCTGAGGTGGACCCTCCAGAACCAGCAGGGAAGTCCTCAGCCTTGGGGACGTCCCAGGTCTGGGTGTGGTCCCACTGCACCAGGGGGGAGATCAGAGGGGTTCCCACGGGCACCGGGTACTCCACACATGGGTACAGCTGCTTATTGTCCACGTTGATCCTGGACACATAGGAGAGATGCTTGGTATTGAGACATCTGACCCAAATATAGCTTTTTGACATGCATGTTTTAGTTTGTACTAGGGGCTGACAGAGTTTATAAGAGTACAAGAATGGCAAAGTAAGGTGTGAAGGACATCTTGCAGCATTGGGAAAATAATATGCACAACACCAGTTAAAGCTATGTGTTTAAGCTACAGTAGGTTGAGAATAGAATCAGTTGAATAATGATGACATCATCAGAGGCGTGGCGTGTCAGCAGCAGGTACTGACCCGTTCATGTAGACCTTGCCAATGTGAGACAGGAAGAACTCCAGGTTGTTGGCATGGCCTCTCCTCATCAGGGGCAGGATGGAACACGTGGGCTTCAGGCTGCGCTTCAGGATCGCCTGCGGGGGGAGACAGTGCAAGGTTTCACACAGTAATGATGATAAGTATGCTGCATTTTTGTCAGAGGTTGGTGTGTGTGTGTGTGTGTGTGTGTGTGTTTCTTGGGGCTCCCGAGTGGCGCAGCGGTCTCTTAAATAAGAATTTGTTCTTAACCGACTTGCCTAGTTAAATAAAGGTAAAAACAATTCTATAGCCTGTGTGAGCAGTGTGTGTGGTGCGGTCTTGAACCTCAGTCTTATCAGGCCATCCTGTTTGTGTGTGTTTCCACATTCTGTGTATACTAACCTGCAGCAGTGCATGTGGTGCTATCTCCACAACCACAGCGTTATCAGGCACCAGGCTCAGGCCCTCCTGGAAGAGGACAGGGCTGACCAGGTTATTACAATGGTAATCTGCTGAGGAGTACAGAGCCAGAGGGCTGTCCCAGTCCTTCTGGGGGATAGATGTACTGATCCACCTGGCAGACCTCTGCTTAGGCTCCTTGATCACCTACAAAGAGAATGGAGATGGGGATTCAGTATATTTGGCAGCAGATGACTTGAAATTCTATTCCCAGGCAGGTGGAAAGCAGTCTGTTTTTTCAATCCATGCATTTAGTTTCAATTCCTTTCCTGAATTTTTGTTAAAAAAAATTAAGTGTTAGGTTTTGGACTGAGCCACACAGTCATAAACGTCATCTTACCCTCTTGAGAGCAGCCAGCAGGGCGGGAGCGATGGAGGCCATGTAGTAAGAATGGAAGGCTACACCAGCACTACGAACCTCCTTGGCAAACACACCACTCTCTTTCAGCTCTGATACAAACTTACTCACTGCCTCCTGCATACAGAAAACAAGTGCACCGTGTCAGGCTTTTACAGGACAAAATGTAGCTTAGACAGAATTGGTCTCAATAGTATAGTATTAAAAAAAGGGTGTTTAAAAATGGCGTATTAAGCTATTGATAGATGCAAGGATTTGAACCAAAATGTGTTACCGCAGGGCCAGAGATGGTGACGGTGTCTTCAGCATTGTGACAGGCTGGAACCACACCCTGGGGACACTGAGCCTTACACTCTGCCCATGTCAGCCCTGAGAGAGAGAGAGAAAGGAGGGTGGGGAGAGAGTGAGGAGGGTGGGGAGAGAGAGAGAGAGAAAGGAGGGTGGGGAGAGAGCGAGGAGGGTGGGGAAAGAGAGAGAGAGAGAGAGAGGAGGGTGGGGAGAAAAAAAAAAAAGTGGCTCAGCGAGCACAGCACAAATGAACCCAAAGTTTATTGGTGGATACACAGATGTTCTCAGGTGCTCCAACAGTGCAGTAATACCTAGCAATAAAAATTAACAGTTACAAATACAAAAAGTTATATACGCTGAGCCATGACTAGAATACAGTGTATACATATAAAGTGGGTGAAACGTAAACGTGATTAAAGTAACCAGTGTTCAATGGCTGTATGTACATAGGGAAACAGTCTAAGGTGCAGGGTAGAGTACCGGGGGGTATCTGGCAATTCAAAACAAAACACCCTCTCTTTTTGGTCCTTACCGACTGCAGCCATGCCCCCGGGGGGCAGGTTAGCCTCCTTGATGGACCTCCCTCTCCAGTAGGCTGCCAGGATAGCCTCACTGTGACTGAGGGATCCGTCTGCGTAGCCACAGGCCAGCTCTCCCACACTGTGGCCCACAATGCCGTCCGGCTGCAGACCCAGCTTCTGGAGCAGGTCAATCTGGGCGATCTGAGAGGGGGACAGACAGACGTTACTTTTATGAGCATACTAAAATAATATAAATATCATATGCCTTTCAGCAGACGCTTTTATCCCAAGCGACTTAGTCATGCGTGCATACATTTCTCACATGCTCTACCAACAGCCACACAGGACCATCTTAAATGGTCATCTTCATGATTGCCTTTGATATGTCAGAGGCATTGTGTGCTTTTTGTCTGTGCAAATAACAGACAATACAGTCCTATTTCCATAGCTTTTTGGTTTCAGTGCCCCCCCCCCCCCCCCCCCCCAACCTTAGTTAAGATGGCTGCTCTGCTGTACCTGTATGGCGGCAAGGCCTACGAAGGCTTGGACGGTGTCCTCGAAGGTGCTCTCATCTGCCTCCATGAGCAGACTGGACACACACATCCCCGTGTCCTTCAATGCTATGTCCGAACGCAAGATGGACTCCCTGAACTCTGGCAGCTGCATCAGACTGCGGCCCATCCCACCCCATTGGGTGCCCATACCTGAGATACACAAGTGTTAACACACACCTTTCTCCTAAACCACTGCTTTCATCATTCGAGGTAGAAGTTACCCTTAACCACAGATCCTGGATCACATTAACCCCCAATCCTAACACTAACCATTAGGCTGAGGCTTGAATAAACTCTTCTCTCCTAACTCCTGTCTTCTCTCTTACCTGAGCAGATGTACCACAACGGTCTGGGCGTGGCCTCAGTCTTCTGCACCTCTGTGACATCATCCTTGGAGCCAATCAAAGTGTAGCCCCTGTAGGGCATCCCCGCCGTGGGTACTCCAGACACCTCGTTCAGCAGACACAGGAAGTTGTCGTCGCCCGAGTGTTCCTTCCCCTTGCTGAGGAGGGCAGAGACAGCCTCCTCTGTGCGGCCGCAGGCCTGGAGGAGCCTGGGTACTTGAGAGGACACAGAGGGGGTCTTGGGGGGCACTTTAAAGCTTTTTGGTGTGTTGAAACCAGGGGGGCGGAGGATCACGTGAACGTTAGAGCCGCCAAATCCGAAAGAGTTGATGCCAACGATGCCGCCGCGGACTGGTATGGGCTCGTTGACGACGCGGAGGCGGCCGTCACTAAGGGCTGGGATGTCGGTGTTGGGGCTGTTGTAGTGGATGTTGGGAGCCCACACACCTCGCTCCAGAGACAACACAACCTGGAAGAGGGGGAGAGCGAGAGAGAGACAGGGAGAAAAATATGGAAGGAAAGAGAGAAAGGGAGAAAGGGAGAAAAATATGGAGGGAGAGAGAGAGACAGAAAAGTGTGTTGGGCTTGCCTGCACATATTGGGACTTTAGAACACTTTTTTGTCCTGTATGGAGGTTAGCCCAGACCATTCCAGTTCTTACCTTGGCCAGCGCGGCCAGGCCAGAGGCAGGCTCTGGATGGCCCATGTTGGACTTGGTGGAGCCAATGAGCAGTGGGTCACGCTTTGAATGACAGAACACACTGACAATGCCATTCACTTCCTGCGGGTCGCCGACCTGGGAGGAGAAAGGACGGAAGTCACCAGGTGAAACAAATACTGAGAGGGAACCAGATGTATCAGGGGGAGGAATGTGACAGAACACCTTTCCACAGAACATTACGTTATTGGGTGTGGTGGTGATATGATCCAACAACAATGAATCAAGTGTTGTGCGCGTGTATATATAGATATATGTGTGTGTGTGTGTGTGTGTTCACCTTGGTCCCGGTGCCGTGGGCCTCAATGTACTCCACCTGGTCAGGTGTGATGTTGACCTCCTGGTAGAGAGAACGTACCAGCCGCTGCTGCATCTCACCTGAGGGGAACGTCACACCTGGGAAGAACACACCAATCAATACATCACTTCATTTAAACAATTATTTTGTAGCCATTCAGATTACTTTTAGGTAATTTGGTATAACAAATATCACCGACGTGCACTACCACGAGTGGCTAAGAGCGGTGAAGGGTAAGGTTGCCCATGGACGCTGATCTCGAGTCAGTTTAGCATTTTCCACACTAATGGTAAAGGCTAGGGGTGATGGAGGGAAAGCTGATCCTAAGATCTGTACCTTGGGAAACGTCTCCCCGGAGTGGCTAAGAGCTATGTCACTGTTTATAGGGTCATTAGCTCATGGTGCCCTTGTACCTTAGTCATCCACTTCAAATTGACTGGTAAATACTGCAGGCTGGTATGCTGTGACTGGATCACCAGTCTGGGAGTGTGTTTATTGTTGTGTGTGACAGAAAGACAGACAAACTGGGCAGAGCAGAGGGAGGGGGCATGGGAGTGAAGTGTGGTATTGAACATCCTAAAACGTTGTGTGTGTGTGTGTGTGTGTTCCACTCCAGAGAATGTGTCTCCTCTTCAGCTAGGTCGTATATGAACACATGCCTGCAGTGCTAAGTGTGTGAGGAGTGATTGGGGGAAAGGTTAGTGTGTGTGTGTGTCGATTACACCACATTAATGGGTCTACATTTCAAAAAGAGTTGTATCTGGCCGGGTATTAGCTAGATTACACCACAAACACAGATTACAGGGGGGTTCCACGGGGGCTTCAGGAAAACAGATTACAGGGGGGTTCCACGGGGGCATCAGGAAAACAGATTACAAAGGGGTTCCACGGGGGCGTCAGGAAAACACAGATTACAGGGGAGCTCCACTGGGGCATCAGGAAAACACAGATTACAGGGGGGTTCCACTGGGGCGTCAGGAAAACACAGATTACAGGGGGGTTCCACGGGGGCGTCAGGAAAACACAGATTACAGGGGGGTTCCACTGGGGCGTCAGGAAAACACAGATTACAGGGGGGTTCCACTGGGGCGTCAGGAAAACACAGATTACAGGGGGGTTCCAAAGGGACGTCAGGAAAACACAGATTACAGGGGGGTTCCAAGGGGACGTCAGGAAAACACAGATTACAGGGGGGTTCCAAGGGGACGTCAGGAAAACACAGATTACAGGGGGGTTCCAAAGGGGCATCAGGAAAACACAGATTACAGGGGGGTTCCAAAGGGACGTCAGGAAAACACAGATTACAGGGGGGTTCCACTGGGGCGTCAGGAAAACAGATTACAGGGGGGTTCCAAGGGGACGTCAGGAAAACACAGATTACAGGGGGGTTCCAAAGGGGCGTCAGGAAAACACAGGGTTTTTAGCTGCCACACTGGAAGTGGAACTTTGCCAGCGTGAGCAAAGCCACTAAGTGTTCTCGGGCGCGAGTCACACGTCAAATTCTTAAAAATAGAACCAGAGTGTAATTTTACGCTGAGTAACACAAGCCTCTCATGGAGCCATGCTGCGTATGTCCAGGTTACGTTTAAATTAATAGGAGTGTCTCACGTTAGATAAAAGTTACGCATCTTGTGTAGCGGGCCTGTTACATTGAATAGAGACTTAAAAAGTGGTGTTATTTCTCCAAGGGGTGCGTAGTGGGTCAGTGAGGCCTCACAACCTATTGGGCAATAGGCCAAAAGACATTATGGGAAATGCAACTGAATTGTTTCTCCACAAAAATAACGTTTCTACTGAGCTACTGCTTGGCATTTACAGTACAGGACACTTACGTAAGCCAGGCCACACGTTGGTGTGAGAAATATAGTGGAAACCATATGTAACCTACCAGAGGGTTATGCAGAAATATAACCATGTTGCTTACAGTCATCAAATCCTTATAGATCTGGGGAAAGTTAAGGGGTAGGGGCTGGAGATGTATATCAGACCAGGAAACAGTCCTAGGTTTGTGAGGTCTGCCTCAGTGCCTTGGGGATAGGGGCTATGTCTAGGGTTTCATTCCAGACAGGGCAGGTACCCTCCGTGGTGTGTTATATAATGGGGTGTCGGCTCACCCTGCTCCTTGTATCCGTCAGTGTTGTTACCAGCGTTGAGTATCGTGGCATACACTCTCTTAGCCATGGAACGTCTGGTCAACAGTACCGCCACCGCAGCCTCCGAACGGCAGTAACCGTTTCCTGGGGGAACACAGAGAGGAGCGCACCAGGAAGTAACGTTAATGTGGTTTCAGGGTCGGACCAGGAAATAGTGCTGCTGTATGTGGGTGTGCTTTCAGCATGAGAAGCATTTTATCTTCAACATTTAGTTCTGTACATTGCACATTTTTGAACACGATCCAGGTCTCTCCCTCTCTTACCTGAGGAGTCAAAGGACTTGCAGGTTCCTTCCGGACTGAGCATGCCCAGCTTCATGAACTGCACAGAGGTGTTTGGCTTGAGCAGCAGGTTGACCCCGCCCACCAGGGCGGCGTCACAGTGTCCGTGGCGAATGGCGTTGAAGGCATTCTCCAGAGCCAGTAGGCTGGAGGAGCAGGCGGTGTCGATGGCTGTGCTGGGGCCTGGAGGGACAGAGAGAGGAGACAAAACTCAGGAGACTGTAGCGTTAGGGATAGATTAAGACAATTGATACCATGTGACAAAACTGCTTGAGAGAACCCACTGCCGTGTTAGATGAGATCATACCGTTGAAGTCAAAGAAATAGGAGAGTCGGTTGGCGAACATGGCACGCTGGCAGCCCGTCATGCTGTATCCTAGCAACTCCTCTGGGTCTCTGCTGAAGGCCTCGCCCGCCTCCGAGCCGCTCACGCCGATGTAGACGCCTGTCCTGCTGCCACGCAGCTCCGTCGGATTCAGACCTGTACACACACACCAATGAATCTCACACACACAGGTCTATAAAATCTTTAAAACATTAACTTTGTGACATGTGTGTAATCTAATCTAAATGTGTGGATGACAGGAAGAGTAGCTGTTGTGATAGTAACAGCTAATTGGGATCCAAATAAACAAATATATTTGACTTGGTATCTTTACACAGTTTTCCCAAATAAAATCTACTCATCCATCCACCCCTCATCACCCCTCTCCTCACCTCCGTCTACAATGGCTTCGTAGGCGATCTCCAGCATGAGGCGTAGCTGGGGGTCCATGGTGTGGGCCTGTTTGGGGTGGACCCCGAAGAACGCAGCATCGAACCGACTGATGTCCTTCAGCTTGCCGTTCCTCTTTGGAAGACCGTACAGACCTGGGAATGAATGGGAATGACACGGAGCATTGAGGGATAAATAACCGGATAACTGGGTTTCCCCAGACAGCATGTGTTCTACCTGTAGTCACTGACTGACTGACTGGATAACTCCCCCATGAATGTAATAGTGAACATATTAATTCAAGTAATCATTCTACACAATCTAAAGCAGGACTACTCCTTCCTCCCAGTAATTCTATGCAGACAGCAAACAAGGGCCTTTCCTCTCCTCCCTTATTTTCTCCATTCCTTTTCTCTCCTCCCTCCATCCCTGCTTTTCCCACCTCTCCTGTGGTGTGTGGTCTTAGGGGCGCCGTTCGCCCGGAGCCTTTTATTACATGAATGCGAGCTTTAGCTGGTTGCCAGGCACTGACTGATGAGAGGTGCTATTCACAGAGAGAGGAAACAGAGGAGAGAGCAGAGGAGAGAGAGCAGAGGAGAGAGAGCAGAGGAGAGAAACCAAGCAAACGAGGGAGTAAGAGAGCGAGACAGCTAGGAAGGTGAGACGGGGCTAAGAAGAAAAATATGGGGAGAAAGGCAGAAAGAGAGAGAGAGACCGAGCAAGAAAGAAAAACTGAGTGAATTAGGCAGAGCCAGAAAGAGTATGAGAAATAAAGAGGAAGGAGAGAGAGAGAGAGAAGCTAAAGACAAGACAAGCCAAGGAGTAGAAGTGCCAACAGCCCAGCACCTCAGCCAGGTGGTGAAAAGCAACGGCAAGCAGAGCATGGCAGAGCACTGACAAGACACCTTCAGCGACTACAGAGCACCTCTTACACAGAGGCTCATCGTAAAGCTAACGGCTACCAGCGCTCGTTTGGGTTCATGTGGGTTGTGATCAATGATGTGTATAGCATCTGGATTAATGATGCTATGTATCGGCCATTGAGAGGGTTCGAAGCCACATAGGCACTCCATAGTAGGAGCAGTCCTCCATAGTAAATGAATGGAATTCTACAGTATTTCAAATAAATTGACAATATTAAAATGTATTTAAGTATGTTTTTGTTGTAGTGGGGACAAGAACATTAGTTATAAAATGTTTTTTAAAAATGTTAGATATTTTTTGTTTAGCTCACATAATCAAATTATACACAGAGTATAGAAAACATGAAGAACACCTGCTCTTTCCATGACAAGATGAATCCATGTGAAAGCAACTATCCCCTATTGATGTCACTTGTTAAATCCACTTCAATATCAGTGTAGATGAAGGGAGGGAGACGAGTTTAAGAAGGATTTTTATGCTCAACAGTTCTGTGTGGGAAGCATTAGACTCAACATAGCATCACTGTGGAACCCTTTTGACACCCTGCAGAGTACATGCCCCAATGAATTGAGGCTGTTCTGAGGGCAAAGGGGCAGGGGTAATATTAGGAACGTGTTCCTATTGTTTTGATGAATTCCAAGATGACGGCATGGTGGCTTCAACACAGCCCCCCCCCCCCCCCCCCCCATCAACCATCTAGGTTTATAGAACTCATCAAAAAAAGAAACACTCACTGTCAACTGCATTTATTTTCAGCAAACTTAACATGTGTAAATATTTGTATGAACATAACAAGATTCAACAACAGACAAACCAAGTTCCACAGACATGTGGCTAACAGAAATTGAATAATGTGTCCCTGAACAAAGGGAGGGGAGTGGGGGGGGGTCAAAATCAAAAGTCAGTCAGTATCTGGTGTGGCCACCAGCTGCATTAAGTACTACAGCGCATCTCCTCATGGACTGCACCAGATTTGCCAGTTCTTGCTGTGAGATGTTACCCCACTCTTCCACCAAGGCACCTGCAATTTCGGACATTTCTCAATGGGATTGAGATCCGGGCTCTTCGCTGGCCATGGCAGAACACTGACATTCCTGTCTTGCAGGAAATCACACAGAGAATGAGCAGTATGGCTGGTGGCATTGTCATAATGGACGGTCAGGATGAGCCTGCAGGAAGGGTACCACATGAGGGAGGATGTCGTCTTCCCTGTAATGCACAGCGGTGAGATTGCCTGCAATGACAACAAGCTTAGTCCGATGATGCTGTGACACACCACCCCAGACCATGACGGACCCTCCACCTCGATCCCGCTCCAGAGTACAGGCCTCAGTGTAACGCTCATTCCTTCGATGATAAACGCGAATCCGACCATCACCCCTGGTGAGACAAAACCGCGACTCCTCAAAGAAGATCACTTTTTGCCAGTCCTGTCTGGTCCAACGACGGTGGGTTTGTGCCCATAGGTAACATTGTTGCCGGTGATGTCTGGTGAGGACCTGCCTTACTACAACAGGCCTACAAGCCCTCAGTCCAGCCTCTCTCAGCCAATTGCGGACAGTCTGAGCACTGATGGAGGGATTGTGCGTTATTGGTGTAACTCGGGCAGTTGTTGCCATCCTGTACCTGTCCCGCGGGTCTGATGTTCGGATGTACCGATCCTGTGCAGGTGTTGTTACACGTGGTCTGCCACTGCGAGGACAATGCGCCCTGTCTCCCTGTAGTGCTGTCTTAGGCGTCTCACAGTACGGACATTGCAATTTATTGCCCTGGCCACATCTGCAGTCCTCATGCCTCCTTGCAGCATGCCTAAGGCAAGTTCACGCAGATGAGCAGGGACCCTGGGCATCTTTCTTTTGGTGTTCAGGGTCAGGAGAAAGGCCTCTTTAGTGTCTTAAGTTATCATAACTATGACCTTAATTGCCTACCGTCTGTAAGCTGTTGGTGTCTTAACGTCCGTTCCACAGGTGCTTGTTCCTTAATTGTTTATGGTTCATTGAACAAGCATGGGAAACAGTGTTTAAACCCTTTACAATGAAGATCTGTGAAGTTATTTGGATTTTTACGAATTATCTTTGAAAGATAGGGTCCTGAAAAAGGGACGTTTCTTTTTTTGCTGAGTAATAGATATATATAACCCTATAAATAACCCTATATATGAATGACTGACTGACAAACGGGCCAGTAAAGACTGGAGGAAGCATTCAGCATTCTACTCATTAACCTGCCCACATTGATGGTGATGCAAAAGAAAAGTATAGCTAACCAGGTCATACTAGGAAATGCTAGGCATGTGGTTGATGTAACATTCCATGACTAGGCAGTACACCCACATCATTTACAGCAGATGTTCGAATGAAATATTGGTCTACAATGTATGTTTTGGTTCAAAACTGCAACCCAATTTATGATACAAGCTACTCATCAGTTTACGGTGTAGATTACACTGTGATGCAAGGTAGCTTGTGTGTCAGTCAGATTTTCAAAGCTTGTTGTGAGTCCTTTGAGTTCAAAGAAACAAATAAAAACCGCAACATGTCTGATGTTTATGGGTCATAATCACATCCAGGTCATGGAAAGGTCACGAGGGCTCACCTGGCTTCCACCTTCGGTCATCTTCTGTTACCATGTCAACCCCATTGAAGAGGTTCTCCCAGAATTCCTCAAGGTTGTTTGACTCAGGAAGCCGGCCCGATATCCCGGCTACAACAATCTCCTCCATCCTGGGAATAAAAGGTCTAGTGTGGGAGGAGAGAGGAGAAGAGTGAGAGATTGGGTTAGATGTAGGGTTGAGAAGATACCAGTATCACGATACTTAGAAGCAGGGATTGACATAAAAGGGTTGTCCTATCACCTGGGGCAAGTGAACTAAGCAGTCATGCAAGTTGAGCATGCTCTGAGGTTTCCCCAATTGGGCAGGTTAATTTGATTTATTTATTTGATTTATCCAGTAGTCTGTAACTGATATTTCTGGTTCCTCCCCATTGTTTAATGTGAAGACTATGGCAGTCAGGGTAGATCAGCCTTCTCTGAGAATTTGACTGATAGCAACAAAAATACAAAGATGTTCAGTGCGGATCTTTCTGATTCCTTGCCTATGTGCAGGCAATATATAAACACTGTGTGTGTGTAAATAGTGAATTAGCATTTTTCGGGCAACCAAAAACAATGTCACCCAGTCACATTTGTTTACTTTCCAAGCTATAGCACACAATATTTGAAAAAGATTTGGGTCTGCTTCATATTGTTTTTGTTGCCATGAATTTTTTTTTTTAAGAGGATATAGGCTACTCGTATTGTCACAATCCTAGTTAGAAGTTCATTTAGTTTACCCTTTATTTATGCACATTGCTGTAGTTTCTTAAACAATAACTGGTGCACGATGGCAGCAGTATCACAAATGAGAAAACTACAGCCTGAGAAAATTGTGAACTAAGTAGGGGAGAGAAAAGGAGACTGAAAGAATTCAGAGAAATTAAGAAAGAGAGAGAGTGGGGGGGGCAACATAAGTCTAGACAAAACGACCCTATGGGAGAATTCCCATTCCCCACAGAAAAATTTAATTATTTGCACCCACGCTTTGACAGACAGTAGCTTGCGACTGTCAACTCCCTCACCCCTTGCAAGGGGTCTTACACTGACAACAATAGATTTCGACTGCTTGACCAGGCAGCACTGAATGGGTCTGTGGAAACGAGCACCGAAAGCCTCTTTAGCACAAAGTCATGCTCAGCACAGCATTATAAAAAGGTGCTTTCTAGGTCAACCAGCCAGTTCACCTCAGGCGACAGCAGACTGGGCTGGGAAGCAGAGATCTGCATCTGATTAAGAAGAGAAGCAGAGGAGATACTCAGTGTGTGCTCATGTTTGTGTGTAGTCGCAGTGCATGAACAGTAGTTTGAGAGTGAACTCATCATCCAGCCCAGAACCTTCGTTCCTGGGCCAGGCCATTCCGTGCAGGCCAGCCAACCAATGACACGGCAGGGGAGGGGCCAATCAGTTTATCCCAGTTCACTGATCGATGCAGTGAAGCTCTCTACTCCAAGTTGTAGCTAACGGTTCCCTAGTTGAACACACAGCAGCCTACTGTTAGCGCCCTCACACAGAGCAGGGGCACCAACACAATACAGCTGGTGGAACCGAGCCCCTACAGTACTGATGACCCCCTAATAGGAGTGTTACAGCAGTCCTCGCTCTTCAAACCTGGAAGGCTACAGGGCTTTTGTTCTGGTCCGCATTAATTCAAATTACCACGCACTTCATAGGCTAAAAGGCTATAGGTTTGTTAACTGGGATAGAACAAAAGCCTGCACAGTGCACACCCTGCGGGTGCATAGGACCAACATTGAAGAACACTTTACAGATTTAAAGTAAGCCCATCGGACAGTGAGCCAGTGTGGGCCTACATCATCACCACTCTTAATTGGTTAACTACGTTAACTCTTACTGTCCGATGGGCTAACTAAAAACTAGGGACTGCTCGCTCCGTTCCTCTGTAATGATAACATCATGCGATTGGTTACTGTGATTGCAGCATATTTTCATAACTCCAGATGACTGGCAGCAGTGTGTGTGTGTAGCATCTGAATACAGAGTCCAGTGAGTTCTTTAGCCAGTGTGTCCATCCACTGAAGCATAGCTACATTCCCTGATAACTCAACAAAATATATTTGAATGGAACTGAGAGTCCCCCACCTTCCCAATAACACAGCGTACTATATACAGTGGGGGGAAAAAGTATTTAGTCAGCCACCAATTGTGCAAGTTCTCCCACTTAAAAAGATGAGATCCTGTAATTTTGATCATAGGTACAACTTCAACTATGACAGACAAAATGAGAAAAAAAATACAGAAAATCACATTGTAGGATTTAATGAATTTACGGTGGAAAATAACAAACGTTTATCTCAATACTTTGTTATATACCGTTTGTTGGCAATGACAGGGGTCAAACTTTCTGTAAGTCTTCACAAGGTTTTCACACACTGTTGCTGGTATTTTGGCCCATTCCTCCATGCAGATCTCCTCTAGAGCAGTGATGTTTTGGGGCTGTTGCTGGGCAACACGGACTTTCAACTCCCTCCAAAAGATTTTCTATGGGGTTGAGATCTGGAGACTGGCTAGGCCACTCCAGGACCTTGAAATGCTTCTTACGAAGCCAATCCTTCATTGCCCGGGCGGTGTGTTTGGGATCATTGTCATGCTGAAAGACCCAGCCACGTTTCATCTTCAATGCCCTTGCTGATGGTAGGCTTTGTTACTTTGGTCCCAGCTCTCTGCAGGTCATTCACTTAGGTCCCCCCGTGTGGTTCTGGGATATTTGCTCACCGTTCTTGTGATCATTTTCTCACCAAGGGGTGAGATCTTGCATGGAGCCCCAGATCGAGGGAGATTATCAGTGGTCTTGTATGTCTTCCATTTCCTAATAATTGCTCCCACAGTTGATTTCTTCAAACCGAGCTGCTTACCTATTGCAGATTCAGTCTTCCCAGCCTGGTGCAGGTCTACAATTTTGTTTCTGGTGTCCTTTGACAGCTCTTTGGTCTTGGCCATAGTGGAGTTTGGAGTGTGACTGTTGAGGTTGTGGACAGGTGTATTTTATACTGATAACAAGTTCAAACAGGTGCCATTAATACAGGTAACGAGTGGAGGACAGAGGAGCCTCTTAAAGAAGAAGTTACAGGTCTGTGAGAGACAGAAATCTTGCTTGTTTGTAGGTGACCAAATACTTATTTTCCACCATAATTTGCAAATAAATTCATAAAAATCCTACAATGTGATTTTCTGGATTTCTTTTCTCATTTTGTCTGTCATAGTTGAAAGTGTACCTATGATGAAAATTACAGGCCTCTCATCTTTTTAAGTGGGAGAACTTACACAATTGGTGGCTGACTAAATACCCCCCCCCCCCCCACTGTAACATACAATAGGGTCATTTCATAACCCCCACCATCTCAGATTGTTCCGAAATTGTTTTTGTAGTTAGAAACATAAAATTAGCATTCCTGAAACATTACTTTGTTGAAATATAATTTGATGCACCCAAATTGGCCCTTTATTTTATACGATTCATATAATACATAACATCGGATTTGGGCCATAAATCTTCGTAACAATGAGTAAGACATGAGGAATCCAATAAAATGATCAAAAGCCAACCACGGACCCCCCCCATACCAATCCCACCGCAACAACCAGTATACAGCATCAGTTCTCTATGTCTGACTAGTATGGAGCTGCTGCTTGGAGTACACCCATTGCTTCTTCATTCTTTGTAATGTATTCATTATGAATCTGGTGGGGGGAGTGGGGTTCTCTGTTCAGAGAAATTAGCCATTGAAGTCACGTGCATTATTTACCTACATTCTACAAGCCTAGGGCACATTGTCAGGTAAATACCTAGCTAGGAGAAGACTAAAGTCTGAATGCCTAGCCAAGGATAAATACAAACCTGTCTAACTCGAAAGTGTGTAGTACACATGGAAAGAGAGGTTATGTCATTTCAGGCCGAGATCATGTTTGTTAGTGCTGCCTTGGAACAAACGCCTGCACATCTGGTATTGTTATTGGCTGAGAAGTCAGCATCCTGTGAGCAGTGGCCATGCATCTGTAAGAGTATCAGGATGCCATAGCAGTTTAAAAAATAAAAACATGGCAGTAGCAAATTGAGTTAGATAACCATGATGCATCTGCAAAAATCAATTATCAATCTGAAGGCTAAGATGCCTTGTTTATTGCAGTGTCTTATTTGTATTATTATTACATATTCACCTGAATTTTGAACATTCTCACACTAAATTCTCATTACCAAAATGTGTCCAGATTAAATTCTCAGGTCAATTTATACAATTCTACATTAGAAAAACCAAACTTATTTGAATAAAAAAAATACAAATTATATATAAACACATACATTGCTGTACTGTCCATAAATCAAACAAATTGTATACTAGTTGAAGTTTACATTAAACAATTATATTTATTACGCAAAAACACCATCTGTGAACATGTTTTTTCATTAACCTAAAACTTTTTCAAGTTGCTGTAAAAAATGTTTTTTGTAAAGTTTAATTCACATTATGCATCATCATCGTCCTTAGACGAGCACAAGTTTATTGAATTTCTTCACTTATATGCCTTCAGAATGAGGATCTTATTCTCAAACACCCTCTTTACCAAAATTACAAAAAAGCTCAAATTGGAAAAAACGTAAAGAACCATTACCGTACCAACTTGCCATCTCCCATTACTTGCAAATTGTTCTAAGGGGCTCATTATCAAAACACACATTTGTCGTTACGACATCAATTTGAGGTCAGTTTAGGTAACGAGAACCTTCATTTCTAATGTATAGTCAATGGGTGTGCTGGTAACTAACGTCAGTTATGTGATTAAGTAGGAGTGGTCAAGAAATATGGCTGTATAAACCACATTCAATGTACTTAAAGCATAAAGAAAAAAAGGGACTATCAGATTAAGCCAAAATTGCTAAAGTATAAATTACATTTCTTAATATTTCCGAAATATTGGTGGATTATGGTAAGAATAAGCAGGTTTGGAAGATGAAAAAAACATTTCTGAAATAGAAAAATACAGATCTAATCTTAGTGATCCAAGAGGAATTATTTGGGTCAAGCGCCAGTTTCATGAGAATCACCCTTCACTCCTCCGCCCTATAGAGTATCACCCTGCCTGGCCATAGAGGGCTGGGTAGGAGCAGGTTAGTAAAGTAGCCTAGTAAACCTACAGGGATTAAGGTGGATTATCATCTACCTGACCTGAATCTCATCACTGTAAAGCAGGGCCTTGATTGATTACATGTGTTGGATATCTACTTATGCAACACAATGACAACTACTGTACAGTGACACCATGCCATGGATGACAAAGCACACAGCCTTCCTGTGTGTGTTTCTCTCTCCATCTCTTGGTGCATCTGTCTCTCCCCTGCTCACTCAGTCTGTCATTTTTTCTGTCTGTCCTCCCGTCTCCCGCTGTCCTCCACAGCCATTTTGTGTAATATAATAACTCAACCTATGAGGGAGTGACACAGACCAACATCTGTACAGGAAGAGAATAATGGTATTCTTGTACAGATTACAATGGAACTGTATTGATTGACAATCTATAAAAAATAATAATCTGTTCAAATCTAAGCCATACACCAACCAGGGTAGCATAGTATCACCTGCCTCAAATAGAACATACTAGTAATTGACTTGGCTCAACTTGTCACATAGATACTAAAACACATGAAAAGTACCTGGAGTTGTTATACATAGCAATAACATGATGTATGACAAATACCGCTGAAGTTAAAGACTACATACATCTCTAGAAGCCAGGACATTTCATCCCGGGCCTCGATGACATACCTGTCAAGTAGGCAAAAAAAAGCACCAGCCCGTTCACTCAGGGAGACTATACCTTGTTCCTGTAGAGCTAACCTCCTGTAGGTTTTCAACCTGACTCCAGTTGTAACTAACCTGATTCAGCTTATCAACCAGCTAATTATTAGAATCAAGTATGCTAGATTAGGGTTTCAGTGAAAATCTACAGGATGGTAGCTCTTCAGGAACAAGGTTGGAGAGTCCTGGTATAAAGAGAGCTAGGGTCCTGGCTGGTGCTGGGATGGGTAGGCTCACCAAACATTGATGTCCATTTCTAATGCAATACTAGTCTGGGTAAGCAAGGGGTATTCAACTCTTACCCTGAGCCCACAAGGTCCAGAGACTAGTGGTTAGATTAGGTGCTCTCTTTTCCAAGTCACAAAACCTCAGATTCATGCTAAACCTTTTGGACTAGCCAAGGCCTATTTCAAATATAAGGCCTATTTGAAATATTCAAGGAAAATACCACTCAAACTATATTTTGGTATTTGTGGTTTCATTAGTCCACTGTTGATACAGTCCTAAAATGTTTTGCAATTCAGCAATAAAGTTTAAGATATGGACTAATTAAACAAATACCAAAAGATACTTCCACACGAAGTTCCCTTTAAGTGAAGTTCAGAAGGTGACTGTGGCTGAGTGAAAGTGATTGTCTTCAGAGACACGGATACAGGCATGAGTTTTACAATATGACTCATCAAATTACTGTCTTGCAATTAGACTAAGAGGGTGCGCAAAATACATCATGCTCACCTCCTACTAGCCATGCAGAAAATGTAACCAAAATATATCAGAAAAAGCAGCACCAGAAAAAAAGGCTCTCAAAAGGAGAGGCATCCAATTCAATACTATCCCAGGCATCAACACCCCCCAAAAACTAAATTAATTGAATTATGAATGACCCTTTGATGTTGGCATAGCTAATCAAACCATTGTTACTCCTGCTACTCCCAAATTGAGACCAGGGACACAAGCACGCGGCACACGGATAACTAGCCAGCATAATAGAGGTGTCCCAAGCATAATCAAACATAACTACTATTCACTGATGAACTGCCATTTAATTGATTAAAACGTGTTGGCATCCAGGTAGTGATGAACACATAGCAACTCAACTGCTAGCCTTCGCAATGGCAGGCATCACTATTGAAATTGCGCCTGAACCTATGAGAGCGTTCCTCTGCCCAGGCTGGCGCCTGCCAGGTTAAGACGCTTGGCTAGGTATTTCACGTAGCAGCTAACCTCCACATGTTACAGCAGTCTTTCAGTCGATTACACGGCCGATGACGTTCCACGCAACCATTGGTTAGAGGAAGCAACATCTAAGTAGGGGATGGCGACCAAAATCTTTACCTAGCCTAGCAAAAATGTCACTATTTTTGAGAATAAGTCAGCTAGCTGATGTAACTCTTACAATGCATGAACATTGTAACGAGAAAGTGTAGTAATTGATTAAAAAAAACAAGCCAGCTGATATCGAGGAAATCTATTTTGAGTTCGTTTATGTTTATTGCTACGACGCCGGTCATCATAAGGGAACATCTCACCGGCTAACTTGATGAAGAAGCTATAACATTGCTAGTCTAGCAATATCAGAACAACTTACCTGTAATTCGGTGTTTTAATATCTGTAGAAACCACCAAAATGAGAGATATATTAGTAAAGAAACAGTTAACGTTATCAAAAATTCCCTCGATAATCCCTTATCTTCCGTCGGTGAGAGCGCGCTTGCCTGTGATGTGTCCGTGCTACAGTTGTTCGGGAGGAATCGCGAGCTCTTCCCGTTCCCTGCCTAGCCCTTCCAATTTCTCTCGCTTCTTTGATTCCCTTTCTCTATTTAATTTAAATGTCTGACATGCTCTCCCCGGCCACGCCACATGGGCTGACAGCTTGGATAGGCTGTCCAGTCCAATGAGAAAAGAGGCAGGGCTCACAGTCTCAGCCAGTGATGGGGTGATTCGCTGAACGCTGTAGTTTCGGAAAAAAACGGAAGAAAGCGATGGAAAGGTTACTGTAGTACATTCGGATAGCATTGGATGTATCCTATGTGCGAGTGCACCGGGAGCCTAGCTCGGTTTCCCCCGCCCCATTATATTGATAAAGCTCAAAGCCAAGTCCAAGTTCATCACTCAAGTTCAAAGCGCAGAACCATCACTTACAGGTCTGAGCTGTGTTCAGATTTCACACTGATTGAACAATAACTCATTTCGAAATCTTGCAGAAAGGAGGACACATGCAATAGTCCATGGACTTTGGGAAACACATTTGACAATCTTGATCAATTAGATTTTTCCCCTTTTTATTCACAAATGTCTGATTTTTGACAATGCAATTTATTGGAGATGGATATACCATTAAATAATGGTGGATTTAGCCTACACAAGGTAAATATTTCCCCCTAACCTATTAATAATGAATTAATGTATTCTTTACAGCATGTGTAACGCATTTGGAAGTCTACTAGTGCAGATTAGGCCAACACTATGTTGAATATAATTTGTATGAACTGCATGGTCACCTGTGGTTGACGTTGTAGAAATGATATATCTATCAATGCATGTGTTCGATCACCTGTACGAATTGAAGGAGTCATCTATAACTTCTTTTTTTTTTATCATTGAAATATTGGATATCCATTGTTTTGCATGTATAGAAAGATACTCATTTATTTGATTGCACCCAAGTATTCACAGTCGTTTATATTGTTTAACAAGAGGTTTGGTAATAGTTTATAAAAACTTCCACCAATAAGTCATTATAAAATGTTTATAATTACATATAAATGCTTTATACATAAACATGTAAATGTTCATGAATTTTAATGCTTATGAGTATAAATGTTCATAAATAACTAAATATGTATTTTATAGTTTATAAAATAGTTTGTGCTTATTCATGTATGTTTTTAGTCAGTAGGCATTCTGTAGGCATTTCTTCTGTAGGTTGTACTTGAGGAGCAACCATATCAACCCACCTGAAATAGATTATTATGGCGAATGTACAGTCAGGCTGACAAACCAGGTAGCACACACCCAAATCGTGCCAGCTGTGATCATAGTTGTGATATTTTACAAACGTGAAAATGAACCAATCACAGAGCAGGGGTGTGTGGGCACCTCCAATCAGCGTGGATGTGAGGGTGTTGCTAGGAGATAGGGTGATGTGATGACAGGGAGGGGAGGAGCTTGTTGCCAGGGCAGCAAGGATGGTGATGTAATCAGAAATGCTGCCTGACTGTTGGGGTTACTAGAGTTCAATGGTGAAAATGGCATGTGGAGGATGGCATGATGTAGAGAAAAACTACAACTTACTTTGTACTGTTCTGTCAATATCTTGGACTGTACTTATTTACTAACCAAGATAATCTGTAGAAAACATGTGGAAATATGTACATAATGTGTTAATTCATATTTCATAAGATCCCTTTTCAAGGTCAAATTTGTAACAATTCTGGTTTGCTGTAACACTTTTTCAATAAAGGAACATTTATAAAAATTAAAATTTGAATTAATGTTTTATTGGAACAATCACAACTTCATGATTTGGTATAAAAATCAACACAGATATCAAGGCCTGTTCAGGACCCATACAACAAGAGCACCTAACAGTTGATTTGTCATGGTGAGAGAAAAACATGAGAAGGTACAAAATTGTGCTTTTCAGTGTGAGCATCAGTGAAAGGAAGCCCAGTAAGAACTTCAATGAATCCTCTCTTTCCTGAGGTGTAAGGCCAAGTGGTTCCCCCTGGCCTGAGCAGATAGTTACTATCTACCTAATCTGGGTGCCAGACTGGATCTGCTGTCAGCACCACTCCCCTGGTGGCCATGCCAAGACAAACTAGCCTGGCTAGAGCAGAACCAGCCTGGCACCACCCACGCAATATCTATTACCTTCTGCATTAGCCTCTGATATTATAGTAACACTCTAGTTTACAGTACAGAAATGACAAGGTATTTACTTGTCATTTCTACCTACTAAGTATGTTGGTATTCGTTAAATCAAGCACCACAGGGCAACATTTGGTACCAGGTACCAACAGTTACCAATTGTGTTGAATTCTGTTAGCCTACCAGAAAGTCTCCATCAGTCTTTGATATTGTAGTTCCTGATCTTGCCCCCCCTCGCACTAGTCTTGGTCTTCCTGGCGGTGGCAGACGGCCTGGCTGGTGTCATCCTCTCCAGGACAGGTGCTCTGCACCCCTTCACCCCCACTGCCTGGTCCCCAGGGCTAGGTTCATTCAGCTCACCATCACCTGGGTGCAGATGTGTAGAAATTCAATTCCAGCCTTGTAAAAGGTTGTTTCATGGGCAGAATGAGACAATGAGTGAGACTGTGTGTTGCAGTACAGTGCCTGTCTCCCTCAGTTCCAAACAGACAGTGAATGAGGGCTTATTCCCACGGAGAAACACAGACACACTCACTCAGTGATGCCTGATCAAGGACATTATTTCCAACCTGAGACGCCTTTCAAAATGTTAGCAATGAAAAGTCTGCTGGCTGTGAAATCCAACCCCCTGCAAGGTATTTGAGGTTGAATACAATGTACCGGGCAGCACTGAAAGCATCTGCGAGGATGAGGCCTAAGGGACTGCCACCGAAAGTGACTGCGGTGCAGAGCGCCTGCATGGCTGCCTAGAGACAGAGCTCACATTGTGCTTATCTGAATCTCTCTCCACCGCACAGAGACACAGAGAGGCAGAGGCTTATTGCACCAACATCTCCATTATCTATACTACTGTACAACACCATGGTTACCATTATCCCCTCTCCTGACAGAATACTAAATACTAAGTAAGTATGTGTTCGTAACAACACAATTCAACTTGGACACCTTTATGGACGTTCCTTATCTTCACCAATGCGTCTAAAGATTGCCTATCTATTCCAACGCGTCTAAAGATTGCTTTCCTCTCATTTACCTAGCAATTATGATATTGGTATATACCACAATCCTCTTTGTTGAAGTCTCTGATGGTATACACTTGTTGCATGCCCCCCCAGCCCCATTCTCCTCACACGTGAGAGCCCTGTGTGTCCTTCTCAACGTTTACTCAGCATAATGTGGAAACCCTTGGCAGTCTACTGCTGGGCCAACTGTGATGCAATGCCTCTGTTCTAAATCCAATCTGAAAGATGGACACTGTGTTGGATGACCTTCACTACTGTCTGTGACCTGTTGCAGCGGCTGCTGCTGAGGCAAGACACATACGAACACGCAGCAATAGATCCAGGCTATCAGTCAGCACTTCTTCTAGCAGGCGGTGGCTGTGTTTGTGCCAGCCAGGCCTGGCCAGTGCCGTGGGCTCTGCAAACAACACCAGTGTCAACAGAGCCAGACCTAACCCATGAGTGGCTCCCCTGTCCACTGATTGAGAAACTGTTCCTAGTGCAGAACAGAGTCCCTGGTCAGAGCCTTCACCCTGTCACCGCTGTGATCTGGCCCCAGACTCAAGTGTGCGTCCCAAATGGCACCCTATTCCCCATGTAGTGCACTCATTTTGTCCAGGGCCCATAGGGCTCTGGTCAAAAGTAGTGCAATAGGGAAAAGGGTGCTATTTGGGACAGATACAAGGCCACCAGTTGGGCAACCTCCCTCCTCCTCTGTGGCCAGACTGCAACTCTGTCTTTACTTTAACCTCAGCTAGGTGAAATGATAAACACTATTATCATCATCTCATACAAATAGCCTTTCGGTCTGAGGCCTAGTTATTAGTGTGTGTGTGTGTGTGTGTGTGTGTCATGAAAGAGTGATACTGGACTTCCTGTACCAGATACTCCGCTAAGTGCTAAATGGCCAATAGAATGCAGACACACCAGTGGGTTTATAATGGTGTGACTCACAGGGGGGGGAGAAAGAAAGAAAGAAAGAGAGAAAGGAGAGCACTGACAAGTAATTAGACAAATACCTTCACCTCACTGTCTCCAGGTAAACTCTCACCTCTCTCAGAACAGCTCTCCCGGGGTGTGAGTATGGAGGGGCTGAGACCTCTGTCTAGTATCTGCCACACCTCCCTTAGTGAACCCTCAGTCACCACCGACGACAGCAGTAGAGGACCTGACGGGCTGGAAGCGGTTCGTGACCCGAGGTCCAGCTGCAGGGAGCTCTGGGATTTGCTGATAGGTGGGGTGTTCTCTTTAGTCCTAGGACGCTGAGGAAGAGGAGAGAAGATGAAGTGAAGACACTGTCTTTGTTTTAGTTAACAACTTCTTACTCAGGTGTAAATAAGTAATATTACATTTTGCACATAATTTTAAACTGAGTACGATACCAGTGCTATGTTTTCTCTGTTGCTATAGTTAATAATGCAATATGTAACTTTTTGGGGACAGGACCAAATTCACATAGACATGTGTTATAGATCTGTCACTCTCATTGAAAGCAAGTCTAAGAAACAGCAGATATGTTCTATGTGACTATTTCTATGCGTCCCGTTCTTAAGTTTCATTTTTGCATCTTTTATTATCAAGCAGCTGAAAATACAACATTGCTGGTTATTGAAAATATATTTCACAGCAGTTTAGATGGTACAATGATTCTCTACACTATACTTGCTTTTTAGTCACATAAACTGAAATTAGGTGAAATATTAGAATTTTAGCAACCAGAAAATGGCAGAGGGATAAATGGCAAGACATCAACTCTGTCTATTGAAGTGAGTTGAGAAGCCAAGCTCTTGCAGTATTGGTCCTCAGGTCAGGTGGTATCTGACACTGTAGACAGACATTACTATTATTACCTCATGTCTGTCTGAGTCCTTGTGCCCCTGGCCCCAGGGGTTGATGACCCTGTCTCTGTCTCCACTCTTGCTCTCTGAGAGGAGAGGCCTCACCATGATAGGAGCCCCCTTCCTCTGCTCCCTCTGGGCATACTGCAGCTCCTGAAGAGAATCATGGTTTACTCTGGTGCTCCCTCTGATGGTCACACAGAGTACTGATCATTTTCTATTTTATTTTTCACCTTTATTTAACCAGGTAGGCCAGTTGAGAACAAGTTCTCATTTACAACTGCGACCTGGCCAAGATAAAGCAAAGCAGTGCGACACAAACAACACAGAGTTACACATGGGATAAACAAACGTACAGTCAATAACACAATAGAAAAAAATCTATATACAGTGTTTGCAAATGTAGTAAGATTAGGGAGGTAAGGCAATAAATAGGCCATAGTGGTAAAATAATTACAATTTAGCAATTAAACATGGGAGTGATAGATGTGCAGAAGATGAATGTGCAAGTAGAGATACTGAGGTGCAAAGGAGCAAAAAAAATAATAATATGGGGATGAGGTAGTTGGGTGGGATATGTACAGATGGGCTGTGTACAGGTGCAATGATCGGAAAGCTGCTCTGACAGCTGATGCTTAAAGCTAGTGAGGGAGATATAAGTCTCCAGCTTCAGTGATTTTTGTAATTCATTCCAGTCATTGGCAGCAAAGAACTGGAAGGAAAGGCGGCCAAAGGAGCAATTGGCTTTGGGGGGTGACCATTGAAATACAGTGGGGCAAAAAAGTATTAGTCTGCCATTCTAGGCGGGCGGGTACGGGCAGCGATCGCTTGAAGAGCATGCATTTAGTTTTGCTTGAATTTAAGAGCAGTTGGAGGATCTACATTGCAGTCCTAACCTGAGATATGACAATGTAGCTTTCACACTACTGTCTCATTGACATCAAGGGGTAAGTGATCAGACCTGTGTGGTGAGCTGGTACTGCAGTTGTTCTAGGGCAGAAAGCCGACCCTGCTGGTGCTGGGTGTCTCTAGATGGGTCTCTCTCTGGCTCCATAGACACTGGGTTTAGAGAGGTTTTGGGAGCAGACTGAAGAACTGAAAGAGAGAGAAATAACAAAATAGTTATAAGTGTGAGAAAATAGCAAGGAGAGAAATCTGTATACGTATGTGTGTGTCAGTGGAGGCTGCGGGGGGAGAATGGCTCATAATAATGAGTGTAATGAAGTGTAATGGCTGGAATGGTGTGAATGTGTTTGCTACCATTCCATTCACTCCATTCCAGCCATTATTATGAGCCGTCCTCCCATCAGCAGCCTCCATTGGTGTGTGTGTGTGAGGGAGAGCAGAGGTGTCCAGGGTGTTTGTGTTATTCCTCCGGCCCCTGGGGCTGCGTGTGATCTCTGCTGAATCACCCATAATCCCGCGGGGCAGCAGGGATCAGGGTGACCGGCGGGGTGGAAGAGCAACACGGCAGAGAATACTTCCTGTCCCTGTCAACACTACCACACCACCGGACCAATCACAACACAGCCGGACCACACCACCGGACCAATCACAACACAGCTGGACTTCCTGTTTACACTTTCCCTGCAAAGTCAATTCGAATGAGTTTACATTATACTGTTATCATAACATGGCCAATCAAATGAGTGTACATTAGACTGTTATCACGGACTAATTAAAAATAGATTCATAGTCTGGGGGATTAAGCTGTCATCATGCAGTATTGGTTACGTGATATCTGGTCTATATAGCCTAGCAGCCATTTGCAATATGATTGGCTTTAATATTGCAGATAGAACCTAGTCTATCAATTTAATTGTTCGCATCATTTCTAATCCCCTTATTATACTTTTTTCCCTATATACTATCCCCCCCTACCCGACCCTCCTGACCCTAACCATCCCTACCCTACCTACCCTAACCATCCCTACCCTACCTACCATAACCATCCCTACCCTAACCATCCCTACCCTACCTACCATAACCACCCCTACCCTAACCATCCCTACCATAACCATCCCAACCCTAACCATCCCTACCCTACCATCCCTACCATAACCATCCCTAACCTACCTACCCTAACCATCCCTACCCTACCTACCATAACCATCCCTACTCTAACCATCGATACCCTCCCTAACCTAACCATCCCTACCCTCCCTCTCTCCCTACTCTAACCATCCCTACCCTCCCTCTCTCCCTACTCTAACCATCCCTACCCTCCCTCTCTCCCTACTCTAACCACCCCTACCCTAACCATCCCTACCCTCCCTCTCTCCCTACTCTAACCATCCTACCCTACTATACTTACCCTAATTGGAGTAAACTAAAGTGTTGTATCTTTTAATTCTCTGGTATGGTATTGTGAATGGCAATGCTGTTAGTATGTGTTTCTACAGTAGCGTCAGTCCAGAGGAGGTTGGTGGCACTTTAATTGGGGAGGACGGGTGTGTGGTAATGGCTGGAGTGGAATTAGTGGAATAGTATCAAATACATCAAACACATGGTTTCCATGTGTTTGATTCCAATCCATTAGCTCTGTTCCCGGCTATTACTATGAGTCGTCCTCCCCTCAGCAGCCTCCTGTGCGTCAGTCCTACCCTCCAGTCCAGCGTCGGTCAGTTGTGCCCGAAGCCTGTTGCCCATCTCAATCAGTTGCTGTTTGTCCCTGGTCAGACGGGCGATACACTGCACTGCTTGCTTCAGTTTGGACTGAAGGAGATGGGCATTGAGAGGGGCACTGAGCTTACCCCCCTGTACCCCCCCACACCCTGGCCCGTACCCGCCTGCCCCAACGGACCTCAGGCCCAGGGACAGCTGCTGTTGCCTCAAACACAGGTTTTCCTCCTGGAGCTGCCTCACCATTTCACTCTGGAGGGAGGGAGGGAGGGAAAGATGGGTGTATATGGACCAGGGTTGTCATGATACCATTAGCACGATAATACAGTACCAGATTTTCCATGGCAAAAAGAAAAACATGAACCACACTAAACTCTTTAGTCCTTTAAAAACCTGCTTTATGTGAAATATTGTGTGCTATAGTTTGAAAAATAAACAAATGTGATTCTGGGTGAAAACATAGGGCTGCTTGTTTCCAACATTAATATGGACAAGTGGACACAACAGAAACATCAAAACCATGGAACATAGACTCACTGCAACGGTCAAGTTAAATTAAATAAAAATACAAGTGCATCCCTTTCCCATGATCTAAGGGTGCTCTCTGGTTGAATTGTATCTTTTAGGTTTGAATAAGCTTCATTTAGATTTTTAAGATTAATTACATAATGATTTTGAGACACAAAAACGATACGATTATACATTTTGTTCTATACAAAATTATACACATATTTTTCTTCAGGATTTTAAAAAATTATCCCGCGACGACATTTTCACATCAGGCAACGCCACATGGGGTCATAACCCCTAGTTTGGGAACCACTGCTCTATGTCTTGTCATTCATTCTGAGACGGTTTACCTCTTCACAGACGATGGGATCCCTTCTGCTGGCGATGTCAATCTTCAGTGCAGACACCTGGTCACAACAAAAGTTTGTGTAATGGCAGTGTAAAATCTGTTATAATAAGCTGACAAATACCCTGACCTCAAATGTCATTGTTACGATAGTGTTTTGTGGGCTATCTGACAGAGGATTCCAGTAAAGTTGAACTAAAACACCAAAAACATTTTTTTTGCCATTTACATTCATTGTCTACTATCTTTGTTTGTTTAGGGTTGATTAAAAGTCTTAGGTTTGAGGCAAGCTGTCACTTGGCATTACCTGGTTGCCCAGGGCAACAGTTTCCAGGTTGTTGAGGATGCTTCCTTTCTGGTACTCCTCTTTCTCCCGCCTCACTTCCTCCAGCTCCATCTCCACGACAACCAAACGCTGACGTAGTCCTCTCTCCTCAGACGACCAGCTCCTCTTCTGATTGGCTAGCTCCAGACGCAGCTCCTCCCCCTCCATCTGTTTGGTGTGGCACTGTGGGGAGAGAGCGTGAGAGAGAGCGAGAAAGAGGGGGCTTGCGGGTGGACAATGACTACTAATACTGTTTTGAAATCCACCAACCGTTGCCTGAATACAACAGTGCCTGCAGTTTAAATGACAGAAGGGCTGATTTGGGATGAAGAGAGTCAGTACCTGTTTGGTGAGCGAGGCCAGGGCAGCCTCCAGGTGAGCTACCCTGACCTCCTGTTTCCTCAGAGCTGCTGTGTTGGCCACCTTCTCTACTCGCTGGCCACCTGCAGTAAACATTACATAGACAATGGCTATGAGTTTTATGTTGTTATCGCTTTTTATATTTCAACACCAAGTCAAATTCCTATATAACTTATTTTGCTCATTTTAATTCTCAGCATAGCAGTAGACTGAAACACAAGTAACCACCACTCTCAGATCTCTGGTCAGAACTTTATAAGGTGCGACAAGTGATACCATTATCTCTGTCCTAGTACCATTATATTGTATATTATTGAAATGTCGTCCTACCGATGGTCTCGTTGAGGGAGCGGATGTGGTTCTGGAGGTATGCGTTGTCGGGGGCGATGGGGATGAGTGTGGTTGCCGGGGTAACCGTGGCAGTGTTCTGGGGTCTGGTGGAGCCCTCTAGCTGGTCCTCTAAGCGCCTACACCTGGCCTTCAGTTCTGCTACCTCCTCTTCTAGAACCTGGGTATACTCTGGGGTACCTACCACTGATAAACAAACAAACAAACAACACACACACACAGATTTCTCAGTGTGTGACTGAGTTATGATTATATTACTACCCTTCTCTATTTCCTAAAGGTCGAGGGTTATGCCTCCACAGCCAGTCCATTACTAGCTAGCTGTAACCATAAAAACTCATATTACACTTTAACTTTATGTTGACATTAATATACTCCTTACAGGTCTGCACCTGGCTGTGTGACGGGTTAGTGTTGACAGCTGTTGGTCTGGGCTTTGAGCTAGTTAGGGGCCAGCAGGATGATGGGGGTAGTGATGGTGATAGGGTGCTTTTTAAGGCTCTGGTAGGGTGCGGGTGTTTTTTGTGGTGGGAGGTGAATGGATGGGGGGCTAGGGATGTATGGGGTTAGGGATGCATGCATAGTAGATTTGTTTGTGGTGCAGGTGGGAAGGGGTGTCGGTGTGAGCCAACACAGAGTAAGCAGTGGGACATGCTGGTGCTGATAGTTGTTGGCCTGGTGCTTTAGCGAGTGGTCAACAGGTTGGGGTTGAGGTGTGGGTGGATCCAGGACTGTCTGGGCCATCTAGGGTTGTGTGTTTATACCTGCCAGGCTGGGCTGTGCAGTGCTGTCAGTTGGCTTGGCTGAGTTCTGTGTTGGAAGCTGGGGTAGAGGTCCTTTAGGGATCTGGGTGGAGGTGTCAGGGGGTCCTGGAGGATGAGAAGGCTGGCTGAGATCCTCCATGTCCCTCCTCATCTGGGCTATGACAGCCCTCAGACTGCTGTTCTGCTGCTGCAGCCGATGGATCTCGTCGGAGGGCAGCTCTCCTACAGAGACACCACCACCAGGTCTGTGGCCCTGCAGTGCAGATAGCTAGACAGACAGAGAAATAAATACACGCGCACACACACAGAGACATGAACGCACGCATGCGCACACACAAACACTCATACAGTGCCTTGCGAAAGTATTCGGCCCCCTTGAACTTTGCGACCTTTTGCCACATTTCAGGCTTCAAACATAAAGATATAAAACTGTATTTTTTTGTGAAGAATCAACAACAAGTGGGATACAATCATGAAGTGGAATGACATTTATTGGATAATTCAAACTTTTTTAACAAATCAAAAACTGAAAAATTGGGCGTGCAAAATGATTCAGCCCCTTTACTTTCAGTGCAGCAAACTCTCTCCAGAAGTTCAGTGAGGATCTCTGAATGATCCAATGTTGACCTAAATGACTAATGATGATAAATACAATCCACCTGTGTGTAATCAAGTCTCCGTATAAATGCACCTGCACTGTGATACTCTCAGAGGTCCGTTAAAAGCGCAGAGAGCATCATGAAGAACAAGGAACACACCAGGCAGGTCCGAGATACTGTTGTGAAGAAGTTTAAAGCCGGATTTGGATACAAAAAGATTTACCAAGCTTTAAACATCCCAAGGAGCACTGTGCAAGCGATAATATTGAAATGGAAGGAGTATCAGACCACTGCAAATCTACCAAGACCTGGCCGTCCCTCTAAACTTTCAGCTCATACAAGGAGAAGACTGATCAGAGATGCAGCCAAGAGGCCCATGATCACTCTGGATGAACTGCAGAGATCTACAGCCGTGGTGGGAGACTCTGTCAATAGGACAACAATCAGTCGTATATTGCACAAATCTGGCCTTTATGGAAGAGTGGCAAGAAGAAAGCCATTTCTTAAAGATATCCATAAAAAGTGTAGTTTAAAGTTTGCCACAAGCCACCTGGGAGACACACCAAACATGTGGAAGAAGGTGCTCTGGTCAGATGAAACCAAAATTGAACTTTTTGGCAACAATGCAAAATGTTATGTTTGGCGTGAAAGCAACACAGCTCATCACCCTGAACACACCATCTCCACTGTCAAACATGGTGGTGGCATCATCATGGTTTGGGCCTGCTTTTCTTCAGCAGGGACAGGGAAGATGGTTAAAATTGATGGGAAGATGGATGGAGCCAAATACAGGACCATTCTGGAAGAAAACCTGATGGAGTCTGTAAAAGACCTGAGACTGGGACGGAGATTTGTCTTCCAACAAGACAATGATCCAAAACATAAAGCAAAATCTACAATGGAATGGTTCAAAAATAAACATATCCAGGTGTTAGAATGGCCAAGTCAAAGTCCAGACCTGAATCCAATCGAGAATCTGTGGAAAGAACTGAAAACTGCTGTTCACAAATGCTCTCCATCCAACCTCACTGAGCTCGAGCTGTTTTGCAAGGAGGAATGGGAAAAAATGTCAGTCTCTCGATGTGCAAAACTGATAGAGACATACCCCAAGCGACTTACAGCTGTAATCGCAGCAAAAGGTGGCTCTACAAAGTATTAACTTAAGGGGGCTGAATAATTTTGCACGCCCAATTTTTCAGTTTTTGATTTGTTAAAAAAGTTTGAAATATCCAATAAATGTCGTTCCACTTCATGATTGTGTCCCACTTGTTGTTGATTCTTCACAAAAAAATACAGTTTTATATCTTTATGTTTGAAGCCTGAAATGTGGCAAAAGGTCGCAAAGTTCAAGGGGGCCGAATACTTTCGCAAGGCACTGTATATGCACATACACACACACTCACTCACATAAATAAACACAGATGCATACACAATAATATCTGGCTGTGAGCAGTTTCAACCAATGACCACTAGATGGAGGTAAGGTTCTGATTGTAGTTGTTGGTTGATGGCGGGCAAACATTTAAACCATCATATATATCAATCCGTTTTTTATCTTCAAAACATGCTTTAATGCACGCACTATTAACTCAAAACCTGTGACCATACCAACAGATGCCTCACAAGTCCTCAACTGGCAGCGTCATAAAATAGTATCCGTAAAACACCAAGCTCAACGTCAACAGTGAAGAGGCGACTCCGGGATGCTGGCCTTCTAGGCAGAATTCCTCGGTCGAGTGTCTGTGTTCTTTTACCCATCTTAGTCTTTTATTTTTATTGGCCAGTCTGAGATATTGCTTTTTCTTTGCAACTCTGCCTAGAAGGCCAGCATCCCGGAGTCGCATCTTCACTGTTGACGTTGAGACGGGTGTTTTGCGGGTACTATTTAATGAAGCTGCCAGTTGAGGACGTGTGAGGCATCTGTTTTTCAAACTTGACACCCTTATGTACTTGTCCTCTTGCTCAGTTGTGCACCGGGGCCTCCCACTCCTCTTTCTATTCTGGTTAGAGACAGTTTGCACTGTTCTGTGAAGGGAGTAGTGCACAGCGTTGTACAAGATCTTCAGTTTCTTGGCATCAGACCACTTGGGCTGCTCAAGGAAAGGGCACCTCTTAAAAAAGGCTGTGGACGGGACCAGAGCCCCCCTCTAGGAATGGAGGGGCATCATAAGGGTAGAGATAACACTCAAGTGTGTGTGTGTGTGTGTGTGTGTGTTGTTGTGAGCAAGAGTCCATATGATAGAATGGAAGAAGTCGCTTTAGATAAGAGAGGAATCTGGGCATTGAAGAAAGCCAAGTAACTACACTGAAGAATGGAAAACAGAACAGTAGAACCTTTGAATAAAGGAACAATAAACTATTGAATGGAGAACAGAGAAAGTATTGACTGATAGAACACAGAAAATAATGAATGAAAGAAATCAATGTTTTCTGAGGTCAAAGTTAGGGTACTATTTCTGGAGTACACCCTGAAAAAGGGCCCATCTGAATAAGAGGAAGAGTAGGACAAATAAGGGAGAAGAAGGTCCAGTATGCGATTAAGTTCAGACCAGGAAGCTCAGTAGCACCAGGCCAGGAGGAGGAAGAGGAGGGTATAAACCAGATAAGCCGTATAACTTTGGCAATTAATCAAATGGTAATAGAGGTGGTGTTGACAGGAGCCGAGGGCTGTTGAAAGGCTACCACTTCTGGCCTGGTAACAGCTTATTTTCTCTGTCTCTATTTCTCTGTGTCTGTCTCCCATATTCTATCACTCTCCCCCTACTCCCAGCAGTCTGCCCTAATGATCAGTGGTTTGGCTGTTGTCTGTTAGCTTGGTCAGAATGTGAAAGCGTAAGGGTGGCTGTAGTCTGTTGGAGTGGCTGTCAGAATGTGAGAAAGAGGGTGCAGCCATTCTGTCAGAAGGCTGCACTATTTAAAGACCTTTACATGCCAAAGATTAACCACCAGCCTGAAGACAGGGGTGAGGGGATACCGTATCAGTCATGCCCCCCCTACTCCCTTTCTCTCACTATCCAGGACACATGTGGGGCTCCTGCTGTTCTTCAGAATAGCTGTGGTAACATCACTCAAGGGCTAGGGTTTCTTGGGTAAAGTCAGTTCCCTCCCCTTCTTACCCCCCCACTGTACTGTAGTCTAACACCCTACTCCAACTACAAGTGGGACTCAAGTGCTATTTTTAGAATAGCTGTTGTAACAACACTGTTTGTGGGGTGAAGGGTTAGTAATACAGAACATTTCTCTTTTGCACACAGAAATAGATCCGCAGTAGGACATCTAGGTATTATTATCTCTTTCTGTCTCTCTCTCATAACAGGCCAGTCCTGTTACTGTAACCCATCACTCTCACCTTTAACTCTGTGGCAAGTAGTTACAGCTCCAACATGATTGGATGACATCCCTCCCCTGTGTTTCAGCCTCCAGTATTTATGCTGCAGTAGTTTATGTGTCGGGGGGCTGGGGTCAGTTTGTTATATCTGGAGTACTTCTCCTGTCCTATTCGGTGTCCTGTGTGAATCTAAGTGTGCGTTCTCTAATTCTCTCCTTCTCTCTTTCTTTCTCTCTCTCGGAGGACCTGAGCCCTAGGACCATGCCCCAGGACTACCTGACATGATGACTCCTTGCTGTCCCCAGTCCACCTGGCCATGCTGCTGCTCCAGTTTCAACTTCCACCTGACTGTGCTGCTGCTCCAGTTTCAACTGTTCTGCCTTATTATTATTCGACCATGCTGGTCATTTATGAACATTTGAACATCTTGGCCATGTTCTGTTATAATCTCCACCCGGCACAGCCAGAAGAGGACTGGCCACCCCACATAGCCTGGTTCCTCTCTAGGTTTCTTCCTAGGTATTGGCCTTTCTAGGGAGTTTTTCCTAGCCACCGTGCTTCTACACCTGCATTGCTTGCTGTTTGGGGTTTTAGGCTGGGTTTCTGTACAGCACTTTGAGATATCAGCTGATGTACGAAGGGCTATATAAATACATTTGATTTGATTTTAGTTGGTCTCTCACCTGTTCTCTGATTGGCAGACCCAGGGCCTGGTCTCTCTCCTTGGTAACAGTGTGCAGTAGTACCGCCATGTCCTGTAGTTCTCTCTCCTTCTCTCTCAGCTCCGCACTAGCCTGAGGTCAACAGAAAATACAGAATTAAAATGAACTGATGATGAGGAGATGCCTCTACCGATCTTGACCATATCTTTCTACCTCAACTTGCACTGGTATATGGGCTCACTAGTATTATACAATGGTGAAAAGTACTTAAGTAAAAATACATTAAAGTACTACTTAAGTAGTTTTTTTGAGTATCTCTACTTTACTATTTATATTTTTGACAACTTTTACTTTACTACATTCCGAAAGAAAATGATGTACTTTTTACTCCATACATTTTCCCTGACACCCAAAAGTACTCGTTACATTTTGAATGGCTAGCAGGACTGGATAATGGTCTAATTCACACACTTAAGAGAACATCCCTGGTCATCCCTACTGCCTCTGATCTGACGGACTCACTAAACACAAATGCTTCATTTGTAAATTATGTCTGAGTGTTGGAGTGTGCCCTGGCTAACCGTAAATATTTAAAAAACAAGAACATTGTGCCATCTGGTTTGCTAAATATAAGGAATTTTAAATGGTTTATACTTTTAATACTTATATATTAGCAATTACATTTACTTTTAATACTTAACTATATTTAAAAGCAAACACCTTTTAGACTTTTACTCAAGTAGTATGTTACTGGGTGACTTTCACCTTTACTTGAGTAATTTTCTATTAAGGTATCTTGACTTTTACTCAAGTATGACATTTGGGTACTTTTTCCACCACTGGTACTATATACAGTTGAAGTCGGAAGTTTACATACACGTAGGTTGGAGTCATTAAAACTCGTTTTTCAACCACTCCATAAATGTCTTGTTAACAAACTATACGTAGTTTTGGCAAGTTGGTTAGGACATCTACTTTGTGCATGACACAAGTAATTTTCCAACAATTGTTTATGGACAGATTATTTCACTTATAATTCACTGTATCACAATTCCAGTGGGTCAGAAGTTTACATACACTAAATTGAATGTGCCTTTAAACAGCTTGGGAAATTCCAGAAAATTATCGCATGGCTTTAGAAGCTTCTGAGGCCTACCTTCAAGCTCAGTGCCTCTTTGCTTGACAACATTGGAAAATCTAAAGAAATCAGCCAAGACCTTAGACAAAAATAGAACTGTTTGGCCATAATGACCATCATTATGTTTGAAGGAAAAAGGGGGAGGCTTGCAAGCCGAAGAACACGAGGGTGGCAGCATCATGTTGTGGGGGTGCTTTGCTGCAGGAGGGACTGGTGCACTTTACAAAATAGATGGGATCATGAGAGAGGAAAATTATGTGGATATATTGAAGCAACATCTCAAGACATCAGTCAGGAAGTTAAAGCTTGGTCGCAAATGGGTCTTCCAAATGGACAATGACCCCAAGCATAATTCCAAAGTTGTGGGAAAATGGCTCAAGGACAACAAAGTCAAGGTATTGGAGTGACCATCATAAAGCCCTGACCTCAATCCTATAGAAAATTTGTGGGCAGAACTGAAAATTGTATGTAAACTTCTGACCCACTGGGAATGTGAATAAATAAATAAAAGCTGAAATAAATCCTTCTCTCTACTTTTATTCTGACATTTCACATTCTTAAAATAAAGTGGTGATCCTAACTGACCTAAGACAGGGAATTTTTACTAGGATTAAATGTCAGAATTGTGAAAACTGAGTTGAAATGTATGTAAACTTCCGACTTCAACTGTACCTGTATGTGAGTACACCTGTATGAGGAATGGAGAGTCTCACCTGGTCTCTGGCCTGTGTCAGGCCCTGTATTAACTCTTCACTGTGCAAGTAGTGTTCAGTCTTGTTGTCTTCGCAGCGTCTCTGCCACTCCAGCTCCACCTGGATTCTTCTCTGCTCTAGAGCCTTCTCTCGCTCCACACCCACAAACAGCTGCTGCTTGTACCTGGGATACACATGCATGCAAGCAAGCAAGCAAGCAAACAAAACACACACACACACACACAGTGTTAACACCTGAGACATACACACATACACAAATAACCCTTTTACCTGCAAAAAAGACACACAAACCAACCTTTCTGTCTCCCCCCTGCTCCGATCAAGTTCGGTCCGTAATTTGCTTTCTATCTCCTGCAGGGCTAGCAGTTCTGTGTCCTTAAAAACCGTCTCCTTAGAGATCTGAGTGATGTACGTGTCCCAGCCACTACGAGTCGTCTCCAGCTCCATACGAAGCCTTCACAACACAATAACACACAGGTTGAAGTTGTCGTACCGAAACAACACTAAAGTGTTCACCTCCTTTTATTAAGAATACCTTGAACATCCTGGAGGAGAGCCATGAATCTATTCAGTGTTGTGTTACAAAATGGTAGCTGTTTTTTGCAACAAAAGGAAAGGTGAATTATTACGTGGATTATAATGAATGTACATTTTTGTAAGGGTTGATTTCAAAGTGGAAATTACAGACTTCAGAAGCTTTTTTAAACCTCAAATACACTACAAGTTTAGAATTTCCTGCATTGCAGGAAAGTTCTCCTGCAACAGGGTGATCTAATTAAGATCCTACACCTGTATATTTTCACTGTATATTGTAAAGAGTCATTTATGATCAAAGTGTGATGATTGCTAAATGTTCTGTGTTTCATCCCCTTAAGAGCGGGCCTTGGAGGCTCTTTTCCTATCACACATTGTTACATAATCACTGCTTCCTGACAGACAGCTTCAGAGTAATGTATGCCCACACACTGTCTCACACACTCCCTCTCACTCACTGAGCATGTGCAAACACTGTGATCATCCAGGGCTTTGGACCAGAGACACACGCTTAAATAAAGCACATACACACTCACCCAGAAAAAACAGACAGCTAATGCAGAACGTGCAAACACACACACACACACACACACACACACACACACACACACACACACACACACACACACACACACACACACACACACAGTGTTTCACCTGTCTATCTGTTGATCTCTCTCTCGCAGTGTGTCCTCGTGGTCTCTCTGGGTCCTGTGTGTGTGTGTTGCCATGGCTTCCAGTTTTGACTGTAGCTGACCGCTATGTGTCTCCGCCTGTCGTAGCTGTTCTCTGTGAGCGTCCTTTAACGCATCCAGCTGAGCCTCTCTCTCACGCACTCCCCGGTCCAATTGCTCATGCCTATAGATAGGAACATCAAAAGACTCACCATTAGACTACCATTAGTCTAGGACTACTGCTGATATGCTGGTAGTTTGCCTTTGCGGTCTTATGTTGAATTTGTATAGCAGGACGCACTTCTTGTTGTAGACTTCCTCCTCTCTCTTCCTCTTGGTCTGTAGAGCTTTTATTTTGTCCACTAGCTCCTTTATCCTGAGAAATGACAATCACATTTGATCTAAGACATGGGAAACGATGGGAAATAACGTTGGCATGAATAACTCTAAGTCAACGTGGTAGGACACACACACACACACACCTTGCGTCCTTGACGGCAGTGATGTCCTTTATCTCCCAGTGTCTGTGCTGTAGCTGTGTGTGTGTGTGCTGACAGAGATCCTCTGAGGCCTTCAGGGCCTCCACAGCCTGAGCCTGGGCCTGGGAGTGGACCTCTGTTTCCTTAGAGAGCAGCTTCACCTGGGGAGAGGCACGCACACACGCACATAAAGTATCAGCACATATCTTCCCATCTTACTCAGCAGTTTTACCTGGAGGTAGGTAAACACACACACACACACCTGCTCCTTACCCTGAGTTCGTGAGACAGGACCACGGCTCTCATCTCATCCATCCTCAGGTTGAACTCATGCTCTCTCTGCCTCATCTCATTATCAAAGTCTGTCATCATCTCCTGAACATGTGAGGGATAGAGAGGATGATGAATTCCTGATGAAGCTTCCAAATATCCCAGACAGACATCCCTGAAAGGTATATTTCCAGCTGACCTATTCCAGACGCCATACACAGAGCCAAAACTAGCAGACAAGCCAGCCTCATTCATCACAGCAGGTGTTAGCACCTTCTCTCCTTACGTTACAGATTTGGGTGGGGCTGTGGGGGTAATCACACACAAACACACACATTCGCACACACACACACAGTCAGACTAACACACACATACAGTGCTGCTCAAAGGGGGGTATTCTCTCTAGAGATCGAGTGACACAGCAAAGAGACAGGACAACAGACAGCAGCAGGACACGCTGCATGCCACGGAGTTTAGACTGAAATACCACACTCACACAAGTATGCTCAAACACAAACACGTATACATAAAAACACACACAGAGGTTTAGCAGGCAGTTGGTATAGTATTAGTATATTATTAGGATCCCCAAGGCAGCAGATACTCTTCCTGGGGTCCAAACAGAGATTAAACAGCACATCAAACAAAACATTGTGCATTATACAAATTTACATTGCTCCATTATTACGTAATAATCATGTGTGAGTGAGTGTGGAGTGTGTGTCTCTTCACAGTCCGCGTTGTGCCGTGAGGTGTCGTTTGATCTAAAACATTTTTACTGCTAGCTTGAGTTTAAAGAGTTCCATGTAGTCATGGCTCTATATAGTCCTGTGCATTTCCTAGCCTCTGTTTTGGACTTAGGGACTGTGAAGAGACCTCTGGTGGCATGTCTCGTGGGGTATGTATGAGTGACTGAGCTGTGTGTTAACCGATTGAACAGACGGTTAGGTATTTTTAACACGTCAATACCTATCAAAAAGACCAGTAGTGATGCAGTCAATCTCTCCTCTACTTTGAGCCAGGAGAGATTGATATGCATGCTGTATAAATTAGCCATCCGTGTACATTGCTCTGACGTTGCTCTGTTCTGAGCCAACTGTAATTTGCCTATATACTTCATTGCAGCATTTGACAATGTCAGCTTACAATCTAGGGTTACACCAAGCAGTTTAGTTTCGTCAATTTGGTAAATCGCCACATTATTCATTACTAGATTTAGATGAGGTTTAGGGTTTCACAAATGATTTGTCCCAAATACAATGCTTTTAGTTTTTATATATATATATATATATATATAGAGGACTAGATTATTACTAGCAACACATTCTAAAACTGACTACAGCTATTTGTTAAGGGTTGCAGTGATTTCACTTCCTGTGGTAGCTGACATATAGCTGTATATAATGTTTAGTCATCTGCGTACATAGATATACACACAGGCTTATTCAACGCTAATAGGTCAATAGTAAAAAAATGTAGAACAGTTGAGGGCTGAGACGGCTGCCTTGAGGAACACCACACTCTACCTGGTTTATGTTAGAGGATTTCATAAAAGAAAACACTGACTGTGTTCTATTAGATAGGTAGCTCTCAATCCACAATATGGCAGAGGATGTAAAGCTATAACAGATAAATTTTTTCAGCAACAGATTATGATCGATAATATCAAGTCTAGCAATACAGCTCCCACAATCTTTGGGGAAAAAAATTATCAATTTCCAATCATCAGTCATTTGTCTCAGTGCCGTACATGTTGAGTGCCCTTCCCTATAAGAATGCTGAAAGTATGTTGTTAATCTGTTTACAGTGAAATAACATTGTTTCTGGTCCCAAAAATTTTTTCCAAAAGTTTACTAAGGGCTGGTCTAATTGGTGATTTACTATTTTAATCCGGGTAGATTAACTGCTTTTTTGTCCAGACTGTAATTGTAAAGATATCGCACATCTGGCTGATCTGGTTTAAATGTCTTGTCTGCATGTGGTTTCCATAGGGAAAGGCGACTCTTCTGTTCAAATTTGAGAAGAGCGGCCTACCACTGCACCCTCCCACTTCCCTTATACATTTTTATTTTATTTAACTAGGCAAGTCAGTTAAGAACAAATTCTTATTTACAAAGACTGCCTACCCCGGCCAAACCCTAACGACGCTGGGCCAACTGTTCCCTGCCCTATGGGACTCCCAATCACAGCCAGTTGTGATACAGACCCTGGTTAGATTCCAGGCTGTAGTGACGTCTCTAGCACTGAGATGCAGTGCCTTAGACTGCTGCGCCACTCGGGAGCACCATATAAAAGCCCCTTGCCAAGTGTGTGTGTACCTGCTTCTGTAGAGCCAGCTGTCCGTCCACCTCCTGGACTCTGCGTTGGAGATCTCGTTTCATCCCGTCGTACTCCGCTCTCTGCTTCTGAAGGTCCCCAGCCTGACCGCTGAGTGACAGAAAGATGACACACATACAGTCACACACCATACCCTGAAGCCATCATGACATTGGCAAATACACACACACCGGATGCAAAAGCCATCATGGCATCAGGAAATACACAGACACCCGTCACTGAAACCACCACGACACGAGATTACCTCTCAAAATTGAGAACACGGAGGAACCATGGAGAGGGCTTGCACATATTTCAGGCTAAGTGTTTTGCCTGCTATGAGGCTAAAAGAGTTACACAGTTCAAATCACTTACATTTTAGTCATTCAGCAGACACTCTTATCCAGAGCAGTGATTGCATACATTTTAATACTTATTTCGTACTGGTCCTCTGTGGGAATCGAACCCACAAAATGTTGCAAGCGCAACGCTCTACCAACTGAGTTACACTGGAACCGAGTATACAACAGAGCCGAAAACTGTAGTGAAATAATAGTGAAAGCTTAATAATAATTTAAAATTAAATTACAGCCTACAATATAAACTGTGCACTAAATGCCATATACAGTGACTTCAGAAAGTATTCACACCCATTTACTTTTTCCACATTTTAGTGTGTTACAGCCTGAATTTAAAATGAATTAAATTGAGATTTTTGGTCTCTGGCCTACACACAATACCCAAAAATGTCAAAGTGGAATTATGTATTTTCATGTATTTATTTTTTACAAATGAAAAGCTGAAATGTCTTGAGTCCATAAGCATCAACACCTTTGTTATGGCAAGCCTAAATAAGTTCAGGAGTAAAAATGTGCTTAACAAGTCACATAATAAGTTGCATGGAATCACTCTGTGTGCAATAATAGTGTTTAACATTATTTTTTTAATGACTACCTCATCTCTGTACTAGAGGTCGACCGATTATGATTTTTCAACACCGATACCGATTATTGGAGGACCAAAAAAGCAGATACCGATTAATCTGCCGTGTTTTTTTTTGTTTGTAATAATGACAATTACAACAATACTGAATTAACACTTATTTTTACTTAATATAATATATCAATAAAATCAATTTAGCCTCAAGCAAATAATGAAACATGTTCAATTTGGTTTAAATAATGCAATAACTGAGTGTTGGAGAAGAAAGTAAAAGTGCAATATGTGCTATGTAAGAAAGCTGACGTTTCAGTTCCTTGCTCAGAACATGAGAACATATGAAAGCTGGTGGTTCCTTTTAACATGAGTCTTCAATATTCCCAGGTAAGAAGTTTTAGGTTATAGTTATTATAGGAATTATAGGACTATTTCCCTCTATTCCATTTGTATTTCATTAACCTTTGACTATTAGATGTTCTTATAGGCACTTTAGTATTGCCAGTGTAACAGTATAGCTTCTGTCCCTCTCCTCGCTCCTCCCTGGGCTCGAACCAGCAACACAACGACAACAGCCACCCTCGAAGCAGCGTTACCCATGCAGAGCAAGGGGAACAACTACTAGAAGGCTCAGAGCGAGTGACGTTTGAAACGCTATTAGCGCGCGCTAACTAGCTAGCCATTTCACTTCGGTTACACCATCCTCATCTCGGGAGTTGATAGGCTTGAAGTCATAAACAGCGCAATGCTTGACGCACAATGAAGAGCTGCTGGCAAAACGCATGAAAGTGCTGTTTGAATGAATGTTTACGCGCCTGCTTCTGCCTACCACCGCTCAGTCAGATACTTAGATACTTGTATGCTCAGTCAGATTATATGCAAGGCAGGACATGCTAGATAATATCTAGTAATATCATCAACCATGTTTAGTTAACTAGTGATTATGATTGATTGTTTTTTATAAGAGAAGTTTAATGCTAGCTAGCAACTTACCTTGGCTTACAGCATTCACGTAACAGGCAGTCTCCTTGTGGAGTGCAACGAGAGAGGGGCAGGTCATTATTGCGTTGGACTAGTTAACTGTAAGGTTGCAAGATTGGATCCCCCGAGCTGACAAGGTGAACATCTGTCGTTCTGCCCCTGAACGAGGCAGTTAACCCACCGTTCCTAGGCAGTCATTGAAAATAAGAATGTGTTCTTAACTGACTTGGCGAGTTAAATAAAGTTATATCGGCAAATCGGCGCCCAAAAATACCGATTTCCGATTGTTATGAAAACTTGAAATCGGCCCTAATTAAATTGGCCATTCCGATGAATCGGTCGACCTCTACTCTGTACCCCACACATACAGATAAATGTAAGGTCCCTCAGTTGAGCAATGAATTTCAAACCCAGATTCAACCACAAAGACCAGGGCGATTTCCCAATGCCTCGCAAAGAAGGGCACCTATTGGTACACGAAGAAAATAAATGTAAAAAAATAAACCTGACATTGAATATCCCTTTGAGCATGGTGAAGCTATTAATTACACTTTGGATGGTGTATCAATACAACCATTCACTACAAAGATACAGGTGTCCTTCCTAACTCAGTTGCCGGAGAGGAAGGAAACCGCTCATGGATTTTACCATGAGGTCAATGGTGACTTTAAAACAGTTACTGAGTTTAATGGCTGTAATATGAGAAAACTGAGGATGGATCTACAAAGGCATTGTAGATACTCCATAATACTATCTTAATTGACAGAGTGAAAAGAAGGAAGCCTGCACAGAAAAAATATATTCCAGCCTCCCGAGTGGCGCAGCGGTCTATGGCGTCACTACAGACCCGGGTTCAATGCCAGCCTGTGTCATGACCGGGAGACCCATGAGGTGGTGCGCAATTGGCCCAGCGTCGTGCGGGTTAGGGGAGGGTTTGGCCGGCCAGGATGTCCTTGTCCCATTGCGCTCTAGCGACTCCGTGTGGCAGGCCTGGCGCATGCATGCTGACTTCAGTCGCCAGTTGTACTGTGTTTCCTCCGACACATTGGTGTGGATGGCTTCAGGGGTAAGTGAGCAGTGTGTCAAGAAGCAGTGCGGCTTGGCGGGGTCGTGTTTCAGAGGATGCATGGCTCTCCACCTTTACCTCTCCCGAGTCCGTATGGGAGTTGCAGCGATGGGACAAGACTGTAACTACCAATTGGATATCATCAAAAAGGGGTAAAAAGTATAAATATTCCAAAACATGCACCCTGTTTGCAATAAGGCACAAAAGTAATACTTTGCTAAAAAATGAACTTTTTGTCCTGAATACAAAGTGTTATGTTTGGGATTAGGGTTAGGGTTCCACTTTTCATATTTTCAAGAATGGTGGTGGATGCATCATGTTATTGTTATGCTTGTCATCGGCAAGGAATAGGGAGTTTTTTTAATAATAAAAATAAATGGAATAGAGCCATTCCTCTGCAAAATCACAGAGGAAAATATGGTCGACTCGGCTTTCCAACAAACACTGGGAGACAAATTCACCTTTCAGCAAGATAATAATCTAAAACACAAGTCCAAATATACCAAGACGACATTGAATGTTCCTTAGTGGCCTAGTTACAGTTTTGACTTAAATCTGCTTGAACATCTACGGCAAGACTTGAAAATGGCTGTCTAGCAATTATCAACTCCCAATTTAACAGAGCTTAAAGGTCTGCAAAGCTCTTAGAGACTTACCCAGCAAGCCTCACAGCTGTAATCACTGCCAAATGTGATTCTAACATGTATTGACTCAGGGTTGTGAATTCTTATGTAAATTTGATATTTCTGTATTTAAATTTCAATAAATTTGCCAAATTTTCTAAAAACATGGTTTGCTTTGTCATTATGGAGTATTGTGAGCAGATGGGTGAGAAAAAAAACAACACTTTAATCCAAATTGAATTCTGGCTGTAACAACAACATTTAAATGTGGAATAAATCAAGGGGTATGAATACTTTCTGAAGGCACTGTAAATGGACCCTTACTGGGTCCTCCTGTCTAAATATAACCCATACAGCTGGGCCTGGTGAGTCACCGTGGGGATAAATGTGGGGCTGGGGCATCATGTAATGTGTACAACAATCTAGGGTAATTATCAGCTTTAATAGACATCTTTGTTTGAGGCCAGAGGCCGGCATTCTTCTCTCAGCATGATCGTTAGGCTGTCCACTAACTACAGTCAGTCAGTGACAATTACTGGGAAACAGTGAGGGAAAAGAAGCCCCCAAAATAACTTTGTTTGTGTCTTTTGAATTGGAATAAAATTGGGCAACAATCCCACCTGTACCCCACTCCCCTGCCCTTAATAACCCCATCCCACTCACCTCTGGAGCCTCTCTAGCTGCAGCCTGTGTTCGGCAGCTCTCTGCTGGCTGTGTCTCACCTCTCTTGCTTCGCTCTCCCTCTCCTCCTGCAGCTTGGCTATCTGGATACGTAACTGACTCAACTCCTCCTGCCTTCAATAAGGAAAGTCACATGTTAAAGCTGGAATAGTCCTCTCAGTGACAATAGTCAATGTATTCCAGGGGTCATGGGATACATAACAAATAATACAACATTACTCTCTCTCTCTCACACACAATGCTAAAAGGGGTTTATAAAATACATTTGATTGAATGATTGACCTGGCAGTCTCTGTGGCCTGTGCGCGGGCAGCCATGGCGTCATATCTCTCCAGCTCTCTGTCTCTCTCCTCCAGCACGGCCAGGTTAAAGCAGAAGTCCTCCTTGAGCTGCTGGAAGCGTTCCCTGAGGAGAGAGAGCTGTTCCTGGGCATCACGGAGGGACATATCCTGCTGCTGGACCCGTAGGGTCTGGAGCTCCTTCCACTCTTTCTCCTTACATGCCAACTGGGTGTCCAGGTCAGCTCCATCATTAGCCTGCATGGCTAGAGAAGACACACACACACACATCAAAGTCTAGAGGGTCAATGCACACACTGCACCGTGAAAACACTTTACACACACACACACACAATTTCCGAAATGAAAGCAGACGTTGCTCGCTAAGTAACGCGTTCTCTAACGTTACATTACCGTTAGGAGGGCTAAGCTAGCAGCTGGTTTTCTAACGCTAACGTACCTCGACAGCATGCAACTAACTAATGTCGCTCTTATAAAGAGTTGTTTAGCTATAGATGTATTATCGTTTGCAGTCAACACTTTGTTAAAATGCTAATTTGAGTTCTCCCGCCGTTTCTATGGAAACCCCAGCGTTGTCCGTCTGTGTAATTCGTCCGTGTAGAAAATGTGTTTGTGAAGAACGAAATTTACCGCTACTACAAAATGTTATAATAAAAATGTTTATGTACAAACTTGTTTAGGTCTTTAATGGGTTCAGATGACTTTATCAAATAGCTGCTATGGCTCTCTTCTATGCAGGCACAAGAGAAAACATTATGTTCATTGCTGTGTAATGTAATGTATTGTTATAGCAAATGTACGCAAAGCATTCACCATACTTGGATAGAGATTGAGACTGATTAAATGAGGTTCTTCATTGACAGCCAGCCAGAGAAGTTATGTGCTGCTGCCATGCAGAGAGACGAAGGAAGCTGATGACAGAGGAAACCAATACACCTGCCTGGAACTCACCAGACTCACCTGACCTACTCTACCTGCCTGTGGTCACATGCGTCATCATGACTACACCTCTTCCTCCAAACAGAGGTCACTCTCATCAGCTATCTCTTTTCTCTCTCCCTCACTCACTCACACACATAATACTAGAAAGTGCTGACTTAAAGTAAGAAACAGTGGGCTCTCTCTCACACACACTTACCCATCTGCTCAGTCTTTTGGTGGGTGTGCCTCACCTGTGGAAACATGTCTTCTGACAGAAATCAGAATTCAAGAGAAACATATCACTGGAAAGTTTTTAATTTTATAAAACTGGTTACATAGTCCTGAAGGCAGGACTGTACTAAAGCTGAAATCACATGCATGCAATCATACTAAACAATATGTTTTTTTCAAAAAGTACAAAAACATCACTCACTGCTAATCTCTTCTGGCATACTACCAAGCAAGATTTAAATGTGGTCCAGGAAATATCTGCACAATTTAGGTGCACTTTTTAACTTTTCATAAAAGCATGAAACTTGGTACACTTGTACAGTTTGGGGCCCTGAACATTTTCAGCTAGGGAGCCAAAGATTATGTCAACACCTATGTTTTCATGGTCCATGATTATATAGTATATCAGTGATAAAACATAATCCAAGTCCTTTATACTGCAAAACTTTATGTTAATACATTGTTTAAAGTACTTGCAGCAAGGAAATTGTCTTCTCCCAAATGTGGTGAGTATGTAAAGTCCCAGTGCAATCAAAAATGTGACTGTAGTGTTTTTGCGGACTTTACTGAAGTATTCACTGTAGTATTTACTGTTTACTATAGTATACATATTGTAGTTAAAAAAAGAGTAGTGCACTGAGTGCACAAAACATTAGGAACACCTGCTCTTTCCATGACATAGACTGACCAGGGGAATCCAGGTGAAAGCTATGATCCCTTATTTATGTCAGTTGTTAAATCCACTTCAATCAGTGTAGATGAAGGGGAGGAGACAGGTTAAAGAAGGATTTTCAAGCCTTGAGACAATTGAGACATGGATATGCCACTCAGAGGGTGAATGAGAGAAACAAAAGTTTTGAACGGGGTACAGTAGTAGGTGCCAGGCGCACCGGTTTGAGTGTGTCAAGAGCTGCAACAATTTTTTCACGCTCAACAGTTTTCTTTGTGTATCACGAATGGTCCACCGACCAAAGGACATCCAGACAACTTTACACAACTGTGGGAAGCATTGGAGTCAACATGGGCCAGCGTCCCTGTGAATGCATTTGACATCTTGTACAGTCCATGCCCTGAGGAATTGAGGCTGTTCTGAGGGAAAAAGAGTGTCCAACTCAATATTAGGAAGGTGTTCCTAATGTTTTCTACACTCAGTGTAAATACTATAGTAATTACTGTAGTGTTTTTGCTGATTGTAGTATACTGTATTATTTGATGTAGTGTTTTTGTGGTCTGTAGTATACTTTAGTAATTAGTGTAGTGTTTTTGAGGACTGTAGTATAGTATACGGTAGTATTTACTGAAGGGTTTTTGTTGTTATCTTTGATATAGAAGTGGGGGGCTTTCTCCTTGAGGAAACCTACTGGAGAAATACTGATAGAGCACATTTCATAACCTGTAAGTAGGTAGGACTGGGTTCTGAATGGAGAGTTCAGAGCTTCGTCTCTTTTCTGTAAGTATAGGGAACACAGTATGGTCTATACATGGCATGTAGGTTTCGCACTTACAGGTGGCACAAATTGGTATATAGGGGAAGAGAATGGGCAGGGTATAGACAAATTAAATACTGTAGTATTTACTATAGTTCCCCAAAAAATTGTTTTTGTAGACTGTGGTGTTTTGCGAACATTTCTGTAGTATTTACTACAGTGTTTTTTTTGTGTATAATGCTGTAGTATTTACAATAGTATTCTACAGTATACTACCAAATGCTATACTAAGTACTACACATGATCAAGGGATACTGCAGTACTATAGTATTCTACAGTTTAATACAGAATTATATAGTAAGTATTGTATTATTATATCATAAAGTGTAGTATTTATGTGGTTTATATATTCCCAAACAAAATATACAGTACCAGTCAAAGGTTTGGACACACCTGCTCATTCCAGGGTTTTCCTTTATTTTTGCTATTTTCTACATTGTAGAATAATAGTGAAGACATCAAAACTATGAAATGACACATGGAATCATTGATGTTGAGATGTGTCTGTTACTGGAACTCTGTGATGCATTTATTTGGGCTGCAATCTGAGGTGCAGTTAACTCTAATGAACTTATCCTCTGCAGCAGAGGTGACTCTGGGTCTTACTTTCCTGTGGCGGTCCTCATGAGAGGCAGTTCTTTCATAGCGCTTGATGGTTTTTGCGACTGCACTTGAAGAAACCGTCAAAGTTCTTGACATTTTCCAGATTGACTAACGTTCATGTCATAATTAAAGTAATGAAGGACTCACGTTTCTCTTTGCTTATTTTAGCTTTTTTTATGGACTTGGTATTTTACCAAATAGGGCTATCATCTGTTTACCACCCGTAACTTGTAACACAACTGATTGGCTCCAACGTATTAAGGAAAGAAATTCCACAAATGAACGTTTAACATGGCACACCTGTTAATTGAAATGCATTCCACGTGACTACCTCATGAACCTGCAAGAGAGAATGCCAAGAGTGTGCAACGCTGTCAAGGAAAAGGGTGGCTACTTTGAAGAATCTAAAATATATTTTGATTTGTTTAACACTTTTCTGGTTACTACATGATTCCATATGTGTTATTTCATAGTGTTGATGTCTTCACTATTATTTTACAATGTGGACAATAGTCGAAATAAATAAAAACCCTTGAATGAGTAGGTGTCCAAACTGTTCACTGGTACTGTATGTAGGTTGGAATAATACTGTGACATTTAAAAAATTATGATAATTCCCTTTTAGTGTAAGAGCTGTTTGAAAAGGCCTCCTAGAAGTTAAGCCTGGATTAGTGTGATTGAGTTTTGTCCTGCCTGGTGACATCACTAGGCGGTAAATTTGTTAATAGATCAATAGACTGCCAAAAACAGCTAGTTTTCCCCTCTCAACTGAGACCACTCCCAGACAGTACTAGCACAATTCTTGCTTGAGAAATGCATACAGGGCGTTTAGGAGGAGGGGAAAGTTTCGGAAGAAGATACCTTTAAGGAAGAGGGGCGCGTTTGGGAGGAAAGGAACAAGGGTTGGACATAAGGCCTCCGGGAGAGAGAAAAGAACCAGAGTTGGCGTGGGATTGGATGGGAGCAGGAAAGTGCAACCAGAGCCCTCTGTCCCTCATCCTCCTCCTCTTTCCCTTGAGGTGTGATTTACTAATCCTGCAGAACCAGAGGAATGTTTCTCATAGTACATTGAATAGAGAGTATGTGTAAAGTCAGAGATTGATTAATTGAAAAAGGATCTCATGTCGTTTATTGCAATAGCCCTCTGACTTTAAGGAGTATTTCCCTCAAAACTATGATTCCTAGAAAATGTGTCCGGAGATTTGGTCAACTTCACCAGATTTTTCAAAAAAATTCTACATGAATCGGAAATGAGGGTCAGCTACACCATAAGCCAATGACCCCTTCGTCATGTCCTCATATGTAGCACAACAAGACCATGAAAGTATATCTATCATAGATCATATCATAACATGGGGCGCAGGAACCTGTCAGACTGGCTGAAGCATGGGAGCCTGGCGAGCAGGTGGATGCAGGGGAGCCTGGCGAGCAGGTGGAAGCAGGGGAGCCTGGCGAGCAGGTGGAAGCAGGGGAGCCTGGCGAGCAGGTGGAAGCAGGGGAGCCTGGCGAGCAGGTGGAAGCAGGGGAGACTGGCGATCCTGCGGAGGCATGAAAGCCCGACAAGCTGGTTGAGGCAGGGGATCCTGGCGATCTGGCTGAGGCATGAGAGCCTGTAGCGGCTCCCGGACCCGACGTCATTTACACTGACACAAAAAAAAAACACTCCCTGATGCTTCCCTAAGGTGAGGTGTTATTCTGTAACGAGTTCGGCTGAGTCGGCAAGAAAGTACAGGGAGTGAGTGTTTTAATAAATACAACTTTAAACACGAATCACAAACAATGCACCGACATGAAACTGAGTCAATAACACCAGAGGAAAAAACCAAGGGGAGTGACAGATATAGGGAAGATAATCAAGGAGGTGATTGAATCCAGGTGAGTGTCAAGAGGCGCTGGTGCGCTTGATGATGGTGACAGGTGTGTGGGATAATCAGCAGCCTGACGACCTAGAGGCGGGAGAGGGAGTATACGTGACACTAGAGCTGACTGCCGGGCCAAACTGAACAATCGGGGGAGAAGGGCCTTGGTCAGGGAGGTGACCAAGAACCCGATGGTCACTCTGACAGAGCTCTAGAGTTCCTCTGTGGAGAAGGGAGAACCTTCTAGAAGGATAACCATCTCTGCAGCACGCCACCAATCAGGCCTTTATTGTAGTGGCCAGACGGAAGCCACTCCTCAATAAAAAGCACATGAAAGCCCGCTTGGAGTTTTCCAAAAGGCACCTGAACACTCTCAAACCATGAGAAACAAAATTCTCTTGTCTGATGAAACCAGAATTAATTCTTTGGCCTGAATGCCAAGCTTCACATCTGGAGGAAACCAGGCACCGCTCATCACCTGGCCAATACCATCCCTACGTTGAAGCATGGTGGTGGCAGCATCATGCTGTGGGGATGTTTTTCAGTGGCAGAGACTGGGAGGCTAGTCAATGCTCGTCAGGATCGAGGCAAAGATGAACGGTGCAAAGTACAGAGAGATCCTTGATGAAAACCTGCTCCAGAGTGCTCAGGACCTCAGACTGGGGCGAAGGTTCACCTTCCAACAGGACAACGACCCTAAGCACACACCCAAGACAGCACAGGAGTGGCTTTGGGACAAGTCTCTGAATATCGTTGAGTAGCCCAGCTAGAGCCCGGACTTGAACCTGATCGAACATCTCTGGAGAGACCTGAAAATAGCTGTACAGCAACGCTCCCCATCCAATCTGACAGAGCTTGAGAGGATCTGCAGAGAAGAATGGGAGAAACTCCCCAAATACAGGTGTGCCAAGCTTGTAGCGTCATACCCTAGAAGACTCAAGGCTGTAATCGCTGCTAAAGGTGCTTCAACAAAACACTGAGATACGGGTCTGAATACTTAAGGAAATGTCATATTTCAGTTTTTTTTTAATAAATTTGCAAAAATAATTAAAAAACTGTTTTTCCTTTGTCATTATGGGGTATTGTGTGTAGATTGATTAGAATATATATTTTAAATACATTTTAGAACAAAAAGTCAAGGGGTCTGAATATTTTCAGAATGCACTGTATATAAAAATAAATTGGGGTCGGGGGTCCCCTAGTGTCTGCGGGGTCCAATTCGCAGAGTGTAGTCTGGACATAGGGGTCATAACATATAATGCAGTGATAACCACATTTAACACCCATGATGCTTTGCGCATACAACTAAGGTAAGTATGGAGGTATGAAAGATATAACATTAAAGACCAATGTAGCGTTTTTAAATCTCAAAATCAAATAATTTCTGGGGAAAAATTATTACCTTAATCTGATTGTATTTAGTTAAAATGGTCAAAAAGAAACAACAATAGCCTCTTAGCAAAGAGCAATTACTCAAGAAATAATTTAGCTAGGACTATCTGGGAGTGGTCAGAGTGGGAAGGGGAAAACTTAAAATGAGCTCTTATTGGCAGAGAGGTTTGGAATTCTCTTTCTTATTGATCTATTAACTACACTGAACAAAAATATAAACGCAACATGCAACAATTTCAAAGATTTGACTGAGTTATAGTTCATATAAGGAAATAAATTAATTGAAATATGTTAAACCGGCCCTAATCTATGGATTTCACATGACTGGGAATACAGATTTGCATCAAATCACATTTATAATCAAATTTATTTATAAAGCACTTTTTACATCAGCAGATGTCACAAAGTGCTTATACAGAAACCCAGCCTAAAACCCCAAACCCCAAACAGTAAACAATGCAAATGTAGAAGCACGGTGGCTGGGAAAAACTCCCTAAAAAGGCAGGAATCTAGGAATACATTTAGAGAGGAACCAGGCTCTGAGGCATGGCCAGTCCTTTTTTGTCTGTGCCAGGTGGAGATTATAAGAGTACATGGCCATTTTAAGGCCAGATCGTTCTTCAAGATGTTCAAACGTTCATAGATGACCAGCAGGGTCAAATAATAATCACAGTGGTTGTAGAGGGTGCATCAGGTCAGCACCTCAGGAGTAAATGTCAGTTGGCTTTTCATAGCCGAGCATTCAGAGGTCGAGACAGCAGGTGCGGTAGAGAGAGAAATAGGGAGGGAGCGAGAGAGAGGGTCAAAAACAGAAGGTCCAGGACAAGGTAGCATGTCTGATGAACAGGTCAGTGTTCCACAGCCGCAGGCAGAACATTTGAAACTGAAGCAGCAACACGACTTGGTAGAACTTCTGGTAAACAGGTCAGGGTTCCATAGCCACAGGCAAAACAGCAGAAACTGGATCAGCAACATGACCAGTTGGACTGGGGACATCCAGGAGTCATCAGGCCAGGTAGTCCTGAGGTATTGTCCTTGGGCTCCGGTCATCCAAGAGAGAGATATGGGAGAATTCGAGAGAATATACTTAAGTTCACACAGGACACCAGATAAGATAGGAGAAATTCACCAGATAGGACAGACTGACCCTAGCTCCCCGGCACATAGATTATTGCAGCATAGATACTGTAGGCTGAGACAGGGGGGGGTCGGAGACTCTGAGACCCTGTCAGACAATAACCCTGGACAGGGCCAACCAGGCAGGATATAACCTCACCCACTTTGCCAAAGCACAGCCCACACACCGCTAGAGGGATATCAACAGACCACCAACTTACTACCCTGAGATAAAGCTGAGTATAGCCAACGGAAATCTCCACTACACGAGTGAGTGCAAAACGGACAGGAAGATCACGTCAGTGATTCAGTCCACTCAAGTAACGCACCATTCCTAGGGACGGCATGGAAGAGCACTAGTAAGCCAGTGACTCAGCCCCCATAAAAGGGTCAGAGGCAGAGAATCCCAGTGGAGAGAAGGGAGCCGGCCAGGCAGAGACAGGAAGGGAGGTTCATCATTCCAGTGCCTTGCCGTTCACCTTTGCACCCATGGGCCAGACTACACTCAATTATAGGACCTACTGAAGAGATGAGTCTTCAGTAAAGACTTAAAGGTGGAGACCGAGTTTGCGTCTCTCACATGGATAGGCAGACCATTCCATAAAAATGTAGCTCTATAGGAGAAATCCCTGCCTCCAGCTGTTTGCTTAGAAATTCTAGGGACAGTAAGGAGGGCTGCGTCTTGTGACCGTAGCATACGTGTAGTTATGTACGGTAGGACCAAATTCGAGAAATAGGTAGGAGCAAGTCCATGTAATACTTTGTAGATACCTTAAAAAAAGGTAGGGACGTGGATCAGAAAACCAGTCAGTATCTGGTGTGACCAACATTTGCCTCCTGCAGTATGACACATCATCTTCACTTAGAGTAGATCAGGCTGTTGACTGTGGCCTGTGGAATTGTTGTCCCACTCCTCTTCAATTGCTGTGCGAAGTTGCTGGATATTGGCGGGAACAGGAACATGGTGTCGTACACGTTGATCCAGAGCATCCCAAACGTGCTCAATTAGTGACATGTCTGGTGAGTATGCAGGCCATGGAAGAACTGTGTACAGATCCTTGCGACATGGGGCGGTGCATTATCACACTGAAACATGAGGCGATGGTGGTGGATGAATGGCACGAGAATGGGCCTCGTCACAGTTTCTCTGTGCATTCAAATTGCCATTGATAAAATGCAATTGTGTTCATTGTCCTTGGCTTATGCCTGCCCATACCATAACACCCCGCCAACATGGGGTAGTCTGTTCACAACGTTGACTTTAGCAAACCGCTCGCCTTCACAACACCATACACGCTTGTCTGCCATCTGCCCAATACAGTTGAAACCGGGATTCATCCTTGAAGAGCACACTTCTCCAGTGTGCCAGTGTTCATCGAAGGTGAGCATTTGCCCACTGTAGTCAGATACGATGCTAAACTGCAATACCCCATACATTGTTTCATGGCTGGTCTCAGACTATTCCGCAGGTGAAGAAGCCCGATGTGGAGGTCCTGGGCTGGTGTGGTTACACGTGGTCGGTTAGACGTACTGCCAGATTCTCAAAAACGATGTTGGAGGTGGCTTATGGTAGAGAAATTAACATTCAATGCTCTGGCAACTCTGGTCGACATTCCTACAGTCAGCATGCCAATAGCACGCTCCCTCAAAACTTGAGGCATCTGTGGCATTGTGTTGTGTGACAAAACTGCACATTTTAGAGTTGCCTTGTATTATCCACAGCACAAGTTGCACATGTGTAATAATCAGGTTCTTGATATGCAACACCTTTCAGGTGGATGGATTATCTTGGAAAAGGATAAATGCTCACTAACAGGGATGTAAACAAATTTGTGCACAATATTTGAGTGAATTAAGCTTTTTGTGCCTATGGTACATTTCTGGGATATTTTGTTTCAGCTCATGCTGCATTTATATTTTTGTTCAGTATATATGTATAGACATATAACATTCCGTTTTTTTTTGTGGGATTTTGTGTAAGAGATTTTCTGTTAGAGCTAGAAACACAAGCATTTTTGTTGCACCTGCGAGAACATCGGCAAATCTGTGTACACAGCCAATAAACTTAGATTTTATTTAAAATAGTGGATTACATCATTTAGTTTGACTGCAGAATGTATTGTGCCGTTGTGATGCAATGATGCTGTCGGACTGATCGAGGCATGAGCAGCAGCTACATAGGCAGCAAAGTGGGCAGTAGCTACATAAAACAAATATAATAATAATCGTTTTTTTAATTGCATGCGCAGAAATCTTTTTCCGACTAGCACTTGAACGCTGCAATATGCAGCGTTCAAAACAACTGGGAACTCGGAATTAGACATTTCTGACCTCAGTGCGTTCAAAAAAACAGGGAACTCGGAAAAAAACTAGTTCCGACTGGGAAAAATGTGTTTTAACGGTCATCCAACTTGGAATTCCAACTCCGGAATTTGGGCCTCTTTCTAGAGCTCATGGCGTCATTATTTGACCTTGTATATATGTCCGTGTTCCCAGTTGTTTTGAACGTGGCATTAGTCACCGCAAATGGGTTTCCAGAAAATCGCAGCCGTGCCGAAATAAATACTCACATGAGGAGGCGTGAACGCATGGTCCAGACCAGAAGACGTTACAGACAAAGCTTCGTCAGGTAAGAACAACAGGTAAAAAAAATTTTTACATTGGCATGATTAAAGTGTCATACCCGTTGATAATTTTGGGAGACAGCTGTAATTTACGCACCTCTTTGTTGCTTTATTATTCACAAACTCCCATGGGATAATGCTGCTTGTACACTAGCCTGAGATCAAATGTGCCTTTGCGTGGTTTCAATTAAATAGCCTGTCGGCTATACTCATGGGCAGAGAAGCACGCCGAGTTGTGTTTCCATGGAAATTAACTTCCTAAAGGCTATAGTTTAGGTTACGACATTGACTGGAAATACATATTAATAACATGTATTTGTGTCTGCCTGCAAATTGTCCCCTTTCCTATCAAAGTTATGAAAGACTATTTCGAGACTGTTTTGTAGACTTCCTCTGTCGCAATATTCACAAACGCTAATAGCCTAATACTTGCTGATGTATGTTCTGTAGCCTACCTTCTATTTAGTTGGGAATGCGAGATCAAGTGTGCTTACGTGTGGTCTCAATTAAATGGCATAGATTATATGGCGGAGAAGCATGGCGCAGTTGTCTTTAACTTCCTATATGATAGGCTATGTAAAGGAATATTGATAACACATGTATTTTACTCTGCTTACAAATTGGCCTGCTCCCCAAAATTACATTATCCCCTAACTGCGCTTTCAAACTACGTCAACCCTATTGGCTGATATAGCTCAAAAATACTGCTTAATATAACGTGTCACGTGAGAATCTGTAAAAGGGGGGTTTGAGCCCTGATGCTAAAATCTGAACCCTGCTTACAGTAGGGTTTTGGAAGCATAAGGAATAAGCGGAAGAGGAATACCTATGTAAGAATGCTGTTTATTGACTATAGCTCAGTATTCAACACCATAGTACCCTCCAAGCTCATTATTAAGCTCAAGGTCCTGGGTCTGAACCCCACCCTGTGCAACTGGGTCCTGGACTTCCTGATGGGCCACCCCCAGGTGGTGAAGGTAGGAAACATCACTTCCACTCTGCTGAACCTCAACACTTGGACACCACAAGGGTGCTTGCTCAGCCCCATCCTGTACTCTCTGTTCACCCATGACTGCGTGGCCAAGCACGCCTCCAACTCAATCATCAAGTTTGCAGACGACACAACAGTAGGCTTGATTACCAATGATGACGAGACAGCCTACAGGGAGGAGGTGAGGGGCTCTGACAGTGGTGTTTGGAAACAACCTCTCACTCAATGTCATTAAAGGAGATGATTGTGGACTTCAGCAAACAGCAGAGGGTGCACCCCCCTTATCTTCATTGACGGGACTGCAGTGGAGTAGGTGGTACGCTTCAAGTTCCTTGGTGTACACATCACTGACAAACTGAAATGGACCACCCATACAGTATGGTGAAGGTGCATCAGAGCCTCTTCAACCTCAGAAGGCAAAAGAAATTTGGCTTGTCACCTAAAACCCTCACAAATTTTTAGATGCACAATTGAAAGCATCCTGTCGGGCTGTACTGCCCGCAACCGCAAGGTTCTCCAGAGGGGAGTGTGGTCTGCCCAACGCATTACCGGGGGCAAACTTCCCGCCCTCCAGGATACCTACAGCACCCAATGTCACAGGAAGGCCAAAAAGATCATCAAGGACATCAACCACCTGAGCCACTGCCTGTTCATCCCGCTATCATCCAGAAGGCGAGGTCAGTAGCGGTGCATCAAAGCTGGGACCGAGAGACTGAAACAGCTTCTCTCTCAAGGCCATCAGACTGTTAAAATAGCCATCACTAATATTACACACTGACTCGATCTCTGGCCACTTTAATAATTCAAAATTGGATGTAATAAATGTGTCACTTTAAACTATGCCACTTTATATAATGTCTACATACACTGCTCATCTGTATATACTGTACTCTATACCATCTACTGCATCTTGCCTATGCCGTTTGGCCATCGCTCATCCATATATATTATGTACATATTCTTATTTATTCCTTTACACGTGTGTGTGTATAAGGTAGTTGTTGTTAGATATTACTGCAGGGTCAGAACTAGAAGCACAAGTATTTCGTTACACTCGCATTAACATCTGCTGTTGAGCCTTCACCACGCTGTCTGTTTGGGTGGACCATTTCAGTTTGTCCGTGACGTGTACACCGATAAATTTCAAACTTTCCACCCTCTCCACTACTGTCCCGTCGATGTGGCTAGGGGGGTGCTCCCTCTGCTGTTTCCTGAAGTCCACGATCATCTCCTTTTGTTTTGTTGACGTTGAGTGTGAGGTTATTTTCCTGACACCACACTCCGAGGGCCCTCCCCTCCTCCCTGTAGACCATCTTGTCGCTGTTGGTAATCAAGCCTACCACTGTAGTGTCGTCTGCAAACTTGATGATTGAGTTGGAGGCGTGTATGGGTGAACATGGAGTACAGGAGAGGGCTGAGAACGCACCCTTGTGGGGCCCCAGTGTTGCCCCAGTACCCTCACCACCTAGGGGCGGCCCATCAGGAAGTCCAGGACCCAGTTGCACAGGGTGGGGTCGAGACACAGGGTCTCGAGCTTGATGACGAGTTTGGAGGGTACTATGGTGTTCAATGCTGAGCTGTAGTTGATGAACAGCCTTCTTACATGGGTATTCCTCTTGTCCAGATGGGTTAGGGCAGTGTGATTGCGTCATCTGTGGACCTATTGGGGCGGTAAGCAAATTGGAGTGGGTCTAGGGTGTCAGGTAGAGTGGAGGTGATATGATCCTTGACTAGTCTCTCAATGCACTTTATGATGACAGCGGTGAGTGCTATGGGGTGGTAGTCATTTAGCTCAGTTACCTTCGCTTTCTTGAGAACAGAAACAATGGTGGCCCTCTTGAAGCATGTGGGAACAGCAGACTGGGATAAGGATTGATTGAATATGTCTGTAAACACACCAGCCAGCTGGTCTGCTCATGCTCTGAGGACGTGGCCTGTGCAGGCAGCCCTGCGAGGGTTAACATGTTTAAATGCTTTACTCATGTTGGCTGCGGTGAAGGGAGAGCCTGCAGATTTTGGTAGCGGACTGTGTCGTTGGCACTGTATTGTCTTCAAAGCGAGCAAAGTTTAGTTTGTCTGGGAGCAGGACATTGTGGTCGGTGACGGGGCTGGTTTTCTTTCTAACAAACTAGTTTTGGCAAGTCGGTTAGGACATCTACTTTGTGCATGACAGAAGTAATTTTTCCAACAATTTGTTTAGACAGATTATTTCACTTATAATTCACTAATCATTCCAGTGGGTCAGAAGTTTACATGTGATAAGTTGACTCTGCCTTTAAACAGCTTGGAAAATTCCAGAAAATTATGTCATGGCTTTAGAAGCTTCTGATCGGCTAATTGACATCATTTGAGTCAATTGGAGGTGTACCTGAGGATGTATTTCTAGGCCTACCATCAAACTCAGTGCCTTTTTGCTTGACTTCATGGGAATATCAAAAGAAATCAGCCAAGACCTCAGGAAAAAAAAGTGTAGACCTCCAAGTCTGGTTCATCATTGGGAGCAATATCCAAACGCCTGAAGGTACCACGTTCATCTGTACAAACAATAGTACGCAAGTATAAACATCATGGGACCGCTCAGGAAGGAGACGTTTTCTGTCTCCTAGAGATGAACGTACTTTGGTGCAAAAAGTGTAAATCAATCCCAGAACAACAGCAAAGGACCTTGTGAAGAGGCTGGGGGAAACGGGTACAAAAGTATCTATATCCACAGTAAAACGAGTCTGTTATCGACAACCTGAAAGGCCGCTCAGCAACGAAGAAGCCACTGCTCCAAAACCGCCATAATAAAGCCAGACTACGGGTTGCAACTGCACATGGGAACAAAGATCATACTTTTTGGAGGAATGTCCTCTGGTCTGATGAAACAAAAATAGAACTGTTTGGCCATAATGACCATTGTTATGTTTTGGAGGAAAAAGGGGGAGGCTTGCAAGCCAAAGAACAACATCCCAACCATGAAGCACGGCGGTGGCAGCGTCATGTTGTGGGGGTGCTTTTCTGCAGGAGAGACTGGTGTACTTTACAAAATAGATGGCATCATGAGGAAGCAAAATGATGTGGATATATTGAAACAACACCTCAAGACATCAGTCAGGAAGTTAACCTCACTAGGGTAGGGGGCACTATTTTTCACCTCCGGATTAAAAGCGTGCTCAAAGTAAACTTCCTGTTTCTCAGGCCCAGAAGCTAGGATATGCATATAATTGGTAGATTTGGATAGAAAATACTAAAGTTTCCAACTGTTACAATGTCTGTGTATAACAACTGATATGGCAGGTGAATGGGTCTTCCAAATGGACATTGACCTCAAACATACAAAGTTGTGGCAAAAGGAGTGGCCATCACAAAGTCCTGACCTCAATCCCATAGAAAATTTGTGGGCAGACCTGAAAAAGCGTGTGATCTAGGAGGCCTACAAACCTGACTCGGTTACACCAGCTCTGTAAGGAGGAATGGCCCAAAATTCACCCAACTTATTGTGGGAAGCTACCTGAAACGTTTGACCCAAGTTAAACAATTCAATGGCAATGCTACCAAATACTAATTGAGTGTATGTGAACTTCTGACTTACTGGGAATGTGATGAAAGAACACTGAAATAAGTCACTACCATTATTCTGACATTTCACATCCTTAGGATTACCACTTTATTTTAACTGACCTAAGACAGGGAATTTTTACTATCATTTAAATGTCAGGGATTGTGAAACTGGGTTTAAATGTATTAGGCTAAGGTGAATGTTAACTTCTGACTTCAACTCTGTCAATACATTGCATTCAATGCTAAAAGATAAGTATCAAGTTATTGTCTGAGTCTTTCAACAATATTCCCATTGCAGCTTTATCACCACTTTTTGCTGTGTGTCTGTCCTGAGATGGAAAATGTCCGGGTCTTATTTTAGGAGAGCTGATAGCCGGGGCTTGCGGAATGCTGCATTGTGCGTGAGTGGTCGGGGCACACTGCTATAGAGGGGTGAGGCAAGTGGAGAAGTATGTGTGTTTGCCTGTTGGTTGGGAGTCAGGCGGCTACACATGACACAGGAGTAGTTCATACGGTAGACATGCATGCTTGCACACCTCTCGTTCCAATTCAGAGTTACAGGCACTTGGCTACAGCTACAGATGCAATGCTTTGAAATGTGATGACTACTTTTGAGTAGTCTTTATTCTTTTTACGAATTCTGCAGTGTTGCTGGCACAAAAAAGGCTTGCTGAATGTGTTAGTGGCAAAATCTAGTCATAGGTTGTAGATATTAAAGAGTTCTTACTGCCAGTTTTCTGACAACTCTTCTGCACTGGATCTCAATCTGACCTCAGCTGTTATAGATGCAAATTTGTTCATATAACAACCCTTTCTGATGTTAATGCACAATAAAGTCCATTCTGAAAAGCATCTATCAGTATTTTGTATCTTCAGTGAGGAAGTACCCACTCATTCAGATGTGACATGCACAATTATGAGTGCTGGTCATGAGTGCACTATGATCACTCTGACAACGTCTCTGACAGATCTGTTCACCACGCCACTAAAATATTGTGGGGAGTACAAGGATACCTGTGTGCTGCATTTTGTTTTTCCACACTCACAAGTTGAAATTGACCCAGGAAGTATTGGCTGGGCCAGAGGGAGATGGGAAAGGCTTCCAAAGGCATGGCAAATCGCTCCAATTCTGACGAGACACCCCCAACCCCTCACACCAATAGAAAATCCACAAACCAGCAGAGCGCAGCACAGCTCTGGGGCCTGTACACTCCGCCCCCTGCATCTGTTTCCTGGTCTTCCACATTACCTGTTGGGGCAGGCAAACATTTCAATTTACTAGGCAGTCCCTTCACCTGTTTGCTAAGCTTTACCTAGGGCCTCTAACATATAGGTCCAGAGTCAGCCTCAACCCTAAGCCTGTACAACATCCACCAAGGACAGAAAACAAAGAACAGAAAACAAACTGTGGCTAGGTCAAGTTCCTGTTGAGGACAACGAGCACGTAGATGAGCTTCCCTGAGGTGGTTTCTGACAGTCTGTGCAGTTGTACAAATCCAGTTTCATCAGCTCTCCGGGTTGTTGGTCTCAGACGATCCCGCAGGTGAAGAAGCCAGATTTTGAGGTCCTGGGCTGGTGTGGTTACACATGGTCTGCAGTAGAGCACTGCCAAAGACTCTAAAATGATGTTGGTAGAGAAATTAACATTAAATTCTCTGGCAGAAACTCTGGTGGACATTTCTGTAGTCAGCATGCAAATGGCATTGTGTTGTGTGACCAAACTGCAAATGTTAGTGTCCTTTTATTGTCCCCCAGCACAAGGTGCACCTGTGTAATGATCATGCTGTTTTAATTCGTTTCTTGATATTCAACACCTGTCAGGTGGATGGATTGTATTGGCAAAGAGGAAGGTTCACTAACAGGGATGTAAACAAATGTGTGCACACAATTTGAGAGAAATAAGCTTTTTTTTGTGCGTATGGAACATTTTTGGGATCTTTTTATTTCTGCTCATGAGACATGGGACCAACACATTGCAGGGGGGGGGGGGGGGGGGGTCTTTTCTGCAGGGTGAGCGCACTGGACAGGATTTCTCCCTTGTGTTGATTTACTGTTGACTCTTTGGTGCAGACAAGCTGTCCCCTCTCTCAGAAAGCATCACCTTATCCACATACATGCGTAAAAGCAAACTCTCCTATATCATGCTGTGTGAGAAGAGAGCAGAGGAGACGCACTCAAAGCACTAACTCGGCAGACCTTCTCAAGGACATTAAACTCTGGGCAAATATGGAGCCATGCACTTAGCCAATATCTGCAGCCTTTTTATTAGTGTCCTATAAAAATAGGAACGTATACAGTACGTAACTATTTACCAGAGGTTGTCATAGTTGCTACACAAAATTGTTACCCCAAATGAATGCATGGGACCAGACTGCTACAATAAGACATTGAACCTTACAGAAAATCTTAAATGATCTTACCTAAATGACATGGGGCCAGATAATATTTCTGATATCTAGCCTAACAAATTAATGATTGTGTAATTGGGTGATTCTCATAACCTTTAAAGTGTTTTTACATTTATTTATTTTTGTATGTCTTTAGCAAATTGAGTTACAAAACCATGATGCATCTGCAGAAATCAACTATCATTCTGAGGACTAAGATGTCTAGTTTTTGGGAAAGTTCAATTAAAATACTTTTTACATTGTTGCCTGAAATGTTGTACATCCCAAATTCTCATTACCGAAAATCGTCCGGATTAAATTCAGGTCATTTTAAGCAATTGTATTTTTTTCCCCAACCTAATTTATTTGATTAAAAGATTGTCCATAAGTGGTATACTAGTTGAAGTTTACATTGTACGTAATAAATATTATAGTTTAAAGTCTGTGGACGTGTCTCATTACCAAAACACTTTCAAGTTCCAGTTTGTAAATGGTTTTATTCACCCATGATGCATCATCTAGAGGAGTAATCTTTAGATGAGCACAAGTTAGGTTAATTTATTTGCATACCCTGATGTGATCCTCTCTTCTCTATTATTGCTGACTTAAGTACACATCACATCAAACTAATAGTGAAACGCTTACTTACGGGCCCTTCCCAACAATTCAGAGAATGAAAATAGAGATAATAGAAAAGTAAAACATGTTATATATATATATATATATATATTCAATTATTAACAGTAACTTGGCTATATATGAGGTACCAGGTCGACGTGAAGGAGTAAGAGGTAATTGAGGTACCTTTTAGAAAGTATTCACACCCCCTTATTCTACATTATGTTAGACTGAATTCAGCCTTTTATATACACTGCTCAAAAAAATAAAGGGAACACTTAAACAACACAATGTAACTCCAAGTCAATCACACTTCAGTGAAATCAAACTGTCCACTTAGGAAGCAACACTGATTGACAATAAATGTCCCATGCTGTTGTGTAAATGGAATAGACAACAGGTGGAAATTATAGGCAATTAGCAAGACACCCCCAATAAAGGAGTGGTTCTGCAGGTGGTGACCACAGACCACTTCTCAGTTCCTATGCTTCCTGGCTGATGTTTTGGTCACTTTTGAATGCTGGCGTTGCTTTCACTCTCGTGGTAGCATGAGACGGAGTCTACAACCCACACAAGTGGCTTAGGTAGTGCAGCTCATCCAGGATGGCAAGCTGTGGCAAGAAGGTTTGCTGTGTCTGTCAGCGTAGTGTCCAGAGCATGGAGGCGCTACCAGGAGACAGGCCAGTACATCAGGAGACGTGTAGGAGGGCAACACCCAGCAGCAGGACCGCTACCTCCGCATTTGTGCAAGGAGGAGCAGGAGGAGCACTGCCAGAGCCTTGCAAAATGACCTCCAGCAGGCCACAAATGTGCATGTGTCTGCTCAAACGGTCAGAAACAGACTCCATGAGGGTGGTAATGAGGGCCCGACGTCCACAGGTGGGGGTTGTGCTTACAGCACAACACCATGCAGGACGTTTGGCATTTGCCAGAGAACACCAAGATTGGCAAATTCGCCACTGGCGCCCTGTGCTCTTCACAGATGAAAGCAGATTCACACTGAGCACATGTGACAGACGTTACAGTCTGGAGATGCCATGGAGAACATTCTGCTGCCTGCAACATCCTCCAGCATGACCGGTTTGGCGGTGGCTCAGTCATGGTGTGGGATGGCATTTCTTTGGGGGGCCGCACAGCCCTCCATGTGCTCGCCAGAGGTAGCCTGACTGCCATTAGGTACCGAGATGAGATCCTCAGACCCCTTGTGAGACCATATGCTGGTGCGGTTGGCCCTGGGTTCCTCCTAATGTAAGACAATGCTAGACCTCATGTGGCTAGAGTGTGTCAGCAGTTCCTGCAAGAGGAAGGCATTGACGCTATGGACTGGCCCGCCCGTTCCCCAGACCTGAATCCAATTGAGCACATCTGGGACATCATGTCTTGCTCCATCCACCAACGCCACGTTGCACCACAGACTGTCCAGAAGTTGGCGGATGCTTTAGTCCAGGTGTGGGAGGAGATCCCTCAGGAGACCATCCGCCACCTCATCAGGAGCATGCCCAGGCATGTTAAGGAGGTCATACAGGCACGTGGAGGCCACACACACTCTACTGAGCCTCATTTTAACTTGTTTTAAGGACATTACATCAAAGTTGGATCAGCCTGTAGTGTGGTTTTCCACTTTAATTTTGTGTGACAAATCCAGACCTCCATGGGTTGATAAATTTGATTTCAATTGATAATTTGATTTTGTTGTCAGCACATTCAACTATGTAAAGAAGTATTTAAGAATATTTCATTCATTCAGATCTAGGATGTTATTTTAGTTTTGCTTTTATTTTTTGAGCAGTGTATTAAAAAATCTCACCCATCTGCACACACACAATGACGGTGAAAACATGTTTTAATTTTTTTTGATTGAAAATTAAATGCAGATCTCAATACTCACCCGTGGGCTCAGGTGCATCCAATTTTGGTTGATCATCCTTGATGTCACTACAACTGGATTGGAATCCACCTGTGACCAATTTAAATTGTTTGGACATGATTTAGAAAGACACCTGTCTATATAAGGTCCCACAGTTGACAGTGCTTGTCAGCACAAACTATACCATGAATTCCAAGGAACTGTCTGTATATCTCAGATGGAATTGTGATGAGGCATATATCTGGGAAAGGGTATAAAACTATTTTTAGAGTTGAAAGTTTCAGAGAACACAGTGGTGTCCATTGGGAAATTGAAAAAATATGGAACACAGGCTCTGCCTAGAGCTGTCCGTCTGACCAAATTGAGCAACCGGGCAAGAAGGACCTTGGTCAGGGAGGTGACCAAGAACCATATGACCACTCTGACAGAACTACAGAGTTTCTTGGCTGAGATAGGAGAACCTGCAAGAAAGACAAGTCTCTACAGCGCTTCACCAATCTGGGCTTTACGGTAGAGTACCCAGAAGAAGCCACTCCTGTGAAAAAGCACATGACCGCACGCCTGGAGTATGCAGAAAGACCGATCATAAGGTAGATTCTGTGGTCTGATGAGCCAAAAATTTAACTATTTAGCCTGAATGCAAAGCACTATGGCTGGCTATAACAAGGCACAACTAATCACCTGTAACACCATCTCTACTGTGAAGCATGGTGGTGGCAGCTTCAGGCTATGGGAGTGCTTTTCAGGGGCAGGGACTGGGAGTCTGGAAAGGATAGATGGCACAATGAATGGAGGCAAATATGAGATCCTGCTTCAGAGTGCAAACGATCTTAGACTGGGGCAAAGATTTATGTTCCAACAGGACAATGACCTCAAGCAGCATACAGCTTAAGCAATGCTAGAATGGCTTCAGAACAAGAATGTGAAAATCCTTAACTTCACTAGGGTAGGGGGCAGCATTTGGAATTTTGGATGAAAAGTGTGCCCAGAGGCTAATATATGCATATTATTAGTAGTATTGTATAGAAAACATTCTGAAGTTTCTAAAACTGTTTGAATGATGTCTGAGTATAACAGAACTCATATGGCAGGTGAAAACCTGGGAAGAATCCAACCAGGAAGTGGGAAATCTGATGTTTGTAGTTTTTCAAGTGATTGCCTATCTAATATACTGTGTCTATGGTGTCAGGTGGCACTTCCTAAGGCTTCCACTATATGTCAACAGTCGTTAGAACTTTGTTTCAGGCTTCTACTGTGAATGGGGAGCGAATATGAGCTGTTTGAATCAGGGGTCTGGCTGAAAGCCATTAGTTTTGTCACGTGCGGCTGTGAGCGCAAGCTTCTGTTCCTTTTTCATTTCTAAAGACAAAGGAATTGTCCGGTTGGAATATTATTGAAGATTTATGATAACTGTAATAAAACTTAGACTTTTCGTCTAGACTTTATGCTCGCGGCTTGTGCATTTTGATTACTGGACTAAACACGCGAACAAAAGGGTATTTGGGCATAAATGATGGACTTTATCGAGCAAAACAAACATTTGTCTAACATGGAGACCTGGGAGTGCCATCAGATGAAGATCAGTGAAGGTAAGTGATTAATTTTTAACTCTCTTTCTGACTTTTGAGACACCTCTCCTTGGTAGGAAAATGGCTGTATGGTTTTCTGTGGCTAGGCGCTGACCTTACATAATCTTACATCGCAGTTTGCTTTCGCCATAGTCTTTTTGAAATCTGACACATCGGTTGCATTAAGGAGAAGTTTATCTTTTAAATGTATGTTAAACATTGATCTATACAAGTGTTTATGATGAGTATTTCTGTAATTTGATGTGGCTCTCTGCACTCTCACTGGATGTTTGTTTGAGACGATGCATTTCTGAACAACGTGCCAATGTAAACCGATTCTTGGATATAAATATGAAATTTATCAAACAAAACATGCATGTATTGTGTAACATGAAGTCCTATGAGTGCCATCTGATGAAGATCATCAAATGTTAGTGATTAATTTAATAGCTATTTCTGACTTGTGAGCCCTCTCCTTGGCTGGAAAATGGCTGTATGGTTTTCGGTGACTAGGCGCTGACCTAACAAAATCGCATGGTGTGCTTTCGCAGTAAAGCCTTTATGAAATCGGACACTGTGGTTGGATTTACAAGTGGTTTATCTTTAAAATGGTGTATACTACTTGTATGTTTGAGGGATTTCTGTTTTTGAATTTGGCGCCCTGCAATTTCACTGGCTGTTTTCGAGGTGGGACGCTACTGTCCCACTTGTACCAGAGAGGTTAAGTTGCCAAAGCCCAAATTTGAATCCCATTGAAAATCCGTGAAAAGATTTGAAGATTGCGTCTCACTCAAAAGAATTTGAGGAAATCTGCAAGGAAGAATGGAATAAAATCCAGATGTGCAAAGTTGATACAGACGACTCAAGGAACTTGGACACTTGGACACCGAGGAACTTGAAACTTTCAACCTGCTCCACTAAAGCCCTGTCGATGTGATTCGAGCCCCACAGTGGAGGTGTCTTAATACCCTTAACCTAGCGGTCAAACAGGAAAATGTTTCCAATTGTTTTTTTCCACCATGCATTTTTCCCATAGGGGATTTTAGAACTTAAAATAAGGGCTGTGTTTTTGTGTAGGCTTACCCTGGCATGACGTATTGATAATCGTGTAAGTCTCTCTCGGACAAGGTGACTTTAATCAATAGTTTCGGCTCTATTTACTCTAATTTGAAATGCTAATCAGCATCCAAGTAGACATTATGCAAGACTACAAATTCCTGCAAGCTCCTGCACGTCCTCTTTAGCTGACACCGTTGCTAAAAGGTTACATTTTTTTTAAACTTACCCAAGACATTTCACAGAATTGTCACTTTAATTAAATGTAGCCAATGTATTCATAACTACATTTAGTAAACATAAGTTTAATCCAAAGATTCTTACCTTTGCCTTGATTCGTCAGTCTCCTCCAGAGCAACATGGCATTTGTAGTTCTGTATGATAGCCACATTAGCAGCTCATTGCATTTCATTTTTGGGGGGTAAATACAGGCAAATATATCTATCAAAACGTCACGCCAAGGTAAGCCTACACGAAACGCAGCCTTTATTTTAAGTGTTTCTAAAATGACCTTTGGTGGGGACACAATTATGCTGGAAAAATGATTGGATTCCCCTGTTTTGACTGCTTTGGTTTTAGGGTATTATGACTCATTCTGGTACTGCAAACTTAATGATGGTGTTGAAGTCGTGCGTGGCCACGCAGTCGTGGGTGAATCCGACCACAGGAGGGGACTAAGCACGCACCCCTGAGGGCCCGCTGTGTTGAAGTTCAGCGTAGTGGATGTGTTACGTAAACTCAACACCTGGGGGGCGTCCCATCAGGAAGTTCAGGATCCAGTTGTAGGAGGTGTTCAGTCCCAGAGTTCTTAGCTTGGAGGGTACTAGGGTGTTGAACGCTGAGCTGTAGTCAATGAACAGCATTCTCACGTACTGTAGGTGTTCCTTTTTGTCCAGATGGGAAAGGGCAGTGTGGAGTGCGATTGAGATTGTGTAATCTGTTGGGGCGATATACAAATTGGAGTGGGTCCAGGGTGTTGACGTGAGCCATGACCAGCCTTTCAAAGCATTTCATGGCTACAGATGAGTGCTACGGTCATTTAGACATATTATCTTGGCATTGTTCTTGGGTACAGACTGGGTCAGGGATTTGCTAAATGGAGGGTGAGGGAGAGCTGTGTGTGTGGAGTAAAGGTGGTGGGGATTTTAATAATATTTTTAACTTTAGTTGCGAAGGTGACATGCTGATAGAAATGAGGTAAAACAGATTTCAGTTTTCCTGCATTAAAATCACTGGTAAAACCAGAGCGCTGCCTCTTGATGATGAGCATTTTATTTATGCTTATGGCCCTATACAGCTTGTTGAGTGCAGTCTTAGTTACACTTACTGCCAGCATCGGTTTGTGGTGGTAAATGGACAGCTACAAAAATATAAAGAAATTTGTGTGGTCTACAGTTTATCATGAGGTATTCTAACTCAGGCGAGCAGAACCTCAAGACTTTCATAATATTAGAGATTGCGCACCAGCTGTTAAGCAACACACACTACCCACTTTGAGCTTACCTGACGGTGCAGTTCTGTCCTGCCGATGCATAGAAGAAAAACGCTAGAATATTGTCCTTGTTCATCCAAGTTTACGACAAACACAGGATATTACAGTTCTTCAGGTCCTGTTGATAGAATAGTCTCCAACAGAGCTCGTACAGTTTTCTCCAGTGATTCTACATTCATCAATAGAAGAGCGGGTAGAGGCGGATTATTTACTCGCCACCGTAGTTTCACCGGGGTACTAGGATGTCGGTCTCGTTCCTTTCTGAGTGTGTAGTATTGGGACCTGGTCCGGGGTGAGCAGTATGTCCTATACCGCAGACTCATTGCAGTAGAAATCTTCGTCCAGAAGCTCTTTTCGGTCATAGGAAACAACATACATTATGTACTAAAAAAGTTAAGATCGGTGCCAAAAAACACACAAAATGGAAGAATTGGCCGCAATATATTCCACCGCCATTCTTTAAAAAAATCATTCCTCCCTTGTTTCTTTTTCTCTCTCAGTTCTGACCCAAGTTGACGGAACAGACGGTTGAGGGAATCTCCTAGCAGAGAGGATCATGGGAGGAGCCGTGGTAGATGATGAGCCTAGTGATGTCAAGGCACCAGACGGAGGGTGGGGCTGGGCAGTGCTCGCCGGGGGGTTCGTCATCACTGGGTTCTCCTACGCCTTCCCCAAGGCCGTCAGTGTGTTCTTCAAGGAGTTGATCAGGGAGTTCGGAGTGGGATACAGCGACTGTGCATGGATTTCTTCTATACTGTTGGCCATGCTCTACGGCACAGGTACGAATATATATATATATATATATATATATCTCACACACACACACAGGAATTTGTAAGTATATCCAACAGAAGTGTTTTCTCGATGATGAGCCAGTACAAGGAAAAAGTGCAGGAGATTAGAGAAAGTGTCAGATCTGGGCGTTACTACCTCCGGAGTCTACACAATTTAGGCAGGACCTTTTTATTAATAATTGTATCTTTATTTTACCAGGTAAGTCTCATTGAGATTAAAAATATATTTTACAAGGGAGACCTGGCCAAAATAGCAGCACACAAAGTTGAAGATATATATTTACAACATAAAGCACACAATTATCACATTAAGCAGGAGGTTAGGTGCATCTAGGGGCCAAACCATTGATGGCCCCCCACTAACTGACCTAGCACACACCCCCGCAGCCCCCAGATAGCATATGTGACTCACCATTTGGATTTGGTCTCATGTAGCAACAGTTGAAATAGAGCTACAAATGTTATATCATACACTGCATTTTTGAGGAACAATGGGAAAGTAATGGTCAAAATTAGAAATGTGAACACATCATAAGCCATTAGATTTTTTAAAAATGTATGTACAGGAAATGAGCTTTTAGATTTGCTTCTTTATTTTTTTATCAGCATCAATCAGGAATGAGTAGGGTCAGCTATACCGTAAGGACCCCTTCATGTCCTCATTACATGTAGTGCAACAATGGCCTGTAAAGTTCTCTATTTTAAAAGATTTAAACCAACAATATTGGAATCACCATGGCCTCAACCATTAACTGTCAACTTATCTTCCTGATAGATTAAGTTAAAATATGTTACATTTAATTACGTTTAAGAATCATTAAGCAACTGAGGGAAAAACAAAATTGCTATTGTGTACACCACTTGAAGAAAGTGTCATTTGTGTCTAACGTCAACTCCGTCAGTGCTGAAAGATCTGAGAATTGTTTTTTATTGGGGATTTTCAAATGATTGTATTGAGCTGTCTTATGTATCCTAACCAGTCAGGCTTCAAGACTGGTCACTCAACCAAGACTGCTCTCCTCTGTCACGGAGGCTCTCTGCACTGCTAAAGCTGACTCTCTCTGTTCCACGTTCTCTCACTAGTGGTGGTCTATCTCCACTTCTCTCCATACACCAAATCACTCGTCTCTCATAGCTTCACATGGTCTCTCCTATTGTTGCTATGCTCATGACACCCTTTTCTCCTTCCCCTCTTCTGACACCCATTTGGCAACACACATCTCTGCGTGCCTGGCAGGTGTTGGGCCGACATATCAGCTTGGATGTCGGCCCACCACCTCAAGCTCATCCTCGACAAAACAGAGCTGGTCTTCCTCCCAGGGAAGGCCTGCCTGCTCCATGACCTCCATCACAATTGACAACTACCGGTGTCCCCCTCCCAGAGTGCAAAGAACCTTGTTGTGACCCTGGACAACATACCTGTCATTCTCTGCAAACATCAAAGCAGTGACTCTCTCCTGCAGGTTCATGCTCTACAACATCTGTAGACTTGGACCTTATCTGACACAGGAAGCAGCGAGGTCCTAATCCAGGCACTTGTCATCTCCAATCTGGACTACTGCATCTCTCTGTTGGCTGGGCTCCCTGCTTGTGCCATCATACCCCTGCAACTTATCCAGAATGCAGCAAGCTGCTTGGTGTTCAACTTTCCCAAGTTCTCCCATGTCCTCCTACGGAGCAGCAAGAGGTACTGCCCCTCCCTACTTTCAGTCTATGCTCAAACACTACACCCCATATTCTACCATGCCCAGAAACCTGCTCCTCTTATTCTCTGTCCCCAACGCTCTAGGCGACCAGTTTTGATAGCCTTTAGCCGCACCCTCATACTACTCCTTCTCTGTTCCGCGGGTGATGTGGAGGTAAACCCAGGCCCTGCATGTCCCCAGGCACCCTCATTTGTTGACTTCTGTGATCGAAAAAGCCTTGGTTTCATGCATGTCAACATCAGAAGCCTCCTCCCTAAGTTTGTCTTACTCACTGCTTTAGCACACTCTGCTAACCCTGATGTCCTTGCTGTGTCTGAATCCTGGCTCAGGAAGGCCACCAAAAATTCAGAGATTTCCATACCCAACTATAACATCTTCCGTCAAGATAGAACTGCCAAAGGGGGAGGAGTTAGCCTGCAAAGTAATGTCATACTTTCCAGGTCCATACCCAAACAGTTCGAACTACTAATTTTGAAAATTACTCTCTCCAGAAATAAGTCTCTCACTGTTGCCGCCTGCTACCGACCCCCCTCAGCTCCCAGCTGTGCCCTGGACACCATTTGTGAATTGATCGCCCCCCATCTAGCTTCAGAGTTTGTTCTGTTAGGTGACCTAAACTGGGATATGCTTAACACCCCGCCAGTCCTACAATCTAAGCTAGATGCCCTCAATCTCACACAAATCATCAAGGAACCCACCAGGTACAACCCTAACTCTGTAAACAAGGGCACCCTCATAGACGTCATCCTGACCAACTGGCCCTCCAAATACACCTCCGCTGTCTTCAACCAGGATCTCAGCGATCACTGCCTCATTGCCTGTATCCGCTACGGAGCCGCAGTCAAACGACCACCCCTCATCACTGTCAAACGCTCCCTAAAACACTTCTGTGAGCAGGCCTTTCTAATTGACCTGGCCCGGGTATCCTGGAAGGACATTGACCTCATCCCGTCAGTTGAGGATGCCTGGTCATTCTTTAAAAGTAACTTCCTCACCATTTTAGATAAGCATGCTCCGTTAAAAAAATGCAGAACTAAGAACAGATACAGCCCTTGGTTCACCCCAGACCTGACTGCCCTCGACCAGCACAAAAACATCCTGTGGCGGACTGCAATAGCATCGAATATTCCCCGTGATATGCAACTGTTCAGGGAAGTCCGGAACCAAAACACGCAGTCAGTCAGGAAAGCTAAGGCCAGCTTCTTCAGGCAGAAGTTTGCATCCTGTAGCTCCAACTCCAAAAAGTTCTGGGACACTGTGAAGTTCATGGAGAACGAGCACCTCCTCCCAGCTGCCCACTGCACTGAGGCTAGGTAACACGGTCACCACTGATAAATCCATGATTATCGAAAACTTCAATAAGCATTTCTCAACGGCTGGCCATGCCTTCCGCCTGGCTACTTCAACCTCGGCCAACAGCTCCGCCCCCCCCGCAGCTCCTCGCCCAAGCCTCTCCAGGTTCTCCTTTACCCAAATCCAGATAGCAGATGTTCTGAAAGAGCTGCAAAACCTGGACCCGTACAAATCAGCTGGGCTTGACAATCTGGACCCTCTATTTCTGAAACTATCTGCCACCATTGTCGCAACCCCTATTACCAGCCTGTTCAACCTCTCTTTCATCTCGTCTGAGATCCCCAAGGATTGGAAAGCTGCCGCAGTCATCCCCCTCTTCAAAGGGGGAGACACCCTGGACCCAAACTGTTACAGACCTATATCCATCCTGCCCTGCCTATCTAAGGTCTTCGAAAGCCAAGTCAACAAACAGGTCACTGACCATCTCGAATCCCACCGTACCTTCTCCGCTGTGCAATCTGGTTTCCGAGCCGGTCATGGGTGCACCTCAGCCACACTCAAGGTACTAAACGATATCATAACCGCCATCGATAAAAGACAGTACTGTGCAGCCGTCTTCATCGACCTTGCCAAGGCTTTCGACTCTGTCAATCACCATATTCTTATCGGCAGACTCAGTAGCCTCGGTTTTTCGGATGACTGCCTTGCCTGGTTCACCAATTACTTTGCTGACAGAGTTCAGTGTGTCAAATCGGAGGGCATGCTGTCCGGTCCTCTGGCAGTCTCTATGGGGGTGCCACAGGGTTCAATTCTCGGGCCGACTCTTTTCTCTGTGTATATCAATGATGTTGCTCTTGCTGCGGGCGATTCCCTGATCCACCTCTACGCAGACGACACCATTCTATATACTTTCGGCCCGTCTTTGGACACTGTGCTATCTAACCTCCAAACAAGCTTCAATGCCATACAACACTCCTTCCGTGGCCTCCAACTGCTCTTAAACGCTAGTAAAACCAAATGCATGCTTTTCAACCGGTCGCTGCCTGCACCTGCATGCCCGACTAGCATCACCACCCTGGATGGTTCCGACCTAGAATATGTGGACGTCTATAAGTACCTAGGTGTCTGGCTAGACTGCAAACTCTCCTTCCAGACTCATATCAAACATCTCCAATCGAAAATCAAATCAAGAGTCGGCTTTCTATTCCGCAACAAAGCCTCCTTCACTCAAGCCGCCAAGCTTACCCTAGTAAAACTGACTATCCTACCGATCCTCGACTTCGGCGATGTCATCTACAAAATGGCTTCCAACACTCTACTCAGCAAACTGGATGCAGTCTATCACAGTGCCATCCGTTTTGTCACTAAAGCACCTTATACCACCCACCACTGCGACTTGTATGCTCTAGTCGGCTGGCCCTCGCTACATATTCGTCGCCAGACCCACTGGCTCCAGGTCATCTACAAGTCTATGCTAGGTAAAGCTCCGCCTTATCTCAGCTCACTGGTCACGATGGCAACTCACCTCATTTGGCCGCCTTTCGTTCCAGTACTCTGCTGCCTGTGACTGGAACGAATTGCAAAAATCGCTGAAGTTGGAGACTTTTATCTCCCTCACCAACTTCAAACATCAGCTAACCGATCGCTGCAGCTGTACATAGTCTATTGATAAATAGCCCACCCTTTTCACCTACCTCATCCCCCATACTGTTTTTATTTATTTACTTTTCTGCACACCAATATCTCTACCTGTACATGACCATCTGATCATTTATCACTCCAGTGTTAATCTGCAAAATTGTAATTATTTGCCTACCTACCTCATGCCTTTTGCACACATTGTATATAGACCCCCCCCCTTTGTTTTCTACTGTGTTATTGACTTGTTAATTGTTTACTCCATGTGTAACTCTTTGTTGTATGCTCACACTGCTATGCTTTATCTTGGCCAGGTCGCAGTTGCAAATGAGAACTTGTTCTCAACTAGCCTACCTGGTTAAATAAAGGTGAAATAAAATAAAAAAATAAAACCCCAACCCGAATACTCTGACACCTCTGGTCTCTTGACAATCCCACCCTTATGGAAGGGCAGCTCCCACTCAGCCCAGTGAAATCTCTGTCCTGGCACCACAGTGGTGGAACTGCCCGTCTTTCAAAAACATCTGAAACTCTACCTCTTCAACCCAATGTGTGTTCTGTCCCCTATTTATTCAGCGCTGTTTTTTTTGTGGTTTTTTTGTGTAGAATTGAACAATTAATGCCTTTCTTAAATACTTGTTGGACAATAAAAATGCCTTTTTTATGGTATCTGAGTTGAGAGAAACCCAGTTAGTCTTTCAGGCATCCCTGAGCTATAAAACGGCACATTTGTCTCTCTGCACCATGGCACAAAAAATGATCTGAAATCCTGGTGGGGGGACCTTGCTTAGACCTGCGAGGCCCTGCGAAACTGCACTACGCCACTGCCCCTACTTCCTTTTCCACCATAGATTTTTATCATTAAAATCATTCAGAGTCGTGCTCCTGTAATTTCATGTCCTGTTGTAGCTCGTTCCAATTGGAAGGGTCAGAACTTTTTTTCAACTTTTTTAAAAAACCTGATTGTTCTGGCCTTATGCACAGTTCTGACTGTGTTTAACAGAAATAGTAAACAAACAATTGGACCAACTGGGGATATTTTTAGTCCCTATGAGGTCAAATGCTATTTATAGGGGGTTTAGGGTGAAGGTTAGAATTAGTGTTGGGATTAGAATTATGTTAGTTGGGTGCTAGGGTTTTTAATTTTACCTTTTATTTAACTAGGCAAGTCAGTTAAGAACAAATTCTTATTTTCAATGATGGCCTAGGAACAGTGGGTTAACTGCCTGTTCAGGGGTAGAATGACAGATTTGTACCTTGTCAGCTTGGGGGTTTGAACTTGCAACCTTCCGGTTACTAGTCCAACTCTCTAACCACTAGGCTACCCTGCCACCCCAACAGGCTAGGCTAGAAAATAGGATTTTGAATGGGACTGAATTGTCTGTCCCCACAAGGTTAGCTGTACAATACTCTGTGTGTGTGTGTAGGTCCACTGTGCAGTGTGCTGGTGAACAAGTTTGGGTGTCGGCCAGTGATGATGGTGGGAGGGCTCTTTGCCTCCTTGGGAATGGTCCTGGCCTCCTTGGCCACCAGTATCATACACATCTACATCTGTACTGGAGTTATAACAGGTTAGTAAATAAATACACACATCTACCTTTACTGGTGGGCGCACACACATACACACTTTAAAAACAGTTTGCCCCCTGTCTACCAGGTCTTGGCCTGGCGCTGAACTTCCAGCCGTCTCTGATCATGCTGAATCGTTACTTTAGTGAGAAGAGGCCTCTAGCTAATGGACTATCTGCTGCTGGGAGCCCTGTGGCCCTCTGCTGCCTCTCTCCTCTGGGACAGGTACTACACCTCTTCAGTCTTCCTATCTGCAGTTGTAGATCAGTATTATGATGTAGGGAGAAGCATATGAACACAATGAGCAACGTGTGCTACTCTGAAGGATTAACAACACAAAGGGGAAGTTGTATGCTGTGTTGGCGGCATATCAGAGTTACGGCTCATCATTCATGTTTTTCTTCATATTTCTCCCCAAAGGTGCTGCAGTACCACTATGGCTGGAGAGGCGGCTTCCTTATCCTGGGGGGCCTGCTGCTCAACTGCTGCGCCTGTGGGGCCCTGATGAGGCCCCTGGTGGGCCCCAAGAAACCCCAGGACCAGGAGTTGCAGGCTGTGGGCGAAGCAGAAAGAAAGCTCAAGCCTAAGAAAAAGCTCCTGGATTTTAGTGTATTTAAAGACAGAGGTTTCCTCATCTATGCCATAGCTGCGTCCATCATGGTACTGGGCCTTTTTGTGCCGCCCGTGTTTGTGGTGAGCTATGCCAAGGAGATGGGGAATGAAGACACCAAGTCTGCCCTCCTCCTCACCATCCTGGGGTTCATCGATATCTTCGCCCGCCCCACATGTGGGCTGATTGCGGGGATGAAGTGGGTCCGGCCTAGATGTGTGTATCTCTTCAGCTTCGCCATACTCTTTAATGGCATTACCGATGTGATCAGCTCACAGGTAAGTCTGGAATTTGTTTTTATTCATATTATTTGTATGGATGGATGTATTTCTATGGGATGTAAACGATACATAAACAGTATTTAAATCTGTTGTATCGTTATTACATTCCTGTATTGACACATAGTGTATGTGGAAACCTGCTTGTCGAACATATTATTCCACAATCATGAGTATTAATATGTATTTGGTCCCCCCTTTGCAGCAATAAGAGCCTCCACTCTTCTGGAAAGGCGTTACACTAGATTTTGGAACATTGTTGCCATGAGCATTAGTGAGGTTGTGCACTGATGTTGGGCGATTAGGCCTGGCTCACTGTCGGCGTGCCAATTCATCCCAAATGTGTTCAATGGGTTGAAGGTCAGGGCTCTATGCAGATCAGTCTAATTCTTCCACACCGATCTCGACAAACCATTTCTGTATGGATCTCGCTTTGTGCACGGCGGCATTGTAATACTGAACCCAAACTGTTGCCACGAAGTTGGAAGCACAGAATCATCTAGAATATCATTGTATGCTGTAGGGTTAAGCTTTCCCTTCAATGGAACTAAGGGGCCTGGCCCAAACCATGAAAAACAGCTCCAGACCATTTATTCCTTCTCCACCAAGCTTTGCAGTTGGCATTGCATTGGGGCAGATAGCATTCTTCTGGCATCCGCCAAACCCAGATTTGACTGTCGGACTGTCAGATGGTGAAGTGATTCATCATTCAAACATGTTTCCACTGCTCCAGAGTCCAGTGGTGGTGAGTTTTACACCACTCCAGCTGACACTTGGCATTGCATATGGTGATCTTGGGCTTATGTGCAGCTGCTCTGCCATGGAAACCCATTTCATGAAGCTTCCAACGAACAGTTCTTGTGCTGTCGTTGCTTCCAGAGGCAGTTTGGAACTCGGTAGTGAGTGTTGTAACTGAGGACAGATGATTTTTACAAGCTTCAGTACTCTGTGATCCTGTTCTGTGAGCTTGTGTGGCCTACCACTTTGTGGCTAAGACTTTGTTGCTCTTAGACATTTCCACTTCACAATAACAGCACTTACAGTTGACCAGGAAAGCTCTAGCAGGGCAGAAATTTGACAAACTGGAAAGGTGGCATCTTATGACTGTGCCATGTTGAAAATCACTGCTCTTCAGTAAGGCAATTCTACTGCCAATGTTTGTCTATGGAGATTGCATGGCTGTGTGCTCGATTTTATACACTTGTTAGCAACGAGTGTGGCTAAAATGGTCGAATCCACACATTTTTGAAGGGGTGTCCACATACTTTTGTGTGTGTATATATATATATATATATATATAGTGAACTCTGCAGCCTTCGAGACCCGGAGCTATTGTATCCATAGAATTTGAATGATTCAGTCATGGTTTGTCATCAGTCATTTCTCTGGTCATATTATGTTGTGAATTATATAACCAAGGGTGTTGCTTCTCTTTTGGCAGGCGACAGACTACCCTGGTCTGGTGGTGTTCTGTATCTTCTTCGGGCTCTCTTACGGGATGGTGGGGGCGCTGCAGTTCGAGGTTCTCATGGCCATCGTGGGCACAAAGAAGTTCTCCAGCGCTTTAGGGCTGGTGTTGCTCATGGAGGCTATCGCTGTGCTGGTGGGACCGCCTGGAGCAGGTCAGTACACAGGGAGAAGGATTGGGTTAGTGTTAGGATTAGGGTTATGGCTAGGGTTGGGGTTCAACCAGGCTGTGGATGTGAAGCTAGGGTTAGGGTTCAACCAGGCTGTGGACGTGAAGCTAGGGTTAGGGTTGAGCCATAATGTGGACGTGAAGCTAGGGTTAGGGTTGAGCCGGGGTGTGGATGTGAAGTTGGGGTTGAGCCGGGGTGTGGATGTGAAGTTGGGTTAAGGTTATGCTTACGCTTACCACAAGATCTACGCACATGTAAGATTTGGAGTGTCACAATGTTGTTTTTTCTAAAAGGCCTTGTAATACACTCTGGCATTTTACACTTTTTTGTTGTTTTTTACCACCTGAAAATTGAGACATGCAGTATCCTTTCTTCTGCAGCCATGGGGGCAGTGTTGTCACTTGCTTCCTAGATCTTATTGATTGGCTATTCATCAGTTGCCTATTTTGCATTGATAACAAAATAATCTCAGCGACTGTTCAAACAGTAAACCAAACAACAAGAATCCACCCAAAAAGGTGTTTTTGTTTAGAAGTAATAAATAGTGATTACACACTACTGTGAAATTGTAGAACCTGCTGTAGCCAACTAGCTAGCCATGTGCTTTTGTCTGCCTGACCAAAACATGACTTTCTATTTTCAGCTGATTATGGGACTGAATACACAAGCAGCATTTCAAACTGGGATACTGTTTTAGGTTTAACCAGCAAACATAAGAATATTTGCCAGGGCATAATTGTAAATTATAAATCTGATTAATTTCACATGAAGATGTGGGAAGCTAAAAAGGCTAGCTAGCTTGCTCTATTTTTTTGCCTCCAAGTTCAAGAGTTATGGATACTCTTTCGAAAAAAGATTGGTAAGAGTGCAGTGTAACTGCAGTATGCTACAAATAACTTCCCCTTTGTGTTGTTTTTACTGCAGTAATTTGGCAGTGTAACTGCAGTTAGAGTGCAGTCGACTGCAGTTTCAAAACTGCATTCTTTTGTAATGTTAGGGTTGAGCCGGGGTGTGGACATGACATTAGGGTTTTGAACGAAGTCTTCAAACAATCAAAGCCAGTATAGACATTTTAGCTGGTGATAAACTGTGTATGCCTTGAATGTATAACAGGTAATACTCTTCTCATACCTCTCCTCTCCTGTAGGTCGTCTGCTGGACGCCACACATAACTACATGTACGTGTTCCTGCTGGCTGGCTGTGAGGTCATTCTGGCCTCCATCGTCATCTGCATGGGCAACTTCCTGTGCATCAAGAAGAAGCCAGATGAGCCTGAGGCCCATCTAGAGAATGGAGCCCCCATAGAGATGGATAAGCTCAACAGCCTGCTGGAGGCGGAGGGAGGAGAGCATGAGAGGGCGCAGCCGGCGGGGGTGAGCGGTGGCGCCGCCGAGGCAAAATAGGGAGTGGAAAAGAATTGAGGGGTGGGAAACCCAGAGACAGCTCTGTGATGGAGAGAGAAGGGATATTTGTTAATTGATTTTTAGAGCGACTGACAAGCTTTTATTAAACACTACCAATAGGGACGAACATAAGAATACACACGCTGGCGGAGGGAGGGATGAAGAGAAGGATGGATTGCATTGTGCTGTACATGTGTTGTATGCTTTAATATACACAGCAAATTGGCCAGTGTTACCTAGTGTTTTTTCAGGGTAACATTTTTGTTTTGATTCTGGAGTAAAATTAACTCTAAGGGTTAAATTGACACTGAGTGGTGTAATAGAACCTCAGTGTCTGTTAATAACCGATGTTGTGAACCAAAACCACAGCCTTCATGTTTCCCAGCATGCTCAATGCAGGTGATTTAAAAAATAGATTTTTTTGCGGGGGGGGGGGGGGGGGTTGTACATTGATTAATGTTGTGCTACTCAAATATAAATTCCATACATTTTTCTAAACTAATCCAATGTGTTACTTGGATGTATTGCACACATTACTGAAATGGTTGTCCAGTTTAAATGCTTTCGATACGCTCATATTTTAGTCTTCCCAACCCTGGCAGTCATTCTGAATAAAAGTTGAGTGAATACAAATTCCTAATGTTGATGTTCCCACTCTGGCTGAATTCCAATTGGAATTACACATTAATCAACCCCAAAGCATGATGTTTCCACCCCCATGCTTCACAGTAGGTATGGTGTTCTTTGGATGCAACTCGGCATTCTTTGTTTTTACCAAAAAGTTTTATTTTGGTTTCATCTGACCATATGACATTCTCCCAATCTTCTTCTGGATCATCCAAATGCTCTCTAGCAAACTTCAGACGGGCCTGGACATGTGCTGGCTTAAGCAGGGGGACACGTCTGGCACTGCAGGATTTGAGTCCCTGGCGGCATAGTGTATTACTGATGTTAGGCTTTGTTACTTTGGTCCCAGCTCTCTGCAGGTCATTCACTAGGTCCCCCCGTGTGGTTCTGGGATTTTTGCTCACCGTTCTTGTGATCATTTTGACCCCACAGGGTGAGATCTTGCGTGGAGCCCCAGATCGAGGGAGATTATCAGTGGTCTTGTATGTCTTCCATTTCCTAACAATTGCTCCCACAGTTGATTTCTTCAAACCAAGCTGCTTACCTATTGCAGATTCAGTCTTCCCAGCCTGGTGCAGGTCTACAATTTTTGTTTCTGGTGTCCTCCTTTAAAGGTCTGTGAGAGCCAGAAATCTTGCTTGTTTGTAGGTGACCAAATACTTATTTTCCACCATAATTTGCAAATAAATTCATTAAAAATCCTACAATGTGATTTTCTGGATTTTTTTTTTTCCTTCTCATTTTGTCTGTCATAGTTGAAGTGTACCTATGATAATTACAGGCCTCGTCTTTTTAAGTGGGAGAACTTGCACAATTGGTGGCTCACTAAATACTTTTTTGCCCCACTATATTGTTATAAAGAATTACATTTGAATGATAACATTCACTTGATCTCATTTGGTGAAGGCCACAGGACTGAAAAATGAATGATTGCAGCAGCCATGTCTGTCACTAACAAATACAGGGTGGTGACTCTCTACAATTCACTCAAGGCAAGGCATCCTGCGAAGTATGCAAATAAGGCTTTACACTGTGTTAATTTACCATTGAAACTGTGGACCCATATGGACACTGAAACGGTGTTCAATTTAACACTGTTGATTTAAAACTGGAGAATTTGCTGAATACAGACCAGCAGGCACAGCAGGAGGAACACTATTAAATGTTATCTAGAATCGCACTGCCAAAAACACACACTGTTGTGCCCACAGTACGTACACACACACATGCACTCCAGGCACCCAATAGCGTACACACGAAACCTTGAACTAACCAATACTTGTCACTGCCTAATCTTGAAGTAACTTCTCTTCAAAGACTAGAAACATATCTGTAGGCGCAGCAGTCTAAGGCACTGCATCTCAGTGCTAGAGGCGTCACTACAGAGCCTGGTTCGATTCCAGGCTTTATCACAACCGGTCGTGATTGGCCCGGGGTAGGCCGTTATTGCAAATAAGAATGTGTTCTTATTAATGGACTTGCCTTGTTAAAAAATATTGTTTTTAAGACATCAAGCTGGTTTTCCGAACCCAGAATAGGCTTAGCATTGGACTGAGACGCATGCTCAAATTCTTAATTGAAAATAAAAAATTGCTTCTTTAGCAAAGAGAGAATTCTCAAGCAAGAATTGTGCTAGGACTGTCGGAGGGGAAAACTAGAGGTTTGGGACTCCTTATTGGTCCAACTAATTTACTGCCTCGTGATGTCACCAGGCAGACCCAAACTACAGCCTGCAATTTCAGGTGGTCTTTTCAAACCACTCTTACATTTAAAAAGGGCATTATCATAATTTTCACAGTATTACTCCATCCTCTTAATGCGGAGATGGATATATAAAAACACAGGTATCACATTTTTGACTGCACTGGGCCTTTACCTTGTATGGGTAAAATATTACCGAGTACATTTGACTTGTTACAGTAAGGTCTAAGTGCTTGGTGAAATATTATGAGAGCATCTCGATGTTGAGATAAATATCACTTTCTTTCAATGAACAACACATCTTCAGCCAGTAACTTAACATGCATCTTCGTTTCTAATACAAATATATTTTACTCCATGAACTGCTGAGTTACACAGATATATACAAGTTAATTAAGCCTCATTTTACATGTATTTCTCTGTCTTCAACTGTAAGGACTTTGTTACAGCTGAGTTTGTCTGGTAAACCACGTTGAGATGGACAGTTCTAATACGGAGGATATCAACGTGTCACGTGGCTGCTAGAATGCTGTTTGTTTCAAATACCAAGTGTTTTGAAAACAAATTGAAGCATCTGTCTGTTTATGCTGAGAAGTGGAGTAAGAATATTGGCAGTATACAGATGGGAGTCTACAAAAATACTGTTTTGTATTGTTGGTGTATCTAAACGAGCAGGGTTTTGTTTGGTCACAACTGTCAGGATCTTTTTAAATCTGAAAAGGGGATCCCTTAACATGTGACAGAATGTGACATTCTAGCTAAGCATCATAGCTAAACCCCAGCCCAGTCCAACCCACAGATTTGTAATATGGAGGACAACCTATTTTATACACGAAATATACAAAATATTAAGAACACCTGCTCTTTCCATGACAGACTAACCTGGTGAATCCAGGTCAAAGCTATAATTCCTTATTGATGTTACCTGTTAAATCCACTTCAATCAGTGGAGGTGTTCAAGAAGGATTTTTAAGCCTTGAGACAATTGAGACCTGGATTGTGTATGTGTGCTATTCAGAGGGTGAATGGGCAAGACAAAAGATTGAAGTGCCTTTGAACAGAGTAGGTGCCAGGGGCACCGGTTTGAGTGTGTCAAGAACTGCAGCGCTGGAATAGTCCACCGGCCAAAGGACATCCAGCCAACTTGACATATGCATGTGGAACGCTTTTGACACCATGTAGAGTCCATGCCCCAACGAATTGAGGCTGTTCCTTTGGGCAAAAAAAAGGGGGGGGGGCAACTCAATATTTGGAAGGTTCTCTGTTTGGTATACTCAGTGTATAGTAGTTCTTTATTAAACCTGACACATTGGCTGGTGTGAAATTGAATATGGCCATATAAAGAGCTGATTACCCAATAATAGAATAAACTCAAACTTAACATGTGTAAATATTTGTATGAACATAAGATTCAACAACTGAGGCATGAACTGAACAAGTTCCACAGACATGTGACCAACAGAAATGAAATAATGTGTCCCTGAATAAAGGGGGGTCAAAATCAAAAGTAACTGTCAGTATCTGGTGTGGCCACCAGCTGCATTAAGTACTGCAGTGCATCTCATGGACTGCACCAGATTTGCCAGTTCTTGCTGTGAAATGTTCCCCCACTCTTCCAAGGCACCTGCAAGTTCCCAGACATTTCTGGGGGGATTGCTCCTAGCCCTCACCCTCCGATCCAACAGGTCCCAGACGTGCTCAATGGGATTGAGATCCAGGCTCTTCGCTGGCCGTGGCAGAACACTGATATTCCTGTCTTGCAGGAAATCACGCACAGAACGAGCAGTATGGCTGGTGCTATTGTCATGCTGGAGGGTCATGTCAGGATGAGCCTGCAGGAAGGGTACCACATGAGGGAGGAGGATGTGTTCCCTGTAACGCACAGCGTTGAGATTGCCTGCAATAACAACAAGCTCAGTCCGATGATGCTGTGACACACCGCCCCAGACCATGATGGACCCTCCACCTCCAAATCGATCCCGCTCCAGAGTACAGGCCTCAGTGTAACGCTCATTCCTTCGACAATAAACGTGAATCCGACCATCACCCCTGGTGAGACAAAACCGTGACTCGTCAGTGTGGAGGACTTTTTGCCAGTCCCGTCTGGTCCAGCGACGGTGGGTTTGTGCCCATAGGTGACGTTGTTGCCGGTGATGTCTGGTGAGGACCTGCCTTACAACAGGCCTACAAGCCCTCAGTCCAGCCTCTCTCAGCCTATTGCAGACAGTCTGAGCACTGATGGGGGGATTGTGCGTTCCTGGTGTAACTTGGGCAGTTGTTGCCATCTGTCCCGCAGGTGTGATGTTCGGATGTACCGATCCTGTGCAGGTGTTGTTACACGTGGTCTGCCAGGACGATCAGCTGTCTGTCCTGTCTCCCTGTAGCGCTGTCTTAGGTGTCCCACAGTACGGACATTGCCATTTATTGCCCTGGCCACATCTGCAGTCCTCATGCCTCCTTGCAGCATGCCTAAGGCACGTTCACACACATGAGCAGGGATCCTGTCATCTTTCTTTTGGTGTTTTTCAGAGTCTTTTTAGTGTCCTAAGTTTTCATAACTGTGACCTTAATTGCCTACCGTGTGTAAGCTGTTACACGGAATCCAAACCAGCTGTCCCCCTACACCAAACGTGATCACGACACGCAGGTTAAAATAAAATAAAAACTCTGAACCAATTACATTAATTTGGGGACAGGTTGAAAAGCATTAAACATGTATGGCAATTTAGCTAGTTAGCTTGCACTTGCTAAATAATTTGTCCTATTTAGCTAGCTTTATAACAATTGAGTTGTTATTTTACCTTAAATGCACAAGGTCTTCTACTCTGACAATTAATCCACACATAAAACGGCCAACCGGTTCGTTTCTAGTCATCTCTCCTCCTTCTTGGCTTTTTCATCTTTTGAACTTATGGTGATTGGCATCTACACTTTTACCAGACAACTGGCAAAACATTTCGTCTTTCAATCACCCACTTGGGTATAACCAATGAGGAAATGGCACGTGGGTACCTGCTTCTATAAACCAACGAGGAAATGGGAGAGTCAGGACTTTCAGCGCGTTCTGCGTCAGAAATAGCAATGACTTCTATTTTAGCCCTTGGCAATGCAGACGCTCGTTGGCGCGCACGAGTAGTGCGACGCTCGCGCAGGCGACTTGTCCAGTCTGGTCAGCATGTTAGTGTCTTAACGACCGTTCCACAGGTGCATGTTCATTAATTGTTTATTGTTCATTGAACAAGCATGGGAAACAGTGTTTAAACCCTTTACAATGAAGATCTGTGAAGTGATTTCGATTTTTATGAATTATCTTTGAAAGACAGGGTCCTGAAAAAGGGAGTTTAGTACTTTGATATTTTTGTCAACTGTTGAATTCTCTATTACAATGTCACTTGATGACAAGTTTACCACTTATCTCAGCCAAACACACATTGTAGAGCAGAGCAATGGTTCGCTTTGCACTTGTAAAACTGTGTGTAGTCAGTATTGTCCTATCCTCTGATTGTATCTTGTTCTGCCTGTCTGTGTGAGATGTTTGTATTTATGAATTCTAGATATACAGACATAAAACCTCAAATACACAATCATGTCCATGAGCACCCTCTGCTGGGTATTTGTTGATTGTAAAACTTGCGGATTTATTCAATACCTATCTTTCTGAGATACTGTGTAGTTGGCTTCCTGACGTGTTGCTATGCCAACCTAATAAATATATTCTTTGGAGAAAGTGCTTGAATGGTGGTTGACTCTTCAAATGCTCTAATGGGTATGTAATAAAACACATACATGTTAGGCCAACTCTCCAATCATCTTAGGCAAGATTTGTGTTGTATAGAACCCTAGCTGGGGGTAGTGTATTGGTGTTAGCGCTATGCCAAATCACTTCAAATGGGATTAAGAACCATTATTAACACAATTGGTAGTGTATCTCAGTTGACTGAATCATGTTTTTTTTCTCTCCCTGAGGTACAGCATCTGAGGGGTGTACTACAAAACAAGACCAAGGAGTTAGGCAAGTTAACTGGCTGAATATTCTGAAATAACTTTTGAATTTTTTTGAACGATAAGCTTGAAATAGGCACGGTCTAATTGACTCAACAACCGAACACTTTCTTAACGAAGCAGGAAAATCAAGTGTTTATTTCTGGTTGTTTATCAAAGTTAGCTGGCGAAGGCATTGATTGTGCATTGTAGTATACCCCTTGAGAGCGTTCAAGGCTGTCTAATACCGCCCTCTAAGGGTCTTTGGGCGTAACACAACCCTTTCTCACACTCTTTTGGCCAACACAGGCATGGTTTGTATTTTAGTATGATAATGAAAAATATTTTTTCTCATTCTTCCCCTCTAATCAAGGACTCATTTAGACCTAAAACAAAGGTGTCAGGTAAAACAGAGCAATACCCCTGATCTAGGAGATTATCTCCAATATAGGGTGATAGACATTTACTAATGTATTAAATCCTCTTTTTGTCTTGAGGCATCCACAAGAGAGCCCCACTGCTTCCGGTCTGCGGCCTTTTTGGTTAGGGTTCCCCGGGTTAGGTCTTACCCTCAGGTGTCCAGCGTAGGGCAATTGCAGTGTGCGCGTCTAGTGGTAGTCTGCACACAGGTTAAGACATCAAATATATTAACTATATATACACCTTTTCTTTCCACGTTTGAAAATGAAAGCACACAGAGTACAAGTACTTCATTTATTTACAGTTTAAAGTACACATACAGTGGCAAATACTAATGAGAGATAAAGTAATATTTCAGAGCTGGTAGCTTAGTTAATTACACATAGAAGGGTGAGTCGGTGATTGACCAAACTGCCCATGGGTTACACCATAGGATAAAATGACTAGTCAGGAATCAGGACTGGATTAAAATGGTTCTATAGGGGTGAACCATGGTAACGATTCAGCTGTGCAGACCCTAAAAATACACATTTTGCTGACTGAGGTTGAGTTGAATATCCCAAACTCTTGCTCCACACTCTTTACTGAAGATCAGTAGAGATTTGGCGCGTTACTCTGTCCAGGTGTTGCTGACGCATGTCAAATCTTACAAAGCATGGATAGGTATTTAACGTATCAGCTAACCAGATGTTATAGCGATCTCGTGCCCGACAGCAGTCGATGTGGCACGTAATCATTGGTTGATGCATGCAACGTCTGAACAGGGTAACGCGACCATTGATTTGAACGTCAAAGACCATAGCCCACCCAAGAGAAGTGTCAATCGGTTAATTTATCAGGAGATACAAAGTAAACACAGATGTTTAGTTAAGTGCACGTGCCTCTGCTTGTAGCCACATCAGTGCAGCACCATTTTATTTCCCAAAACATGTAAAAATAACACCAGTGTTCACATCATGGAGACAATAAGAAAATATAAAAATGTCAGTTCACAATCAATAAAACAAAATCATTGTTAAATGGCTGCTATTTTAAACTGACACTGGTAAGTCTCTGTGTGAGTGCTCTCAATTTTTGTGAATTTGAGGCACTCCAACTAAAACAATCCTGCACTTCATCTTTTTGGACAGACGCAGCACAAGCCTGGGCACGGACAATGATTATGACAGCCCAAAACTGGACCGATTATAGGACAGTGATGTCACACTTTTGAGCAGACCCAATTTAAGAAACCCAACCCAAATTCACCTCAAAGTAAACATCTATATTACATGTATTTCACAGCTTAGAAATATTACAAATAACAGGAAATGAGCATGTAGATCTGTACAGTAGTCCATAAGAGACTGTCTTGGTTGGGGAGAAAAGGAAACCTTTACGGGGCCCTCCTATACATATACAACTTGAGCAACTTTGACCATAAAACCCCATCTAGAAATACAGATGAGAATTTCAGATGTGATTTAGAGTTAAAACCCTACATATCAGCAGTTCAAAGGGAGGCCGAGTGTTAAAACATGCAAATAGTATGTATTACAAATGGCTTTAGAGTTACAGACCAGAGCTGTGAAAACAATAGAAAACCAGCTGGTGGTCAGAGAAAACAGATCTGTAAATAAGTACAAATGAAAAGGAGTACACCCAAAACGACCCATTTAAAACAGCCTCAATCTTGGATCAGCTCTTTTCATATCAGATTTATTATGTAGTAATGTACAGTGGGAGTAGAAATGAGTGTCTTTATTGACAAAGTGCCATGGATGAGGAGTAGTAACCACGGCAATAACGGTGGCAGTTGTTGTCGTTCCGTTTATCGTTTCAGTCTTAAAAGAACTCGGTTAGATCGCCATCACAGCGAAGACCAGTCTCTGCACAGGCATGGAAAATGTCTCTGGGAAAAGAGGTCGCAGATGTGGTACTTATTTCCAAGTTTTTTTATCGAAACAATTGTAAGTGTTCAGGAGAGAGTACAGAAAAAGCTAGAAAGAGAGCATAGAGGGAGAGAGACCAAGTGGGCAAGGAACAAGATAACTAGTGTGAAAGAAAGGAACAACCAGACACTGCCAGGTCAGGAGAGAAGTGGTCTTCCGATGTTTTCTGTAGTAGTTAGCGAGCTGGCTGCCGATTGGTTGAGCCAGGCTTGGTGCAGTCCTCTGCTATGCCAGTGGCATTGTGGGTCTTGTCTCATCGAGGCGCTGCAGAGTGGAGGCCACCAGGAATCATGCCAGACACCAACTGAGGGGAGAAGAGAGAGGGGAGGGGTCAACTTTTATACTCTCATATATTTACAGCAGGCGGGGATCTCTACTCTCGCTTCTCTGCATGCAATCTCCATCTTATCATTAAATATACTGAACTATACTTACATTATTACTCAATTTCATCTACACAACACTGCACTTAAGTTGAAATAAAAATACCAGACTTGAAACATCAGATTCAAAACCATATCATGCATGAAGGCCTGACAATAGATTAATATTGTCACATTGCTCAGCAGAAACAGCAGTATTTCCATGTAGTGCAGAAGATATGCTGAGAGTGATACATAGTGTGAGAGATGAAGGCAAGCAGCAATGGGCCACATGGCCTCAGTCTGGTGTGTCATTCACTCATCAGAACAAGAAAACAAAATGCAGTATATGCTTTCAGACATAGCAAATCTAAACTTTAGCTTGGTGATAATTTCCAGAGACCTATGAAAAACCATGCAGCATTGAGCAGTGGTAAAAGCCAAGGGAGACAAGGGTTTTAAAGGACACACACACACCCACCCCTCTATAGGTAAGACTGGGGAGTTAGGAGCAGGATAGGAACCAATGCAGTCACATGCTGGAGAATGTCAGACAGGCATCACCACAGTCCAACCACTGCAACAAGTCACAAGCACTGTGCTGAGGATAGGTCACAGAGCTAGGTAGGGTAACAGCCAGAAATAGCAGAAACACTGGTTCCACACGTTGGTTTGTTATCACAAGGTTGGAATGCACCGCTCCAGTTCTCAAGGGAGACAGTGTCAGATGCATCAGAATAACTGAGGCATCTGGTCCAATAGGACCTGGCAAGTCAGGCTCATTGAATGATCAATACGCTATGAAAGGGAATAGGCTGGCCAGCTGACCAACAAAAAGTAGTTCCTTTTGTCATAAGCTGTTAACATTGAAGCTACTTGTCTCAACTCCCTTTCATAGCGTATATCAGAGAGGAACGAGAGCCTGCAGACAGACAGTACTTCCCATTAGGACTGGAGGCGTGCATCCCTGGTCACTTTAGAACCCAGCGCCAGCCTCAGCGGGACTCACCCAGTGTGGCCATCGGGCCATCACACAAGGATATGGCGAGCATCTAGTTGCCGTGATTGTCGAAGGGAATGCTATTCTGAGGTTAGGGGAGGGAGAGAGAAGGCCATAGGTCAAGTCAGACAACTGGATCTGGGTCTGTAGTATGGCATGCTTACTATAACACACCAATGTGTGGGAGATAAAAACTACAACTCTCATGATCACCTGGTGGAAACGTAAAGAGATGGCCAAGGAGAATAGGGCGATGTTGCCTAAGGAGAGTGGGGATATTTCATTATAGTGTCCTCTTCAGTACCCTCAATCCGGGGGTGAATTTCCTTCCGTGCATCTTTTCCTTTAGTCTTGTTTGGCAGACTAAAGCCAGGGCCCTTTACTTAGCTAGTTGAAGTGCCTCCCTCCAATAAACATCTTCATGTTTATTCATGTCTTGAATCATAAAGCCAGGCCTTACTGATGCACTCCTAGACTTACAGCTAGCTACTCCTTATTGAGATCCAAAGTCAAGAGACATTCCTGTTTAGGTTTTGACTATAGACAACTTTATTGGTTCTGTTCTCCATATTCCTCTGGAGGGGTGGGTCATGATGGGCGGTGGTCGTATGAGGTCAGGGGTGTTCTGGTGAGGGCCGAGGGGGTGCATCTGGGGTTGGGACGAGCTTGTACCTGTGAGGTGGACATGCGAGAGGTGTCCTGGTGTCCCGTCAGGTCGGACGAGGAGACGTTAACGGGAGCTCCCCGGTGAAGCCGCATGCTCACTTTTCTCTCTCGTTCCATACCGGACGCCGGTCGTGGAGACATGTTGGCTAGAGGAGAGAGAAAGAGACAGGAGAAACAAATACAGTGGGGCAAAAAAGTATTTAGTCAGCCACCAATTGTGCAAGTTCTCCCACTTAAAAAGATGAGAGGACTGTAATTTTCATCATAGGTACACTTCAACTATGACAGACAAAATGAAAAAAAAAGAATCACATTGTAGGATTTTTTATGAATTTATTAGCAAATTATTGTGAAAAATAAGTATTTGGTCACCTACAAACAAGCAAGATTTCTGTCTCTCACAGACCTGTAACTTCTTCTTTAAGAGGCTCCTCTGTCCTCCACGCGTTACCTGTATTAATGGCACCTGTTTGAACTTGTTATCAGACCTGTCCACAACCTCAAACAGTTACACTCCAAACTCCACTATGGCCAAGACCAAAGAGCTGTCAAAGGACACCAGAAACACAATTGTAGACCTGCACCAGGCTGGGAAGACTGAATCTGCAATAGGTAAGCAGCTTGGTTTGAAGAAATCAACTGTGGGAGCAATTATTAAGAAATGGAAGACATACAAGACCACTGATAATCTCCCTCGATCTGGGGCTCCACGCAAGATCTCACCCCTTGGGGTCAAAATGATCACAAGAACGGTGAACAAAAATCCCAGAACCACATGGGGGGGCCTAGTGAATGACCTGCAGAGAGCTGGGACCAAAGTAACAAAGCCTACCATCAGTAACACACTTCGTCGCCAGGGACTCAAATCCTGCAGTGCCAGACGTATCCCCCTGCTTAAGCCAGTACATGTCCAGGCCCGTCTGAAGTTTGCTAGAGAGCATTTGGATGATCCAGAAGAAGATTGGGAGAATGTCATATGGTCAGATGAAACCAAAATATTTTGGTAAAAACTCAACTCGTCGTGTTTGGAGGACAAATAATGCTGAGTTGCATCCAAAGAACACCATACCTACTGTGAAGCATGGGGGTGGAAACATCATGCTTTGGGGCTGTTTTTCTGCAAAGGGACCAGGACGACTGATCCGTGTAAAGGAAAGAATGAATGGGGCCATGTATCGTGAGATTGAGTGAAAACCTATCAGCAAGGGCATTGAAGATGAAACGTGGCTGGGTCTTTCAGCATGACAATGATCCCAAACACACCGCCCGGGCAACGAAGGAGTGGCTTCGTAAGAAGCATTTCAAGGTCCTGGAGTGGCCTAGCCAGTCTCCAGATCTCAACCCCATAGAAAATCTTTGGAGGGAGTTGAAAGTCCGTGTTGCCCGGCAACAGCCCTGCTCTAGAGGAGATCTGCATGGAGGAATGGGCCAAAATACCAGCAACAGTGTGTGAAAACCTTGTGAGGACTTACAGAAAACATTTGACCTCTGTCATTGCCAACAAAGGGTATATAACAAAGTATTGAGAAACTTTTGTTATTGACCAAATACTTATTTTCCACCATAATTTGCAAATAAATTCATAAAAAATCCTACAATGTGATTTTCTGGATTTTTCCCCCTCATTTTGTCTGTTGTAGTTGAAGTGTACCTATGATGAAAATTACAGGCCTCATCTTTTTAAGTGGGAGAACTTGCACAATTGGTGGCTGACTATATACTTTTTTGCCCCACTGTACATGCTTCATAAGGCCTTATGTTGAGGGACTAGTTTTACCCCAATACAGTGGCCAGAAACACATGGTTTACAGGCCACATCAGGCCTGAAATTCACATTTACGAAAGCTTGCAAAGTAATGTGTAATTCCAATTGGAATTCAGCCAGAGTGGGAACATCAACATTAGGAATTTGTATTCACTCAACTTTTATTCAGAATGACTGCCAGGGTTGGGAAGACTAAAATATGAGAGTATCGAATGCATTTCAAATTGACAACCATTTCAGTAATGTGTGTAATACATCCAAGTAACACATTGGATTAGTTTAGAAAAATGTATGGAATTTATATTTGAGTAGCACAACATTAATCAATGTACAAAACCTCCCCCCACATTTAAAAAAAAAAATCACCTGCATTGAGCATGCTGGGAAACATGATGGCTGTGGTTTAAATACTTTTTTGCGCCACTGTACTTCCTGACCATGACAAGAGACAATAACATTATTATGTACACCATATATCAAAGTGTGAGAGAGAGACACTAACCTGTGTGTGAGGTGGGTGTGAGGGGTGTAGGCGGCGCCGGATCCTGTGTTCCTCGGGGTCGTCCTGAGGCGGCCGGGAGTCCCCTGGCCCCAGGGTTTCTGCCGTGTCTCAGCCTATCCTCTCTGTCCCTCCGCTCCCGCTCCGCCTCCTCCGCTGCACGGTTGGCCCCCTTGGAATTAGGGGCAGTCAGAGGGGTAGAAATGGAGACTAGATCAGAAAACTGCCACTGAGGTACCATTGGCTAATTGTTAAGAGGATTATTAAGATGTGCAATAAAAACAGTATATGTTTAATAGATTAAATTGTTAATTAACAATGAATAGAGGCAGTACTCACAAACTTGAGCATGTTCCAGTCAAAGACGTAGTCGTAGGAGAAGCCTTGTCTGTGGAACAGGTTTCTGAACAGCTGTCTCAGGTACGAGTAGTCCGGCTTGTCATCGAACCGCAGAGAGCGACAGAAGTTCAGGTAGGTGGAGAACTCCGCTGTGAGGAGGGAGAAAAGTGTTAGAATCCTTTATTATCATCCTGTAGGGAAATTACTTCATCTTTTATTTTACAGGGTCACAGCATGGCCTCTGAAGAGGTACAGAAACATTACAGACAATCAAATGGACAAAGACAATCCTACACTGTCATTGATATCCATACCTAAGCACAGAGTAGGAGTGTGTTTGTACAAATCAACTATGCTAAAACCAGGAATGATAAATCAGACTACTTACATGGGTATCCCTTGCAGAGCACCTCGATAGGGGTGGACATCTTCTTCTCACTGATGCGTTCGTACTTCTGCCTCTTCGTGGCGGCCTTGAGGCCCTGCCAGGGCAGAGAGCCCAGGTTGAAGTACATCAGGACGTAACCAAGAGACTCCAGGTCATCACGACGAGACTGCTCTGTAGAGAGAGGGAGGGAAGGAGAAAGTTACACACTGGCCCTGTTTGAATAGTGTGTGTGTGAGATCAATGTCCAGGTGTGTGTATGCAACCTACCTATCCCCAGGTGTGTGTTGATGGATGCGTAGCGTGCCGTGCCGGTCAGGTTCTTGTTCTCGCGGTAGGGGATGTGCTGGTGTGTGCGGGCGTCGCGGTACTTCTTGGCCAGGCCAAAGTCAATGATGTACACCAGGTTGCCCTTCTTGCCCAGGCCCATCAGGAAGTTGTCAGGCTTCACATCTCTGTGGATGAAGTTCTTAGAGTGGATGTACTCAATACGGCTGATCTGAAAAAGAGGTTTTTTTCACATACATAAGAGCAGGAGTGGACACTACTCCTCCTGGAGAGCTTTACTTTGCGCTTCTAATCTGCTAACAAATAATAGCTAGCGAACATGCAAGCAAATTTCATAGCATATAGTGGTCATAACTTCAGAAGATACAAGTGGCCCTAATAGTCAGCATAAGAGCGGAATATTTAATGCTGTTGGTGAACACCCGCTCCGTCAGTTGTCTCACCATCTGGTCAGCCAGCAGCAGGACAGTCTTGAGGCTGAACTTGCGGGAGCAGAAGTTGAACAGGTCCTCCAGACTGGGGCCTAGCAGCTCCATCACCATCACGTTGTAGTCTCCCTCTGCTCCACACCACTTTATTGTAGGGATGCCCACTGTTATGGAAGAAACACACATGGGAGGTTAGAAGTGGGAAAGCAAATTGATGACTTCAACTTAATCATGGTTAGTTAATCTGTTTTTAAACCCATCTCTAGTTCACTTAAATGACATTCTCTATTGGGTTTAATGTGATTTCCTGTGTGGTGTTTCTCTGGCTCTGTGATCGGATGACAGGTTCCACTGACTCCAATCTCTCAGGCTGCTGGCTGGCATGACTGGACTGACTGACTCATGTGGATGACTGCCTACTTGTCCAGCGATGTGAAAACCACATTAACATGGGGGAAGGTGGGGTGGGGGGAGCACGAGAGCAATGGAGGGGGTAGATAGGAGAGGAGTGGGGAGAGATCGACCAGGACTGATAGCCCACAGCAAGGCCCATGTATAATGGTTTAGACCCAGGTCTCACCTCCTCCCTGCATCATCTTGTAGATCTTGCTCTCGATGTGGAGCTGTGGGTGCTTGGTCTTCACACATTCCAGCTTGATGGCGACCTCCTCTCCCACTGAGATGTCTGTGCCTGGGGGACAAAGAGAAGGACTATCGATAAAAATGTATGGAGATGAATGGAGAGCAGTCAATTACTGATTTTGGTTCACAGAGCATGATTTATGCTTAGAAATGTTTATGGCCTGGATATTTTTTTCCTGACCACGAAGGGAGGGGAAACTCTGGTCCCTTGTGATGTGCATGTTCCTGCTGACTGAGCATTGCAGCACAGACCGGGGATACACAGTGCATTCAAAAAGTATTCAGACTAGGGTTGAAAAGGGTCCGAAATATTCCGGTAAATTTCCAAAAGATTTTCAATGGGAAGTTAAGCCCGGGAATTTTGCTTAAATTCATTGAAGAAGTTTGGTTAAACTATCCCCAATTCAACGGAATTGCAACCCTCTGCATGCACAGTTCATTCTTCCAACAGATGTACAGCTGATTCTTAAGATCTTGCACACTAATGAGATGCTATTGAGCCCACACTACTACACTGTCTGAGACAAGGACTACATGCTTTCTGGTAAGTTTTGATTACAATACTGGGTGGGGTGAACATATTTTATATGACATACATGATTTTTTGTTAACTAGTAGTAGCCTACAGCAAAAGTGTGTTTAAATAATTTCTAACTTGTTCTAAATTGTTAAATTCTGCTAGTTAGTTCTTGCTACCATGTGGGTTTTAGCTTGCTTGAGCCTGCTAACTGAGGAGTGTTAATTCACCTGTTTCCATACATATTTCATTTAAAAATAAAACAAATCTTACAAAAGAAAATCCAAATCTTTACATGAAAATGCCACGAGCACTATCTAATGTGTGGAGACATTTCACTGCAGCTAATGTAGAAGGAAAAGCTGTGTACATTTGCAAATACTGTGCATAATCCTCTGTGAAGAATGCAACAAAGATGCAGAATCAGCTGGCCAAGTGCATAAAGTTCCCTCAGCACTCACAACCTCTGACAAGTCCCTCTACTTCTATTCGAGGTGAAAATGATGAATCAGACACCTTATCGATAGCAACAGGTCATGGTCCTCCTGGAATCAGAAGTTTTTTTTGACTCAATGGAGGAACATAGTCAGAGAAATGCTGATGAATGTCTTGCTCGAGCTGTGTATGCAACTTGGTCAGCTCTGATGCTCACAGGCAAGATAAGATTGGAAGAGATTTCTGAATATTCTCCACCCAGCATACACCCCTCCAACCAGACAGGCTTTATCTACTAACTTGCTGGATGCAAAGTTCCACCGAGTTCAAGCAAATCATAGAGAAAGCAGACTGTATTGCAATCATCTGATGGGTGGTCGAATGTTCGTGGGCAAGGAATAATTAACTACATCATCTCCACCCCTCAACCAGTATTCTACAAGAGCACAGACAAGGGACAACAGAACAGGGAAGGGGAGTAGAGAGTGAGTCGGGGCCCATCCCTCCCTGCACAGTGGTTGTCACTAGTTACCAGAGACAAAAAATATAAATGGGCAATATTATACAAATTAATATAAACAGAAATTAGCTTTCTGGTCTTAATTTAAAAAGCTAGGCATGAGGTCAACAGTGTGGTTAAGGTTAAAATCAGATTTTAAGAAGATACATTGTAGAAATAGCCATTATTATGACTGTGGCTGTGGCTGTGGCCATTTGTGTTGACCCTGCCCAGCAGCAGTGAAAACATAAATTCAGAGTGACTTGAGCAGCTATAAAGGGCCAGCAGAGCATTACCCAGGAACATGAAATTATGCTTAATATGTGAAAAATGGTCCAAGGTGTTACATAAGACTCAGCTTGAAGAGTTACAATGTAAAACACACCTAGCCTGTTACTTTAGTACTGGGCCTACTTCTCTTTGCGCTGCTTGCAAAAGGCCCTTTTCATACAAAGTGGGGAAAAAGGGCAATATGAGATTTTTTTTTTTAAATGCATTGAAGATGTGCACATTTGCTGCACTGTATGTTAGTAGTGGGAAACAGGGGAGCTTTTCATATCTGACATTTCATTTCAAAAGTAGGCTTACAGTCCATGTATGACTCAGACAATCTCCTGAAAAGCACTTTACTTAACACCTCCATGCACGCACACACAATAACATGTTGAATGAATCATACATGTGGTTACATAAAGGGGAATGCATTAGTCCACACTGGAGAGCAGAGCAGAGAGGGAAATACAGCTGACTGGAGCTTCCCCTCTGTGTGTAGGACGGTTCACCACACACCTGCGTGTGCCCCCCCAAACTGACACCGGAGGAGTACGCAGGAACACACAGGTGACCTAGGATGGGGGCAAATCCACCCCTCGCTGACATAATATTGTCTGTCCCATTACAAAGCCTATTACAATGGGCACTTAGGACTGACATCATTCATAACGGTTTAGCCTTCCAAAACATGGATTACTTCATGTGCATTGAGAAAATCTACAGAATTGGCAGTCAAGTCTGTGTGCTCTAGCAATTAAACACATTTGAACAAATTGTACTTCATGTGTACTTCAAACTATATGAACTCAACATAGTTCTATTGGTGTCAGAATGTTTTAATGTTTCAATATTTTCTAGAGGCTTAATGAAGAGGCAAGCAGCCTAGGAGAGATAAAGATGTTCTAGGCCAGGTTATACAATCCAGCTAGGGTGTCAAAAGGAAACAACCAAGCCATATCCTTAGTGGTTTGGAGCAGTGGTGTGTGGGGTGGGCTGGATGACCTTTCTAGAGGTTTACTCCTCTAAAAACATCTACTCAGCCCTACATGATTCATGTCTGTTGAGTTGGAACATTGAACTTCAATGGAGTTGGACATGCGGTTTCTCATCTGCATACTTGACTTGGCCTCGATTGGTTGACCCGTCATCATATGTTGCTTGTTTGTTGTTCTTAAAGCGCTTTGAGATTCTATGAAAAGCACTATAGAAGTTTAATGACTTATACATGTGCAACATAATTCATATATCGACCATAACTGCAGCCATGTAAGAACATAGAAATCATCTACTTTTCCCAGTCATTGTCTCTGAACCCGAAAATGCACAAACAGTGCATTTAACAACTCAAAGACGGGAATAACATTTGCCACAAAATGTTTCCAGTCAGTATCCAAATGACCCAACCCTTTCAAAACAAAACATCCAACAACAAGCAACTGAGAAGCAAGTCAAGCAGCCTTTTGGCCTTACATGGGGTTTAGAACTATTTGTTTAGAAAAGGGGAAGAGGTGGCGGGATGGGGTTTGGAGCTGTGACTCGTGACAGGCTAGTACAGACAGACAGGACATAGTAGGGCAGTAGTAGGCGTTAAACATCTGACAGACGGTTTGTGAAACAACGACATGGCTGTTAGAAACTTTGCAGATGTCATCCCCATCAACAATAAGCTCTTTCTGCAGTATACACTAACTGCCATGTGCTACAGTAGTGCCAAGAAGTTGGACAATTGTGTCGAACCCTGTTGCTGGACGAGATGTGCTCCTGCTTCAACTCAACCAGAGGAATTCCTACAGTCACCTGAAAACGCATACAATGAGGATAGGACATACACCAAATTCAGAAACTCTATGAGGCCCTGTAAAAACCCATTTAGCATTTAACATAGGAATACTCCTCCCTATTACGCATAGGAAAACATGACTCCACGAAGCATACCAGCATTATGACAACAGTTACAGTTATGGCATGATTCAAACTCACTCATACAAAAACAAGAAGTGTTCAGTGACCTTTATGACAAAAGTATGTGTAAGCTAAACCCTGGAGGTGATGATAACATATCAGAATGTAATTTCAGTTGACCGCTGACTGATGATTATGGACCACTGCAAAAAACAGAGGGCCCAGTCTCTAAACACACACTAAAACGCACCACACAAGCAACAGTCAACACAACTGCTAAGGGGGAGTTGGCCACTGCCAAGACTGAGTGACAAATGGTTGAAACTAGCCACAACAATGCATTTCAGCAATGTTACCTGATAGTAGCTTGCCTAAATTCGAAGACAGCCACAGCAGCAAACAAATGGAAACTACAGGAGAGTAAGTACACTTGTACTGTGACTATAAAATGGGTAACTAGTTCAGAACTTCACTATGCTTCATCCTAAAAATGTGGGCAAGTGCCACTGCCTGGAGGGCAGAGCAGAGAACAGGGTATTTGGCAAGCTCTACTGCAGCTAGCGAACTGCCCTTCATCCCTTGAAATTTGACAGATGGGATGTATACTGGCAAACTCAGTTGGGGTGGGTGACTTGTTCTTCAGTATGTCTGTCAAGTGAATTCTACTTATTATTATTTTTTCTATCCATCCATGATCCAGCAGGGTTATGCCTATTGCTGTTTGAAAACCAAACCTTTAGTAGACATGAATAACAATCAAGCAGTTTCCAGATTACATTGACTAGCTAGGTAGTCATCTCTGTATTAATAATGACAATTAGGCCTACCTGCTTGGCTTTAGCTGTCCTGTTGTTTTGTGAAACTGTCATGGGCTTTGCTTGGATAGAGGCATCTCAATTTGACAAGCTAACTTAGCTAGATAACGTTAGCTGGTTAGTGGCTATTCTAACGTTATTTCCTCATACTGACTGTATATAGCTAGTTACTGGTTTGCCAAAGGGACAAGGGACAAGAGGTGCTAAGAATTGACAGCTTGTTTTATGTTATTCACAATCCAAGCAACATGGTTAAAGTGCAACGTAATGTTGCGATGGTAAGCTAGTTTATTAGGTTAGTGACGGTGTTTGGTAGCTAGTACAGTAGCTAACGTTAGCTAGATTAAATGTTCAATTGACAGTACCTAGCTAGCTAACTAACTAGCATACGGTAACGTTATTGTGTAGCTAATATTGTTGAGAATTTAGCTAACTAACGTTACTCACCTAAATAGATGTCTCCAAAGGATCCACTTCCAATTTTCCTTCCCAGCCTGTATCGGTTTCCCACTCTTAATTCCATGGTTCAATGTTATTCTTACGAAGCAATCTTCAGAATGTGTTGTTTTGAAAAATCCACCCGGGTGTTTTTGCTCTCTTTGGTTACCTAACCACCCCAAATATCACCTTACTTTGCTGGTATACAAACTCCTTTATTCAGACGCCCCCCTCCCCTGAATAATAGAAGATTATTAAATTCCTTCTGTAACAATCCAACTTTCACCATCCCTTTTATACCTATGTCTTTTTCAGAACACAACGATATTGCTATTGCCAAAAGCTCAGAACACGTAGACTATGTTCTTGCTTTTTAAAATGTACTCTTTCCCGAAATGAAGCAGGATGGAGACGGATTTTGATGGAAGCTTCTTCCCCACTGTAGGATTGTCCTCCGTTGTGGACTGGCTGTTACTCGCCTGTGACATCACTTGTCCTAGCAACCCTGCGCAGATCACATAAAAAGGGACGTGGGTGCATTGGTCTTTGGAAATGATAAATTATTCTAGTGTTTAAACCTACATTGTATCAAGAAAGACAAGATTGATACACTGAATAAAACAATCAACCCAAGAATACTAAAGACATACTAACATGTTTATAAACAGGACTTCTACAGTCTTTTCATTATAAAAATCAATATGGGCAATGATGGTGAAAATGAAAAAAGTGAGAGTCTGGTCACACAGTATGTTGAAGTTGCCCCAACTAAGGCCATTAAGTGTCCCAAATGGCACAATATTCCTTATTTTGTGTACTACTCTTGACCAGAGACCTATGGGTCATGGTCAAAAGTAGTCAACTGGGGAGTAGGGTGCCATTTGGGATGTAGAGACTGATGTAAGGTGTTATGTGGTTCCTCCTAATTAGGTTAGGATTTTTGGCTCCCACTGGCGTGATGTCACTGTGTACTGTGACCTGAATTTGAGGCCAAATCAACAGAGAGGACAACAACAGAAAGCAAACACAGGTAAGCAAGCACATGCGTACCAACGTATGTATGCATGAAAACACACACACACACACACACACACACACACACACACACACACACACACACACACACACACACACACACACACACACACACACATAAACAAACAGAGATAGACAAGTTATATCAGGGATAAGTCCTGTCTTGCTCTCTCTCAGTAATCCTGTGACACAGCCACTCGTCTGGGGCTGAATAGACCAAAATACCCTAAATATACAGGATTATTTAGTAAGGGAGCAGGAAAAAGGCCAAATGAATCCATAAACCTTGCATGACCTAGTTGTTTGTTGACTATTGTGCTGGGGGAGCTTGAAGGTTGTAATAGTTGGTAGACACATCCATTACTTTCGAACAGTATCAGTTCTTGTTCTACTCAGAATTAAATATTCAAACTGCAGTAAAAAACTGATGATGAAGCCTGTATGCATAAAAGAAAACATATCCTTCCTGCTGTGGATGGAGCATGAGAGAGGTGGAAGTAGTTTGATAAGCTCACTCTCTCTCTTGCGGCAACATCTCTGAAGACTGCAGTTATTTCTGCTAAGTAGGGAACTGGGTCAGCGGCAAACTTTTCCTTGGGACATATTATCTGAAGGGATGCATATAGGATAGACACAAATCACTGGCCAATGCCCACAGCTCTGTGCAGGGTCAGGAGAAGCAAATGACCACAGGCTCCTATTCATACTCTGTCTACTGCTCATATAGGGATGGCTCATATGGTGTTTTGTTCAAAATAGAAACATTTAGTTGTTCACTTATTCACATTAGTCATGTTTTCCCATTTTCCTACTTCAATAGTATTTATTTTGATTTCTGGACTCTTGTTCAAGATGCCTAAGCAAGTCAGGTCATTGAGATCAGGACATCCCACTTGGGCACACACGGGTTGAATCAACATTGTTTCCACGTTATTTCAATTAAATTAGTGGGATGCTGAGATATGGTTGTGTCGTGGATGTGAATACATTTGTGTGTGTGTGCGTGTGTGTATACATTTGCCTGTGTCTCAGGCACAGGAAAACCATCCTAAAAACTTTAATAGGCCTCATTGTACAGTACACACAGTGCCTTCCGAAAGGATTCAGGTCCCTTGACTTTTTCCATATTTTGTTACGTTTCAGCCTTATTCTAAAATGGATGAAATAAAAATAAATCCTCAGCAATCTACATAACGACAAAGCGAAAAGAGAAATACCTTATTTACGTAAGTATTCAGACCCTTCACTATGAGACTCGAAATTGAGCTCAGGTGCATCCTGTTTCCACTGATCATCCTTGAGATGTTTCTACAACTTCATTGGAGTCCATCTGTGGTACATTCAATTGGTTGGACGTGATTTGGAATGGCACACACTGGTCTATATATCCCACAGTTGACAGTGCACGTCAGAGCAAAAACCAAGCCATGAGGTCGAATGAATTGTCCGTAGAAGTCTGAGACAAGATTGTGTCAAAACACAGATCTGGGAAAGGGTACCACAAAATCTCTGGGAGTAGTCAGGATTGAGGGAAAGATGAATGGAGCAAAATATAGAGAGATCCTTGATAAAAACCTGCTCCAGAGCACTCAGGACCTCAGACTGGGGCGAAGCATCAGTACAGGTGCATCAAAGCTGGGACCGAAAGAGACTGAAAAATAGCTTCCATCTCAAGGCCATCAGACTGTTGAACAGCCATCACTAACAGAGAGGCTGCTGCGTACATACAAACTTGAAATCATTGGCCACTTTTATAAATGGATCACTAGTCGCTTTAATAATGGCACTTTAAAAATGTTTACATGTCTTTCATTACTCATCTCACATACATATATACTGTATTGTATACCATCTATTGCATCTTGCCTATGCCGCTCAGTCATTGCTCATCAATATATTTATATGTATATATTCTTATCCCATTCCTTTATTTAGGTTTGTGTGTATTAGCTAGGTGTTGTAGAATTGTTAGATTACTTGTTAGATATTGCTGCACAACTAGAAGCACAAGAATTTCGCTACACTCGCAATAACATCTGCTAACCATGTGTATTTGATTTGAGGTTCCAAGACAGCTCAGGAGTGGCATCGGTACAAGTCTCTGAATGTACTTGAGTGGCTCAGCCAAAGTCCGATCGAAGATCTCTGGAGAGACCTGAAAATAGTGGTGCAGCAACACTTCCCATCCAACCTGACAGAGCTTTAGAGGATCTGCAAAGAAGAATGGGAGAAACTTCCCAAATACAGGTGTGCCAAGCTAATAGCATATCCAAGAATACTCTATGCTGTAATCGCTGCCAAAGGTGATTTCACAAAGTACTGAGCAAAGGGTCTGAATACTTACGTAAATGTGTTATTTCAGTTTTTTTATACAAATTTGCAAACATTTCTAAAAAACTGTTTTTCCTTTGTCATTATGGGGTATTGTGTGTAGATTGATGAGGGAAAAAAAGCAATTTAATCAATTTTAGAATAAGGGTGTAACGTAAAAAACGGTGGGAAAATTAATGGGGTTTGAATACTTTCCAACTGTGTATTGCATACTGAACAACAACTGAGTAAAAATAGAATTCTCACAATGTAAATGTCAATTGTATTTCAAAACTTTCTAAGAATGTCAAAAACATACATTGAAAATTATGGAAATAAGATTCATTGTCAATATGATGTTTGTATTGCTCAGGAACAGACAGACAAGTTCTCACTCATGACAGCTGTCAAAGTCCTGGAGGCAACGCCCACTAATCTGAAGAGCGCTTGTGTTTTTTGTGATTGGTCACATATGGACCAATCCCTGAAGCTGTTCAGGCACAATTTCTATAGTTTGGGCCACTCACATGGCAGCACTGTTGTTGTTTGGATTGTGTAACGTGCGCTGCACGTGTTTGACAATGCGCGGAGCAGAAGGAGGGAAAGAGAAAGAACAGAGAGAAAAAAAGACACTGTGTAGTTGTAGAAAGAATTTCATAACCGAAACTTGCATGATAGATTTAATCACTATTAAGATGTTTCTAGGTATTTAGCCAAATCTGATGTAACGTTTAATAAAATGATTTCTTTCTGTAGCCTAAATAGTTTCATTGCATATACAGCCAAACCAATTGTTTTTCATTCTTTCTTTGATTAACCTCATCAAACAAACAGCTAATAGCCTACAGAGTAATGCATGTTTGTGATGTGGTCTTATGTAGAAAGGTTTTCTCATTGACCCAAGACTCAGGACAACTATACTATAAGCCCCTGACAATTAGCTAGTGTATGCACAAATAAACACACCACTGCTGCACGTGTTGCACAAGTATTTAGCCTGCTGCTTGCCTGCCAATGTGAGGTAAACTAATCCAATCATAGCAGGTACTTTCAGCACTTCCCCTCATGAAAACAATAGGCTGCCATGTAATCTATATTTATGACAACTGAATGATTCTGGGACATAGGCCCACACTCATGTCTAGACACCTGTTGTGGATCACACCAGTACTGTTGAATAAGGTGTTAACCTTTCAAAACACAACTTCAGAAAAACACTTTGTGGAGTGTTTCCTGTCTACCAATGCTTGAATTGGTCAGGAGCTCACCGGAGATGAGTTCCAGCACCTCTCGTTTTCTACTGCTTGAGATCCTGTTCCTCTTATAGAGTATTAGCTCATTCTTAAATGGAAGAAGTTTGGAAACACCAAGACTCTTCCTAGAGCTGGCTGCCTGGCCAAACTGAGCAATCTGGGGAGGATCTTGGCCAAGGAGGTGACCAAAAACGCGATGGTAACCTAACAAAACATGGAAAAAGTCAAGGGGTCTGAATACTTTCCCAAGACACTGTAATTACCAAAGTCTAGATTTGGTATCACTTATACTGAACAAAAATATAAACACAACATGTAAAGTGTTGGTCCCATGTTTTATGAGCTGAAGTAAATGATCCTGAAATGTTCCATAGGCACACAAAAAAACGTATTTCTCTCAAATTCTGTGCACAAATTTGTTTACATCCCTTTTAGTGCACATTTCTTCTTTGCCAAGATAATCCATCCATCTGTCAAGTGTGGCATATCAAGAAACTGTGCTGGGTACAATTTAAAGGCCACTCTACAATGTGCAGTTTTGTCACACAACACAATGCCACAGATGTCTCAAGTTTTGAGGGAGCGTGTAATTGGCATGCTGACCGCAGGAACGCCCACCAGAGCTGTTGCCAGATAATTGAATGTTCATTTCTCTACCATAAGCCACCTCCGTCGTTTTAGAGAATTTGTCAGTTTGTCTTATTGGCCTCACAACAGCAGATGAAGTATAACCACGCCAGCCCAGGACCTCCACATCTGGCTTCTTCACCTGCGGGACTGTCTGAGACCATCCACTCGGACAGCTGATGAAACTGAGGAGTATTTCTGTCAGTAATGAAGCCCTTTTGTGGGGAAAAACTCTTTCCCGATTGGCTGTGCCTGGCTACCCTGTGGGCTCCCCCATGGCTGAGCCCATGCACAGTCATGTGAAATCCATAGATTATGGCCTAATGAATTTATTTCAATTGACTGATTTTCATATGAACTGTAACTCAGTATAATCACAAAATGATTGCACGTTGCGTTTATATTTTTGTTCAGTATACAATTGGGGAAAGAGTTGTTTTGATCACACATCAGCACAAAGACCTTTGTTGGAACATTGTGTACTGAAGTTGTCATAGGAGATGAAAGGACAGGAGGAGCATATAGTGGTCGTTTGGTAGTACTGCAGACGTTTTTGATCACCCTGTTTCATTCCGTTACTCTATCTACTGTTGAGGAAGTGAACTGCAGCGCTTACATACGGTGTAGGGTGAAGTTGCTCTAGACACTGATATCAGTGTTCCCTACTAATGATTAAGGTTGTGATTGGGGAAAGGGAAGCTGATCCTAGATCTGTACCTAGTGTAGACTTCCCCAGAACACTTACATACAGTGACATTAATCACATCACAAACATCTTTAGGTTTTTACTGGAATTTATTTAGTTATAAAAAGTTTTTTTTTTTACAAAACAAATAGAAAAAAATGTAAATATGAAAACAATGACAAAGACTGTAATTTGGATAATAACAAGAAAAGGCAGCCGTAAAATGGGAATAAAAAACAACAACCATCCACAGTTGGGAATGCGTTTTGAAGTGCCACATTGGGGGGGGGGAGATAATAAACACATCTAACACAGGATCAAATCATGTCTGGGTAGGTGATAAGAAAAAGGCATAGACCGTGGGCTGTTTCAATGACTGTCCAAAATAGCACCCTATTCCCTATTTAGTGCACTATTTTTGACCAAAGACCATATATGGAATACGGTGCCATTTGGGAAGCACACAATGTGAATGTATAGACTGTACATCAAGCTGAATACAAAAGTGCACAGTAATCATCCACAAGGTCATGTTTCTCTGATCTCATTATGTGCTTTTGATAACTGAGATTGAGATTATACCTGGATTACAGATCTATGTAGTACTGAATGATAATAATAATATTATTGTTGTTCATATGTCAAATCTACACTCAGAGAATGTTGATGTACTGGGTCCTGTTTTCTATCCTGAGTGCCAGTCTGTTTGTGTTATCATGCCAACTCTCTGTCACTCATTGTGATGCCAAACATTTGGCACCACAATGACAGTGATTAAGATGGCAAGAGCACAGATCTGGGACCAGGCTAGCTGTTTTCTCCATCCTCTAAATAATGTCCAGGACTTATTTGTAATTTAACTTCAAAGCAACAAGGTTGGATTGACCCAAAAACAGCTGCCTGACTGTCTATAAATTAGATTACATTAGTTAACATTTCTTAAAAATCAATTCATTCATTAGCTTGATGTAACATTGAGGCTTCATCAGCACATTATCATGATAATAAGCATTTAGTGTCATCAAAGCAGTATGATGTAGTCTACTAGTCTATTGTTGCGCAACAATTAGTACTGTCTGCTTTATAGCATAGGCCCTTACCACTCAGGTTCTACAACTGACGCATATGACACATTGGTTGTGATACAACTGATATTTTTGTGATATAACATAGTTTGTCTGCACAAAAAATGTGTACACAACTATTGTGCGGTGAGAGTCCATAATAATTTTTACGGAGTAAATTTTTTGTGCCAAATCATTTGTACAACCCGAGTGTACAGAGCCATAGTCGCGGTCAGTGGTGGCCACTGGACGGTCACTCACAGGAACACTTTAGCAGTGGAAACGAGGGAAACAAGAGGAGCAAGGAAAAACAGTCACAGTGTGTCTGAAATGGCAACCTATTCCCCATATAGTGCACTACTTTTGACCAGGGCCATTTGGGTGCCTTTTTGGACTCACTCACAGACAGAAGAGTTGTCTTTGGAGACTGTGATGGTGAGGTATTCAATCATCTTGTCTAGGGGCATCATCCATCCTATTAGTGTCTCTCTATGTAATCAGCACAAGGAAAAGCTAGGTCTCTGGGTTCAACATACAGCCAGTGTGGAGGTGGGGGTCATGTGTAAGCCCCCTCTCATTGGGGGTCTCAAGGCTGTAGATTTAGACTGGGCTGTGGGCCAATCAGGAGCATGAAGGTGGAGACTGGAGAGTCCAGTTTTGTACAGTCCAGTCCAGTCTAGTCTAGTCCAGTCCACATTCTCAGGGTCAGCTGGTCAGGGTAGTGCTGGTGCCTGTGTAAGAAAACCCTGGGTCGTGTCCATTAGGCAACAAACATTGCTAAATGTTTTCCATTCCATGCCCTAATGAACATGACCCTAGAGTGGCAGGCTAGAAGGCCCTCAGTGCCTGCGGGTGCGCTGGCCTCCGGTGCCCGTGGTGGTGACGTAGAGTAGGGGCTGGGGCTGGCGCAGCTGGGACGCACGCTTCAGGTTGCTCAGATGGACTGGGGAGGACTCTGTGATGGGGCCTGTAAAAAACATTAGAGCCCTGTTTACGAACAGTACAGTATGTCGATATATTTCATTAGCTACACAGTAAGGAGATAAGCTAATATCCAAGGGCAATTCATCCAATTTGTCCTGATGGTGGTGCTGTGGGTGCCATAGGCCTTGAACCCCGCCATGGCTGTTTGCAGCAATATTTTGTATTTTTTAATCTAGAGGTGTAGGAAAAGGGAGGCTGACCTGTTTGGTGGTTGTTGTGGGGCAGCCGGACCTTGGTGAGAGGAGGGACCCCCCTGTGCTGTGGGCGTTGCAGGGGGGCCTGGGGCTGGCCGTTGATGTGGAGGTGGGGGTCTGAAGTGCTGTCCAGTGGGCGGACACGTTGGGCAGCCATGGTCTTAGACTGAGACAGCTGAGCAGGGGGAGGGATTGAGAAGTGTGTTAGGGCTGATATCATGTAGGCTATGTACTGTAACATTGTCTGTGGTTGGAGCCCCTTTATATGTCTAGACTTTATACTTTCCTCTCTTTATATATTTATATAGACTTTATATGTCAATCAATCAATCAATCAATCAATCAATCAATCACAGCTGCTGATGACTCTACTAACATATATTACTGAATAATAAAATCCTTCTAAGGGAGCTAGATAATGAACACGCTACTTACTGCTTGACCTGTGACCTCGAATGAGCGGGAGCGTCTCTTCCGGCGGCGAGCCTCGAAGTCCTGCTCACGCAGGGTGGGGTTTGGGTTCTTGGGGGCGGGCTGGCGGTTGCGTGGGCGTGTCCAGGTGCCCTGGGAGCCAGGCCCCTCCCCTGTGCTGCTGGATAGGTTCTCATCTGAGGTGGCGTGGCGGAGCTCGGGGCTGGGCTGCCGGCCGCGAAGCAGGGCCAGGCCCCTAGGGGGCGCCTCACTCAGAGACAGGCTGCTCTTGTGCTTCTTGGGGTCCAGGGGGGAGGGAGGAGGGGGCAGCCTCAGGGCGTCCACTTCCAGGGCTTTAGAGCGGCGGCAAGCAGCCTTCACTGCGATGTTGTGGATCCCTTTGAGGATCTGCTGCCTCTCTGTCTCAAGGGAGACATTTGATTAGTAGGAAATTGAGACAGAGGTTCTACTACGAACGCATCTAGTACACAAGCATCCTGAAGATATTAAAATATAAACGTTATTCTCCCCAATCGTCCCTAGATTATATAACGGCTATATTCTGTATTCGATCAGTTTGTGGTTTGTGCCCACAACTACAGATGTAGGATCTTAATTTGATCACACTGTTGCAGGAGTACTTTCCTGCAATGCAGAAAATGTCAAACTTGTAGTAGTGTATTTAAGGTTTAAAAAGGCTTCTAAAGTTTGTAATTTCCACTTTGAAATTTCAGACTTGATTTTCCTTTACGACAAATGTATCAATCTCTACAAAAATGTCCATTAATTATAGTCACATAATAATTCATATGACCTGTTGTAGCAAACTGACCGCTGTAGCAAACTGGCTCAAATTAAGATCCTACATCTGTACCCAAAGTACTCCCTATTCTGTAACACTCCTGTCTGCTGTAGCCATTGGGTGTCGCTTACCCTTGCGTGTGAGGGGGACATCCTGGCCCGTCTCACTGCTCTCAGGGGAGGAGTCCAGGTGACTGCTGACACTGTGGCTGAGGTGGCAGTAGCTCAGAGTGGTCTCTGGAGCCAATGGCTGCAGCTGTAGAGGACAGAGGAGAGGGGACATGTGGCATTATACTCACACTCTCATAGGGGAGTATGTACATATGAAACCTGGTAGAAATGTTGCCCTGATATGGCTGTAGCCTCCATTACTATGGAGTCTCCACACTTCAGGTGTAATGGCAACAGCTGTATCGGCCCTAGTATATATCACAGTGTGGATGGTACGGGGTTCTCACCTCTCTGTTCCCCTGGCCGTTGATGTGGATGGGAGGAGGGGTCATCACAGCAGAATGTTTCATCTGTCTGGCATGGGGAATGCTCTTAAACACCCGGTTGTTGTCTCTGTGAGAGGGAGCAGGAAGGAGGTAGGGGGAAGGAGAAATATAGATAGAGAGCGAGAGAGAGAGAAAGAACGAGAGAGAGAAAAAGTCAGTTAGACAAATGTCCTTCTATAGAAGGTGGAGATACAGACTAAAGTGTTTCTTCTTCCTAAACCAACCACCACCGTCTCTCCCGCCCTCCCAATCCCTCTGTCCTCTTACCCTTCAGCCTCAGGTAGGATAGGTGGCAGGGTGTGTCTGCGGGCCTTGGCCCTGCCATGCCTGGTCTCTGAGCCCATGGTGCGAACGCTCTCCTGGTCTGAGTCCACGTCCTGCAGCAGGCCACGACCTCGGCTGGGTAGGCTGATCTTGGGCAGGGAGGCCTCCTGGAGACAGCAAATGGTACAGGAGGAAGGATGCGTTTATATATTATAATTGTGTGTGATCTCGATTTCAATCTTAATCCCGTTCTCTATCTGAGTCCAGTGATCTTGTCCAGGGCTGTTCATGTGTGTGTGTGCATGTGTGTGGTGTGTGTGTGTGTATCTGTTGCCTACCTTGAGTGTGCATCCAGTGACCTTGTCCAGGGCCATGGCTCTGTCCAGGTTCCTCTCGTCCAGCTCTCTCATGTACATCCCATACAGCTCCTGAAGGTGGGGAGGCACCAGAAGGCTGTGGTCTGCAGCAACACAACACAGGTTAGAATACTAGTCACACTACAACACAACATCAACCATGTTAGAGTAGTCATACTACAACACTAAACATACAACTACGGAAGAGTATTACAGCCAAGTAAAGAGAAAACAGTAATAAACAGCGACAGCTGGTGGTAGTTGGATTATTTTTTGCACAATAGTATTTAAAGTGGCAATATTTTGAGAATAAACTTGAAATGTAATCTTGAGAATAAAGCCAACATTTTTTTGAATAAAGTCACAGTTATATTTCAAGATTAATGTAGGAGAGTGGGTTAAGTACATGTCTCCCTGGCTCCCTGTTGATGTCTGAGTTAGATGACATGGTGAAACTATACTTTAGAATTGGCTTTAGTAAGAAGGAAATCCAAGCACTTTTAATACATACAATGTAGTAACCATATTATTATAAGTATTAGGACCTGGATAAGGTTGTGCCACAGATTATTTTCAGAAGGATGAACTGTGGTTACAGACATAGGTACAGAAGGGCGGGTTGTGTGTGTATGCAGGTGTGTGTGTGTGTGTGTTTGGGCGGTAAAAAGTAGCGGCAAAACAAACAAATGGCCATCAATCCAATGATCTAATAACTCGCGCACACACACATACACACACACAATTTCAGACTAAAGGCATACACTCTTATAACAGCAATGGTGAGCACTAACAAACAAAAGAAGTTCTTGCCACTGTCACTGAATGCGAAGAGAACTGGGGTTTGGGGGCAGCCCTTGAGCCCGACAGGGACGCTCAATCCTAGTTCATGCAATCCGTGACCTACTTTCACAAGATAATAAACTGGCTGGCATAGGCCTATGAGGATACTTCATTGGAAGTGTAGCATACATAAAACACCATCGATTACGCACAAATTTGGGACATATAGGCTGCTGGCCTAGCTGTTACTCCCTAAAATATACTATGCACGATGTTGACAGACGCAGGGGTTTGAGGATAACATTGTAGCGTTGCGTGCATCAGGGACTGATGTCTATTTGCAGTCTGACCACGCACCATGGCCGTTAGAATGGTATTGCTTTGGGGATACTGTGTGTGTGACGCCTGTTTGAACGAGTGTTTTAGATGCTCCTGCCACACACACCTGTCTCTACCACCTGTCTCTACCTATGTAATCACACAGAAAGGTAACATACCTCATCAGAGACTGTGTGGTTCATCCTTCTGAAAAGAATCTGTGGCACCACCTCTTCCAGGTCCTAATAGGCCTACTTATAATAATATGGTTATTATGTCCTAAAAGAGAAAGGATTTCCTTTTTACCAAAGCCAATTCTAAAGTATAGTTTTCTCATCTAACTGCAGGCATTCCACGGTGATGAGCCAGGGAAACAAGCAGTTAATCAAACCCCTACTTTAATCTTGAAACATAACTTCGACTTTATTCAAAAAATTTAATTTCAAGTTTATTGTAGAAATATTGCCACTTTATTCACAAAATTGTATTTAGACTTTATTCTCAAAATATTTTTTGAAGTACCATCCCCGTAGCTGTTAAATTATTTTTTCTCTTTACTTAGTACTAATACTCTTCCCTACACAACACTTACATACACAACATTTAATTGTTACACATTCAATCAATCTCACTGCGTTTGCAAGATCACTAAAATGTAGACCCTGGATAGCGACTTCTAGATCTCCTCTTCAAAAATACCGAAGTCTGAAGTCTATAGCCATTGTAGTAAAACAAATGAAGTAGTGTTGGTTTATGGTGTTGTTTGGACACACCGTTAATGAACTGTCTCTGCTGCTGGATGATCTCGTCACAGAGGTGGCGGTGCTGCTCGAAACGCTGCACCACAAAGTTCTTCTGTCGGATCACGTTGTCTTTGAGCAGGGCGTGGGACTGCATCTTAGCGTTCTCGATCTCCAGCTCGTGGACCTTACAGAGGAGGCCCAGCACCTCCCTCTGCTCCTCGCAGCTCACCCTGCGAGGGAGCAGCTCCTCCAGGCGCCTGGCCCGCTCGCGCAGCTCCACAAAGTGGCTCTCTAGCGACGCCTACAGGACATGAGGACAAACAGCAGGCAGGGCTTAATGGAATCCTCACCATAGTATGTTCTTATCATGGTACACGCGGGTCTACTGTACAAGGGGAGGCTGGTGGGAGTAGATTAAATGGAATAAACCATTGTAAACCATGTGCTTAATACCGTTCTATTCATTACAATCCAGCCATGACAATGAGTCCGTCCTCCAATATCTCCTATCACCGGCCACCTCTGTACTGTACAATAGAGAGCAATAGTAATGGCTGCTTTTAGTAAGCACTAACGAATGCTAACTCCACCATGGATCGTTGGTCAAAGCCTATGGGGAAATGTATGGATTTTTGGGATAAACACCAAAAATAAAGTATGTGATAAACACAGGTTTAGGAGATCTTATCTGTATTGTTCAGCTATTTTGAAGCATTTATGTAATGAAAACAAGCACATAAAGTGAATCAAGGCTTCATAATTCATAAAGGTCACTTTAACTGACTGATATTACAGTGCCTGTGGGTGGCAGGTAGCATAGCGGTTAAGAGCATTGGGCCAGTAACCGAAAGGTCACTAGTTTGATTCCCTGAGCCGGCAAGGTGGAAAAATCGGTCATTCTGCCCAAGTTAACCCCCAACAATTGCTCCCGGGTGCCAATGATTTCAATTAAGGCAGCCTCTCTGATTCAGAGGGATTGGGTTAAATGCGGTAGACACATTTTGGTTGAATGCATTCAGAGCTGTGCAGCTGCCTAGGTTTCCCCTTTCCCTATAGAAAAGTCTACACCCTCTTGGACCCTTTTCACATTTTGTTGCGTTACAAAGTGGGATTGAAATATATTGAATTGAAAAGATAATTCAACAAATCTTTTACAAATGAATAAACATTTTAAAACGAAAATATTGTCATTGCATAAGTATTCACCCCCTTTGTTTAGGCAAACCTAAATGAGTTCAGAAGTCAAATATTGCCCAACAAATCACATAAGATATATGGACTCACTCTTTGTGAAATAGTAGGGATTGGCATGACTTTTTAATGACTACACCTTCCTCTGTCCCCCATACATACAACATCTATAAGGTCCCTCAGTCAAGTATTGAATTTCAAGAACAGATTCAACTACAAAGACCACGGAGCTTTTCGAAAGCCTCATAAAGAAGGGCAGTGATTGGTAGATGAGTAACAATAACAAATCAGACATGGACTATTCTGTATCTTTAAGCATGGTCAAGTTAATAATTATGTTCTGGACGATGTATTAAACTACCCAGACACATCAAAGATGCAGACGTCCTTCTGAACGGAGCTGCAGGACAGGAAGGAAACTGCTCAGGGATGTCACCATGAGGTCATTGGTCATTTTAAAACAGCTACAGAGTTCAATAGTTGAGACGGGAGAAAACTGAGGATGGATCAACAACATTGTAGTGACGCCAAAATAATGACCTAAATGACAGAGTGAAAAGAAGAAGAAAAATATACCAAAGGAATACACTATTTGGCCTAAATGCAATGCCTTATGTTTGGGGCAAATCCAACAGCACACATCACTGAGTAACTGCCTCTTTATTTTCAAGTATGGTATGTTGGTGGCTGCATCATGGTATGGGTATGCTTGACATCAACAAAGCCTGGGGAGTTTTTCAGGATGAAAAGAAATGGGATGGAGCAGAGCACAGGCAAAATCCTAGAGGAAAACCTGCTTATGGTTTATGGTCAGATTTGCCAAATGGAGGGCGAGGGAGAGCTTTGAATGAGTCTGTGTGTGGAGTAAAGGTGGTCTAGAGTTAGTGGGGACCTTCAGGTTGCTTTACACCAGACACTGGGAGGGGAATTCATCTTTCAGCAGGACAATAACCTATAACTCAAAGCCAAATCTGCACTGTAGTTGTTTACCAAGAAGACAGTGACTGTTCCTGAGTTTTGACTTAAATCTGATTGAGAATCTGTGGAGAGACTTGAAAATTCCTGTTTAGCCATGATTTCCAAAACCTTGATAGAGCTTGAAGAATTTAGAAAAAAACAATATTGCACAATACCGGAGTGCAAAGCTTCTTATGAAACTCACCAATGAAGACTCACAGCTGTAATATTAGTGTTATAATATTATTTTTCATTAATCTTAGAGAAATACATTTTTGTTTGTATTACTGTCGTTGGTTTGGGTTGCGTTTTGTTTTCCCTGTTAAGCAGGTTTATTTCACGGGACTGTTTTTCCCACACGTTAGTTTAGCAGAGGATTGTTTCCTCCGTTTGGGTTACTACACTGCGTTCCTGTGTTCTTGTGGCTACGTTTGTGGGCCTGTACCTGTTGTGTTGGTGGACAGTAAATAAACGCCCTTCTGGGATATTCTTGCTCTCCTGCGCCTGACTCCACACCCACCTCTCCTAGGGAGATTCTGACACTTTCCTAGTTAAATAAAGGTAACAAAAATAAAAATAGAATAAAATGCATGCGATCTCCTAAGCCTGTGTTAACCTCAGACCTGATTTTCAGGTTTTATACATTTCAGGTTTTATACATGGACCAATGAGCCATGCATGACTAACTCATTTCCTTTTCTTTAGGACTACGAGCTCTGTTGTCTAGTTCACAAGGTAGCCTCAGCAATATGACATAGATGCAGAAAGTAAATTAGTACATTGTACATTTTTGTAACAACGAAGAGCGTTGAAGCTCTACTTCTCCGCTGTTTTGGTCCAGGGGCTACACCACGCTCTTAACAGCGTGAAGCGAACCCATGCACATGCGCAGAAACTGTCTGTGACTTTGTGAGAGAGAAGTCTTGCATCTCACTCATCTCAATATCTGCGGTGCTGCTCGTGGCAACGTCATTTCACCGAGTCTACCTTTAAGCTGAGTCTACATTAAAACAGTTTCTATCTCCAGGCCATCAGATTTTTTTAATAGTCACCACTAGCTAGACTCCGCCCAGTATCCTGTCCTGAACTTTAGTCACTTATTAGCCTGCTACCACCCGGTACTCAATCCTGCACCTTAGAGACCGCTGCCCTATGTACATAGTCATTGAACACGGGTCATTTTAATCATGTTTACATACTGTTTTACCCACTTTATATGTATACCCTGTATTGTAGTTATGGATCATCCTATATAACTACTGCTGAACACACATTTTCTATTCATATAATGTTTATACACACCATGATATATCTATTTATATTCTAGACTAACTTTGCTCTATATTTCTATATTCCTTTATTTTTAGGATTTTAGTGTAATGTTTTGTATTGTTAGGTATTACTGCACTGTTGGAGCTAGAAACATAAGCATTTCGCTGTACCTGCGATAACATCTTCAAAATATGTGTACGCTACCAGATTTGATTTGAAGCTGGGTAACCTAAGACAGGGTTTCCCAATCTCCATCCTGTGGCCCCCGTGGGTTCCCTTTGAGTTGTTTTGCCCCAGCACTACACAGCTGATTAAAATAACCAACTCATCATCAAACTTTGATTATTTGAACCAGCTGTGTAATGCTAGGGCAAAACCCCAAAACCTGCACCGACAGGGAACCCCTGGACCAAGTTTGGAAAACTCTGGCCTAAGCTGTGTGTGTGATTCTGTAGTTCCCTCTAGAGGTGAGAACGGGGGACTACAGTAACCTACCTTCTGTTTGCGTATCTTCTTTTGTTCAGCCATGAGAGTGACCAGATTCTCTCTGGCCATGGCTACTTCCTGGGTCTCAGTGCTGTCTGGGGGAGACTCAGGGCAGTCAGAGTCCTTCTCACTCTCCTCCTTACTGAAGCTCTCCTTCCTCCTCTCCGCGCGCCACTTCCTGCGACGACGACTCCGCTCCTGCTCCCAACTACAGGAGGGCACAAACAACAGGGGTTGAGACACACTTATGTTATCTATCACAGTCATTTAACTGCTACAGGTAAAGGCTACAGGTATAGAGGCAGTGGTATGAGATTATTGTAGGTCACAAATGGTACCCTATTCCCTATATAGAGCCCTATGGGCGCTGGTCATAAGTAGTGCACTATATAGGGAATAGAGTGCCATTTGAGACGCATCCTAAGACACATACTCTGCGATGGTGAGCAGGTGTTTGGAGGTGTCCATCTGGATCTCCATGTTGCTGTTGTCCAGCTCCATCAGGCTCCTCCTGATCTCCATCTGGCTCCTGAAGGCCTCTAGGAGCTGTTCCCTCAGCTGGTCCATCTCTGCCCGGCTCGCCTGCGTGCTGTGGGCCTGCACCTCCGCTGTGTTGGTGGCAGTAGAGGAGAGAAGTGTTATTGTCTGTTGGAGGCACACACACGTTTTGTTCTTCTATCCTCGTGGGGACCTACAATTAATTTCCATAGTTGGGACCTACAATTAATTTCCATAGTGGGGACCTACAATTAATTTCCATAGTGGGGACCTACAATTAATTTCCATAGTGGGGACCTAAAATTAATCTCCTTAGTGGGGACCTAAAATTAATCTCCATAGTGGGGACCTAAAATTAATCTCCTTAGTGGGGACCTAAAATTAATCTCCTTAGTGGGGACCTAAAATTAATCTCCATAGTGGGGACCTAAAATTAATCTCCATAGTGGGGACCTAAATTGTATCTCCTTAGTGGGGACCTAAAATGAATCTCCTTAGTGGGGACCTAAAATTAATCTCCATAGTGGGGACCTAAAATTAATCTCCATAGTGGGGACCTAAAATTAATCTCCATAGTGGGGACCTAAAATTAATCTCCATAGTGGGGACCTAAAATGAATCTCCATAGTGGGGACCTAAAATTAATCTCCATAGTGGGGACCTAAAATGAATCTCCATAGTGGGGACCTAAAATGAATCTCCATAGTGGGGACCTAAAATGAATCTCCATAGTGGGGACCTAAAATGAATCTCCATAGTGGGGACCTAAAATGAATCTCCATAGTGGGGACCTAAAATGAATCTCCTTAGTGGGGATTTAAAATGTATTTCCATTCAAAATCCTATTTTCCCCATTCCTAACCTTAACCTTAACACAAACCCTAAATCCTAACCCTAACCCCTTACACTAGCTCTAACCCTAAACCTATCCCCTAAGGTTAAAATAGCCTTTGTCCTCATGGGGGCGTGGGAAATATCCCAATGAGGGAGAATTTTCCTTGTCTTATTATTCTTGTGGGGACTTTGGGGATTTTAGGTCCCCACAAAGATAGAAGAACCAACCAACCAACACACACACACACACACACACACACACACACACACACACACACACACACACACACACACACACACACACACACACACACACACACACACACACACACACACACACACACACACACACACACACACACACACACACACACACAGTGAGGAGGCGAGGGAACAATTAGAGGTCAAGGTAAGGTCCTTACCCTGGACATGGCGGATGTCAGCTCGGTCAAGGTTGAGCTGACGTCCAGCCTGATCAGCGATCTTCTTTTTGAGCCGCTGGATCTCGCTGCGCAGGTCAGAGATGATGTTGGTGTACTGAGCAATGTGGTAGGACACATTCAGCAGGTTCCTCTTTACCTGGAGAGAGAACTGTGTTATAACAGTGTAATAACTGTGTTATAACTGTGTAATAACTGTGTTACAACTGTGTAATAACATGGCGTACTGATGATTTAGTAGCACACGTTCAGCAAGGAGGAACCTATTGATTAACTATGAAGCCTAATATTGACTGGTTTGGTGCTTTGTTATAACTGTGTTATACTGCAGACCTAACAGGATCTTTAACCTTTGGGGGTGGGGGGGGGTGGGGGGGGGGGGGTATACGCTGGTTTACTCTAAATCACTTTGTGATAACTGTGTTTAATTAAAAAGGGCTTTTTGATTGGTTGATTGATTGGAAAATTGAAAGATCGGAGAAAAACTTTGTCCCACACCTCAGTGATGGGTGGCAGAAAATGGTTGACGTGCATTGTGTTGTGTATTAAGTCACCCGTGTGCGGATACTTTTGGCACGGTCGGCATAGCTAAGTGTGTTGCGAGACTCCTCGAAGGCCAGGGAGGCGGGGCTAATGTGGGCTATCATCACCGTGCGACTGTTGCCGCCCAACGAATCCTGTAAATCAAACACATAAGAACAGGAAGTGAATGAATGCAAGTGGAATGCAGAATAATCTGAATGATGAAAAAAATACAGCAAAAAGTAGCATTGTACTGTACTGTTTTGTATTGTTTCATATGGTATGGCATCGTAGTGTAGTGTAGTGTATTCATAAAGCACGTGGCAAGTCAGGTCAGTTTGTCTTTGACAGGTTGCCGTACTGTACCTTGAGCAGGCGCGTCAGCTTGCTGTCCCTGTAGTTAATGTATTTGTTGCCGTGTTTCTCACTCAGGGCGTTGATGCAGTTACCCAGAGCCAGGAGGGAGCGGTTGATGTGGGCCCCTTCTTTTAACCTCTGACCTCTGTTTTGTGTCTGGGAGAGAAAGATGGAGCAGGTTTAATCACTGACCTCTGTTCTGTGTCTGGGAGAGAGAGAGGGAGCAGGTTTAACCTCTGACCTCTGTTCTGTGTCTGGCAGAGAGGGAGCAGGTTTAACCCCTGACCTCTGTTCTGCGTCTGGGAGAGAGGGAGCAGGTTTAATATCTGGCCTCATGTTCCAGAGGATCAATTTTGCTGATCAAATTGACTGATCTACAAATAATAAAAATAGTGGTTATTTCAGGTGCAAGGTGATTTGTACGTCAATCAGTCAGTCTGTCTGCACTGCAGTCATTGACAGCAATGTAGTCGATCTTGAACATGCGGCCATTGTCTCTGAGTTGCAGGCCAAGACGGATACTGTCACAGTTAACCAGCAGAGGGCGGTCCAACCTTATTTTTCTCTCTGCCTGCTGTGACATTGGAAGTCTCCAGTATAAAAAAAAATCTATGTTTTATAACCGCTTATGAGTTACGATGGACACTGTCAGTGTCATAACACAATATAAGTGTATTATAATGCATTATAAAGGATGTTATTATATACACTACCGTTCAAAAGTTTGGGGTCACTTAGAAATGTAATTGTTTTTGAAAGAAAAGCAAATTTTTTTGTGCATTAAAAATAACATAAAATTGATCACAAATACAGTGTAGAGATTGTTAATGTTGTAAATGACTATTGTAGCTGGAAACGGCAGATTTCTTTATGGAGTATCTACATAGGCGTACAGAGGCCCCTTATCAGCAACCATCACTCCTGTGTTACAATGGCACGTTGTGTTAGCTAATACAAGTTGATCATTTTAAAAGGCTAATTGATCATTAGAAAACCCTTTTGCAATCATGTTAGCACAGCAATAAAACTGGCCTTCTTTAGACTAGTTGAGTATCTGGAGCATCTGGGCGTTTGTGGGTTCGATTACAGGTTCAAAATGGCCAGAAACAAAGAACTTGAGAAACAGATGCCTCACAAGTCCTCAACCTGTAGCTTCATTAAATAGTACTCGCAAAACACCAGTCTCAACGTCAACAGTGAAGAGGCAACTCCGGGATGCTGGCCTTCTAGGCAGAGTTGCAAAGAAAAAGACATCTCAGACTGGCCAATAAAAAGAAAAGATTAAGATGGGCAAATTAACACAGACACTGGACAGAGGAACTCTGTCAAGAAGGCCAGCATCCTGGAGTCGCCTCTTCACTGTTGACGTTGAGACTGGTGTTTTGCGGGTACTATTTAATGAAGCTGCCAGTTGAGGACTTGTGAGGCGTCTGTTTCTCAAACTAGACACTCTAATGTACTTGTCATCTTGCTCAGTTGTACACCGAGGGCCTCCCACTCCTCTTTCTATTCTGGTTAGAGACAGTTTGCTCTGTTCTGTGAAGGGAGTAGTACACAGCGTTGTACAAGATCTTCAGTTTCTTTGCAATTTCTCACATGGAACAGCCTTCATTTCTCAGAACAAGAATAGACTGACAAGTTTCAGAAGAAAGGCCATTTTGAACCTGTAATCGAACCCACAAATGCTGATGCTCCAGATACTCAACTAGTTAAAAGAAGGCCAGTTTTATTGCTTCTTTAATCAGAACAACAGTTTTCAGCTGTGCTAACAAAATTGCAAAAGGATCTGGCGTTTCCAGCTACTATAGTCATTTACAACATTAACAATGTCTACACTGTATTTCTGATCAATTTAATGTTATTTTAATGGACAAAAAAATTGCTTTTCTTTCAAAAACAAGGACATTCTAAGTGACCCCAAACTTTTGAACGGTAGTGTACGTGCTTTATAGAAAGTGGTACCAGTCTTTCTATTTATAGGCAACTGCCAAAGAAAACACTTAAGTAAATGAGAGATACAAAGTATATTGAAAGCAGGTGTTTCCAGACAGTTGTTTTTCCTGAGTTAATTAAGCAATTAACATCCCATCATGCTTAAGGTCATGTATACAAATGCCCTGTTGCCCATTATTTTGGCTACCATGGCTAGAAGACGAGATCTCAGTGACTTTGAAAGAGGTGTCTCAAAAGAGCATAGGGGGTTTAAAGTGTGTGTGTGTGTCACCTGATCACAACCCAATTAAACACTTATGGGAGATTCTTGAGTGGTTCCTGAGACCGTGTTTTTCACCACCATCAATAAAACACCAAATTATGTAATTTCTTAGAATGGTGTCGCATCCCTCCAATAGAGTTCCAGACACTTGTATAATCTAATCAAATCAAATGTTATTTGTCACATACACATGGTTAGCAGATGTTAATGAAAGTGTAGCGAATTGCTTGTGCTTCTAGTTCCGATAATGCAGTAATAACCAACGAGTAATCTAACCTAACAATTATGCCAAATCTCATTGAATCTAATCTGGTGGCTCGTGGTGGCCTAATGCCCCATTAAAACACTTTATGTTGGTGTTTCCTTTATTTTTGTCATTATCAGTACATTTTTACTCTCTAACTCAAGAGCAAACATCCCTTCAAAAGAGGTAGTTCCCCCCTCTATTCTCCTACAGTATATCTAAAAAGACTGGTGGTCTTTAGGCTATGGTATACATCCATAGAAGAGCCTAGCTGGTTAACCTTTCTAAAGGTTTCCATGGTAAATAAGTGTTCACTCTATTCAGGCATGATTGCATGTTTTTCTCATGGGTATAGTACACTACTTTTGATCAGAGCCCTACGGGCCCTGGTCAAAAGTAATGCACACAATACAAGGAATAGGGTGCCATTTGGGACGCATGGTGTATAGGAGACCTGGCTGGTTTAATACGGATGCTAATCAAACAACATTCATCATGAATGACATGTCAATGTCTGTGTTGGTTAAGCGCTTCGCCTTAATCAGGATGTCTACAGGAAGCTGCAGCAACTAATTAGAGAAGCAAACGGCTAATATGAAGCCTTCAGTGTTCATGGGAAAAATGAAAAGCATAACAAATGTGAAAAGGCCAGCTATCATTTGAAAACTTTAGTACATGCCCTATGTTCCTCCAGGAATGAAGAGGATTATGAAAGTAAGTAAATGTGAAAAAGGTTCATAGTTAATATTTCTGTGTCATATACTGTGTCAAACGTTCCCAACTAGTTCACAGACGACACTGACTACGTCCTAAATGGCATCCTATTTCCTAATAGTGCACTACTCTTTGACCAGGGCCCATAGGTCAAAAGTAGTGCACTATAGGGAATAGGGTTAGGGTGCCATTTGGGATGCAGACATTCTGTTAGCAGTATTGGTTTTACTCCAATTGCAATCTGTTCAACAAAAGTAACTAGCACCATAAAACTGTTCTATAAAAGTCATGGTAAAGTCACAGCACCATATCAACTATATCAGCCATTTTGTAATCATTTATAACCCTGACATAAGGGAGACGTTGATAGACGGTAAGAATTACATAAGTGGTGCCAACTATAGGGACATTAACCCCTTCTTTCCCTCATTGGTGGGCAAATCATGGTCTAGAATGTAAATGTATGGTGCTTTACACTGTGAAGGGCCTTTATTAAAGTGTCCTATAAACTTCAGGGCTGTATACAAATGGCCCCCTAATCCCTACATAGTGCACTACTTTTTGATCAGGGCCCTATGGGTGTTAGAGGAAATATAGGGATCAGAGAGCCATTTGGGACGCAGCCTTGAAGGTTTATAGGTTCTCCAGTTCGCTCTAGGAGAGATTAATAGCGGGGAGGGGGTTGATAAAGTGACAAAAACAGTGTTCCTATGTACTGTCGTAAAACATGGCTGTCAAACGACCAGAGGAGACAAACAGAAAGAGAAGACCAACTCAACCGACCACCTCCCTCCCACAAGTAACAGACCATAACAAGAGGTGAAAAAAGGACACAGAAACAGGCATGTTTGCAGACAAATGCATGCACGCACACACACACACACACACACACACACACACACACACACACACACACACACACACACACACACACACACACACACACACACACACACACACACACACACACACACACACACACACACACACACACACATACTTTTGTACCTGTGAGGCTCGTTCGGAGCCAGCAAGGTCGATCATGAAGAGGCGTGCGAAGCGGACCTCCTGTAGAAGGTCTCGACAGCGGCTCGTCTGCCGGACAGCCACCTGCAACACGGCGTGGGACCGGGACGATGTCTGGTTGGCTGCCGTGGGCTCTTGGGTACGCTGCTTATTACCCTTCATCAGCAGCTCCATGATCTGGCAGGAACACAGTCATTAAACATTATGTAGCTCTATGTAGATCTAATGTCATTTTTATGACGTGCTCGTAGATGTGTTATGTACACTGCAAAAAAGGCTGTGTTAAAAACAACTCAGCGCTGGGTAAATAATGGACAGAACACACGTTGGGCTATTTTGAGAACCAGTAGAGTCAACTATATGGTTGTTTTCTTTGATGCCTGGAGGCGTGGCTTAGTAGTGGCGTGGCTATCAGATAGTTATTGTTTGCCACCCTTAAGAGTAAATGTCATTCCCCTGAATCTGTTCTGTTGTATTGTCATCACATGTTAAGGTTGAACACTGAATTTTGTGTAGCTTTTGTCACTTTTGTAGTGTTATTGAGGCTTACATGAGTAGTTCCTCAACTCCCAATGTTGGGATAGTTTCCACTTTGGCCTAATATTTCAATAATAATATTACAAAATGTATACAAAAATATGTAATGTACACCTTCTGAAAATAACCTAAGGATTACATAAAAAAGATCCAGCGAAAAGTGAATGACAACCAAAATGACGGGTAAATAAACCAATGTTTGGTTAATCTGGTCATTTTTAGGAGGCGTGGCCTATTCAGGCTTTCAGATAGTATTTTTTATATATATATTTTTTGGTTCTTTTACCCGTTTTTCTCCCCAATTTCGTGATATCCAACTGGTAGATACAGTCTTGTCCCATCGCTGCAACGTCCATACAAGCTGCACTGCTTCTTGACACACTGCCCGCTTAATGTGGAAGCCAGCAGCACCAATGGGTCGGAGAAAACACTGTCCAGCTGGCGACCGATGTCAGCTTGCCGGCGCCCGGGCCGCCACCAGGAGTCGCTAGAGCTCAATGGGACAAGGAAATCCCATCCGGCCAAACCCTCCCCTAACCTGGACGACGCTGGGTCTCCAGGTCACGGCCGGCTGTGACACAGTGATGCAGTGCCTTAGACCGCTGTGCCACTCGGGAGGCCTCAGATGGTTAATTATTATTTTCCTTCAATACTGTTGCACATGACATATTTTAACAAACATTTAATAACAGTATTATTTAAATATTATAATAAAGAGACATAGGCTCTAGTTGACAGGAACTCATACTCTTGTTTCAGTATCATAAAAGCTACAAAAGTGTCCGTGCTCAACCTTAACATGTGATGATAATACAACAGAACATGAACCGGAATGACAATTACACTATATATACAAAAGTATGTGGACAGCCCTCCAAATTAGTGGATTCGGCTATTCTAGCCACACTTGTTGCTGACAGGTGCATAAAATCGAGCACACAGCCATGCAATCTCCATAGACAAACATTGGCAGTAGAATGGCATTACTGAAGAGCTCCGTCACAGGATGCCACCTTCCAACAAGTCAGTTCATAAAATGTCTGCCCTGCTAGAGCTGCCCCGGTCAACTGTAAGTGCTGTTATTGTGAAATGGAAACGTCTAGGAGCAAAAACATCTCAGCTGCGAAGTGGTAGGACACACAAGCTCACAGAATGGTATTACCAAGTGCTGAAGCTTGTAATGCGTAAATATTGTCTGTCCTCGGTTACAACAATCCCCACGAAGTTCCAAACTGCTTCTGGAAAAAACATCAGCACAAGAACTGTTCATCTGGCGCTTCATGAAATGGGTTTCCATGGCTGAGCAGCCGCAAACAAGCCTAAGATCACCATGCGCAATGCCAAGCATCGACTGGAGTGGTGTAAAGCTCACCGCCATTGGACTCTGGAGCAGAGGAAAAGCATTCTCTGGAGTGATGAATCATCCTTCACCATCTGGCAGTCCGACAGACTGCCAGGAACCCAGTTTCATGGTTTCCAGTGAAAGGAAATCTTAACACTACAGCATACAATGACATCTAGATGATTCTGTGCTTCCAACCTTGTGGCAACAGTTTGGGGAAGGCCCTTTCCTGTATCAGCATGGTAATGCCCCCATGCACAAAGTGAGGTCCATACAGAAATGGTTTGTCGAGATCAGTGTGAAAGAACTTGACTGGTCTGCACAGCCCTGACCTCAACCCCATCGAACACCTTTGGGAGGAATTGGAACGCCAACTGCGAGCCAGACCTAATCAGCGCCCGACTTCACTAATGTTCTTGTGGCTAAATGGAAGCAAGTCCCACGCAGCAATCTTACAACATCTTGCGGAAAGATTTACCAGAACCATGGAGGCTGTTATAGCAGCAAAAGGGGACCAACTCCATGTTAATGAATGAGATGTTCGATGAGTAGGTGTTCGCATACTTTTGGTCATGTAGTGTACTCTCACAGGTGGACAAAAATAACTATTTGAAAGCCACACCCCTACTAAGCCATGCCCCTAGTCTTCTGATCTGACCTGGTGGGTCATAGCTCAATAACCCAACAACCCAACTAAGTGACCCAACTTGCTGGGTCAAAATGACCAAAACGTGTGTTCTGTCCAATATTTATCCTAATTGAGTTGTTTTTTAACCCAGCATTTTTTCGAGTTTAGGCTTCATAATATACAATATACCGATTTAGAATAATGTATGGATTGTGTATGGATTTGATGTACTGTATAGTGTGTGTTCTAGTAAAGCATGGAGTAAGTGTTCCTAGGTGTGACCTCTCACCTCTCGGGCATTGATAGTGGAGACCTCTGTGATGCCAGCCACCTGGATCTCTCCTTTAGAGTCCTCTCTCAGGTCCAGGAACCCAGAGGACGGGTTGAGAAGGTCCCGGATCATCTCGTTGTAGATCTGGGAACATAACACAGGGAATGGTCGGGAGAGTCAGGAGGTTTCTCCTCAGCTTCCAAATCACATCTCAAAAGCTCCAAATTGAAGGAATTGTTAGAGCCAAGGAATTCTTATATCCAAGGAATTGTTATAGTGACAGTCGGGAGAAACATTAGTTAACTTTCCATTGGAGAGTTTACTTATGGAGTTGTTGACACAATGGACAATGGACATGTACATGGAAAATACCTCTTGCAAAGTGGACACACTTGAAAGGTCTAAAACTAGTACTGTACATAAACTCTTTTGTTGTTTTACTAACTCCTAATTTAGCTAGCCCAACTTGTTCTGTGACAAGTCCATGCTAGGTAAATCTCCGCCTTTTCTCAGCTCACTGGTCACGATGGCAACACCCATCCGTAGCACGCGCTCCAGCAGGTGTATCTCACTGATCATCCCTAAAGCCAACACCTCATTTGGCCGCCTTTCGTTCCAGTACTCTGCTGCCTGTGACTGGAACGAATTGCAAAAATCGCTGAAGTTGGAGACTTTTATCTCCCTCACCAACTTCAAACATCAGCTATCTGAGCAGCTAACCGATCGCTGCAGCTGTACATAGTCTATTGGTAAATAACTCACCCTTTTTCACCTACCTCATCCCCATACTGTTTTTATTTATTTACTTTTCTGCTCTTTTGCACACCAATATCTCTACCTGTACATGACCATCTGATCATTCATCACTCCAGTGTTAATCTGCAAAATTGTAATTATTTGCCTACCTCCTCAAGCCTTTTGCACACATTGTATATAGACTCCCCCTTTGTTTTCTACTGTGTTATTGACTTGTTAATTGTTTACTCCATGTGTAACTCTTTGTTGTCTGCTCACACTGCTATGCTTTATCTTGGCCAGGTCGCAGTTGCAAATGAGAACTTGTTCTCAACTAGCCTACCTGGTTAAATAAAGGTGTTCTCAACTAGCCTACCTGGTTAAATAAAGGTGTTCTCAACTAGCCTACCTGGTTAAATAAAGGTGTTCTCAACTAGCCTACCTGGTTAAATAAAGGTGTTCTCAACTAGACTACCTGGTTAAATAAAGGTGTTCTCAACTAGCCTACCTGGTTAAATAAAGGTGTTCTCAACTAGCCTACCTGGTTAAATAAAGGTGTTCTCAACTAGCCTACCTGGTTAAATAAAGGTGTTCTCAACTAGCCTACCTGGTTAAATAAAGGTGTTCTCAACTAGCCTACCTGGTTAAATAAAGGTGTTCTCAACTAGCCTACCTGGTTAAATAAAGGTGTTCTCAACTAGCCTACCTGGTTAAATAAAGGTGTTCTCAACTAGCCTACCTGGTTAAATAAAGGTGTTCTCAACTAGCCTACCTGGTTAAATAAAGGTGTTCTCAACTAGCCTACCTGGTTAAATAAAGGTGTTCTCAACTAGCCTACCTGGTTAAATAAAGGTGTTCTCAACTAGCCTACCTGGTTAAATAAAGGTGTTCTCAACTAGCCTACCTGGTTAAATAAAGGTGTTCTCAACTAGCCTACCTGGTTAAATAAAGGTGTTCTCAACTAGCCTACCTGGTTAAATAAAGGTGTTCTCAACTAGCCTACCTGGTTAAATAAAGGTGTTCTCAACTAGCCTACCTGGTTAAATAAAGGTGTTCTCAACTAGCCTACCTGGTTAAATAAAGGTGTTCTCAACTAGCCTACCTGGTTAAATAAAGGTGAAATAAAAATAAAAAAATAAAATAAAAAGTCTGTCGTCAGCAGCTCAAGTTGCTTTCATACAGGCTGATCATTGTGTGTTGACTGTGATTTCACGTGGAGAGCTCTTATCCCCACATCAACAAAGTGACAACCAGGAATAGGGAGAGAGACAGAGAGAGAAAGAGAGAGTGAGAGAGACACAGAGAGAGAGAGAGAGAGAGAGAGAGAAACGGAGAGCGAGAGAGACACAGAGAGAGAAACGGAGAGCGAGAGAGACACAGAGAGAGAAACGGAGAGCGAGAGAGACAGAGAGAGAGAGAGAGAGAGAGAGAGAGAGAGAGAGAGAGAGAGAGAGAGAGAGAGAGAGAGAGAGAGAGAGAGAGACCACTGGGAGAGAGACAGATGGGGATAGGCTGGGATGTGTGGCAGCTGGGGAGGGTAGAACATAGTGTGCCAGTAAAGAAAACAAAAAACGACTGTCCTGCAGAGTAGGCTATCCCTGTTCATAACCAACCCCAGAACCACAGGACCACTCTAAACTCACTCAAGGGGGAAATAATGATTGAGACAGACAGGAGAGTGTTTATCCAGTTATTCTTACCATCTAAACACAAAAACACACCTCCTCTCATTCGGGTAGTAACATACCGTATGAACAGAGGGTAAAAACATAGGAACTTCTCATAGAATACAAGCTGAACTAAGTGCATGGGTGTTAAAAGACTATGTATGCATGTGTAGTTGTGTGCATACTTGCATTTAGTTTGTCTGTGTAATATCAGGTGAAACAGGAGGCTGATTTGAAAGAGCAAGGGAGCAGAGGAGGCAGGTGTGAGTATGGTTTTAGCAGGGCCATAAAACAACACTGAACCTTTCTGTGTAGTGATAGGAGGGCTGAGAGTGGGCAGCAGCAGTTCAGCAGGTTGCTCCCTAGAGGCCAACAAGACCAACACGCACCACTATGTCACAGTACAGCCATCACAGAGCTGGACAGGACTACAGTATGAAACGTATGCTATAGGCATCCAGTGTTACCTTCAACTTTCTTAATCATGTGTTGCTACTCTCTACTACTGCATCCAACCATTTATTGCAGAATATTTTGTAAAATAATAGCTTGTAGAATAGCTTGTAGTAGAAGTACAAATTAGCGAGTGTCAAACTTCAAACCAATGGCATCGTGCCCTTTGTATGTCTCCAAGGCTCATTTCTTCCAAACACAAGGACACTGACTGTCGCGGATTCAACTCTAGAATTTTTTTTCTGGTGTACGTCTTTGGCTGTTTAAGCATTCTTTCCATGTTTGTTATTTTAATAAAAAGCTGTCTATCATCTGTCACTTTCTTCCTCTTTCTGCCTAGACGAAGACAGGATGAACAACTGAATCTCTGCGTGCGTCACTGTTTGCCTAGAAGGAAGACATATTCATGAGAAGGTTGCTACATCACTCCTTGTCAAGGCTTCTTTTCATTATGGTGATTGGTCCTGGAAAGAAATTGGGAATTTATTGTATAAAAAAAGCACAATGGTAAACTATGCTTGCAAACAAAAGGAACCACTTTCAAATAAAGAAAAGTAGTCAATAAGTATTCAACCCCTTTGTTATGGCAAACCTAAATAAGTTCAGGAGTAAAATGTGCCTACAAGTCACATAATAAGTTGCATGGACTCACTCGGTGCCCTAACAAAATATATAATCCACATAATAAGTTGCATGGACTCACTCGGTGCCCTAACAAAATATATAATCCACATAATAAGTTGCATGGACTCACTCGGTGCCCTAACAAAATATATAATCCACATAATAAGTTGCATGGACTCACTCGGTGCCCTAACAAAATATATAATCCACATAATAAGTTGCATGGACTCACTCGGTGCCCTAACAAAAGATATAATCCACATAATAACACATTTCCATTTGTTGCAGGATTACTTTCCTGCTGTAGGAAACTGGCTCAAATTAAGAACCTACATCTGTACCTCCTCTTTGTACCTCACATGTACAATTATCTGTAAGGTCCCTCAGTCGAGCAGTGAAATTCAAACACAGATTCAACCACAAAGACCGGGGAGGTTTCCATTACCTCGCAAAGAAGGGCACCTATTGGTAGATGGGTAAAAAATGTAAACATTGAATATCCCATTGAGCATGATGAACTTATTAATTAGACTTTGGATGGTGTATCAATATACTCAGTCATAACAAAGATACAGGCATCCTTCCTAACTCAGTTGCTGGAGAGGAAGGAAATCGTGCAGGGATTTCACCATGAGGCCAATGGTGACTTTAAAACAGTTACAGAGTTTAATAACTGTGATATGAGACAACTGAGGATGGATCAACAACATTGTATTTACTCCACAATATTAACCTAATTGACAGAGTGAAAAGAAGGAAGCCTGTACTGACTAAAAAAAATTCAAAAACATGCATCCTGTTTGCAACAAGGCACTAATGTAATACAGCGACAACAACAACACATCCTGAATACAAAGTGTTATGTTGGGGTTGTCTAGCAAGGATCAACAAAGCTTGAAGAATTTTGAAAAGAATAATGGGCAAATTTAGCAAAATCCAGGTGTGGAAAGCTCTTAGAGACTTACCCAGAAAGACTCACAGCTATAATCGCTGAATTGAAGTATTGACTCAGGGGTGCGAATACGTATGTAAATGAGATATTTTTGTGTTTAATTTTCAATAGAGTTGCAAAAATGTCTAAAAACACATTACAAAGTATTTTGTGTAGATTGCTGAGAAAAAAATGACAATTTACATCTCTTTTAATCCCACCTTGAAACACAACAAAATGTGGAAAAAGTCAAGGGGTGTGAATACTTTCTGAAGGCAATGTATCTACACTGAACTGTTGAATAAACAGAAATGCCGTTGTGGTTGTAAGTTAGTATACTATAAGGTCTACTAGTATACCTTATAGGTATCAGTCTGGTGTCTTCTGTAATGACCTTACTGATCCCTGTTTTACAGCCTGTGTTTGTAATGGCTGCTCAGTCAAACAACCTGTCCTGACTTGTCATAGACGCCTGCTAAAAAACTTTAAAGAGCAAGCCTTCCTTCATGATCTGGCCTCTGTAAATTGGTATATAATCAGCTCGGTCCCCTCTGTCGAAGACGCTTGGACCTTCTTTTTTGATATTTTCAGTGTTATCGATTTGTTACTGCAACCTTAAAGGTCCTAAATGACAAAACCATTGCCCCTGATTCCATGCAATATTGTGCTCCATTCTTGTGGGCCGGCTAAGGAGTATTGGTGTCTCTGAGGGGTCTTTGGCCTGGTTTGCTAACTACCTCTCTCAAAGAGTGCAGTGTATGAAGTCAGAAAATCTGCTGTCTCAGCCACTGCCTGTCACCAAGGGAGTACCCCAAGGCTCGATCCTAGGACCCATGCTCTTATCAACATAGCTCAGGCAGTAGGAAGCTCTCTCATCCATTTATATACAGATGATACAGTCTTATACTCCCCAGATTTTGTGTTAAATGCTCTACAACAAAGCTTTCTTAGTGTCCAACAAGGTTTTTCTGCCCTTAACCTTGTTCTGAACACCTCCAAAACAAAGGTAACGTGGTTTGATAAGAAGAATGCCCCTCTCCCCACCGGTGTAAATACTACCTCAGAGAGTTTAGAGCTTGAGGTAGTCACCTCATACAAGTACAACACTCATACAACACTGTTCTGCCACTGTTCTGCCAGTCACAGAATAGGTCTGACAAGGCCCACACGAACAATATACTGCTTTCTCGGGAACAGGCCCAGATCCCCGTGATTTGCGTGAAGAGGAGTTGGAGAAAAAGGGTCCGGAGAAAACGGGTCTGGAGGGCAGGCTGCCTTCTGAAAATTCGTAGGCGATCAAATAAACCCCCACTTCCTTCCATTCTGCTAGCAAATGCGCAGACTTTGGAAAAAAAATTGCGGAAGATTAGACTACCAACGGGACATTTAAAACTGTAATATCTTATGCTTCACGGAGACGTGGCTGAACGATGACACTATCAACATACAGCTGGCTGGTTATACACTGCACCGGCAGGATAGAACAGCAGAGTCTGGTAAGACAAGGGGCGGTGGACTATGTATTTTTGTAAATAACAGCTGGTGTACAATATCTAAGGATGTCTCGAGCTATTGTTTGCCTGAGGTAGAGTATCTCATGATAAACTGTAGACCACACTACCTACCTAGAGAGTTTGCATCTGTATTATTCATAGCTGTTTACATACCACCACAGTCAGAGGTTGGCACTAAGACAGAATTGAATGAGCTGTGTTCCGCCATAAGCAAACAACAAAACGCTCACCCAGAGACGGTGCTCCTAGTAGCCGGGAACTTTAATGCAGGGAAACTTATATCCGATTTACAAAATTTCTATCAGCATGTTAAATGTGCAAACAGAGGGAAGGACCACCTTTACTCCACACACAGAGATGCATACAAAGCTCTTCCTCGACCTCCATTTGGCAAATCTGACCATAATTTTATCCCCCTGACTCCTGCTTACAAGCAAAAATTAAAGCAGGAAGCAGCAATGACTAGATCAATAAAAAAGTAGAGCAAAGTGGATGCTAAGCTACAGGACTGTTTTGCTAGCACAGACTGGAATATGTTCCGGGATTCCTCCGATGGCATTGAGGAGTACATCACATCAGTCATTGGCTTCATCAATAAGTGCATTGATGACGTCATCCCCACAGTGACCGTACGTACATACCCCAACCAGAAGCCATGGATTACATGCAACATCCGCACTGAGCTAAAGGCTAAAGGCTAGAGCTTTTCATATTTGATGGTTCGTCGGAGGGCATAGCGGGATTTCTTGTAAGCTTCCGGGTTGGAGTCCCATCCTTGAATGCAGGTTCAACCCGGTAGTTTACAAGAAATCCCGCTATGCCCTCGACGAACCATAAAATATGAAAAGTGTCAACACAGGACTAAGATCGAATCGTAATACACTGGCTCCGACGCTCGTCGGATGTGGCAGGGCTTGCAAAGCGTTACAGACTACAAAGGGAAGCACAGCCGAGTGCTGCTCAGTGACACAAGCCTACCAGACGAGCTGAACTACTTCTATGCTCGCTTCAAGGCAAATAACACTGAAACATGCATGAGAGCACCAGCTGTTCTGGAAGATTGTATGACCACCCTCTCCACAGCCGATGTGAGTAAGACCTTTAAACAGGTCAACATTCACAAGGCCGCAGGGCAGACAGAATACCAGGACGTGTACTGCGAGCATGCGCTGATCAACTGGCAAGTGCCTTCACTGACATTTTTAACCTCTCCCTGTCCGAGTCTGTAATACCTACATGTTTTAAGCAGACCACCATAGTGCCTGTGCCCAAGAACGCTAAGGTAACCTGCCTAAATGACTACCGACCAGTAGCACTCACGTCTGTAGCCATGAAGTGGTTCGAAAGGCTGGTCATGACTCACATCAACACCATTATCCCAGAAAACCTAGACCCACTCCAATTTGCATACCGCCCCAACAGATCCACAGATGATGCAATCTCTATTGCACTCCTCACTGCCCTTTCCCACCTGGACAAAAGGAACACCTATGTGAGAATGCTATTCATTGACTACAGCTCAGCGTTCAACACCATAGTGTCCTCAAAGCTCATCAATAAGCTACGGACCCTGGGACTAAACACCTCCCTCTGCAACTGGATCCTGGACTTCCTGACGGGCCGCCCCCCAGGTGGTAAGGGTAGGTAACAACACATTCGCCCCTCTGATCCTCAAAACAGGGGCCCCTCAGCGGTGCGTGCTCAGTCCCCCCTGTACTCCCTATTCACTCATGACTGCACAGCCAGGCACAACTCCAACACCATTATTAAGTTTGCAGATGACACAACAGTGTTAGGCCTGATAACCGACAACGACAAGACAGCCTATAGGGAGGAGGTCAGAGACCTGGCCGTGTGGTGCCAGGACAACAACCTCTCCCTCAATGTGATCAAGACAAAGGAGATGATTGTGGACTACAGAAAAAAGAGGACCGAGCACGACCCCATTCTCATCGATGGGGATTCAGTGGAGTAGGTTGAGAGCTTCAAGTTCCTTGGTGTCCACATCACCAACAAACTAACATGATCCAAGCACACCAAGATAGTCGTGAAGAGGGCATGACAAAACCTATTCCCCCCCAGGAGACTGAAAAGATTTGGCATGGATCCTCAGATCCTCAAAATAGCTGCACCATTGAGAGCATGGTTGCATCACTGCCTGGTATGGCAACTGCTCGGCTTCCCGAGCGCAAGGCACTACAGAGGGTAGTGCAAACGGCCCAGTACATCACTGGGGCCAAGCTTCCTGCCATCCAGGACCTCTATACCAGGCTGTGTCAGAGGAAGGCCCTAAAAATTGTCAAAGACTCCATCCAACCTAGTCATAGACTGTTCTCTCTGCTACCGCATGGAAAGCGGTACCGGAGTGCGAAGTCTAGGTCCAAGAGGCTTCTAAACAGCTTCTAACCCCAAGCCATAAGACTCCTGAACACTTAATCAAATGGCTACCCAGACTATTTGCATTGCCCCTCCCCCTCTTTTACATTGCTGCTACTCTCTGTTGTTATCATCTATGCATAGTCATTTTAATACCTCAACTAACCGGTGCCCCCACACATTGACTCTGTACCGGTACCCTCCCCCCTGTATATAGTCTCGCTATTGTTATTTTACTGCTGCTTTTTAATTACTTGCTCGTTTTATTTCTTATTCTTATCCATATTTTTTGAAAGTGCATTGTTGTTGAGGTGATTGTAAGTCAGCATTTCACTGTTAGGTCTATCTATACCTGTTGTATTCGGCGCATGTGACTAATGAAATTTGATTTGATTTGACATTCTGTTAAAGGTCCCCAAAGCACACACATCCCTGGGTCGATCCTCTTTTCAGTTTGCTTCAGCTAGCGACTGGAACGAGCTGCAACAAACACTCAAACTGGACAGTTTTATCTTCATCTCTTCTTTCAAAGACTCAATCATGGACACCCTTACTGACAGTTGTGGCTGCTTCACGTGATGTATTGTTGTCTCTACCTTCTTGCCCTTTGTGCTGTTGTCTGTGCCCAATAATGTTTGTACCATGTTTTGTGATGCTACCATGTTGTGCTGCTGCCATGTTGTGTTGCTACCATGTTGTTGTTATTTTGTGTTGCTACCATGCTGTTTTTCATGTGTTGCTGCCATGCCATGTTGTTGTCTTAGGTCTCTCTTTATGTAGTGTTATGTTGTCTCTCTTGTTGTGATGTGTGTTTTATCCTATATTTGTATATATTTTTAATCCCAGACCCTTTCCCTGCAGGAGGCCTTTTGCCTTCTGGTAGGCCGTCATTGTAAATAAGAATTTGTTCTTAACTGACTTAAAAATAAAAAAATAAAGAAAATGTTGACTACATCACTGTTGATGACCTTACCTGAACTGAAATCCTTGTGGGTCAGGTGATAGGGCAGTTTGTTATAGCAAAAGTAGGCTGCTGATGGCTGTGTTGGATGTATGTTATTAGACATGTTGTTAGGGTATTCCTAAGAGAAACAATGTTGCGTCCCAAAATATGTTGCATCCCACAGGATGCGTCCCAAAATAGCACCCTATTCCCCATATAGTGTACTACCTTTGAAATGTAGTGCACTATATAGGGAATTGGATGCCATTTGGGAAGCAGACATAGACATAGTATGCATTCTCACCTCCAGGTATGACATGGAGATGTTGTACTGCATGTCATCGCTGGTCTCCTCGATGGCTTTGAACAGGTCATTTAGAGTCCGTACGTAGATCCCCGGTTCCCTGTCCGTACCCAACATAGTGTACGTCTTCCCACAACCTGAGCACAGACACACACGCGCACACAAAGAAGGAAAATATTCACAATCACAGTTTGCAGTTTGAATTGAAGGGAATAAAATTGTTAATACCAAACAACTTGATCATTGAATGTCTATTTCAGGGCCATTACTATATTTTTTGTACCCCTTTTAGTTCACTTAAAGGAGAAGTTTTCTTTTTTTACAACCAAATAAAAATCTGTTCCCAGCAAGCACATTTGGTTCTTTGGAAGTTGTAGGAACGTACGTTTTTGGTTTCCCATTGGTTCTGGGAACTAAGCCATAAGTTTCCTGATTGGTAAAACTGAAAGTTTTTAAACTTTCTGAGAACGGAAGTGAATATTACACCTGATCTGGGAATGTAAATGTCTTGGTTGCATGGAGGATCTGAGAACATTTTACTATGGTTTTCCTGGGAAGTTTTATTAAATGTTCTGAGAACGGAAATTATAGGTATTTTGAAGTTAATTCAATCATTTTCTGCTAGCTTAGGTTAACTGTTTTGAACACAGGCATGACACTTGGAAATGAATTTGCTTTGGCATTAATCATGCAAACACATAGATTTTTTTATTGTGGCATGGCGTCAGTGAGATTCAAACCTATGATCTTCATTTCTCTACCCATGGAATTTGTCCACTGCGCCACCAGGATGGAGCTAGCATGCCATTTTTTCTAAACTCATACCAAGATGTTCATATTAGTCTAATCAAACAGACCCCATTTCAAAGGAAACGAGCACTAATTAAGATCAGGTGTGACCAATTAGAAGGCACACTTGAACACACATTTGATAGAGAGTTTGTTGACTCAGAACGGAACGTATGTGTTTTTAAATAACATTCTTAGAACATTCTTTGAATGTTACTAATGTATTCTTGTGTTTTTCATGGAAAGTTTTCTTAATGTTCTGAGAACATGACTTTAAATAGAACTATGAGGAAACGTTCAGAAAACGTTATGCTGAAGTACTGAAATTCCCACAGAACAACGTTGTTTCTTAACGTTCTCTGAACAATTTGAGAACATGACTTTAAACAGAACCATGAGAAATTCCCACCTAAGAAACATATGGTTCTCGGAACGTTATGTGCTAGCTCGGTATCCTGCACCATTACCAGAAAGTTGTATGCAAAATAACCATAAGACAACCTGGGCTCTCATCTAGCTGTAAGAAACATTTGGTTCTCAGAATGTTATGTACTAGCTGAGATGTTATGGAAGGGTCCAGACACATTTTATTTGTGATTTCACTTGTTTTTGAGAACCTTACCCTAAACAGCAAATCACTTCCTAATGATGAGGAAATGTTTTGTTGTTTGGGATAACTTTCTGAAAAACAAGTGAAATCACAAAAAAATGATCTGGACCCTTCAAATAACATTCAATTTACAGTACATCAAAACGAGAGATATGGTTGTAAAAAAGAAAACTTCTCCTTTAAATTCAGTTCATTTATTTGACCTTTTACAGGAATTTGCCTCACATTCAGTAGCTGTACACTATGTTTAAATTCAATATTAAAAAGCCTTCTTGTTGAAAGCTTAACCCCAGTCAAGCTCTATTTCAAGAAACCATGCCTGTTTAGGTCAAGAAGGACAGCCTAGTCACCAGATCTTCATTCTGTTTTGGACAACAAGACTGTGACACATGGAGTTTAATTAGTTTAATTTGAGATGAGCAGAGATTAAGAGCGGTGAGTCTACAGGGAGAGACAGACAGCAGGAGGGAGGGAGGGAGGAAGGGATGGAGAGGAAGTTACTTTTGGGTCAGTTGTATTTGTCTTTCTAGGTAATGACTGTCTGTCTGTCTGAGCCCTGCTTCTTGGCAGTCAGGTGCCCTATGACACAATTTCCTGTTCCTATTAAAAGCAGAATCAGAGATGACACACAACACCCCTCCCCAGTCCATATGGAAACAAATCAGACGAATAAAAATCTCGAATCACCAGATTAATCAAGTGGAAAAGGAAGATAGCAATATATGAGTTTGATTATACGGCTGCAATGAGCAAAATAATAAGAAATAACTTGGATAAAAATACATGCAGTCAGAATCATCAACCCCCAGGCTGATTATTTCCTATGTAATGTTCTCCCCTGGTGCCCAGTGGGTGGTAGGAGAGGACAACACACACAGGAACAGAGGACACATGCACACATGCATTCACACACATGCATGCAATTAAAATAGAGCAGGTATCCCCAAGTACGCGCAATGCCGTGGGGGTACACCAAATATAAATGTGATTCACATTTTAAAAATATATTTAAAAAATTGAAGAAAACAAAATCCTTCACATTTTCAAATTTATATTTATATTTTCCAATGGGGCTACACAGGATTTTTTTCTCGCCTGAGTAGCCTTAAACCATCTAGTGTTCAGCGAAATAACAACACAATGTCAAATACAGATATCCTAATCAAATAATTAACACCCAATCACATTAACCAATCACATTAACCGTTACTCTCTCGCGCAAATTCCAATAATGGTCTATAGGTAGCCAAATGTAGCTGCTGCTCATTCCGTTTGCCCGAAAATGGATAAATGGTTAAAGATACACATAGCAGCTCTACAGGCAGTACTGCTACTACCAGCAGTACTACACCTGTCAAAGACACAAGTTGCTCTGCTTCCACGAGCACATCCAACGTCTGATGCAGCCAAAGAGCTGCTGCCCCCTTACCAGGGAAAGTCAGGGATGTTGGACCATCGAAGAGGCGCAAATATGACAGATAGGGATGTTGGACCATCGAAGAGGCGCAAATATGATGAGAACTACGTTGATTGGGGGTTCACTTATATTGGGAGTAGTGCCTTTCCTCAGCCACAGTGTGTTAGATGTGCAAAAGTACTATCTTTCAACACTTGCGCAGACATTTAGAAACAAAACATGCCAATTTGAAAAATAATAAAAAAAAAATAATTTTTTGAGCAAGAATTAAGACGACTTTCGAGTAGTAAGACATGTATAAAAGCAACAGATTCCATTAATAAGAAGGGGCTAGAAGCGTCTTATATGGTGAGCTACCGAGTGGCTAATATAGGCAAGCACCATACTATTGTGGAGGACTTCATGCTTCCTGCTGCCGCGGATATGTTTGGGACAATGCTGGTGGGAAAAGGCCCCAAAAAACTATACAGACAATGTCTTTGTAACGTCTGCTTCCAGCTCACACCCTCAAACACGTAGATCCCCCGAACGCAGCTCACTCTCCAGATCCCAATCACTTGAATTCTAATTACCTGTTCACACACCGGTATGTCATTATCACACAATATTTAGTTCAGTTCTTTGCACCCCATCACTGAGGTATTGTTTGTTTTGTGACACACGTCTGTCAGCGCTCTGGTTTTCCTGTGATTTAAGCCTCCTGTGTATTATAGTTTTGGCCTGCCTCACTAATGATGCCTTTTTGCCTATTTCTTGCCTGTACTTTAGCCTATCGGATTTCCTGTTATCTACCTATTGCCTGATCTCCCGGACTACGTTACTAGACTTTTCCCTGCCTGTACTGTTGCCCTTTTGGACCCCCTGTGTATGACCATCTGCCTGCCCCCGGACCCAGCTACCTGCCTCTTCCTGTGGTCCTTTGCAATAAACAACTGCTGCGCCCTGCGCTTTAAACCAGCTCTCTCTCTCTCCCCTCGTGTTCATTACACCGTCGTCCTACATCCTCGGAACAGGAAGATATATTGTCGTCAAGGGCTTATATAGGAAGGGAGAGAAGGGTGTGTTTGAAAAGTTTTATAGCCCATGTCCCTTCACAGGGGCGGGCCACTGATTGAGCAGAGCCATAACTTATGAAGACCCAAATCTCACATATTAGAAGCTAAAATCACATTTCATCCCATCACGAATAATTTCATATTCAAACATTTAAATTGAACAACAATTCCATGTAAATCCGATAACTCTGATTAACTCAGAACGAAGCCAACATCAGCGTGAGCTTTGGTTGCGAATGGTATAAACTTTGAACTCTTATTCACTACAGAAGTGATACCTCCTAGCCGTTCAGTTAGCAACAGCAGATGCAACGAGGGTTAGGAAGGAACAGACAGAGTATCCCGTCTATGACCCAACAACGTTACTACAACGTATCCAATTGACAACCAGAGACATTCTTCAAAGGACTCGGTTGGGCAACACGGCCTTCCATCTACCACCAACCTACCGAAGCGCAGCTCAGAGTAAATATTTATTGCATTTTCCTTTTCCAAATGGGTGGTAATTTAGAATGCATAAGATACTGTATTTACGATAGAACAGCTTCTCCCTGTGTCCCTCAGTCTTCCCGCTCTTTCATTCAAACCCAGCCCTTTTCCTTTGTGTAACAAGCTGTCATATCTGTTCCGCCCGCTAGGGACGTTTTCCTTTATGACGTAACTTGTAATCAAGTTATGATTTAATTATGTGTATCTGTAATTCTGTGTGATTAGTTAGGTATTTAGTAAATAAATAATTAAACCCAATTTTGTATTGCTGATTCAAATTGTTAGCCAGGGTTCGTGCAGATAACCAAGAATGTACAACTTTCAGATGAGACTGAATAAAGACGACGATTGATATTGACTGCTATTGATGTAAAATATTACTAGGTCTTTAAGAGTTTATTCGGAAGATAACAGCTCTATAAATATTATTTTGTGGTGCCCGACTCTCTAGTTAATTACATTTACATGATTAGCTCATTCAGGTGATATTAATTATGGAGAAATGATTTTATAGAATAGCATGTCATATCACTTAATCCGGCATAGCCAAAGACACGACAGCAGTGACCATGTAACACTTTTACAACATACAGAAGTCCACCGGTTATCAAGGGGAAAAGTATTGACACGTTTTTTTAAATTGAGAGACGAGCTTAAAGTTTTCTTTACTGACCATAATTTTCACATGTCTGACCGTTTGCATGTTGACGAGTTTCTCACACAACTGGCCTATCTGGGTGATGTTTTTCCTCGCTTGATCTGAATCTAGGATTACAGGGACTCTCCGCAACTATATTCAATGTGAGGGAGAAAATTTAGGCTATGATTAAGAAGTTGGCGCTCTTCTCTGTCTGCATTAACAAAGACAACACACAGGTCTTTCCATCATTGTATAATTTTTTTGTGTGCAAATGAACTCAAGATTACGGACAATGTCAAATGTGATATAGCGAAGCACCTGAGTGAGTTGGGTGCGGAATTACACGGGTACTTTCCCGAAACAGATGGAACAAACAACTGGATTCGTTATCCCTTTCATTCCCTGCCTCCAGTCCATTTACCGATATCTGAACAAGAGAGCCTCATCGAAATTGCAACAAGCAGTTCTATGAAAATGTAATTTAATCAGAAGCCACTGCCAGATTTCTGGATTGGGTGGCGGTCAGAGTATCCTGCCTTGGAAAATTGCGTTGTTAAGACACTGATGCCCTTTGCAACCACGTACCTATGTGAGAGTGGATTCTCAGCCCTCACTAGCATGACAACTAAATACAGGCACACACTGTGTGTGGAGAATGATTTAAGACTGAGACTCCAATACAACCCAACATTGCAGAGCTTTGTGAATCCTTTCAAGCACACCCTTCTCATTAACCTGTGGTGAGTTATTCACAATTTTCGATGAACAATAAGGTTTTATAAGTAAGATGTTTAAATAAAGAGCTAAATGATTGATTATTATTATATTATTATTTATGCCCTGGTCCTATAAGAGCTCTTAGTCACTTCCCACGAGCCGGGTTGTGACAAAATCTCACACTCATTCTTCTGTTTAATAAATGTATCGTACAATGATGGTAAAAAAAAACACATTTAAGAGTGCGCTGAACCTGGTGCAGGAGGGGGTACGCTGCTGAAGGTTGAATGTCTGAAGGGGTACGGGACTATAAAAAGTTTGGGAACCACTGGAATAGAGGATATGGCAGCTATGACAAACCTGTGGGTCCGTAGGCGAAAACGGTGGCGTTGTAGCCAGATATGAGACCTTCGATTAGGCCCTTGGTCGTGGCTCTGTACACCTCCTCCTGGTTGGCTGAGTAGTCAAACGCAACGTCGAACATATAGGTCTTCTCCCGGGAACGGTTGGCACGCAGGATATCATCTGGATCCTCCATGGGGTCCATCAGTACCACCATCTACAGCAGAGAGGAAGGGAGGAGAGAGGGATGAAAAGTGAGAAAAGGGATATTTGAATGATTAGTCATCATACCACAGAAAAATCATTGCATAACATATAATAATACTTTTTGTTTTATGAATCTGTAAGTAGAGAATGACTGCAATTATTCCTGAGGCAGGGCTTGTGACAACACACCAATATATGCAAATGCACTAAAAACTCAATTTGGGTAAATATTGGACAGAACACGTTTGGTTATTTTGACCCTGCAGTTGGGCCACATGACAAGCCGTTGCCGAAGCCAAGTTGGGTTGTTGAAGCTGGATTATTGCTACGTTCAGAGGAGGGCAGTATTTCTGTTACATGTATTTGAATATTTTCTCATTTGCATTCCACGGGCTGAACAACACTCCAAAATATTTTGTAACAAGATCATTTCGACAGCTGTGATTTATATATTATAAATACAAAATACTTTTCTGTACCATTTCTTTATAGCGGTTCACAATTTTGTGGCCCTCTTTCACCCTACAATGGTATCACAAATCTCATGGCACTATGTTGCGATAAGTGTGTCTGCTAAATAACCAAAATGTAAATGTATATGTAAAAATGAACAACTGCAAAGCACACTGGGAATTGTCATTGATCTTGAGTTCATTTAGCAGACGCTCTTATCACACCATAGTGCCGTCATACTTTAGATATCAATGTAGGGTGAAAGAGGGCCACAAAATGGCGAACTATTTTAAAGAAATAATATAGAAAAATATGTTGTATTTTGAAAATACAAATAAAGTCTTTCGAAAATATCTAACAAAATACATTGGAGTGTAGTTCAGCCCACTATTTACACAGCGCTGGGTTGCTTACTCCTCTCTCACTTCTGATACTGCCCCGGTATGACTGTGAGCACCGTAATAGCTGACAGTTACCCAGCTCAGTGCAGCACAGGAGGCTGCTGAGGGGAGGGCGGCTCAAAATAATGGCTGGAATGGAGTAAATGGAATGGAAACCATGTTTGATGTGTTCCATACCATTCCATTTATTCAGTTTCAGCTTCTACTATGAGCCCGTTCTCCCCAATTAAGGTGCCACCGGCTGCCTCTACTGTGCAGGTAATTAAAGTGGTGAAGAGAAACTGACGGGCGCAGCAGCAGTTAGATCCAGGGGTCTGATGGTTTAAACAGGGCCTTTTATCCATCTGCAGCTGGAGATACAAAGGGCCTACTGTGGGGTAGATAGAGCCCTGAGTGCCACCGTTCCCCTCCACACCCACGCAGTCTACGTCCCAATTCCCCCTATTCCCTAGTGCACACATAGGACCCTGGTCAAAACTACCCCTTGACACGTTTCAGCCTTATTGTCAAATGTATTAAATGTTAAAAAAAATCCTCATCAATCTACACTGAATATCCTATAACAACCAAGTGAAATACCTTACTTACATAAGTATTCCGACCCTTTGCTATGAGACTCTAAATTGAGCACAGGTACATCCTGTTTCCATTGATCATCCTTGAGATGAAATGTATTGGACATGATTTAGAAAGGCACACACACGTCTATATAAGGTCCCACAGTTGACAGTGCATGTCAGAGGAAAAACCATGCCATGAGGTTGAAGGAATTGTCTGTAGAGCTCAGAGACAGCATTGTGTCGAGGCACAGATATGGGGAAGGGTACCAAAACATTTCTGCAGCATTGAAGATCCCCCAAGAACACAGTGGCCTCCATCATTCTTAAATGGAAGAAGTTTGGAACCATGAAGACTCTTCCTAGAGCTGGCCAACCGGCCAAACTAATCAACCGAGGGAGAAGTGCATTGGTCAGGGAGGAGACGAAGAACCTGATAGTCACACTCACAGAGCTCCAGAGTTCCTCTCTGAAGATGGGACAACCTTCCAGAAGGACAAACATCTCTGCAGCACTCCACCAAGCAGGCCTTTATGGTAGCGTAGCCTGATGGAAGCCACTTCTCAGTAAAAGGCACATGACAGCCCGCTTGGAGATTTTGCCAAAATGCACCTAAAGGACTCTCAGACTTTCTGGTCTGATGAAACCAAGATTGAACTATTTGGCCTGAATGCCAAGCGTCACGTCTGGAGGAAACCTGGCACCATCCCTACGGTGAAGCATGGTGGTGGCAGCATCATGCTGTGGTGATGTTTTTCAGCGGCTGGGACTGGGAGACCAGTCAGGATCGACGGCAAGATGAACGGAGCAAAGTACAGAGAGATCCTTGATGAAAACCTGCTCCAGAGCACACAGCCAAGACAACGCAGGAGTGGCTTCGGGACAAGTCTCTGAATGCCCTTGAGTGGCCAAGCCAGAGCCCGGACCCAATTGAACATCTCTGGAGAGACCTGAAAATAGCGACGCTCCCCATCCAACTTGACACAGCTTAAGAGGATCTGCAGAGAAGAATTGGAGAAACTCCCCAAATACAGGTGCCAAGCTTGTAGCGTCACACCCCAAAAGACTTGAGGCTGTAATCTCTGCCAAATGTGTTTCAACAAAGTACTGAGTACTTATGTAAACATGATATTGTTTTTTGGTTTTAATACATTTGCAAAAATGTTTTTTTTTTTTTGACAAACTGTTTTTGCTTTGTCATTATGGGGTATTGTGTGTAGATTGATGAGGGAAAAAACTATTTAATCAATTTTAGAATAAGACTGTAACGTCATAAAATGTGGAAAAAGTCAAGGGTTCTGAATACTTTCTGAATGCACTGTATATGGTACAGGATGGCATTTGGGACTCAACCAGATTGTCTGGTGATTGATGTGAACCATTGTGCCATCCATGTAATTTTGAAAGGTGATCAACATCAGGCACCATCGTCCACTATTTTTACCCACCAGCAAGCCATACTCAGGTCTATTCAGAGTTCGCCTGGCTCTACCTGCCGGTTCTATTCAGAGTTCACCTGGCTCTACCTGCCGGCTCTATTCAGAGTTCGCCTGGCTCTACCTGCCGGCTCTATTCAGAGTTCACCTGGCTCTACCTGCTGGCTCTATTCAGAGTTCACCTGGCTCTACCTGCCGGCTCTATTCTGAGTTTACCTGGCTCTACCTGCTGGCTCTATTCAGAGTTCGCCTGGCTCTACCTGCCGGCTCTATTCAGAGTTCGCCTGGCTCTACCTGCTGGCTCTATTCAGAGTTCACCTGGCTCTACCTGACGGCTCTATTCAGAGTTCACCTGGCTCTACCTGCTGGCTCTATTCAGAGTTCACCTGGCTCTACCTGACGGCTCTATTCAGAGTTCACCTGGCTCGACCTGCCGGTTCTATTCAGAGTTCGCCTGGCTCTACCTGACGGCTCTATTCAGAGTTCACCTGGCTCTACCTGCCGGTTCTATTCAGAGTTCACCTGGCTCTACCTGTCGGTTCTATTCAGAGTTCACCTGGCTCTACCTGCCGGTTCTATTCAGAGTTCACCTGGTTCTACCTGCCGGTTCTATTCAGAGTTCACCTGGCTCTACCTGCCGGTTCTATTCAGAGTTCACCTGGCTCTACCTGCCGGCTCTATTCAGAGTTCACCTGGCTCTACCTGCCGGTTCTATTCAGAGTTCACCTGGCTCTACCTGACGGCTCTATTCTGAGTTTACCTGGCTCTACCTGCTGGCTCTATTCAGAGTTCGCCTGGCTCTACCTGCCGGCTCTATTCAGAGTTCGCCTGGCTCTACCTGCCGGCTCTATTCAGAGTCCATCCACAGGGGCACCGCACAGTGGCACAGTGTCAGAATGTAATAACTGTAATAATAATGACAACTCAGGGGAAAGACCTATATACTACTGCAAACATTAATCACTTCACTAAGTGGTGGTCTGGGAGACTTAGCTATCTCCCCAGAGCTCTGTTCTTCAGCAGAGGAGTCAGGTCAAAGCTGAGGAGTCAGTTGGACACTGTGGTGAATATTAAAACATTGTCTTGATATCACTGATGTTTTTGACTACTGGATGTTGTGGTGCGTACAGGGTTTAAATAGTCTGTTCTGTTCCTGTCCAGCTCTGAATGGCTGGAGAGAGGGCCTTTAGTTTCAGGACAGTGTTTGTGTGTCTGTCTCCCTGTGCGTGTGTGTGTTGTCTGAATGGCCTGGGTCTGGTCTAGTATCCCCAGCACAGCATAGCCCTGTTTAATGACCCCTCAGTCATGGAGCCGCTCACTTTGAAGCCTCTTGATTGAAATTCAAGAGGAGAAATCTGACTTTTAAAAGCATACAATTACACAGAGAAAGAGGGAACAAAACACACGCACAGAGACGTAATCAGCAAACAGAAGAGAGGAGAGAGGTAAGAGATGGGGAGGGAAGAGAGGAGGGGAGGGAGAATTAGAGGAGTGGAGGGAGAATCACGTTTCTCAGGAAACATAGTATTGTATTGTAAACCAGGAGCTCTTCTTCTCTTCTCTCTAGCCAGGGTCAGAGACACTCAGTAACCTAAAGAACCGCATCGGTCTGGTGTCTTCACCAACAACGTGACAGAACTGATGCGTTGTGTGTGTGCACGCGTGTGTGCGTGTGGTGGAGATGACATAGGACAGAAGAGAGATGGCTCTGGCCTTGACGTACTTCAACCTACCTGTCTGAGAGCCCTGCTCTGCTCTACTTTGGTCAGACAGGCTGGCAGCACCCCCTACTGTACCTGGCAGCCAAGGCTGTGTGCGTGTCCATGTGGGTGTTTCAGTAGGCATCAGCGAGCATATAAAGTATCATGTCTTTTGTTCAAGAGAGGTTCTGGTGTGCATTCAAGGATGTTCTTAGACCAGAGTGTGTTTAGTACAGTAGCACGTGTGTGTGTCTATGCTAAGGAACACCCTTTAAGGCCAATCAGGATGATTGCACACCTCTCGCATCTGTTGCCTTTGTTCCTTAGGTTACCTGGGTACCCCACCTCGCCCGGTAATGCATGACAGCTGCTGGCAGGGCATGGCATCTTCTGTAGGGTGACTGTTGTTAAGGCAGCTGATAAGGAGCCCTGCAGTATGGTGCCAGTGGGCCCAGATGGCTGTGAAACTAGGCATGCACTTGTTCCAACGTCAGTACTTGCACGCTACTTAGAATGAAGCAATACATTGGGCATGCTTTCTAAGTAGTGTGCATTCTAAGTAGTACGTTGAATGCAATCTGACACACATAACTGGATGCCAGAATATAAGACAAAAGCAGCTCTAACTCCTCAAATGGAGTCATGGACCTCAGTCCACCTCCAACAAGGTTCACAAGGTGACTCACTTCATTACCTGGGAACGACCAGCAGTGTTTATTTAAAAGAACAATGAGGGTGTTGTTGCTCTGCTCGCGATCCATGTTCCATTACTGTCTTATTAACAATAACAGGCTCTTATAAAGAACACAGGTCTGAGTTCAGTTTGTGGCCCCCTTTTCAAGCCTGCGTTGGAATCAGAAGTCTGATAGCACTATGTCATAACTCTCCTGTGACGATCTGAAGGATCAGGTTACAGTGGGTCCGCTCTACAGCGTGCTCTCTCTCGTAGAGGGGCAGAGCGGGAAGTCGGCTTGTTTATAGCAGTCATAAAATATGCTGTCTCTATGCTCTGTAGTGTTTGAGCGTGGAATGTAAACTGTGGAACACAGTTGGACATCAAAAGTTTTAATAATTAAACAATATTTCAATTTTTGAGAATGTGGGAGTGGTCCGTGGACACTTAACTTCTTCGATATAGGGGGCGCTCTTTTAATTTTTGGATGAAAAACGTTCCCGTTTTAAACAAGATATTTTGTCACGGAAAGATGCTCGACTATGCATATAATTGACAGCTTTGGAAAGAAAACACTCTGACGTTTCCAAAACTGCAAAGATATTGTCTGTGAGTGCCACAGAACTGATGTTACAGGCGAAACCCAGATAAAAATCCAATCAGGAAGTGATTTTTTGAAACCGCCTCATTCCAATGACTCCTTATATGGCTGTGAAGGAGCTAGGAGTCAGCTTACGTTTTCCACGTTTTCCCCAAGGTGTCTACAGCATTGTGACGTATTTGTAGGCATATCATTGGAAGATTGACCATAAGAGACTACATCTACCAGGTGGTCGCTTGGTGTCCTCCGTTGCAATTATTGCGTAATCTCCAGCTGCAGTATTTTTACGTTTGCTTCTGTTGAGAAGCCAGCTGCCACCACTGATAGATTATCGAATAGATATGTGAAAAACACCTTGAGGATTGATTCTAAACAACGTTTGCCATGTTTCTGTCGATATTATGGAGCTAATTTGGAAAAAAGTTTGGCGTTGTAAGTGCATTTTCCGGTATTTTTCTTAGCCAAACGTGATGAACAAAACGGAGCTATTTCGTCTACACAAATAATATTTTTGGAAAAAATGAACATTTGCTATCTAACTAAGAGTCTCGTCATTGAAAACATCCGAAGTTCTTCAAAGGTAAATTATTTTATTTGAATGCTTTTCTTGTTTTTGTGAAAATGTTGCCTGCAGAATGCTAGGCTTAATGCTATGCTAGGCTATCAATACTCTTACACAAATGCTTGTGTAGCTTTGTTGAAAAGCTTATTTTGAAAATCTGAGATGACAGTGTTGTTAACAAAAGGCTAAGCTTGTGTTTAAATATATTTATTTAATTTAATTTGCGATTTTCATGAATAGGAAACGTTGCATTATGGTAATGAGCTTGAGGCTATGATTACGCTCCCGGATACGGGATTGCTCGTCACTAGAGGTTAAAGAACAGTCATGACGAGTGTGTTTCATTTGGTGATCTCATGAGGGACAGGAAACACTCATGACTGTGTCTCTGGGTGTGTACACTTCTTAATTATGGGGTTTACATCTAAATATTGTGAAACGTATGTGATTAAACATGACACAATTTGTGAAAAGATGTAATGTGATGTTAACCTTCTAAATGAGAAAATGTGGTTTTCATATAAAGTCAACCAAATCAGTGGCCACGTCCATGTGAGCATAGACGTCACGTTGACATCATGGACCGCCCTTTTCTCAGAAGTGTATAAAACCCACTCCTGACTAAATTTACATTAGACCAGAAAATATGGAGCTGACGCTACATGTTGAAATGGTTGAGAACAACAACTCTATAGGCCCAGGAGACCAGACAGCGTGTAGTGTTGGCTACACGGCTGGAAATGCAGATGGACCGGAAATTCCAACAGAGAAGACAACGATGACATACGGGCCTAAATATGTACATTGCAATTATTTTCGAATGAGCGGCCGTTCATGTGCAAAGGATTAGCATGTCAATGGATATAATGATCAACTGTGTGTAGTGAAACCATTTTGTCTTTCCCTCTTTTTATCCGTGTCCACCCCTTTCCATTATCTACCAAGCAGTCATACCGGTTTAGCCCACTAGGGACTTATCAATGCGTTGTGTTAGTAACCAATAACAATATTGTTTGTTTATGTATTTCTGTGATTTGTTTAGTTAGTTAGTAAATAAATAATTAAGCCAAATTGTATTGTCACGTTCTGACCATAGTTCTGTTATTTTATTCTTTGTTTTAGTATGGTCAGGGCGTGAGTTGGGGTGGGCAGTCTATGTTTGTTTTTCTATGTTGGTTTTTGTGTTCGGCCTAGTATGGTTCTCAATCAGAGGCAGGTGTCATTAGTTGTCTCTGATTGAGAATCATACTTGGGTAGCCTGGGTTTCACTTTTGGTTGGTGGGTGTTTGTTTCCGTGTGAGTGTTTGGGCCACACGGTACTGTTTCGGTTTTTGTAAATTCACGTCATCGTTTATTGTTTTGATTCCGTGTTCAGTGCTTTCTTTAATTAAAATCCTCATGAACACTTACCATGCTGCGCTCTGTTCCGATCCTTACTCCTCCTCAGACGAAGAGGAGGAAATCCGTTACATGTATTTTGCTGATTCATTATGGGAACAGGGTTTGTGCAGATATCCAAGGGGTTGCGACGTTCAGTAATGAGAACTGATGAGGTAATAATTATACATTAATAGAAGACTAATCGATAAGATCTAAAAAATATCTGAACAGTCGATTCGGGAAATAGAGACTCTATAAACATTTTCCCATGGTGCCCCGACTTCCTAGTTAATTAAAGTTCACATGATTAGTTTAATCACGTAATAATAATTCCCCTTGGAGAATTGATTTGATAAAATAACAGTCATCACATTTAATGATAGTCCAACAACTATGATGTGATAAAAGCGTCTGCTAAATTAACTAAATATAAATGTTTATGTAAAAACAAACCATTTATTTGTCACATGCGCCGAATACAACAGGTAGAGCTTACCGTGAAATGCTTACTTACAAGCCCTTAACCAGCAATGCCGTTAAGAAAATATTTACTAAATAAACTAAAGTAAAAAAAGATACATTCTTTAAAAGTAACACAATAAATAACAATAACGAGGCTATATAAAGGGGAGTCAATGTGCGAGTGTACCGTTAGTCAAGGTAATTTGTACATAAAGTGTACAGTGACTATGCACAGATAATAAACAGCGAGCAGGAGCCGTGTAAAAACAAAGGGACAGGGGATAGACAGTACAGTGCATTCGGAAAGTATTTCAAACCCCTTGACTTGTTCCAAATTGTGTTGTGTTACAGCCTGAATTCAACATGGATTCAATAGATGATTTTTCTCACCTATCTAAACACAATATGCATGTTCATTTTCACATATACATTTTGGTCAATTAGCAGACCTGTTTATCCAGAACTAAGGTAGTTAAACAACAACATATCACAGTCATAGCAAGTCAAAAGTTCCTGTAACGGTTACTGACAACGTTGTTGCTGTTCGGGCTGGCTACTTGCAAATGCATTTCTGTATTTTAAAATACAAAATATGTGTTTTAATTAAATAAATGTTCAAATACAATAATTGTGTAGTTTATTTTGATACATTGATCTTTATGGTATTTTGTCATTCTATTTTGTAATTGTATTTTGTCCTTTTTGCCCATCCGTGCTTGCAGTCCAGTCCAGTATGGGTTGAGGGCAAAGAGAGAAGATGGCAGGGTCTGATTTTCCATGGAACCAAGAACGTCCATTTGACATTGTGGCTTGGGGCAGTTGTTTTCCCTTCTTCTGACTAATTCATGGGTCCAAATGAGTGAACTGAGCCTGGACACATGCTGGGCACGAGACCTGAGACTGATGGATCGAAACACTGGCCGACCGCAGAGGCCTGGGAAACCAAAAGCAATTTCCTGCTCGATGGTTCTGGTAAACATGGTGACTGCATCCCAAATGGCACCCATTTCCCTATGCAGTGAACTACTTTTGACCAGAGTACTATGGGCCCTATATGGGAAATAGGGTGTCATTTGGGACGCGGATGGAATTTTCTTCATCATCTGTTTTAATCATGGTGTTTTTCCAGCACCTCAATGGACATCACATGGTAAAACCACTTCACACTGGATGCAGCCTAGAGAGTCAATACGAATGATGACAAAACAAACGTCCAGAGAGTGAATTCAGACACTGGGGATCTACAAATATAGAGCCAGCGGCTACACTAAATCTTTTAAATATTCATGCCCCTGTCCTCAACTATCACCCGTTCCAAAGTCAAAACGACAGCCTGCTTATGCGGCGACATGAAACCAATTAGTTGGATGGTGTTATTTAAATGCTATAAAAAGCCATGTTGGCTTGAGTGTCTCATCCAAGTCCTCTAAGCCTGATAGGGTTTCTAATCAACAGGGCTCACTGGTCTAAAGTCTTTAAGGGGAGCAGGAGCAGACTTCTGTTTGGTTGGCCATCTAGCTGATTGGAGCGCTGCTTGCTGTGTTGCCCACACTGCTCTGCTACCACCGCCACCGTGATGCAGATTCATAATTTAACGCCTGGGTGTGGTGAGGTTTCACCTGCTTCTCTACTTCTCTCTCTCTCCCACCGACTCTCTCTCTCTTTCTCCTTACCCACATGAAACATTAATATAGTTTACTATAGAATATAGGGTTGGGTTTATACGGTATTACCAGAAGTGCACACAAGGGGCACTATAAAAATAAAAAATGAAAACATTTGGCATCAGGGATCTGGATCCAGGAGGGGATTAAATGTCTCTGCTGTAACCAAGAAGCCTGATCTTGACATCGAGCCACTTAGCAAGTTAGCAAACCAAATACATATAATTTATTTGACACATCTTAGATTTCTTATAGTTATACTTAACTTCTAGCTATTACAGTATTATCCCTCGATCAGGTGTGGTACTTACTACATTACTATCCTCAAAAAAATCACTAGTAAATACTACAGTAAATACTACAGTAAATTGCATATACCCTGCCATTACGTTCTCCCATATCGCAATTTGTGCCACCCATAAGTGAGAAACCTACATGCCAAGTATAGACCATATTGTGTTCCCTAATGGTTATAGAAAATAACAAAAGCGCTGAACTATCCATTCAGAACCCAGTCCTACAGGTTATGGAACATTTCCTATTTTAGTATCTATCCAGTAGGTTTCCATAAGGAGAACGCCTCCACCTCTATGTCAAAGATATTAAAACATAAACACTAAAGTAAATACTACAGTAGTGCCTGGAATGCTACTGTAAATACTACATTATACTACAGTCCACAAAAACACTACAGTAAATACTACAGTATAATACAATCTGCAAAAACACTATATTAATTACTATAGTATATACTAGTTATTTTACTACAGTATTTATACTATAATTAACTGTAAATACTACAGTATACTACAGTAAACACTACAGTAGATACTACAGTAAAGTCCACAAAAACACTGTAGTACAAAATGCTGTAGTATTTATACCATAGTATACTTAGTATTTTTTCATGTGGGTATTTCTCCCTCTCCCCTTTCTCTCTCTCTCCTACACTCTCTATATTGCTCTCTTCCCGCTCTCTCTCTCTGTCTCCCTCGCTCCACTATCGGGTTCCAGGCACACACCGTGCCAAGATGGGCGACAGTGGAGAGGTGTGCGTAACCAGCACCAAAAGTCAACGAGTCACTGAGACAGCTGCTGACTATTTTATGCCCTAATCCAACTACAATAGAATAGAATTAAAAGGTGATTTGTCAATAAAACTCTAACATTACAGGCGTCAGAAAATTAGAATAGCGTGACATTGTGACTGGGACAGATTAGTTAGGATCTCATCCCTTCCCTCTAGGCCTATTCTTGAACTGACAGAGGAGCGTGCTTTAAAAGATGAGTTTGGGGATGTTCCTGAACCCATTGTGTCCTGGGACAGATGAGTTAGTAGTAAGAAGCCTGATGAAGAGGTGTGTGGTGCAGGAGTTGTGCAGGCAGCCAGGCACGGGCCACGATTACCAGTATACCATGATCAGACTCACCTCCGGACCAGTTCCACACTAACAAGAGGATTATCTCCCAGGCACAGAGGCAGGGAGCAAAGGACACAATCAGACTTATTTGTACAGTCCTCTGAGCCCAACACCACTAGACAGGAAACACAACCATCATTAACAGAGAGAGAGAGAGTGAGAGAGAAAGATAGACATAGAGAAAGAGAAAGAGAGAGACAGAGTGAGAGAGACAGAAAGGGAAAGAGAGCGAGGGAGAGAGAGAGAGCGACAGAGAGGCACAGAGAGATAGAGAGCGAGCGGGAAAGAGAACGAGAGAGATATGTAGAAGGTAAATATTTTAATGTAGAGGACAATATATTTACCACCTGCCAAGACAGAGCTTCATATTATATTGATGATAATATGTATTCAGATGCATCATCTGTGGTAGAAGCCATCCACATGGCAAGGGATAGAATACTGGTAGAAATGATTTATAAAATATTTATAGAAGACAAAGGGTCACTGGTCATAGAGATTGAGCCAGAGATGCACTACCGTAACAACACCATGTCTATACATGTATCACGAGTGATTGTCCCAGTTCATGTGTTGTATATATGTTATATGTGGTCTGGAATTGTGTGAGTTTAAGTTTTCTGATGTACGTATGTATGGTTTAGTGCTTGTTTGTGTGCCTATAGGTCAGGGCTGTGAATGCAGGACAGAGATAAAGGTTGTTTACTTGCTTTAGTGAGTGTGCCTGCGTGTGTCTGAGCGTGTAAGTGTGTGTATGTCTAAGCGTGTGTGTGCGCGCGTGTGTCTGAGTGTGTCTGTACCTGCCTGTGCTTATGTTTTTCCTAGATACACCGTCCCTTTTAATCCATGTCCTTTGGCGACAGTGCGGTTGCCATGGCAGCAGGGCGACAAGCCTGTCTACCCCTCATAGGCACGCCCTACACACACCTGTTGCTATTAGGCTAATAGGGGCCGGTGGGGTGGGCTGTGCTGGAGTGGGGTGGGATGGCCTGCTCCTAGGGGCCATCTGTACTACTTGCAAGCCTGGGGGTCCCCTGGAAAGAGGGGTCTGGGACTGGGAGATGTAACTCACACCACACAGAAGATCTCAGGCACAGCAGATGTCTGAAGCAGTGTGCAAAGCTGTGAGAAACACAAAGCCCCAACACACCCTCTTCAGAGCTAAAGCACATCCACCATCACCGGTAGGTTATGGAACCGTCTTATCAATATGCCTGAGGACTGAATAACAAAAGGTTTTCAACTGGGATAAAACACTTACACCCGGACAAAGGAACACAATGTCATTGTTGTAAACTGACTAATTGACTTGAGCATGTTTTTGTATGTTTCTAATCACATAACAAAGGGGGCCTGTCTCTGTTTCCATAACGGTGAGATGGGAGGCATGTGTTAGAGCTAGATTGTAAGCTACTGCCTTATCTTATAGCTTCAACATTTGTATATAATTATATTCTCTCAATATGTTATAGCTTCACTGTTATATATCAGTATATTCTCTCAATATGTTTTGCATCATTATATTCATCTGAGTACGAATGGGTCGCTTATTCTCAAATAGCTCTTTGTGTATGATTCCGGATAATTAACGATGGAGTGAGGCAGGCTGCAAGAATGTATACTCCCTAGTCTCAAAGCTTCTCCTGACTGATAAGAAGACGGGGACTTGCGTGGAGGAGTCCTGAAGGTTTCAGACTCGGGCTGGGACAATAACCCCACCTGCCAAACCACAGAGATTCACTGTACATCCTAGACTCAGGAGGAGGAGGACTTGTCAGGGAAGAGGGTACAAACGGAGGTTCTAAATATATGTGCGTGTATAATCATACTTCGTCTTTGTAGCTGTATGACCCAGTGCGGTTGAATAACTCTAGCTAGAGCATTCTTCAGAGTCCGACTGGAATTTATACCAGAACCTTCGAACCTAACACCATATTTAAAGAAGCTGACCTACCACATATATTTAGACACAAGTTATGATCCAATGTCAATATGATCAAACACAAGTTAACCCTAAGCTACAAAGAAAAATGAGCAACTGACAGATGGCTAAAACCAAAACTCTGAACTTACAACCAGATCAAAAACAGCTACGATCCAGAACCTTATGTCACCTCCCACCTAACCGTGTGTGCCCTGTTGAGAACCGGGATACTGCCTCTGGCAATTGAAGTAGATAGTTCAATGCCATAGATGAATAAGAGCGACAATCTACAGTCTGTGATTTAGGGGAGGTAGAGAATGAACTGCACATTTTATTTTGATTGTACTTCATATGATGATTTGAGAGCTTTACTGTAAAATGTTGCAAAGAAAATAGGAATCACTTTGTATTATAGATGAAAAAAACAACTTGAATGGCTATTTAGGAAAGAAGTATTCCTGGTTACAAATTGTATCTCCTAAGCTTGGAAGATGCGACAAGATAAGTTGTATACTTGAAAGTTTTTTGTTTAGTTTTCTCAATTGTTTTACCTGATATATAAACGCATGTTTATATATACACTATATATACAAAAGTATGTGGACACCCCTTCAAATGAGTGGATTCAGGTATTTCAGCCACACCCATTGCTGACAGGTGTATAAAATCGAGCACACAGCCATGCAATCTCCGTAGACAAACATTGGCAGTAGAACGGCCTTACTGAAGAGCTCAGTGACTTTCAACTTGGCACTGACATAGGATGCCATCTTTCCAACAAGTCAGTTCGTCAAATTTCTGCCCTGCTAGAGCTGCCCCGGTCAAATGTAAGTGCTGTTATTGTGAAGTGGAAAAGTCTAGGAGCAACAACGGCTCAGCCGCAAAGTGGTAGGCCACACAAGCTCACAGAACGGGACCGCCGAGTGCTGAAGCGCGTAGCTTCAGCACTCGCGTAGCTTCAGCACACGCTTCACCATCTGGAAGTCCGACGGACTAATCTGCGTCACTTGAGTGGGTGAGTCACTGACGTATTTCTCCTGTCTTATCCGGTGTCCGGTGTGAATTTAAGTATGCTCTCTCTAATTCACTCTCTCATTTTCTCTTTCTTTCTTTCTTTCTTTCTTTCTTTCTTTCTTTCTTTCTTTCTTTCTTTCTTTCTTTCTTTCTTTCTTTCTTTCTTTCTCTCGGAGGATCTGAGCCCTAGGACCATGCCTCAGGACTACCTGGCCTGATGACTCCTTGCTGTCCCCAGTCCACCTGGCCATGCTGCTGCTTCAGTTTCAATGGTTCTGCCAGCGGCTATGGAACCCTGACCTGTTCACCGGACATGCTACCTGTCCCAGACCTGCTGTCTTCAACTCTCTAGACAGCAGGAGCGGTAGAGATACTCTGAAAGATCGGCTATGAAAAGCCAACTGACATTTCCTCCTGAGGTGCTGACCTGTTGCACCCTCGACAACCACTGTGATTATTATTATTTCACCCTGCCGGTCATCTATGAACATTTGAACATCTTGGCCATGTTCTGTTATAATCTCCACCCGGCACAGCCAGAAGAGGACAGGCCACCCCCCATAGCCTGTTTCCTCTCTAGGTTTCTTCCTAGGTTTTGCCCTTTCTAGGGAGTTTTTCCTAGCCACCATGCTTCTACATCTGCATTGCTTTCTGTTTGGGGTTTTAGGCTGGGTTTCTGTACAGCACTTCAACTGATATCAACTGATGTAAGAAGGGCTTTATAAAATAAATTTGATCTGGGTTTGGTGGAGGCCAGGAGAACATTACCTGCCTCAATGCATCGTGTCAACTGTAAAGTTTAGTGGAGTAGGAATAATTGGCTGGGGCTGTTTTTCATGGTTTGGGCCAGGCCCCTTAGTTCCAGTGAAGGGCAATCAACACTACAGCATACAATGATATTCTAGACAATTCTGTGATTCCAACTTTGAGCCAACAGCTTGGGGAAGGCCCTTTCCTGTTTCAGCAAGACAATGCCCTCATGCACAAATCGAGGTCAATACAGAAATGGTTTGTTGAGATTGGTGTGGAAGAACTTGACTGGCCTGCACAGAGCCCTGACCTCAATCCCATCGAACACCTTTAGGACGAGTTAGAACGCTGATTGCGAGCCAGGCCTAATCACCCAAAATCAGTGCCCGACCTCACTAATGCTCGTGGCTGAAGCAAGTCCCCGCAGCAATGTTCCAACATCTAGTGGAAAGCCTTCTCAGAAGAGTGGAGGCTGTTATAGCAGCAAAGGGGGGACCAACTCCATGATTTTGGAATGAGATATTTTGGTAATGTAGTGTATGTGTGTGTGTTTGTGCATATAGACATAATTATTGTATTTTGCTACAGCAAATACAGTGTCTTACAAGCCCATGTGGACTAGGCATCCTGAAGATGCACGATACTATAATAATAAAATATATAAAAAAATCTAATCAATCAATCAAAATCGGTACTCATACCATTTACTGGTACAGCAGAGCCTGTGGGGGCAGGGCACAAAGAGTCCATCACTATGCCCCACATAGAGTCTGGAACAATCTGCTGTTGAAGATGTTGATATCTATGTTCCCTGTGCAGCATTATGACCCGTCTCATTGCACAGCTCTCATAATGAAATGAAAGAAGTGTGTCTGTCTGTCTGTCCATATCACCTTTCCTTCCTTGTAGAAGTTAGATCAGCTTCCCAAATGTCATAGTGGTCTGGTCAAAAGTAGTGCCCTTTATAGGGAATAGGGTGCTATTTGGGATCACGTGCAGTCTTGATGAATCACCACCAATCCACTATGCCTCACGTGAAACGATGACATAACAATAGGCCCCCTGAACAATGTCTTCTGTGTGTCACCAATCTAAAGACGATCAAGAACAACAGACGAAGCAACAACAAAAAAACAATCAAGTCTGACCAGCCAAAACCTTTACCAGGTTGCCCTTTCAGAACTCAATCAAGACTTTGGGGACAATCACCAAGCAAGAACCCCCTCCTTCAATTGTCCTCATCTCGTCCCCCCCTGCCCTCCAACAATGGTGTATCCCATTTCAGGGGCTCTACATCAGTGGCAGCTGGCATGTACCAGTCTGCACCTGATACAGGGTGCTTAGTTGCAGCTCTTCAACTGTACTGTAGCTCAGTCTGTTGCCCCCTGCCCTCTGTGTTTATGTAACCTGTCTGCTCTATGCGTGTGTGTCTGTGTCTGTGTGTGTGTGTGTGTGTGTGTGTGTGTGTGTGTGTGTGTGTGTGTGTGTGTGTGTGTGTGTGTGTGTGTGTGTGTGTGTGTGTGTGTGTGTGTGTCTGTGTGTGTGTGTGTGTGTGTGTGTGTGTGTGTGTGTGTGTGTGTGTGTAGCCGTCTGGGAGATCACCATAGCATAGCTCAGGGCTGAGGGTCGTGCTGGATCACAGACCTGCAACAGGATCAGTGTGTGTGTGTAGCCATCACAGATCTGCAATAGGATCACTGACAATAGGATCACTGACAATAGGATCACTGACTGACCACTTACACAACAGCAGGACAGAGATCAAGAGCTGCTGGTGAAGTGTGGGTCAGTTTGCTCTCTTTACCTGTGCATTGATCCCTTGTGTCTATAGGCTACTGCATACTACATACAGCTATACATTATTGGATAGTAAAAGAGGTCCAATAAGCTGAACAAAGGAGTCCTCCAAAGTTACTTTGCAACAAAGTAAAAGTGTTGTCGCTTTACAGTTGATAATGTGGAATAAAAGAAGAGTTGTCATTCTACAGAGAACCGTTTAGAACAGATCAGTGATATTGAGTGATAATGAAAGTCACAATCTCTTTATGCCACCTTCATGCTAGTGTACTGTATTGCTGTTCTGTATCAGTATGTTGTCTGGAGGAGGTGAACCTAACAGGCCCTAACATGCCCCGAGGTTGGCTGGGGTATTAAAAACATCAACATGAAAGACAGAGATGATGTATCAACCCACGCCAATCAGCTTTATCTAACCAACTTAATCAACTGTATAGCCTGTCGGTAAACAATAAATCTACTTTGTGTTTGATGAATACCAGAATACTTGATTGTAGTAGTAACTACCAAGCACCTGGCTACCACCAAACATACACAAATATCTCAAAGCACACAACTCCTCAAGACAGGCCATAGAGGCAAGCAGATATAACATTTGTGGCAGTTGACAGGCCAGGAGCCTATTGGCCAAGTGTCAGAGGTCAGAGGTAAACCGGAGGTCATGACCAAGAAGTCAGAAGCGCAGGGCATGGCGCAACAAATTAGGACAGCTGCTGATTTCTGGGACAGGGACAGGGACAGCAACAAACAAACAGGACAACAGAGAGGTTGGGCTCGGCCACTGGGAGCAGGGTAAACAGTTATAACCTAAACACACCACCACCCTCATCACCAAGCTACTACTGCTGGTCAGACAGTCAGAGCTCTGGTCAGCAGCAGGTCTGGTCAGACAGAGCTCTGGTCAGCAGCAGGGCTGGTCAGACAATCAGAGCTCTGGTCAGCAGCAGGTCTGGTCTGGTCAGACAGTCAGAGCTCTGGTCAGCAGCAGGGCTGGTCAGGCAGTCAGAGCTCTGGTCAGCAGCAGGGCTGGTCAGACAGTCAGAGCTCTGGTCAGCAGCAGGGCTGGTCAGGCAGTCAGAGCTCTGGTCAGCAGCAGGGCTGGTCAGGCAGTCAGAGCTCTGGTCAGCAGCAGGTCTGGTCAGGCCAGGGAAAATACTCTCTAGCTACCAAAATATAGGTCTGCAAAGCAGACATGATGTGACCACTAGAAAAAATGAACACAGTGAAAATGTACAGTGCAAAATCCTCAAGAGTAAATGTTACTGTTGTATGTTTAATTTGGCTCACAAAAGAAGCCTTAGAATAAGAAAATAAGGAATTTGTTTCAAGACCTTATCTTTAGCCAGTCTCTGCTGCTTCAGATGGCCTCTGATTCAGTTAGTCGACTAGCTGTTCCCATGCTATTACCAGAACTCAGTGGGAGCCAATCAAATTACCCCACTCCCTAGCTCCATGTCACCCTAACCTGGCACACCTATGCGACCATAATTTACCAGACTATTATAATATAGCACAACTAGATCACCCCTCACTAGCCTGTATTAAAACCTGCAGTGAAAGCTGAACTGGATATTCACTGTAATGGCCCTCTATCAACAGAGTCTTTGAAAAGGTCCACATACAGTGCATTCGGAAAGTATTCAGACCCCTTGACTTTTTCCACATTTTGTTACGTTACAACCTCATTCTAAAATTAAATCAATACATTGTTTCCTCACCAATCTACACACATCACCTCATAATGACAAAGTGAAAACATTTTTGTTGTTGTAGAAATGTATTACAATAAAAAATAAAATAATTAAATACCTTACATAAGTATTCAGACCCTTTGCTATGAGACTTGAAATTGAGCTCAGGTGCATCCTGTTTCCATTGGTCATCCTTGACATGTTTCTATAACTTGGAGTCTACCTGTGGTAAAATCAATTGATTTGACATGGTTTGGAAAGGCACACACCTGTCTATATAAGGTCCCATAGGTGACAATGTATGTCAGAGGAAAAACCAAGTCATGAGGTCGAAGGAATTGTCCGTAGAGCTCCGAGACAGGATTGTGTCGAGGCACAGATCTGGGGAAGGGTACCAAACATTTCTACAGCATTGAAGGTCCCCAAGAACACAGTGGTCTCTATCATTCTTAAACGGAAGTAGTTTGGAACCATCAAGACTCTTCCTAGAGATAGCCGCCCGGCCAAACTGAGCAATTGGGGAAGCAGGGCCTTGGTCAGGGAGGTGACCAAGAACCCATAGTCACTCTGTCAGAGCTGCAGAGTTCTTCTGTGGAGATGGCAGAACCTTTAAGGACAACCATCTCTGCAGCACTCCACCAATCAGGCCTTTATGGTAGAGTGGCCACTCCTCAGTAAAAGGCATATGACAGCCCACTTGGAGTTTGCCAAAAGGCACCTAAAAGACTCTTAGACCATGAGAAACAAGATTCTCTGGTCTGATGAAACCATGATTTAACTATTTTGCCGGAATGCCAAGCATCACGTCTGGAGGAAACCTGCCATCATCCCTACAGTGAAGCATGGTGGTAGCAACATCATGCTGTAGGGATGTTTTCCCGTGGCAGGGACTGCGAGACTAGTCAGGATCAAGGAAAAGATGAACAGAGCAAAGTACAGAGAGATCCTTGATGAAAACCTGCTCCAGAGCACTCAGGACCTCAGACTGGGGCAAAGGCAAAGCAGGAGTGGCTTCAGGACAAGCTTCTGAATGTCCTTGAGAGACCCAAACAGAGCCCGGACTTGAACCCGATCGAACATATCTGGAGAGACCTGACAATAGCTATGCAGCGACGCTCCCCATCCAACCTGACAGAGCTTCAGAGGATCTGCAGAGAAGAATGGGAGAATCTCCCCAAATACAGGAGTGCCACGCTTATAGCGTCACACCCAAGAAGACTGAAGGCTGTAATCGCTGCCAAAGGTGCTTCAACAAAGTACTGAGTAAAGGGTCTGAATAGTTATGTAATTAAAAAAAATGTATTTTTAATAGATTTGCCAATATTTCTAAAAACCTGTGTTTGCGTCATCATTATGGGGTAGTGTGTGGAGATTGATGAGGGAGAAAAACAATTTAGTCCATTTTAGAATAAGGCTGTAAGGTAACAAAATGTGAAAAAAGTCAAGGTGTCTAAATCATTTCCAAATGCACCGTAATCACTGCATGTACTGTAGTAGGGTTGGAGATTGCCAGGGACCTCACGATACAATATTATTACGATACGTAGGTGGCAATACGATAATAACGCATTGTGATTCTTACGATTCTATTTGTATTGCAATTCGATATTGTGATTTTATGATGATGTTCCAAACATATTGCTCACTATAGAGTAAACTAGTTTTGATGAGTCATGGAAATAAAAGTGAGGAAAACACGTTGGCTCACTATTTAAAAGGAAGATGGAGAACAAGCTATAGTAAAAACAATACCAGAGTTTTGGCGCAGGTACAGCCAACTAAAGCTACCTACAAATTATAGATTTTTTTTTTTACAAATCTATACTTGGCGTCAAATATCGCTATAATATCGTCCAAAAATACTATACTGTAGTAGAGAGGAACTAATTTAGCACGGCTTCAGGTCAACACTTACCTTAAACAAATGATGCACACACGCACGCACACACCCACCCTTTAACACGGCAGGGATGGCATCACTATGAGGCCATGTCCATTTTCTGTCCAAGTACAAATCCATCAGAGGTGAGAGGAGGAAAACACAGGAAAAGTACAGAACACGCAAACAAAAATGTTTTTAAGTTCTTCAAAGAGGCCCTAAGGTCAACAACAACAAAATCATAGTATGTGTGTGTGTGTGCGCAAGCACATACACAGGTAGGGCTCTACCTATGTAGAGCAGAGGCCCCTTTTCCTTTCCAGTCTCCAAAATTCCCTTTTGGGTGGTGATATAATTACCCTTTGTTTTATGTCATTGTCATTGAACCCAATGCCCATAAGTCGTGATCCAGTTCGCCACCCTGTCCACTGGTTGCGCTAACTAGCAGATTCACATCCATCATCAACATGAATGATCAGCTGATAGCCCACCCTCTCTTCCTGATGTCAGTCATGTCTTTAGGAGGCCTTATAACTAGCTTGCTTACAATTTGTGATGATGAGTGAGTGCGTTGTTGCAGAAATAAATCACACTATGCTACAGAGGCATTTAGTATGTTATGAATTGTGAAAGTAAAAAAATATATTGTTTTGAGCACATGCCCCCTGAAAGTTCTGTGCATGTCCCTGTGGGTGTGTGTGTGTGTGTGTGGGATGGATTGAAAGCACAGAGCAGAGGGCTGGAAAATAAGAAGAGTGCAGGGCTGACCCGTGGGCCAATGATGAGAGTGCAGTGCTGACCCTGCGGCTGACCTGCCTGCTGGTTGTGTAACAGGTATTAAGTGGCCAGGAGGTGAGCTCAAAGGAACACACTGCTCTGCGCTGATGATGTTTAACAGTAACAGCACTGGCCAGAGGGCCGGGTGGCCAAATGACCACACACACCACAAAAAAACACACACACAGACACAATCAAAGTTACACTTACATCCACAATATGGCACTTTCTGTAGAGTCATAAGTGACTGTAATAAACTCATATATACTGAACAAAAATATAAATGCAACATGCAACAATTTCAACAATTTTACAAGTTATGGTTCATATAAGGAAATCAGTCAATTAAAATAAATAAATTAGGCCCTAATCTATAAATTTCAAATGACTGGGCACGGACGCAGCAAAGGGTGGGCCTGAGAGGGCAAAGGCCCACCCATTTGGGAGCCAGGCCCAGCCAATCAGAATGAGTTTTCCCCCACAAAAGGGATTTATTACAGACAGTTTCATCAGCTGTCTGGGTGGCTGGTCTCAGACGATCCTACAAGTGAAGCCGGATGTGGAGGTCCTGGGCTGGCGTGGTTACACGTGGTCTGCGGTTGTGAGGCCGGTTGGACCTACTGCCGAATTCTCTAAAACGAAGTTGGAGGCAGTTTATGGTGGAGAAATGAACATTCAATTCTCTAGCAACAGCTCTGGTGGACATTCCTGCAGTCAGCATGCCAATTGCAAGCTGTTGCATTGTGCTGTGTGACAAAACTGCATATTTTAGGGAGGCCTTTAATTGTCCCCAGCAGAAGGTGTACCTATGTAATGATTATGCTGTTTAATCAGCTTCTTGATATGCCACACCTGTCAGGTGGATTGATTATCTTGGCAAAGGAGAAATGCTCACTAACAGGGATGTAAATAAATTTGCACACAAAATTAGAGAAAAATAAGCTTTTTGTGCGTATGGAAAATGTCTGGGATTTTTTTATTTCAGCTAATGAAACAGGGGTCTAAAGCTTTGCATCTTGCGTTTATATTTTTGATCAGTAATACATCTTTTTTGTATGCCTTGCTCAACAGCCTCTAATGTATTATTCATAAAATTCATTTTACTAGAAAATAGGCCTATACGGTATAGAGATGTAGGGCGTTTTATGAATCTGTACTGTGAAAAAAATTACAGTAGGTGATTAAAACCCTGAAAGTCATTGTATAAAGCACTTAAAGCAGTCCTGTGTCACCACCCACACTGCAACACAGTGTTCAGGGTCAGACTGTCTATTAGTGTTGTCATGTTAACCTGGCTGCACAGAAAATAGGCCCCTTTGTTGTGATGCAACTCCAACCTGCTGTGGCTCCCTCCTTCCCTCCCCCCATTAGGACTTGTTCATCACCACTTCCCTCCACAGCCAGTGCCAGCCAGGAGTGATGCAACTCCAACCTGCTGTGGCTCCCTCCTTCCCTCCCCCCATTAGGACATGTTCATCACCACTTCCCTCCACAGCCAGCGCCAGCCAGGAGTGGCGTCGCCATTTACAGCCACTTTATTCTCATTCCTGGCTCTACCTCTGTGGAGGAACTGACTGAGGTTAAATCTTCGGCTGTGGCTAAAGAAAGACGCTGCTGGGGTTTGTTTGTATTTCCTTTCCCTGCTCCCCTGTCCAGGAACTTATTCAAACACGACGCCTCGTAAAAGACTCTGACACTGTTTGGACAAAGTCCTCAGAGTCTATCCCTCGGACACAATAACAAGGCTATTTTGTGGCTGTTCTATTTTAGAAAATCCAACAACCTGTAACTGTGTCAAGATCATCTTGGGCTACTGAGATGAACAGTAAGAAAGTAAAACAGGAGTTTTATCGTGATAAAAATGATACAAATGAAATTTAAATGGTGAAAATTATCCTGGAAATGAGCGTCTCTTTCTTTCATCCACTTTAAATGAGCAGGATCACCCCGCCAACTACTTCCTCAATCTTCCTCATAGCATGCTTTCTACCTTACCCAGGGGGTGCTATGTGCTATTCTAGCTGAATCAACTTGGTTATTCTACAGCCCCTGAGGTGAGAGCAATTTGAATCGCCTTTCAGTGAGACTTCTGGGCATAAAAGCAGAAGAAACAGAATACAGAATGCCCAGGCAGGATGCTTTGTAGTCCACAAAGAAGGGAATTTGTCGATTCATGGCCATGTGTTAACAGGTAGATGACTAGAATTCTTCTGGGGATAGGGTGAATACCGCTCTTTGTTGTACTTTAGGAAAGAACTCTGAGGCAGCAGCAGACAGCGCTGAGAAACTTTTCTTCCTTTCTAACGCCATTACTTTGAGTGGTGTACCACTCCCTGTCACACAATCCCACACACAGACTCCAAGCCTTCAAAGCTTCCAAAGCAACAGCAAAATAGACAGTCACTTCACTTAGTCTCCATTGCATGTGAAGAAAATCTTTACACTGCATGTGAAGAAAATCTTTTACATGGTTAGTGTAGCCAATAGGAGCCGTCCGACCCTGCTTCCTCTCTCCCTCTCTCCTCTAACGCAGAGCGGATAGATCCTCCCTCTTATGGCAGTGAAAAATACAAACAATAGCCCTGACCTTGTCTGGGGGTCTCCATGGTGACGGACAAGGCCTCCCTATAAACCATTATCCTGTGTGTGTGGGTGACAGCCCTGCCCTGCCTGTTAACTGGCCCTAAAGCTACAGGAGACATCCTGCATGGCACACAATACCACCCCACCCCGCACCAGATAGCCTGGCACAGTGATAATAGGACTAACATTTCACTCTTTTGGCACTCCATACATTTCCATAATTGTGGATTAAGCAATTTAGCATGGGAAGCTTAAAGCATAAAAATGTCTGGAAATATACGGCATATTATTGCCTTTTGTCAATACTGTGTCAAGTTATATTCTTTAAAGATTAGTGGCCTACATATCAAGTTTGAAAACTGCTGGGAACAGATTAGTATGTTCCCTCCTCTATAAGTCAGCTACCCTTTCTCAAGTCTTATTTAAAAGGGCTGCTGTTGTGTGCCTATATAGCCTGAGCCATACAGTTACAGTAGATGAATGACTTACTGGCTCTGCTTATAGCCCACGTTGAAGCGAGCACAAATATAAGCTCAGTGAATCCAGTGAGACTGAGCTCATCTATATGGGACTTCCTGTTCTGTCCCTACAGGTGACTAAATCATGGGGGATGCGTTGATCCTATGGTGTAAATATAGACAGCGTTAATCAATGGTTAGGGTCGACAGAAGCGCCTGTTTGTCTCTCCATTTACTCATTGCTACCATGTAGGCTGAATACACACTCAGTGGCCAGAGGAAGAGAAGATAGGAAGAGAAGATCAACTATATTGAAGTGGGGGAAACGCGTGTCTGGAAGTCATAACCCATATGTTACATAGTGTGCCAAACCCCTATGATGTAACTGGAATGATGAGATGTTCTTCTATGTTTTTGTTTTATTATTTCACTGCCATACTGTGTTGGATCTTGTCTATCCATCTTGTCTCAAGAGGACCACAATGGAAATAAAGTCCCAGACTTTATTGTGTGTCATTGATTTTATTCATGTGCATGTATGGCGTTTTTTTTTTAAATGATCGAATTAATAAACTAAACTAAAAACTAAAAAGTGAGTATACATCTAAAAAAAATCTGCTACACCAGTGAGTAGTGACTGAACAGTAAGAATTGTATTGAAGTCTCCACATTTTAACTGCTGTCTCTTGGTATAGTGGAGCCATAGCAGTAGATCATAACATGGTTATGTAAGTCTTTGTCTCTCATGTCCAGATGGTCCCTCCCCCCACACTGTAGGGTTCTGTTTTAATTAACATAATAACCACTAGCACTTAGCTATCCTCTCACATCATAATAATATCATTTAGTAGGTGCTTCAATTTATCCTATTTCACACTTTGTACAAGTGTGTACTTGAGTGAATTGAAAACAGTTTTTTTTTTTGCATATCCCAACTCCCCCTCAGACACCCGCAAGGAGTGGAGTCACAGCAACGGTTACACGATTTTGCTGGTGTCCCTGGAGAAATTGGGGTTAAGTGCCATGCACAACAACCAATTTTTCACCTTGTCGGCTCGGCTCAAGTATTAAAATCAGCGCTAGCTTTTGGTTACTGGCCAAACGCTCTAACCCTGGGACTACCTGCCGCCCTATCTGGATAACGTCCCAACCAAAACTAGCCAACGTGCCAAAAACAAGCCTGCTAGCCAAGGAGGGTCACACAAGCTGGAGGATACACACATACAGTAAAGCAACTGTAGAAGCTCACATATCACCAGCACTCATTTGAAACGCCCAAATGTCAAGTTAACCACTATTCTCAATGATGTCTTTCATAATACACTCCAATTCTGAGCTACCTCTGACTTTCCCTTGTCTTCCAAGGAGAGGAGGAACCTGATTCACCTCCAGACATGGCTCTGCTGGTTATCCTCGCAACAGGTGGCTGGAGGTGGACTGGGTAGAGTAGGGTTGTGGCTGGGAAGCTCCAAAGAGCAGGTGGCAGCCAGCAAGCTTAGCTGAGCTTCCCTCTAATGCCCCTAAGTGAGCTCATCTCATCCACCTCAGGCTTAGACGCTCGCCACTGAATTGTCTGAGAGAGAGAGAGAGAGAGGGACACAGAGAGAGAGAGAGAGAGAGAGAGAGAGAGAGGGTGGGTGGGTGGGACAGAGAGAGACAGAGCGTAGCCTCCACTAGCCAGCCACCAGCTAATCTGTCTCAGCCTTACTTACCTGGAGGGAGAGAGCAGAGGGTGCCATAAGGTGCCTGTTGCACAAACACATTCAGGAGGAGGGTGCTTTATTCTTAGTTCGTCAGCGATTCAGTGTGTGTGTGTGTGTGTGTGTGTGTGTGTGTGTGTGTGTGTGTGTGTGTGTGTGTGTGTGTGTGTGTGTGTGTGTGTGTGTGTGTGTGTGTGTGTGTGTGTGTAAACTCCTGTGCATGGTAATCTCATAACCCCCTGGTGATGTAGGATACATTGCATGTGTGTTACACTGTTGATACACACAGCATATTTATATACTGGATTCTTGAGTGTCCAAAACATTAAGAACTCCTGCTCTTTCCATGACATAGACTGATCAGGTGAATCCAGGTGAAAGCTATGATCCCTTATTGATGTCACTTGTTAAATCCATTTCAATCACTGTAGATGAAAGGGAGACAGGTTAACCTTTTTGGGATAGGGGGCAGCATTTTCACTTTGGATGAATAGCGTGAACTGCCTCCTACTCTGTCCCAGATGCTAATATATGCATATTATTATTAGCATTGGATAGAAAACACTCTGAAGTATCTAAAACTGTTTGAATGATGTCTGTGAATATAACAGAACTCATATGGCAGGCGAAAACCTGAGAAAAATCCAACCAGGAAGTGGGACATCTGATGTTTGTAGTTTTTCAAAACCTACTGAATACACATTGAGATATGGATAAAGTTGCTCTTCCTACGGCTTTCACTAGATGTCAACCGTCTTTAGAAACTTGAATGAGGATTCTACTATAAAGGAGGGGCTCATGAGACCTTTGAGTCAGTGGTCTGAGCGCCGTTCTCAGATTACGCTTTTTCCGTAAAGTTCTTTTGAAATCGGACACAACGGTTGCATTAAGGAGAAGTCTATCTTTCATTCTGTGAATAACACCTGTATCTTTTATCAATGTTTACTATGAGTATTTCTGCAAAATCACCAGAATTTTTGGAATTACTGCACGTAAGGCGTCAATGTAAACTGAGATTTTTTGGATATAAATATGCACAATATCGAACAAAACATACATGTAATGTGTAACATGATGTCCTATGAGTGTCATCTGGTGAAGATCATCAAAGGTTAGTGATTAATTTCATCTATATTTCTGCTTTTTGTGACTCCTATCTTTGGCTGGAAAAATGGCTGTGTGTTTTTTCGACTTGGCTTTGACCTAACATAGACTTATGTTGTGCTATCGCTGTAAAGTATTTTTGAAATCGGACACTATGCGTAGATTAACAAGATGTTTATCGTTCATTTGCTGTATTGGACTTGTTAATGTGTGAAAGTTACATATTTCCCCCCCCAAATTTTTTTTATTTCGCGCGCTGCCTTTTCATCGGAATGTTGTCGAGGGGTTCCGCACTAGAAAGGGTAAAGAAGGATTTTTAAGCCTTGATACAATTGAGACATGGATTGTGTGTGTATGTGTGCCATTTAGAGGGTGAATGGGCAAGACAAAATATTTAAGTGCCTTTAAACGGGGTATGGTAGTAGGTGCCAGGCACACCGGTTCGTGTCAAGAACTGCAACACTGCTGGGTTTTTCACGCTCAACAGTTTCCCATGTGTATAAAGAATGGTCCACCAGCCAAAGGACATCCAGCCAACTTGACAACTGTGGGAAGCGTTGGAGTCAACATGGGCCAGCATCCCCGTGGAGCGCTTTCGACACATCTGTCCATGCTCCGACGAATTCAGGGTGTTCTGAGGGCAAAAGGGGGGGGGGGGGGGGGGGGTGTTCCTAATGTTTGGTACATATTATTCTTAGCATTCACTACATGACCAAAACTATGTGGACGCTTTCTTGTCAAATATCTCATTCCAAAATACTTGCTTACAAGCAAAAACTAAAGCAGGAAGCACCAGTGACTCGGTCAATAAGAAAGTGGTCAGATGAAGCAGGTGCTAAGCTACAGGACTGTTTTGCTATCACAGACTGGAATATGTTCCGGGATTCTTCAGATGGCATTGAGGAGTACACCATATCAGTCACTGGCTTCATCAATGAGTGCATCGATGACTTCGTCTCCACAGTGAGTACGTACATACCCCTACCAGAAGCCATATATTATAGGCAACATCCGCACTGAGCTAAAGGGTATACAGTGGGGCAAAAAGGTATTTAGTCAGCCAACAATTGTGCAAGTTCTCCCACTTAAAAAGATGAGAGAGGCCTGTAATTAAGCAGCTTGGTTTGAAGAAATTAACTGTGGGAGCAATTATTAGGAAATGGAAGACATACAAGACCACTGATGATCTCCCTCGATCTGGGGCTCCACGCAAGATCTCACCCCGTGGGGTCAAAATGATCACAAGAACGGTGAGCAAAAATCCCAGAAACACACGGGGGAGCCTAGTGAATGACCCGCAGAGAGCTGGGACCAAAGTAACAAAGCCTACCATCAGTAACACACTACGCCGCCAGGGACTCAAATCCTGCAGTGCCAGACGTGTCCCCCTGCTTAAGCCAGTACATGTCCAGGCCCGTCTGAAGTTTGCTAGAGAGCATTTAGATGATCCAGAAGAAGATTGGGAGAATGTCATATGGTCAGATGAAACCAAAATATAACTTTCGTGTTTGGAGGACAAAGCATGCTGAGTTGCATCCAAAGAACACCATACCTACTGTGAAGCATGGGGGTGGAAACATCATGCTTTGGGGCTGTTTTTCTGCAAAGGCACCAGGACGACTGATCCGTGTAAAGGAAAGAATGAATGGGGCCATGTATCGTGAGATTTTGAGTGAAAACCTCCTTCCATCAGCAAGGGCATTGAAGATGAAACGTGACTGGGTCTTTCAGCATGACAATGATCGCAAACACACTGCCCGGGCAACGAAGGAGTGGCTTCGTAAGAAGCATTTCAAGTGGCCTAGCCAGTCTCCTGATCTCAACCCCTTAGAAAATCTTTGGAGGGAGTTGAAAGTCCGTGTTGCCCAGAAACAGCCCCAAAACATCACTGCTCTAGAGGAGATCTGCATGGAGGAATGGGCCAAAATACCAGCAACAGTGTGTGAAAACCTTGTGAAGACTTACAGAAAACGTTTGACCTCTGTCATTGCCAACAAAGGGTATATAACAAAGTATTGAGATAACTTTTGTTATTGACCAAATACTAATTTTCCACCATAATTTGCAAATAAATTAATAAAAAATCCTACAATGTGATTTTCTGGATTTTTCCCCCTCATTTTGTCTGTCATAGTTGAAGTGTACCTATGATGAAAATTACAGGCCTCTCTCATATTTTAAAGTGGGAGAACTTGCACAATTGGTGGCTGACTAAATACTTTTTGCCCCACTGTAGCTGCCGCTTTCAAGGAGCGGAACTATAACCCAGAAGTGTCAACACAGCACTAAGATTGAATCGTACTACACTGGCTCCAAAGTGGCAGGGCTTGCAAACTATTAAAGACTACAAAGGGAAGCACAGCCGCGAAGTGCCCAGTGACACGAGCCTACCAGACGAGCTAAATTACTTCTATGTTCGCTGCAAGACAAGTACAGTTGCATCAAAGCTGGGACCGAGAGACTGAAAAACAGCTTCTATCTTAAGGCCATCAGACTGCTAAAGAGCCATCACTAGCACATCAGAGGCGGCAGCCTATAGACATAGATTAGGAATCACTGGCGACTTTTAGAAATGGATCACTAGCCACTTTAATAATGACCACTTTCCAGCTTCTACATCTTGCATTGCTTGCTGTTTGGGGTTTTAGGCTGGGTTTCTGTACAGCACTTTGTGACATCAGTTGATGTAAGAAGGGCTTTATAAATAAATGTGATTTTATTTTGATTTTAACTAGTGATGCATCGATATGACATTTTTGGCTGATACCAATATCCAATATTTTCCTTGCCCAAAAAACTCGATACCGATACCCAATATTTACAATTTTAGCAGCCTTTTAAGCATTCAAATACAGTTAAATAGTTAATACACACACATGGATGCAGCAGTCTAAGACACTGCATCTCAGTGCAAGAGACATCACTACAGTCCCTTGTTCGAATCCAGGCTGTATCACATCCAGCCGTGATTGGGAGTCCCATTGGGCGGCGCACAATTGGCCCAGCGTCGTCCGGGTTTGGCCACGGTAGACCGTCATTGTAAATAATAATTTGTTCTTAACTGACTTGCCAGGTTTAATAAAGGTTACACACACACCACACTGACCAAAAAGTAATTGTCACGCCCTGACCTGAGTATTCTTTGTTTTCTTTATATATTTTGGTTAGGTCAGGGTGTGACATGGGTGATGTATGTGTTTTTCTACTGTCTAGGGTTTTTTGTAGGTTTATGGTGTTGTTTACCATCTAGGTGTTTATATATGTCTATGGTTGCCTAGATTGGTTCTCAATTAGAGGCAGCTGTTTATCGTTGTCTCTGATTGGGAACCATATTTAGGCAGCCATCTTCTTTGGGTATTTCGTGGGTTATTGTCTATGTGATGTTGCATGTTTGCACTCAGTTTTGATAGTGGTCACGGTCGTTATGTTGTTTGTTTGTTTAATGTTTTTTCATCTTTCATTAAAAAGATGTATTCACATCACGCTGCGCTTTGGTCTCCTCACTACGACGATCGTGACAGTTATTTTGCTGGCATTTACAGTACATATGTCCCCATTACCAGTAAAACATAATCAAAACCTATTTCTTTCACTTAATTGCTGTGCTGTTTCATTGTTAATTTGTTCAGTCTCAACCAGGATTTCATCATACACGTCCATGTTTCCAAGTTTCAAACATGTTCTCAAATGCCATTGAAATGATAGCAGCGATAAGACACATTTATGAGCATGAAATATGACTTTACCCAGTACAAAATCCTCAATGACCCACTGTGCTGTCAGACTCAGCATGCTCATGGGGCTGATATAGGTGGTCCAAATGTCAGTCGTGAATCTAATAGCAGTGACGCTATTACTGTGTAACTCAGGTAGGGCAACATTTAAAAAATTGTGCACTTGCTAGTGTGTACCGGTGCTCGACCAGTCGGCGAAAGCCTACATCACCTACGACAGAGAATGGTTGATTGTCAATGGCAATGAATTCCATAATATTGGCATTATTGGATTTTGCCTTTGAGTTGTCTCGCTGAAATGTTCTTACTTTTTCAAATGACTGTTCGACTTGTTGACAGCTCGATCCACATACACAGCAGACATTGTGGGCTAGGTTAGGAATGCTGTGTTGCACGTGTAGCTCTAAATTTTACATGGCATCATTACATCATGTACCTACGTTATATCAGCGTTGACATCGGTTTTACACAGATGTTAAACTAGACATCGGGCCAATGTCGATGTTCGCATTTTTAGCTAATAATCGTCCGATTCCGAATTCTTCACCGATATATCGTGCATCCATAGTTTGAACCCTGAATACCAACACGAGGTGGAGAAGAAAACTACCCTCTCGGACCATCACTGGTACGGTTGATTAGCTGTCCTAACAAAAGTATCTAGAAAAGTGAACTTAAGTGGGACAGGTGAACGACCGCTTTTGGACAATCGGAGTCTTACAAGCGTGACGCGAAAAGGCCCAACAGCGAACCAAGGCAATGACACATAAATACATTCATGATTTCTTACTCCAAACCGATGGCGGTTCGTGTGCAAGGTATATGATTACTGTGAGAATAGTTTCTAAAATGTATCAACAATAAGTGTTTATTTTTCTCTCTCTCTCGCTCTCTCCCTTCTTCTCCATCTCCTTTTGTAAAAAGACACCATATTGTGTCAGTCCGCTAGGGATGTTATCCTGTGCTATCATTTAGTTAGCTAGTAAATAAATAAATTAAACCAGTATGTGTAGTACTGACTCATAAGTAAGGCTGAGGTTTTTGCAGATGCAAGGAGGTTACAACTGTTCAGAATCATATGATAAGAGGTTATGATTAATATGTTGACTGCTTTATGGATGTGATAGGTAAAGACCTTTAGAGTTTAATTTGGGAGATGGTAACTCTTTAAACAACCACTCTCATGGTGCCCCAAATCCTAATGATTTAATTTTTACATGATTCATTTCATCGGGTAACAATTAAACATAGTTGATTAGATAAAAAACAGTCAATGAAAGATTAATGAAAGTAAAGTCATGACAACCTCTGGTAAATTCAATTGATTGGACATGACTTGGAAAGTCGCACACCCACCTGTCTATATAAGGTCCCACAGTTGACAGTGCATGTCAGAACAAAAACCAAGCGATTGAGGTTGAAGGTATTGTCCATAGAGCTCCGAGACAGGATTGTGTCGAGGCACAGATCTGGACAAGAGTACTAAAATATTTCTGCAGCATTGAAGTTCCCCCAAGAACACAGTGGCTTCCATCATTCCTAAATGGAATAAGTTTGGAACCACCAAGACTCTTCCTAGAGCTGGCCACCCGTTCAAACTCAGCAATCGGGGAGAAGGGCTTTGGTGACCAAGAACCCGATGGTCACTTTGACAGAGCTCCAGAGTTCCTCTGTGGAGATGTGAGAACATCTAGAAGGACAACCATCTCTGCAGCACTCCACCAATCAGGCCTTTATGGTAGAGTGGCCAGACGGAAGCCACTCCTCAGTAAAAGGCACACGACCACCCGCTTGGAATTTGCCAAAAGGACTCTCAGACCTTGAGAAACAAGATTCTCTGGTCTGATGAAACCAAGATTGAACTGTTTGTGTCCCACCCTGATCTGTTTCACCTGCCCTTGTGATTGTCTCCACCCACTCCAGGTGTTGCTTATTTTCCCTGGAGGATTTATCCCTGTGTTTCCTGTCTCTCTGTGCCAGTTCGTCTTGTATGTTCAAGTCAACCAGCGTGTTTTTTCCCGTGCGCCTGCTTTTCTGTTTTCTTCTACTCATCCTCCCGGTTTTGACCTTTGCCTGTTTTCTGGACTCCATTCCCGCCTACCTGACCATTCTGCCTGCCCTGACCTCGAGCCTGCCTGCCATTCTGAACCTCTGGAACTCTGAACTGGATTTGACCTTTTGCCTGTCCATTCTCTTGCCTACCCCTTTTGCATTGTTAATAAACATCTTGGACTCTAACCATCTGCCTCCTTTGTGTGCATCTGGGTCTCGCCTTGTGCCCTTATACTTTGGCCTGAATGCCAAGCGTCACACCTGGAGGAAAGCTGGCACCGTCCTTACGGTGAAGCACAGTGGTGGGGATGTTTTTCAGCGGCAGGGACTGGGAGACTAGTCAGGATCGAGGTAAAGATGAATGGAGCAATTTTCAGAGAGATCATTGATGAAAACCTGCTCCAGAGCGCTCAGGACCTCAGACTGAGGCAAAGGTTCACCTTCCAACAGGACAACGACCTTAAGCACACAGCCAAGACAATGCAGGAGTGGCTTCGGGACAAGTTACTTCAACACACTTCAAGTACTGAGTAAAGGGTATGAATAGTTATGTAAATGTAATTTAAGTTTTTTTATTTTAAATAAATTAGCAAAATGAAATAAAAACCAGTTTTTGCTTTGTCAATATGGGGTATTGTGTGAAGATAGATGAGGAAAAAAACAATTTAATAAATTTTAGAATAAGACTGTAACATAACAAATGGGAAAAAGTCAAGGGATCTGAATACTTTCCGAAGGCACTGTATACGTAGAGATTGTGATTTGGATTACTGACACAGTGCTATTTGGGATGTTGAATCCTCCTGACATTCATGATTTGTTGCTTCTAGTTTTTATTCTAAATGTGTTTGACTTTTTTGTTACTGCACTGTTAGGAGCTAGTAACACAACTCCCTCCCTCTCTCCCTCCACGGGAACACATAGTCTTATAAGCCCTTTATCAGGTAAGAGGCAAACACTACGCAGTACACACACACACACACAATACCCCGCACACTGTCTCCACAACCTGTTTGTATTGTAGTGACTATAAGCCCTTGGCTGCAAACACACAGAGACCTAAGATAACCTGCTAGGCTGTTACTCTACACAGATGAACCATGTTTCCATTCTATCACCTTGCCTTTGTTTTTCAATAGCATAACATCAACAGTGTATGTAGAGGTTACATTTTGTTTAATTCTACTGTGACAAATGAAAATGTTTCACCAATAATGTTGACAATAAGGTTGTAAAGGGAAAATAACATTGCTGCTACCTTGCTCTCCAACCAAGGTGCATGGATTGAGGAGCTAACAGAAGAACTGTTGTTCACTGTAAAAAGCAGGGCTGTGTCAGCAACAATACACCATCACAATGGGCCTATCACACTTAGCTTACTCCTGCTGGTGTCATCAAGGCAGAGCAGAGGGAGAGTTGCTGGGTTAATAAGTCTGGTGAATTGCTTTTGAGAGCCACAGACAGAGAGTACGCCAGGTCTCAGTCCCTCCAGTCCCTCACTCACAATTAATGCTGATTATTTCCAGTTTACCTGTGGCACCACCTTCCATGCAGTCAAAGACATTGACTGAAATGAACAACAAATTAGTGATGACAGACTTATTATTATGTGAACCGTGTCAAATCTTTCACCAGCAAAACCAATGTTATCTTACCCTGGAGTGTTTCTGCTCTCCTAACTCCTCATGGAATTGTCATTCCAAACATAAGTCCAACAACATCTAGTCCCTACAGCAGATCACCCACTAAGACCTAAACTAGTTTATTCTCAGTGGTATTAACACCTCATCCATATCGCAGTCATAATACTGCTGATTATCATCATCATCATTCTCACCCTCCTTCTTATCATCATCACATCAGAAGATTTACTACGTGGTATCCAAGTTGTCTCCATGAGGGACACACCTGGAGGCTTCTAATTGGCTCCAGGTAAATATGCTCCCCAAGGACCCTATAGGAGCCCTGCCTTTCCCTGTGCTGTATATCGTGGATTAACTTCCTTTGGTTGGGGTCATGCTTTGCAATGAGTAAAATTGGAATTGGTATTTCAGTTAAATACATGGACTGAATAGAACGACCGCCAAATAAGCTCATAATAATATTCTCTATATGTTCATAATAGTGGCAGAATGATAAATGGTGGTTCTCAAATAGCAGTTCCATCAAGGATAGGAGTATTCAATAACGGCACAAAGCTGTTTCACACACATCATGTCCTCCTTTGCTACAGTCCAGACATGTCTTCTTTCATCAGAATTAATCCAATTTCCAACCTCTATGAGAGAGGTCACTCTCTAAACTATAACAATCCACTGAATCACAATACAGAGCCATCCGCACGCATCTCTCTCTCTCTCTCTCACACACACACACACACACACACACACACACACACACACACACACACACACACACACACACACACACACACACACACACACACACACACACACACACACACACACACACACACACACACACACACACACACACACACACACACACACACAGTCTTCAACATTCATGAAATGGACCTTACTTGATCCACCGACTGACTCTCTGCGCAGTGTTACATCTGAGCGTTGATGCACACACACACACACACACACACACACACACACACACACACACACACACACACACACACACACACACACACACACACACACACACACACACACACACACACACACACACAGTGATGGACCTCACTTGGTTTAGACCAGCTATACTGTGCTGCGCTGCTGCGCTGCTGTGAAAAGTGCATGCACCTGCAGATACATTATATATGTGAAGCAGGCCTTGTGACTGGATGCGAGAGAGGCCTGGAACAACTTGCGAGCTTGCACAGACACACACACACAAACGCAAGAATGAGCACGCATGAACACACACGCAAACACACACATACGGTGGGTCATCTAACCTGGTTGTCCACTCTGTGGGCCACTATGGTGGCTGCCTCTTCCCGCTCAGAATCGCTGAGGGGTCTGATCCTCAGGGCCACCTGGGAGACACACAGGTTGAAAAACACAGGCTTAGAGCTTTCACAATTAGAGCACCACACAACTACACTAACACAGGTTTAGACCTTTCACTGAGAAACACACAAAAACAACACAGGGTTAAAGATTTCACAGAGACACACAGGTAGAAGACGGTTAGAGCTTTCAGAGAGAGACACAGTGACGACAACACAGGGTTAGATATTTCACAGAGAGAACAGTGCAAGGATAGAGCTTTCACAGTTAGAACTTTCACAGTGCTTTGAAAAGGTTAGAGCTTTCACAGCAAATAACAGAACAGCATCAAGGAGATTCTTCATTCACACCACAGCAATAGTCTTGAATCTTGATGTCATTCACAAGTCAACAAGAGCAAAGGATAAAGTAAATGATCATGGTTACCCTCTGTTTTTAACAGAGTAATTTAACTTGTGTAATGTCACTATGACATGAGCCTCTCTCCATCTATTGTCCTGAAGCTCTCTCTCTCTGTCAAAACACTATTCAGGGGTGGGGTGGGGACTGATAACCCCTCCACACGTTATAAAACTATTAGATAATCAGGGCTGCAGCGGTGCATAGAAAACAGTCTCTGAGTTGATACCGTCGGACTGAATCGGCCACCTGGTGTGAATGTATTGCAGAATGAAACAGTAGGGCGGTAATGTTGTTTGTTATTGAAATAGGTAACTAATGTTATGTTATTAGATAGAGGGATGAGGCAGATGTGGCAGAGTCAAGACAACATGTTTAGTGGGTAGATATGGAATGATACAGGCCATACATCCAGCTCTTGGCATTGACCCATATGAATTCAACCTTTACAGGACAATTCAGTCATTCCACAGACAATGGGGATTGATATTGATATTTTCCATCACCAGTGCTGTGGAGCTAGTCAGTGTATGACATAGTGGAGAAGATGAGAGACTGGGGAACTGAAATGAGCCATGTTAATAATTCAGATATGGTATATTACACAGGCTGGAACCACTGGGAAAGAATACAGTCTGTGTGGAGATGGTCAACTATTAACTTATGACATGGGAATTCAATGTTAAAGGTAAACAAATGTCTCCATATGTGACTGAGGCAAGAGGTACTGTAATAAAAGGCATCATTTGCTTAGTAATGTAATTTAGGCTATAATAAACTTGTATTGTATTTTATTCTAATTGTTAATGTGGGCTATCTGAATAAAATACCAGATTGAGTGGCATTCATCTCAGCAACCCAGAACCAACGGGCATATAGACTACAATCTAGTCTACACAATTATCTAAAGTCACGACTTCCATGTGGTATATTACACTTAAATGATCCCATACCGGTAGGCTATACAACATTACTGCTGTTCTTGCAGTAATAGTAAACACATATGATGATGTATAGGTAGGCTACGGTATTGTACTTACTGTTAGTTGGTGGTCCTTTGATTCGCCAGTGTCCTTCATGGCCACTTGTAGTTGGAGTGTCCTCGACTTGTTAGAAAATAGTGGCCGTCTATACAGGCTACTAAACTGGACATCGGTCAGACATCCTGCACAATATCTACACGACCCCTCTCAAAACCACCTGTACTACTTGTCAATGTAGCCTACAAACAAACCTCTACCTTTCCGCGTCAAAATAGTTGGGATCATTCTTTTACGGTTAAATAAACGCCACTCCACTCGCCAAATGTGCGCTCTTTCAAGCCTGATATAATAACCGCGTAAAACGAGTACATTCTGTTTAATATATTCTGTTTAAAGAAATAATTAGGTTGTTTATTCACCCATGTCTTTGAAAACAGACAAGGATACCGACGAGAATGCAGACGGAGAAAGGCAGGTGTCGACCTGTCTACTAGAACTGTCCTTTTATTCTCATTCACTCTCGCCTTTTCTTTTCTCCTCTGACGACTCGTGAGTTGTCTTCCTGGATACCCGAGATCAGAAGCACAGTAGCACAGAGGCGCGTAAAACACGGTTGCTTCTTCGATTTGCCGCAGACCAATGACGACATCTGGTGGACAAATCCTTGGCGCACAAAATTGCGCAAATGGCTCACCAAATTACGTTGATGCCCTTGCTTTCCCGCCAGATTTAAATATTTGACTGCGGTTTCTAGAATAACATAATCAATTATAAAACACGTTTAAGAAAGGCATCTGTGCCAAATGATTTCTTAACCCCGAAAAGTGCTTATTTTGTTTGACAACATTGTTAATGTATAATTTTTTTAAATCCACATGTACAGTATTCACATGGGCCAGATGTTTAAACTTGTTAAACATTTTTTGGGGTTACTACATGATTTCATATGTGTTATTTCATAGTTTTGATGTTTTCATTAGTATTCTACAATATAGAAAATAGTAAAAATAAAGAAAACACCTGGAATGAGTAGCTGTGTCCAAACTTTTGACTGGAACTGTATATATAGTATATGCTGTATATCAAATAATTAAACATGAATAACAACGCAATAGAATTATTGAGTTCCACATGACTCATTAAGAATGTCTCTATTATAGAAAATGCCTTGCTGTCTTTATTTGATTGATTCAAGATGACAATACAGATGACATGTGGAACATCATGTTGTTACGGTGTTCTGTCTCTGACTTCTTTCTCTTCACAGACACCTTTCTCATAATGATATTACATCATTGGTTTGTAAGCACAGACTGTACTGTATATACCTGTAAGTATTTGACAACTAAATAAGAAGTAAACATTGCTTTTCGACATCGCTGAAAATTCAAAATTACCAACAATTCATTCCATTCACTCCTATTTTCTAATTATAAAATATTTTTGTCATGGAAGATTTTCTGTTATTATGGGGATAAACACATTTCAAAAGCACCACCACAGCACAGATTAATATTTGAGGAAAATTCTATTTAGTCAGATTTACAGGTTACACATTTGGTATTCTCTAGACGAGCTTACTCAGCAAAAAAAGAAACGTCCCTTTTTCAGGACCCTGTCTTTCAAAGACAATTCGTAAAAATCCAAATAACTTCACAGATCTTCATCGTAAAGGGTTTAAACACTGTTTCCCATGCTTGTTGAATGAACCATAAACAATTAATGAACATGCACATGTAGAATGTTCGTTAAGACACTTACAGACGGTAGGCAATTATGGTCACAGTTATGAAAACTTAGAGGACACTAAAGAGGCCTTTCTACTGACTCTGAAAAACACCAAAAGAACGATGCCCAGGGTCCCTGCTCATCTGCGTGAACGTGCCTTAGGCATGCTGCAAGGAGGCATGAGGACTGCAGATGTGGCCAGGGAAATAAATTAAATAAAAGCAAAGGCTAGCTTTTTCAAACAGAAAATGCCTGCAGCACTAATTCCAAAAAGTTTTGGGACATTGTAAAGTCCACGGAGAATAAGAGCACCTCCTCCCAGCTGCCCACTGCACTATTGGCCTATTTAGTGCCTTACCTCCTTACTTCATTTGCACACACCGTATACAGATTTTTCTATTGTTATTGACTCTACGTTTGTTTATCCCATGTGTAACTCTGTGTTGTTGTTTAAGTCGCACTGCTTTCCTTTATCTTGGCCAGATCCCAGTTGTAAATGAGAACTTGTTCTCAACTGGCCTACCTGGTTAAATAAAGGTGTTCTCAACTGGCCTACCTGGTTAAATAAAGGTGTTCTCAACTGGCCTACCTGGTTAAATAAAGGTGAAATAAAAAAATCAAAATACTGACTGTTACTTTAGATTTTGACCCCCTCTTTGTTCAGGGACACATTATTCCATTTCTGTTAGTCACATGTCTGTGGAACTTGTTCAGTTTATGTCTCAGTTGTTGAATCTTGTGTTCATATAAATATTTGTACATATAAATAAAGGCAGTTGACAGTGAGAGGACGTTTCTTTTTTTGCTGAGTTTATATATAGACCCCAGGCCCCAATCTTAATGGGCCAGTGGACCAAAACAAGGGTAAATCTGTTACCATTGGACAAAGAGGTGCAGCTATGTTTGACAGGTAACTATCAGTGGTGATGTCATACAGGCTGGCGGAGTACAGCAACCAAATTCACATCCCCTCACCAGCCCCCTCTCATTTTATGAACCCTTGACAACCTATATTTACACAGCTTTACATTACACAACTCCTGTAATGGCATTGTGAGTGTCTCTCCATCTATTGTCCAAAGGTGCTTCTGCAGAAAAAAAACCTGCTCTTTAGATACAGTATAATTACTAATCACAGCATGAATGGACAATATGATACCTCATCCAGACATTATCAACTATGAGATCATAAATTGACTATGTACATTTGGAAGTCTTTGGTCTGTAATGTATTTTTCGTTGTGTCGGACACCCAGTAAGACTAATGGGGATCCTAAATAAAATAAAATCAGTGCAGCTGTGGTGCACAGAACGCCGTTTTGGAGTTCATGCTGTTACTGTATATAGGCCACCTGATGTGAATGTATTGCCAGATGAATGCTATTGAAGGGTGGTGTTGCTTGTTATCCTAATGAAATAGCCAACTAATTCAGTCATACCACAGAGTATAAATGATTAATAATAACCCACTGGGCACAAACTGGTTACACATCATTTCAACAACAGAAATCATTATGATGACATTGGATCAGTGTGAAAAACTGACTGGATTTGTAATTTTTTTAATTAATGTCAAGGAATTTTGAAAACGTTTGTTTTGTTCACTCAATCCCTTCAAAACTTTTTTTCTTACACTTCTCTTTTTCAAGTGTGCATTACTAGCTCCTCGGCACCCTCCTTGGTGTCCTCGTCCTTGGTGTCCACATGCCAGGAAGCACCCATTATCCTGCACCTTCTGGCTGTACAGAGCCTCATCACACACCTAGAAAACAAAAGAATATAACTGATGTCCTTCCGAGGATTTTTCTTTGGCAGCATCATGCAAGAATTCTACCAATGATAACAACACAACAGTAAGGGGTTTCACATGGTCACTTAGGCCTGGCAGGTGCTGAGTAAAGGCTGGATGAGGTGTATGATAATACTTGCAGACTGAGTGTGGGGTCGTTCTGTTTGAAGAGGAAGTCCCAAATGTCGAGTATTTGGTCCATGTTGATGGCGAAGAACACAGAGGGCCGTATTGGACTCCATCAGCCTTCTGACAGATAGACTGTATGCGATCTACGGCAACCAAGAGGTCATTTTACATTAGGTCAATATTACATGAGGGGCCAAATCACTGGTTATATGTATTAGAACCTAAAAAAAGAGTGTAATTTATCCATCTGTGAAGTAGCTATATCATTGGTCTGTATTATGTTGTTTCAGAGGGACCCTTTACTTTGTCCACATGATGTCTTCGGACCAGATATGGGCTTTCCAATCGGCTACGGTCAGGAAGTTCTTGAGGAAGAACGTGTTCTTTTGCAGGGCGTAGATTGGGCCGTGAGGACCGCTGTACGTGCACACTGTCACGTTCTGACCTTTATTTCCTTTGTTTTGTATTTATTTAGTATGGTCAGGGCGTGAGTTGGGTGGGCAGTCTATGTTTGATTTTCTATGTTTCGGCCTAGTATGGTTCTCAATCAGATGCAGGTGTCATTAGTTGTCTCTGATTGAGAATCATACTTAGGAGGCCTGGGTTGCACTGTTTGTTTGTGGGTGATTGTCTATGTTAGTGGCTTGTGTCAGCACAGGTCTCATTTTGTAGCTTCACGGTCGTAGTTGGTTTATTGGTTTTTGTTACTCTTTTGTATAGTGTTCAGTTCATTCTTTAATTAAAATTCACTATGAACACATACCACGCCGCATATTGGTCCTGTGATCCTTCTCGCCTCTCCTCTTCAGATGAAGAGGAGGAAGACCGTGACACACACTATCTTCTCAGGTGGGCTCTTGGCCTTTTGGTTACATGAGACCAACAGCCCTTGTGGTCTGAATAAGAAAGAACATCAGGTTAAATTTGAGGTCTTCCTTATGTACAAATACAAATAGATGACATACTAGATCTCCCACTTGGACCAGTTCATACAAAAATACGTTAGGCGAATCCACACTCTTAATTCATCAACAGTGAAACAACAGAAGGATAGTCCAGTCTAGAGAGCCTCAGCACCATAGTGGTCTCAAACTCCAGTGAGATCACCCCCAGGGCATTGTCCAGATTGCACTTCTTGTTAGGGTCCAGTACCAGCCTCTCTGTGGGCTCGCTCATCTTACGAATGTCCCACCCCAGCACCTTATAGACAGAGACCAGTGGTCAACTCAGGGCCGATGAGTCAGTCTCCTTGCCTTCAATAGATGCATTATTACATAACTTCTGGCTATGGCCAAATGGCAATTGAAGGTCAGAGAAAGTGCACCTGTCCCGGACCAAGAGTATCAGACTTCACTGCCCATGAGTCCTGAGCGTTTAATGCCACCCTGGCCTATTGTGCCTGCTTGGCTTGAGAAAGGGATAAGGTGACAAAGGCTTTTATTGCTTCTATTGGAGGCTTGGTTCACCTGGCCGTCCTTAGACGCAGAGAAGGTATCGGTTCCAGTCTTTGACTGCAACCAGATTACTTTGTAGACAGGGTCTCTGTGGCTGTGCTCTAGTGTGGACATTTCCACTGGCTAGCTGCCCTTGCGAGTGTCCCAATAAGCTGCTCAGACATTTTACTTTGTGTAATTTCACAAACACACATGCATGCATGCACAAAACACACAAATGACAAGAACACACAACACAACTATTAACTGTCAGAGCCTAAACAAATATCTAGAGGCAATGTACTTAAATGCTCAAAAGAACATCCGGACAAATCCAGACATTACATAACTGGAACCTTTATGACATTTACAAATAGCTGCAGTCTGGAGTTGGATGACTTGACTATACCTCCAAAGTTCTTTACACTGCACAGTAATCTCCTAAGGACATTGTTCCTGAGCTGGCAGGAAGCATGATACAGCTGTTGAAGGACCCACTGATCTGGCCATTGTAGCTACCTCCGACCAGGATGTGAGAGTCTTTGGGGGGTTGTATTCCAGACAGACCAGTGGAGAGACAGGTTTTAGGGTCATTTCTGGCTTATTGCTTTTCTCTGAAGAGGCAACACAGGGGATTCAATTAATTAATACTTTGTAGTCCACTTTGACTTTCTGAACTATCAATTAAGATGACAAATTAGTAAATCTAGTAAATCTCACTGCCACAGCTATTGCAATGATAATATAAAAATATAAATGAAAGAGATGTTTGAGTCATACACCTACCAATGTTCCGTATATCAGAGTTGTAGCTAATGTCTTTAGAGACTTTCAGGAACTCCAATGAGGAGTAGGCCACAGCCAGCTTGCGGCTGCCATCGGGATGCCAGGACAGACTGGTGGCAGTGTGTTTTATCTTGTTCGGGTTTCTGTAAGATCAAAAACCACTCAGACGGACACAATACACTGGTAATATACATCATTTGTGGATTCTATGTTGGACGATAGGTTAATAGAGGTCATGGAAGCACTTAAAAACATTGATGGTTTTGACTCCTCCACCACCTCCTCCTCCCCTTCAAAGTACTCCCAGTAGATGTTGATGGCATTCTTCTGCTTGATGCTGTGCTCCATGTTCTGTGTTCACACGGGAGGAACAGAGGAGGGCTGTGATCAGAGATAGAGAGGAACACTCTTCTTGCTCTCTCCCTTTCAGAACTGGTCATTTTCTCTATCTATCACACTACTGCAGCAGCTAAGAAATGGCTTTGGGGCAATGTAGATGACATTTTTACATGTTTTATTGAACCTTTATTTAACTAGGCAAGTCAGTTAAAACCACATTCCTATTTACAGTGACGACCTAGATTCAGGGCCAGTTAACACCCATACTCTTACGATAAGTGCCATGGGATTCTTACTGACCACAGAGAGTCAGGACACCCATTTAATGTTCCATCCAAAAGACAGCAACTTACACAGGGCAATGTCCCCCCCAAAAAATGTTATCAGAGAAAAGAGTGCCTCCTACTGGCCCTCCAACACCACATCCGGCAGCATCTGGTCTCCCATCTAGGGACCGACCAGGCCCAACCCTGCTTACTGTAGCTTCAGAGGAAAGACATCAGTGGGATGCAGGGTGGTATGCTGCTATAGGACGTATTATTTAGATATGGCATAATGTCATACACTGGTGATTAATTCAATCAAATATTATTGAATTGAAAAATCTCTATGACCCGGGTCATATCGTGGCTACTTGACTGGCTGATGTCTGTCACGCACTGCCCAGCTGCATGATGGTGCTGAAATAATGCTTGTCTTTCTCCACTTTCTTCCTGAAGCGGACAGTCTGCTCCATCTCCTGGGGGTTGACGTCCTTGGGCCAGCCTCCCTCCACATGGTTTATCACCCTGGTCTCCGACTCAAAGCGATCTGTGTTCACCTACAAAGAAAGGGCCAGGCAGGACAGGCAGGATTCAGCACACACCGCACACTCAAAGCTGTAGTGGCCTAGTTATAGACAGACAGTCTGTCTGAATAAACAGTGTTGGATTGAAATGTACATAGGCTGCCAGATGTGTCTTATTATCTCATAATGAAGCAGCAGCTGGTTTTATCTAACACAGTGGTTCCCAAGCTTTTTATAGTCCCGTACCCCTTCAAACATTCAACCTTCAGCTGCGTACCCCTCTAGCACCAGGTTCAGCACACTCTCAAATGTAATTTTTTTGCCATCATTGTAAGCCTGTCACACACACACACTATACAATACATTTATTAAACATAAGAATGAGTGTGAGTTTGTCACAACCCGGCTCGTGGGAAGTGACAAAGAGCTCGTATAGGCACAAATTATAATATGATAATATATAATTTTGCTCTTTATTTAGCCATCTTACAAATAAAACCTTATTTCTTCATAAAAAAAAACGTTGAATAACTCACCACAGGTTCATGAGAAGGTTGTGCTTGAAAGGATGCACACAACTCTGCAATGTTGGGTTGTATTGGAGAGTCTCAGTCTTAAATCATTTCCCACACACAGTCTGTGCCTATATTTAGTTTTCGTGCTAGTGAGGGCCGAGAATCCACTCTCACATAGGTAAGTGGTTGCAAAGGGCATCAGTGTCTTAACAGCACGATTTGCCAAGGCAGGATATTCTGAGCGCAGCCCTATCTAGAAATCTGGCAGTGGCTTCTGATTAAATTAAATTTTCACAGAACAGCTTGTTGCAATTTCGATGAGGCTCTCTTGTTCAGTTATCGGTAAGTGGACTGGAGGCTGGGCATGAAAGGGATAACGAATCTCTTTTGCGTCGTCCATTTTGGGAAAGTGCCTGTGTAATTCCGCACCCAGCTCACTAAGGTGCTTCGCTATATCACATTTGACATTGTCCATACAATGATGGAAAGACCTGCGTGTTGTCCTTGTTAAAGCAGACAGAGAAGAGCACCGACTTCTTAATCATAGCCTCAATTATGTCCCGCACATAGAATATAGTTGCGGAGAGTCCCTGTAATCTTAGATTCAGATCATTCAGGCGAGAAAAAACATCACCCAGATAGGCCAGTCGTGTGAGAAACTCATCATCATGGAAGACAAGTGAAAATTATGGTCAGTAAAGAAAACTTTAAGCTCGTTAATTAAAAAAAAAACGTGTCAATACTTTGCACCTTGATAACTAGCGCACTTCTGTATGTTGTAAAAGCGTTACATGGTCACTGCCCAAATCATTACACAATGTAGAAAATACACGAGAGTTCAGGGGCCTTGCTTTAACAAAGTTAACCATTTTCACTGTAGTTTCTAAAAGGTTTTTCAAGCTGTCAGGCATTCCCTTGGCCACAAGAGCCTCTCAGTGGATGCTGCAGTGTACCAAAGTGGCATTGGGAGCAACTGCTTGCAAGCGCGTTACCACTCCACTAGGTCTCCGTCATGGCTTTTGCGCCATCAGTACAGATACCAACACATCTTGACCACCAAAGTCCATTTGATGTCACAAAGCTGTCCAGTACTTAAAAAAATATCATCTCCTGTTGTCCATTAGAGATGGTATGTGTCTCTCAGGACGCAGGCCTTAATTTTTTTAACCATTTATCAATTTTCGAGCAAACGGAACGAGCAGCAGCTACGTTTGGCTACATACAGTGGCAAGAAAAAGTATGTGAACGTTTTGCAATTACCTGGATTTCTGCATAAATTGGTCATAACATTTCATCTGATCTTCATCTAAGTCACAGCAATAGATAAACACAGTGTGCTTAAACTAATAAACGCACAAACAATTACACGTTTTCATGTCTTTAATGAACTCACTGTGTAAACATTCACAGTGCAGGCTGGAAAAAGTATGTGAACCCTTGGATTTATAACTGGTTGACCCTCCTTTTGGCAGCAATAACCTCAACCAAACATTTTCTGTAGTTGCAGATCAGAGCTGCACAACGGTCAGGTGGAATTTTGGACAATTCCTCTTTACAAAACTGTTTCAGTTCAGCACTATTCTTGGGATGTCTGATGTGAACCGCTCTCAAGGTCATGACACAGCATCTCAAATCAGGTTTAGGTCAGGACACTAACTGGGTCACTCCAGAAGGCGTATTTTCTTCTGTTGAAACCATTCTTTTGTTGATTTACTTCTGTGATTTGGGTCGTTGTCCTGTTGCATCACCCAACTTCTGTTGAGCTTAAATTGGCGGACAGAGAGCCTTACATTCTCCTGCAAAATGCCTTGATAAACTTGGGAATTAATTTTTCCGTCGATGATAGCAAGCTGTCTAGGCCCTGAGTTAGCAAAGCAGCCCCAAACCATGATGCTCCCTCCACCAAACTTTACAGCTGGGATGAGGTTATAGTGTTGTTATAGTATAGTGTTGTGTGTTCCTTCCAAACAACTCAGCTTTAGTTTAATCTGTCAACAGAATATTTTGCCAGTAGCGCTGTGAAACATCCAGGTGCTCTTTTGCGAATCTCAGACGAATCTCAGACTTGTTTTTTTTGGACAGCAGTGGCTTCTTCCGTGGTGTCCTCCCATGAACACCATTCTTGTTTAGTGTTTTACGTATCATAGACTCACCAACAGAGATGTTAGCATGTTCCAGAGATTTCTGGAAGTCTTTAGTTGACAATCTAGGATTCTTCTTAACCTCATTGAGCATTCTGCGCTGTGCTCTTGCAGTCATCTTTGCAGGACGGCCACTCCTAGGGAGAGTAGCAACAGTGCTGAAATTTCTTCATTTACAGACAATTTGTCTTACCATGGACTGATGAACATCAAGGCTTTTAGAGATACTTTTGTAACCCTTTCCAGCATTGCGCAAGTCAACAATTCTTCTGAGATCTCTTTTTGTTCGAGGCATGGTTCACATCAGACAATGATTCTTGTGAATAGCAAACTCCCTTTTTGTGAGTGTTTTTTATAGGGCAGGGCAGCTCTAATGAACATCTCAAATCTAGTCTCATTGATTGGACTCCAGGTTAGCGATCTCCTGACTCCAATTAGCTTTTGGAGAAATCATTAGCCTAGGGGTTCATATACTTTTTCCAACCTACACTGTGAATGTTTAAATGATGTATTCAATATAGACAAGAAAAATACAATAACTTGTGTGTTATTAGTTGAAGCACTGTTTATCTATTGTTGTGACTTAGATGAAGATGAGATCAAATTTGATGACCAATTTATGCAGAAATCCAGGTAATTCCAAAGGGTTCACATACTTTTTCTTGCCACTCTATGGACCGTTAGTGGAATTCCCGCAAGAGAGTAACGGTTAATGTCATTGGATGTTAATTATTTGACATTGTATTGTTATTTCGCTGAACACTAGATGGTTTAATTTTAATTTTGGCTGTGAAACGAGGCTAATCAGGCGAGAAAAAAACATCACCCAAATGTATAGCCCCGTTGGAAAATATAAATGGACTGTTTGAAAATGTGATACAATTTTTTAGGAATAAAGTTTGGGAATAAATGATGTAACACAAACCTTGCTGATATCATGATACTCAACATACCCAATTAAAACTGTCTCGTTGCTCAAGTCTTGTGAAGTTGTTAGGTTGTGTAATAAATGATAATACTGCTACAGGCCATTCAAGTTCTTCCACACCGAACGACAAACCTGTTCTGTATGGACTTCGCTTTGTGCACTGGGGAATTGTCATGCTGAAACAGGAAAGGGCCTTCCTCAAACTGTTGCCACAAAGTTGGAACCACAGAATCGTCTAGAGGAACTAAGTGGCCTAGCCCGAACCATGAAAAACAGCCCCAGAACATTATTGTTCCTCCACCAAACTTTGCAGTTGGCACAATGCATTAGGGCAGGTAGCGTTCTCCGGGCATCATCACTCCAGAGAACGCGTTTCCACTGCTCCAGAGTCCAATGGCGGCGAGCTTTACAACACTCCAGACGACGTTTCCTATTGCGCCTGGTGATCTTAGGCTTGTGTGTGACTGCTCGGCCATGGAAAGCCCTTTCATGAAGCTCCTGACGAACAGTTATTGTGCTGACGTTGTGTTGCTTCCAGAGGCAGTTTGGAACACAGTAAATTGACAGTGGGGCAAAAAAATATATACTTATTTTCCACCATAATTTGCAAATAAATTCTTTAAAAATCCTACAATGTGATTTTCTAGATTTTTTTCTTCTAATTTTGTCTGTCACAGTTGAAGTGTACCTATGATGAAAATTACAGGCCTCTCATCTTTTTAAGTGGGAGAACTTGCACAATTGGTGGCTGACTAAATACTTTTTTGCCCCACTGTATGTAATGAGGATATGACATAATCCCATGTTCACTTGTCATTTGTGCAACCAATATCTTGACCATATCGCATCTTCTGCTATCTGTTATGCTTTTTGTCCAAGCATACTCATTCATGATCCTCTCTCCTCAAGGATTGTTCTTCAGAATGTCTTCAATCATCTAAGTCGGAGTAATTTCAAAAAGGAACACACTAACACTTTTAAAACAGCAATGAAATAGCAAGTATAATGTTTGTTTAAACAGGAAATGTTCAGTACTTGCATGAGATAGACGATTATCCCCAGCTCTCTTTCTTGTAGCAGGAATCTGCTGCAATATATTGGTGTCATCGGAGTCCCCCTCATTGTCTCCACTGTATTTTGATAAGGAGCTGCTTGCAGAGGAACTCAATGAATCTAGCAATCATGTTAACATTTAACTGGTGTGAATAACACTGTAATTATAACACAATTTAGGTGGAAACATCCATTATTATGATTAGAGGACTTTTGTTAATGACAAGCGGAATGCAAAAATGTAACATTTGGAATTGATTAGACCCACTACTGTTATGAAAGGGGTGGGAGAGGTGAGCACAGAAACAAAGACCATTTTAAAAATGTCAAAATGAGAAAAGAAATCAGCAGATATATCTGCTTGTCTTACATTTCAGAACATGTTTTAGGCTAGCCAGGACTGTATGGATGAATGTGAAGCTCTAAGCTAAGAAGCAACTCACCATCAGGATTTGGGTCTTGGGGTAAACAAATCTCCAGCACACCAAGGTCTTGTGGGAATGTCAAATGTATTGGCAACTGTGAAGAAAAAATAAGATTGCACAACCTTATTGATTAAATATGCTGTGTATTTTTTTTTTGAAAAACCAGAATAGAAGACAGAAATCAAGAGGTCATCTTTACGTGAACATCGTATCCCCAAAACTGACTTAGTGCTTCTTTCCACATCAATTCCAATTATATGCAGTCTACAACCTGTCTTCTACTACCACGCATTGAATTATTATAACAGCAGTCTGAGTATTATAGCAATACACCACAGATAACTATCAACACTGAGATTGTAGCGGCTTACAAATGTTAGTGTCACTTATTCTTTAAAACCATCCATGACGCACTGAATTATTATAACAGCAGTCTGAGTATTATAGCAATACACCACAGATAGCTATCAACACTGAGATTGTAGCACCTTACAAATGTTAGTGTCACTTATTCTTTAAAACCATTCCGGCAAAGACAATGAGCGCAGCTACAGATGAGCATAATGAGACAACTCCCAAAACATAAACCAATCTTTGACTGATCTGTGATCTGGGGAGACACAAGTTCGCTTTGTATTCATCACCAGCAAGGAAATCTGCAATCAATTTGACAGTAAATATAAAGTAAGTATATTTAAAGTGTGTCAGTATAAGTGTGTTGTTCCATAGGATATTGTGTGAAATGTGAAACTTTTCACTCACCACAATCCAAAAAGGATTTGAAGGTCAGTTGCGTACAGCCTGCATCCTTGATGACAAGAAAAAGTTCATTTAAATTGCATTAACACAAATAACATTATGCACAAATTACAAGAGAGCAGTGCTCTGTTTAGAGTAAAACACACGTGTTGCATCGACCTGCCTGCCGCTAAGTACTGTCTACCAACAGTTCTCTTTTCACAGTAAAACGCACCTGTCTTACAGACCAAACAGAAGCTAAAAACGGTCTAATAGCTCTAAACTTGAGTGAAACACACATGTAGCACAGACCAACTGCCGCTAACTGTCTGCTAACAGCTCGCTTTTCAGAGTAAAACACATGTTGCACTGACTAACCTGCTGGCAGTAGTCAGTAAAGTCCGCTAGCTACTGATAATAGCTAATAACGCTCTGTTGAAAATGTACAACAGGTGATGCACCGATCCACCGGGCGTACATACTGTCCATAAACCACTAACAGTGGTATAACTTAATGTTACTGTAGCTAGCTAGCTAATTAGCTCTAGCTAGATGCTCACATTAGCATCTGACTATGCAAATCGTGCAGTAACAGTAAGCCTACACTACAATGCCAGCTAGCTGTAATGTTGCTCAACAGTTGTACTTTGCACACGAAGTTAACCAATAACAGTGAACTTACCTGGAGTTCTAATTAAGTTTAGAAATTAATAAATTCTGTGGTTCTGTGAGTGACTACTGATGTTCGGCAGATCCACGCTCTCGATCTGTCCACTCTTTCCATTCACCAGACATTTGCAAATGGAGAATGGCGGCAAAATCTACATTTAACCAACATTAGTGGGCGTGGTCATACTGTTTTCCTCCAATAGAATTTAATCTGTATTTTTGCTCCCACTCTAGCAGCCACTGGTAATAATTACACTCTAAAATGATTTCATTTCACTACTTGAGAGGAAAATAATTTAAACTCCAGAAACAACGCTCGCCAGTACTTACTGTGTAGTGATTGTTGTAACCGAGACTATTTTTATGCTCTCTATGCGCTTCAGCACCAGGTTGTCCCTTTCTGTGAGCTTGTGCGGCCTACCACTTTGCAGCTGAGCTGTTGCTGCTCGTAGACGTTTCCACTTTACAATAACAGCACTTATAGTTAAACGGGGCAGCTCTAGCAGGGCAGAAATTTGAATAACTGACTTGTTGGAAAGGTGGCATCCTATGACGGTGCCACGTTGAAAGTCACTGTGCTCTTCAGTAATGCCATTCTACTGCCAATGTTTGTCTATGGAGATTGCATGGCTGCCTGCTCAATATTATACACTTGTCAGCTGGAATAGCCGAATCCACTAATTTGAAGCGGTTTCCACATACTATGTATATATAGTGGAGTAGGGTGGTGGGTTTTTAGTGTAGGGTTAGATGGTAGCGTATGTGTTGCTTTATTTGTACAGTTGAAGTCAGAAATGTACATACACTTAGGTTGGAGCCATTAAAACTAGTTTTTTTTATCAACCACCACAAATTTCTTGTTAACAAACTATTGTTTTGGCAAGTCGGTTACTTTGTGCATGACACAAGGAATTTTTCCAACAATTGTTTACAGACCGATTATTTCACTTATAATTCACTGTATCACAATTCCAGTGGGTCAGAAGTTTACATACACTAAGTTGACTGTGCCTTTATACAGCTTGGAAAATTCATGTCATTGTTTTAGAAGCTTCTGATAGGCTAAATGACACCATTTGAATCAATTGGAGGTGTACCTGTGGATGTATTTCAAGGCCTAACTTCAGTGCCTCTTTGCTTGACATCATGTGAAAACCAAAATAAATCAGCCAAGACGTCAAAAAAACAATTGTAGACCTCCACAAATCTGGTTCATCCTTGGGCGGAATTTCCAAACGCCTGAAGTTACCACGTTCATCTGTACAAACAATAGTACGCAAGTATAAACACCATGGGACCACGCAGCTGTCATACCTGTCACGTTCTGACCTTTATTTCCTTTGTTTTGTCATTATTTAGTATGGTCAGGGCGTGAGTTGGGGTGGGCAGTCTATGTTTGTTTTTCTATGATTCTATGAATCAGTTGTCTCTGATTGAGAATCATACTTAGGTAGCCTGGGTTTCACTGTGTTTTTGTGGGTGATTATTCCTGTCTCTGTGTTTTGCATCAGATAGCGCTGTTTTTGGTTTTCCACGTTTATTGTTTTGTAGTGTTCGTGTTTATCTTTTTTTATTAAACATGAATCAATATAACCATGCTGCGTTTTGGTCCGTCTCTCCTTCAAATCAAGAAAACCGTTACAATACCGCTCAGGAAGGAGACACGTTCTGTTTCCTAGAGATTAATGTACTTTGGTGTGAAAAGTGTAAATCAATCCCAGAACAGCAGCAAAAGACCTTGTGAAGATGCTGGAGGAAACAGGTACAAAAGTACCACAGTAAAATAAATCCTATATCGACGTAACCTGAAAGGCCTCTCAGCAAGGAAGAAGCCACTGCTCCAAAACCGCCATAAAAAAGCCAGGCTATGGTTTGCAACTGCACATGGGGACAAAGATTGTGCTTTATGGAGAAATGTCCTCTGGTCTGATGAAACAAAAATAGAACTGTTTGACCATAATGAGCATTGTTATGTTTGGAGGGAAAAGGGGGAGGCTTGCAAACCAAAGAGCACGATCACAACCGTGAAGCACGGGGGTGGCAGCATCATGTTGTGGGGGTGCTTTGCTGCAGGAGGGACTGGTGCACTTCACAAAATAGATGGCATCATGAGGCTGGAAAATTTTGTGGATATATGGAAGCAACATCTCAAGACATCAGTCAGGAAGTTAAAGCTTGGTCGCAAATGGGTCTTCCAAATGGACAATGACCCCAAGCATACTTCCAAAGTTGTGGAAAAATGGCTTAAGGACAACAAAGTCAAGGTATTGGAGAGGCCATCACAAAGCCCTGACCTGAATTATACAGAAAATATGTAGGCAGAACTGAAAAAACATGTGCGAGCAAGGAGGCCTAAAAACCTGACACCAGCTCTGTCAGGAGGAATGGGCCAAAATTCACCTAACTTCTTTGTGGGAAGCATGTGGAAGGCTACCTGAAGCGTTTGACCCAAGTTAAACAATTTGGAGGCAATGCTACCAAAAACTAATTGAGTGTATTTAAACTTCTGACCCACTGGGAATGTGATGAAGGAAATAAAAGCTGAAATAAATAATTCTCTCTACTATTATTCTGACATTTCATTCTTAAAATAAAGTGGTGATCCTAACTGACCTAAGACAGGGAATTTGTACTCTGATTAAATGTTAAGAATTGTGAAACTGAGTTTAAATGTATTTGGCTAAGGTGTATGTAAACTTCTGAATTCAACTGTATATTTATATATATATTTTTTTCAAACAAAGCACAAGGGAAGTATATTCCAGTTTAGTAGGTAATTGCAACATTTATTGGATTCCAATCACAGTTAAACCTCATTGAAGAAGAAGCCCCAGGACAGAGTTTTGAAAAAGGATGGTTTGCACAGGAGCTCGGTGTAACTCAATGACTATGTCAAATTAAATTTGCCCTGTACACCTGTGTGGCTAACCAAGTCGCCATTACATTTAGGCTGATAATTATGCAAAGTGTCGGTCAGGTTAGCCACACTTTCATTTTGGGACTTAAAAAAAATATGTGCATAAGGCATTCATAGAATGAAGATACACCAAACACAACATGAGAATACTCAAGTATTTTATTATTAATTCACAATTATATCCCATCTTTGAGGATAGATACACATCAAGCACCACTCTCAATGGTTCTAGACAGTGCTACTTCACATGCATTCAAACTGAAAAAATTAACAAAACAAACAAAATAATATTATAAAATCCTACAGAATTAAACCTTATCTGACGATAGCTCAAACCGGCCTGTTCATTAAGAGGATGATGATATGTTTTCTCAAAATGGAAGAAAAGGATCACTAGTAAGGTTAAAACTGCTGTCTGAACACTATTTCTCTCACCATGATAGTTTGCAGCCGCTTGCAAGTCATGACCAAAACTCAAGTTGATATGGTACTATTACAATACACATCCAACCGAATGCCATCATTTAACAACGGCCTCTGAAGAGAATATCTGATATTATGGCAGAGCAAGGCTCTCCTAAGGGCTTTATTGGTTTAAAACAAGCTACAGATATCGCACAACCAGTGGCACATTAGGACAACCCTAAAATGAATAAAAAATACTACAAAATAAGACACAGCAATCTGTAAACGTACAAGATATTTACAGAAGTCAACATACAGTATAGTTTAAATGCGCATCAGTTACCGTATGTGGACAAATTACATTTGTAACATGTCTTAGTCGTTGAAATGATGGCTCAAAACATAAAATCCTGTGTCAGACACCGTGCGAGACCTTTTGAATGGAGAAGAGCAAGCAACACAGAGGGGTATCTGCGAAGAATCAGTGTTGGGCATTGTGTAGGGTCACTATCCCAGGCCCTACCATACAATCAGGGTTGAGTTTGTGCTTCACAAGGTTTAGGTCTCAACTGTATGTGGAAACATATAACTAATATTATGGCATATGTTGTCTGTTGCCTTGGAGGGAAAAGGAGGAGCCTCCGACAGTCGAAATTACAGTATTCAGTTCTAAGAATGTGAAAATGTAATTTTTGATGTCCTTGTGCTTGGCTTATTTCAGATATCAACAGAATGGTATGGTTCCTTCTTTTGATTTGAATAATTCATATATTCTGGCTGGTTCCTCCAGATAGCTCAGCAGTCCACATCAAGTCTTTGAAGAGGTCAGGTAGAGAATGTCTTTTAGCAAGAGAGGAATAGTCACAAGCAGTCATAGACTTACAGTATATATACTGTAATTACAGAACATCTGTTTTGGAGAATAGGGAGTGGTTATAGGCCCAAAAACATGCTTCAATTCTTAAAATATGTTTTATAAGACGTTTCACTTCAAAATAGATGTATACAAATCATTCGTTCCTGAACAATTTAGATCATTATTAAAGTAATTTATTGTAAAAGTTGCTTTTGTCTCATCGGAGTGAATGAATCAAGCTAGTGTTTTTAAAATATATCATTATTACAAATAGAATGAATAGAATCATATAATAGAATATGGGCTGGAGTCACGGTGACTGAGACATACACATTATGCTCTGGGGTTTGGGATGGGACAACTGTGTGTGTGACACCTTTCCTCATATCAGGCCTTGGTCCATTCCAGTGATTTGGACGAGGATAGGGTCCGTGCAGCAGCCACAGAGTCACACACTGCTGGAGTAGTTGTTTTTGTGTGTGTGCGTGTTCGCCTGTTTGAGGACCCCTCTCGGAGATGGCAGAAGTGAAAGAGAAGAAAGATCGAGGGAGGAGCAGCTCTATGCCTGGAAATCATTCCCAAAGTGTCTGATCTGGTCCTCAGTCATGGACAGGTAAGTAGCCCTCATGCTGGGGGAGTACTGTAGGGGAAAACATAATATCACAGGACACACAATAAGAGACAACACCAGGTGACTTATAGTGAATGAAACACACAACAGTATAGAATAACATAGTACTCTTTCAGAACAGTATCTAACCAGCGAGACAGGAAGGAAGGGTAGGTAGCTAGGGGAGACAATACTGTGTCTATGCCAAACATTGATTGGACTATCAGTCAGACAACACTGTAGGTCCCTTCTTATGGATCAAGCCTTCTCAGGCGGTAGGTGAGACAAGGGGCATACCATGACTCTAGAATTCTATAGCACCAGACCAAGCATAACGACAAGCCTGACGCTCGGCACCTTATGGCGGTAACAGCTATAGAATTACACAGAGGGAAGGTTTGCGGCATGCACACATAGGGCTGCCGATGTGTCTCTGAAAACATGTCCCAACCCAGGGAGGAGATGTGAGGATAGGGTACACCACCACACTCCCAACAGCACGGGGAAACAGACCTGACTGGGTCAAACATACAACTGGAATGATGACGATGATGATGTCATGAACAGTAAGGTTAGCAGTTCAAAGCCATGCCAGAGGTGAAATAGAAAATGCAGTTCCAAAATGAAAATGGAGGTAAATAAGAAAGAGATGATGTTAAACGAAGGCAGGGGGAAAAGCAAATGGGAGTCTATCTTGTCCTTCAGACAGTAGAGAGGTCCAAAGAGGAGCAGAAAACAACTTACTCTGTTTCTAAATTGCTGAGTGTATACCTCCAAAAGTTGATTAAAAAAATAAGGAAGTAAGAAATGAAATACAAACAAACATATAAACAACAAACAAACAAAAAAATATCAAAGAAGCTGTTAGCTGAAAAGGTAGAGTGCACGCTTTGCAGAAAGGTAGATATGGGTCCAGAAAGGCACCACATGACATAATCCTCACAGCCAAATGGTAGTAGAGTGAGAGGGCAGGGGAAAGCACAGAGGTTGATACGGTTTAACACTTTAGAATTCGTCCCAGATGGCGCCCTATTCCCTACACAATCCACTGCTTTTAAAATAAAATAAATAAGATGTTGTGTAAGTGCCATTTGGGACTCAGCATTAGTCTCAGGTAATAAACCTTATTCAGTCAAATATAAAAACGTCACCACGTGGGAAGGATGGCAGGCAGCTACAGTAGATACCCATAATATATGAGATGCATGATATCTGTCTCTTTATCAAATTTAATTAGGCACAGCAGGCATTTTGAATGGTTAAGCTTGATGTATTCATCCTAAAAACGTGGCCTGTCTCCTCGACAGGAAATGAGAATAGATCTAAAGAGCTGCCACTACGAGGCCATAGAGGGAGGTGAAAGAGAGAAGAGGAGAGAGATACTTTAAGAGAGAAGGAAAGTGACCAAATAAGGACTAACACCTGTGACATCCTCCCCTGGGCATTGGTCTAAGTAACATGCTATGTCCATGTTAAACTTCTCTTTCACTGTCCTACTACTTGGGTAATGAGTCAGCAATCTACAGTTATGGTAGATAGACAGGTTAAAGGCACAAAGTCAGCAGTGTGCTCTTACTGATGGATTTCAGTATTGGAAATGTATTATCATATGGATGTCATATCATGAGAAAAACACTCTCGTCACAACTCGTGAGAAACAAACTACGAGACCAACTTCAAGTCTAAGTAATACTGACTTGAGCAATTTAAAGAATGCATCAAGCAGAGAGAGCATCATTAGGGGAAAAGCCTCAAGCTAGAGTTAAAGAGCAGTCTGAGACCCAGCTGTCAGGTCTTTACCAGAGTTGACATTGCAAACAGAAAGTAAACACAGGAACAAGTCCTACCAGGTCACTGAATCAATTAAATAACAGAACAGAAATCCTGGTGATGAGAGAGAGATCAGTATTACAATGCTGATTGACTTGAGAGTATGTGGGACAGCGGCATCATGGTTGGGATCAATTTAAATTCAGTCAATTCAGAAAGCAAACAATTTTCCTCATTGGAATTGACCCCAACCCTGAGTGACCTCACAAGAAAGACATGGCCTCTGGGACCCAACGCACCGAGGGGGGCGGTGAGCCTCTCCCTATCAGAGGAACGTTCTCATACCGCTGGTTCCCCCCGAACAGCGCCGACTGGTTCCTGAGAAGGGAGAGCGAAGGAGTGAGTTAAACAAACATTCCTTATCACCAAAAAAGTGTCCACAGCACAAGAACATAGCACTTTGGGCCAGTATGTCATCTTAGCAATCATGATAACTATATTTCACAGTTAGCTTTACTTTAGCTTCAGTACGTATAGCACACTAGACTGTGCATTACCATACACTCCACACCAGGCCAGGGCTGGACTCTGACTCACATGTACTCTGAAACGGGTGCATTGGACCCAGCCTGTGCGGCAGGCGGGTGGAGGCTGCTCTGGCTACCCATGCTGCTGCTGTAGCTGCAGAAGCTGTGCACGTTGGTGGCATGGTTGGGGTTGTGGGTCGTCATGCGTCTGGCCTGAGGGTTAAATGGGTCCTCCTCGTCTATATCGTCATAATCACGCTCCCTGAGAGAAGAGGAAGGCTGGAGGTCAGGGGCATAGATTTTGAGGATGATTTAGTGACTTGGTAAGGTGTATGTACAGTATAAACACAATGGATGTTTACACTCTTGTTCTATAAAAGGGTGATAGAGAGAGAGAGAAAGATAGTGACTGTGATTCTTACTAGCACTGGTTTAGCTATTCTCGTGATCATGATATGTGGTTGTCTTATCTACTTTATTTGAATGCATTGATTGTAAAATGCTCTGGATAAGAGTGTCTGCTAAATGACTAAAATGTAATGTAAATGTAATGAAAGAGACTCAGTGGGAGGGCACCTCCTGACCTGCTGGCGATATGTGTCCATGCCCGGGGGATGGCACACAGCATGGCACAGAAGGCACAAATTGCCAGGATAGAGAAGAGGCATAGGTATAGCAGGCCCTCCACCCCATCATAACACACACCGATCAGCGCATCCAGGTAGTCCTACAGTGTAGAGGGAGGAAACAAACAAACACATTTGCAGATAGCAGAAAATATCCCTCTGAGACATGTTGTGAATGAAGTGAATAGATGTACACAGCAGAGCCACTGTCACAAGGAACTAGATCCATGCCGTGGGATTCAGTGGTGGTGTCCTGTACCTTGTTGAGTCCTCTACAGTCCAGCAGGGCAGTCAACTGGTGGAGGCTAGCCTCTGAGGAGTTGAGCAGGTGCTGGATGCCCAATAGGTCTCTCTGTGGAGAAGACAAGTGTAGGATTCAGTACTCAAAAAATTCTATGCTTACACAGACGGGACGCATTATGCCACAGGTAAATTCAACACTGACCTCAGCGGTGGGGAAGAGAGGCACAGCGAACTGCAGCAGGCCCTGTATTTGGATCTGCATGGTGGTCAGAGATCTTTGGAAGATGGTCAGAGACTGCAAACACACACACACACGCACGTACACAAAACAACATGCCAAATTCTGGGTAGTGTACATTTAAAGGGATAATCCACCCACAGAAAAAACAATCATGAAACTCCTGTCAGGTTGGTAAAAGCCAATGTTTTGTCAATGGGTAAAAATTATTTAACTTCTCAGTGGCCCATCTGTGAAATCAGAAATTGTTTAGAATGTGTCATAGCTACATGGTTCTCCTCACTAGAGATAGGGGATGACACACTATCACATTTCATAACGCTTTTAAGACAATTACCTGCACTCCAAGTCGCCAAATCAGCCAATAGATGGTATGGGCATAATTGTATAGAGCACATCCATCCGTTTATATCGTCATGACAAACTTTATATTTCGCTTGCGGATATTAACTTAATGTGTGTATTTACGTTGGCTAGCTAGCTACCTAGCCAGCCAGCCAGCCCAGAGTTTATGGCAGAGAGCAAGCCAATTTGCAACAGATTTCCACAACTATTTTTCACATGTTGCTACCAACCTTACTATAAAAACAAAATGAAAAATGTGTTAACAAAAAATATTGTTTTCACATATTAGTGTTATTTAACACTGTTAATCATAGGAATTTGTGGTTTGGGATGGATTATAACTTTAATACACTAGTGGGCTTGTCAGTTCAGCTTTTGTCCAGCATAGGGAGACAAAAGCCAATCATTAACAGCAAGTTAGTCTCATCCAACAGAATCTGCATGCTCTGCCCTGTGCACTCCACCCAAGAACAGCAAGTAGACTGTAAACCACATGAATTTACCCCTTAGAAACTGATCTGGGATCTTAGAAACTGATCTGGGAGCGTATGACTCCAACCCTACACAGCAAATTCTCCAGTGTTCAAAAACAAACACAAAAATGAACACAGAGCGTTAAATCAACACTGAAAGTCATGAGTCTGTGGTCTCATATAGACACCAGAACAGTGTTAAATTAACACACTGTGAGTGCCTTGTCTACTGAGTAAATTGTAGAGTTACCACCCATGACTTTATTGGTTAGTGACAGAGACATGGTTGTTGCATTCATCCATTTTCGGTCCTATTGACTATCCCCAAGCGATCCTAAGCGAATATGTCATAAAAACACTCAATTCTTTAACACATTACCATATGTATTTCATAAAGCCTTATTTAGAGGGCCTAGTTTTACCTGGAAACATGCGTCGGAAACTCATACACAATCACATTGAACCAAAAACACAACCATCATTATCATATTTCCCAGCATGCTCTACTGCAGGTTGATTTTGAGAATTGCTTGTTTAAATATATAGGTTTTCACATTTCCACAAACTTCAAAGTATTTCCTTTCAAATGGTATCAAGAATATGCATAATCTTGCTTCACATCCTGAGCTATAAGCAGTTAGATTTGGGTATGTCACTTTAGGCAAAAAAAGAAAAGAAAAATATCTTTTGAGAGACTAAGATTTTACCCAGAATATTTTTTGGGATGGAAATGCTAAAAATTGGAGAAAACATACCTTTTCTCTCATGGCTAACTACCAGGAACATGGATGCAGTGTTGCAGTAAAATCATCTCAAGATAATTCGGTGATATACAAAGAAACTCAAACAATATTGAAATTGCATCAATTTCAACAAAATATTTTTTTATGCATCTCCCAATTTGGCATGTCTCTTGTGATGCAGTTCACAGCAGCACTGATGGATGTGCTGACATGACAACAATGTCAGAGTTTTGAACGACCCTTCTCCTCTTTTGTTCCATGCTGGCTGCTAGCTAACACCAGACACAGATGAAAGGGGAAACATAGAAGCATCTTTGCCATAGATGAATAGTGTAAACCTTTCATTATAATTGCTAACATCCTACAGGGTACACCCTTGTGTACAGGTTCGAGGCCCCTGTGTTAGAGTAAAACTAGGCCCTCAAAATAAGGCCTCATGAAATACTGTATGTAAGGTAGTTTGTCAAATAATAACAAAAAAGATGATAACATATAGGATCTCACTTGGTAATGTCCATAGGACCGAAATGGATGAATGCAACCATGTCTCTGTCACTAACAAATAGTCATGAGTGGTAACTCTACAATTTTCTCGAAAGACAAGGCACTCTGTAAATATTTTAATAAGGCTTTACACCAACCAGTGTGCTAAGTTAACACTGTTCTGGTGTCTATATGTGTCCACAGACCAGTGTTCCCTGTGCGTTCATTTAAGTGTGGCGCTGCGCCATGATAGAATCATTGCTGCCACACCAAAATAAACATATTTCTACCAAACATATGTTCAATAAAGTTCTGTAAAGCATATTCGCATTTCTTGGTAAATAAATCATCTGTCTGGGTTCAATACAGTTCTGAAGGCTATTTAGTTCTGTGAGCTGTGACAGGCAGCAAGCAACTCAAGAAACACGGTGCACCAGTTACCAGTGTGCAATACAGACGCGAAATTGCGAATTGCGAAACACAATTAACTTGAATCACCTCAGAGTGCACCTGTGTGAGAAACTGAAAGAAAGGTACATCAGCTAGCCAACTAGTTAACTACATAAGCTAGCTATAGCCTAAACACTCTACTAAACTTAATTTAGATCTATAATATTGCTGCCACAAATGTAACGGCAATTAGCTATCCAATATTCACAAGGATGTTGATGATAGAAACATAGTTAACTAACGTTACTAGTTTAGCAAGTTAGCTAGCTAGCTAGATTCATCGGCTGGACAGTCCAGCCTGGACTATATTAACCGGCACCCAGGGACAGAGCATTGAATGGAAAGTGTCAGGGCTCATGCAATGATGGCAAAAGGTAAAGATTGTTATATTGGATACTTCCATTTCTCAAAATGCCTTCTAATGTAAAAGATCTCAGATGAATATTATTAACCATGGCTCAATAATAACGCATTATGTCTGTTGCTGTTCACAGGCTCCTCAGTCATGGTTGCATTCGAGCCAACCACAGTGCTTGAGCATGAGGCCGTCATTGGGGGTTTTAAATATCTGTACCATCTAACAAACTTTCCAGAACTGCTGGACATTGCTGAATTGCTGGGTTTGGTACTATTTCACAAAGCTCAAGGTGAATGAGTGCTCCACAATTCTGTGCTTTTGTTCATATTTTTTTCACTTGATATTTAAATGTCACCAGACTTACTTCACATTGTTCTCATTTACATGAAGATTGGCAAGAACACAAACTACAGGTCACACATAATAGTGAAAGAAATGTTGAAGATGCTGGCTCAAGTTGTGGAGGAGCCGATCCTACATGCCATTCAGACATCTGTAGCCATTGGCCTGGAGGCTGATGAAACTACAGATGTGGCAACTAATAAGCAGCTGGATTTACATGTCAGGTTTATATTTCAATAAGAGTTACAACATTATTTTAAATAGTGATATTCTACAGTCACACTGCATCCATGAGTAATAATGAAATGGTTTATCAAATCAAATCAAATTTTATTTGTCACATACACATGGTTAGCAGATGTTAATGCGAGTGTAGCGAAATGCTTGTGCTTCTAGTTCCGACAATGCAGTAATAACCAACAAGTAATCTAACTAACAATTCCAAAACTACTGGAATTGTGTATGTTTTCTAGATACATGGACCAAGAGGGACACCTTTAAAACTAGTTCCTGGACCTGGTGTCAGTCCCTGATGGCCACGCAGACACCATCGTTGCCACCATCAAGGAGGTGCTGCAGATCAAAAAGATAGCAACAGAGAGATTGTACGACCTGGGCACTGATGGGGCTGTGGTGATGACTGGTATGGACACAACACTAAGTCTTTTGTAATACCCTTGGTAGAACCAAGTATTGAGTTTATTTGTTATAATTAATTGGTCATTTACAAGTGAATAGGTTTGTTTACTTTTAAGTTTTGACCAATAAGGTCGCTTGTTAGGCTGTGGCCAATGGGAGATTTGCCCTGGTTAACGGAAGGCCTGGGAAAAAAGAGAAAGACGTTGAGAAAAAGGAGGGACATTACATTATAACCATTGGCGAAGAAAAATAGAACAAAACCCATACCTACCCAGTTAAGAAGGAAAATACCGATTTTATTTTATAAGCGAGTTATCGTTTTGTTAAGACAGACTTAGTAAAGACTGAAGCTACTATTTACACTATGTCTTGTGATACAAATAATTTTTCTCATCTTCAAACAGGACAACATAGGGGTGTGTCAAAACAGCTAAAGGATGCCTTCCTGTGGATGGTGTCTGTGGCTTGTCCTGCCCACCATCTTGCTCTGGCCTGATTTGCTGACGTCCCCTATATGAGATTATGTATCACATTCCTTCGCTTGGCTACTCTGGTCTCATCTTGTTTACCTACTGCATCTACACTCAAAATTAATGTATTTTGCAGGAAGTAAAGGATGTTCGCTGGCTGTCCCAGAACCTGGCCGTGGCTGATCTCAGCGAAACCTCAGCGCAGTGTTTGTGGCATTGGCTGAGGAGGTGGAGGTGAACCGGTGCCCAACTGCAAAGGGCCTCTACGCCAGTGATGCAAACTAGTCACCTTTTGGCCAAATTCTCAGTGTTTAATGCAAAATAGGTAAACTACGTGATTCGTGTAGATTCAATGAGAATTTTTGTTTTGTTTTTTGCGTTTGGGTCACTAATGGCTGTAAGCGAACTAGTGATGTATGTTTGGAGCAATACGGTCTGTATCCAAGACTCGAGCCTGGGCTCAGTCAGTCATTCACATAACAGAATGCAGCATGCAACTGAAGAGAGAAGAGACAACCAACTTGCTAGCTGCAGCATCAGCGTGCGCTCTGGAAAGACAGCGGAGAGTGGAAAGGCAGTTTGCGAGTTACAACACTAGTGCGTCCCCTGAACGACAAAGAAGAGGTAGGTGACAAGCCTGGAGATGGAGATGAGAAGGTGATGAAGCATACTTCATGAGCTGTAACCGAAAAATAACTGGCATTTGGAAAGTTTGAGGTGAGGAAGCAAGTGTGGTGGAACAATAATTGTTAGCATTGTTAAGTATCTTTTTACAGTAGCTGGATCGAATTCTCCGTTAGCTAGCCAACATTAGCTGATCAAATAATTGAGTTTATGGTGTGAAAATTTGCTGAATTAACATTTTAACAATAGCGGAACCAATTAGCTATAGTATTAACTGGTATACATCTCCTTGCCGTTCCTCAAGCTATAACGTTAGTTTCTCACTGGACCCTGGCAATCTGTGTGAAATGTTAAATAGTTAGCTAGCTAATGAACTAACTACTATCTATGAACAAATGTATTCCCTTTATGTGGTTAATTTTCAGAATGAGAGAATTAGGTGAACTTTAGGCATTGCTTGTTAAACAAGTGGATTCAGGGATCAAGTGTAGCTGGAGCTGGGCCTAGCTTAAGGATGCCAATAGAGGTGAAAAGGAACACCACACACTTTCCTTCTTTTTCATAAAAAGAAGATAAAAAGGGGTGTGCCAGATGCACTCTCTGCCTGAAAGATCAATTATGCCAACAAAGGGTCTCATGCTCTGCTGCTAGCACATTGTAGTACAGGCAGAAAGTGTACAATGTAATAACACGCAGTGTAGCCCAAAGATATTGCTTATATGTTGAACTTGACATCATACTGTAACACTTTTGTGTGAGTGAGGGGGGATTCCTTTTTACTCTTTTTACTCTGAACATTATTTTTGCACACATGTAGCCTTGTGCCCTTAATCAATGTCTACTATAGTGGCCACAATAATAGAGCAAAAATAGAATGCCTGTATATTTCCTTCTATTTCTACTTTAAGATGTTTTTTTCCCCAAGTGCAATATTTACATGTATGTGGTCACAAGCGTTCTATTATAAAGGCTGTCATGGCTAACTTTTTTCTCTGGACTTTTCACAGTAAAGTCTAGGCAACAAATAACATTGGATTGCTTTCCTTAATTTTTTGTTCTGAGTTTGGTTCACAATAACCACTTTTTTATTTTATATACAGACACTGATCATGTAGATCATATTCTTTGTTGTTTAATTAGTACAGTTAAATCCTGAATTTCAAGATGGGATCCAGCCTAAAGCATATTGTCACGCTCTGACCTTAGAGATAATTTATTATCTATTTTGGGGTTAGGTAGGGGTGTGACTAGGGTGGGCATTCTAGTTTTGTTATTTCTATGTTGGCCTGGTATGGTTCCCAATCAGAGGCAGCTGTCTATCGTTGTCTCTGATTGGGGATCCTATTTAGGCAGCCTTTTCCCATCTGTTTGTTGTGGGATCTTGTTTTTGTGTAGTGGCTGTGAATACTGCATTGACGGCACGTTTTGTTTGTTCTTTATTGTTTTGCTCAGTTTCACTTATTAAACATGTGGAACTCTACACACGCTGCGCCTTGGTCCGTTAATTCTACAGACGATCGTGACACACACATATATATATATTTAATTCTTTGCGTGTTTCAGTGTCCCAAAAATGTGTCACCTTTAGGGCCCTCACCAGTTTGCATCCCTGCTCTATGCTTTCTGTGCCACATACAGGTAGGCCTAGATGTATTGTAGATTATAGTGGACTCCAAATTAAATAATGTACTATGTTGCTATTACTGCTTTCAGTGTCTCAAAACTCTATTTGAGTGGTCCACGATGTGGCTTTTAAAACCTGTTTTGTATTGTCAATTGATGTATCATTGTTGAGTGACAAACTTTTCTAACTCTACAGATTTGTGGCAGCACTTTACCTGCTGGCAGACGTGCTGCCTCACCTGACGTGGCTTAGAAATTATATTCCAATTAGAGGATGTAAACTTCCTGGCCATAAAAGAGCAGGTACATTCTTTTCTATCTTCATGTTCAAACATGGGCAAATGTCTCAGTTTAACAGAGTCAAAGGACAGCACTACTCAATTAAATATTTAAGAACTTCTGACACTTCATTATAATTACTTCAAGCAAAACAACTATTTTGTTGTAGGTCCCTGTGACAATGGCATCACTCCTCGCCATAAAACATTCTGGTGATTCCCAGCCCCCGGGGTCATTTCTTAGCTAACTCCACCAGGACCTCGATGTCCCAATGGGTCTGGGCGCATTCAACGTCAAGGAGGAGGAGAGGGAGAGGCCAGGTGGAGACCAAGACCAGGAAGCAGTTCTGAGCTGGGTTTAGAGAGGAGGTAAAAACATTTATTATCAAATGTTGTGATGCAACCAATGTTACATTGTGTGTGTTGGATAAACTAAAACAAACAGCTCTTAATCACTTATTTTCTGCTTTGTGCTGTAATTAGGTCATGGATCCATATATTGTTGGCTTCCAGGACAGCCTAGACCAGAGGTTCCAACACCGGGAGATTCTGGGGGCCTCCAGGACAGCCTAGACCAGAGGTTCCAACACCTGGAGATTCTGGTGGCCTCCAGGACAGCCGAGACCAGAGGTTCCAACACCGGGAGATTCTGGGGGCCTCCAGGACAGCCGAGACCAGAGGTTCCAACACCGGGAGATTCTGGGGGCCTCCAGGACAGCCTAGACCAGAGGTTCCAACACCTGGAGATTCTGGGGGCCTTCAGTGTGTTGGGAACTCAGTCTGCGTTCTCCAGTGAGAGGATAAACACTGTTAACCTGATCCTCCTCACCAGGCAGTTTGTGCAAGCGCCAGAGGCTGCTGTGCTCCAAGAGTGGCCCTCTTACAAGCAACATGTGCTAGTTGGAGCATTCACAGTATCGAATGAGTGTGACAATCTTTTGAAGAGAACATTTTAGGCCAGTTTTGCCCAACCCTTTTTCCTGTTGAAATAACACTCTGTTGGCTCTTCTTTAATGCTGTACATATTTTTGTTTTTCATGTATTTCAGGGGTTGAATCAGCTGACGGCAATAACAAAGCTGGCCTCGCAATTTGAGTGGGGGCAGCTCTACCCCTGCCGTAGCCAGTTGGCAGAAATTGCACTGACTATACCAGTGTCTTCCGTTAATTGTAAGAGGTTCTTCTCTGCAATGAAACGAGTAAGAATATTTAAATGTGAAAATAGATTTTCTTTGTCCCTCTCCCTTCTCTTATTGTTCTTTCTGTTATTGCAGGTCAAAACAGACTTGAGGAACAGACTGCAGGGAGAGCATCTAGCCACCTGCATGCGGCTCTCCATCAACGAAACCCAACCAAGCCGCACTGCTTCTTAACACGGTGCGCATCCAACCCGGAAGCCAGCTGCACCAATGTGTCGGAGGAAACACCGTAACACCTGGCGACCTGGTTAGCGTGCACTGCGCCCGGCCCGCCACAGGAGTCGCAAACCCTCCCTAACCCGGACTACGCTAGGCCAATTGTGCGTCGCCCCATGGACCTCCCGGCTCGAACCCAGAGTCTCTGGTGGCACAGCTAGCACTGCGATGCAGTGCCCTAGACCACTGCGCCATGCTAACACATTTTACAGAGGAAACACTACCACAGTCGCAACACTTTCAGTGTTGTTTTAACACTGTGTTCATACAACTCTCCTTCCGTGGCCTCCAATTGCTCTTAAATACAAGTAAAACTAAATGCATGCTCTTCAACCGATCGCTACCTGCACCTACCCGCCTGTCCAACATCACTACTCTGGACGGCTCTGACTTAGAATACGTGGACAACTACAAATACTTAGGTGTCTGGTTAGACTGTAAACTCTCCTTCCAGACCCATATCAAACATCTCCAATCCAAAGTTAAATCTAGAATTGGCTTCCTATTTCGCAACAAAGCATCCTTCACTCATGCTGCCAAACATACCCTTGTAAAACTGACCATCCTACCAATCCTCGACTTTGGCGATGTCATTTACAAAATAGCCTCCAATACCCTACTCAACAAATTGGATGCAGTCTATCACAGTGCAATCCGTTTTATCACCAAAGCCCCATATACTACCCACCATTGCGACCTGTACGCTCTCGTTGGCTGGCCCTCGCTTCATACTCGTCGCCAAACCCACTGGCTCCATGTCATCTACAAGACCCTGCTAGGTAAAGTCCCCCCTTATCTCAGCTCGCTGGTCACCATAGCATCTCCCACCTGTAGCACACGCTCCAGCAGGTATATCTCTCTAGTCACCCCCAAAACCAATTCTTTCTTTGGCCGCCTCTCCTTCCAGTTCTCTGCTGCCAATGACTGGAACGAACTACAAAAATCTCTGAAACTGGAAACACTTATCTCCCTCACTAGCTTTAAGCACCAACTGTCAGAGCAGCTCACAGATTACTGCACCTGTACATAGCCCACCTATAATTTAGCCCAAACAACTACCTCTTTCCCAACTGTATTTAATTTTAATTTATTTATTTATTTTGCTCCTTTGCACCCCATTATTTTTTATTTCTACTTTGCACATTCTTCCATTGCAAAACTACCATTCCAGTATTTTACTTGCTATATTGTATTTACTTTGCCATCATGGCCTTTTTTGCCTTTACCTCCCTTCTCACCTCACATTGTATATAGACTTGTTTATACTGCATTATTGACTGTATGTTTGTTTTTACTCCATGTGTAACTCTGTGTCGTTTTATCTGTCGAACTGCTTTGCTTTATCTTGGCCAGGTCGCAATTGTAAATGAGAACTTGTTCTCAACTTGCCTACCTGGTTAAATAAAGGTAAAATAAATAAATAAATAAATAAAAATTTTGCTATGATTTTTAACACTGGAGAATTTGCGGTGTAGATTTAAACCATCAAACAACATCTAACATCATTAATGGGTTAACCTGTCACATCACAGTAAATCAAAACAACAGTTTGAGTGTCCCCAACCATTACAAAATAGACTGGGACAATGAGTGCCCAATGGCACAGACGGTCCTTAATTGAAGCGAGACAGTCAATTACCCCAAACCAGCAGCCATAGCAGCAGCCATAATTGATCTCCTTTGATCTAAACATTTTCAGAATTTGTCTCGGTGGCATGTCTACGATCCAATAACTGTGAGTGTATGTGTGTCTCAGTGAGCGATCTCTGCTTCCATACTCAGGTGAATGTGTGCTGACTGAGCAGGCTGGGTAACGCTTCCCTGCACTCTGTTGCTGCATTCTCTTGAACCTTCGGGGCATGTCTACAAGCACAGCATAATAGGATCTGAACTCTACTGGGTTATGGAGCTAGCTGAGGCTGGAGAGAGAAAGACTACTTCTCACTGCCCTGACCTAAAAACCACCTCTCCTTCTTGGAGACCTTACTGAACGCGATAAGGGAGGGATGGAGGAGGAGGAGGGAGCGACAGAGAGAGTGCGAGTACAAGACAGAAGGGGATAAAGGTAGAGAGAAAGAGACAGAAACAGGGAGACAGAAAGGTCAAAGCAGGTATCATTGACCCGGTGCTGCTGGTGATGAGTATTACCTGCTGGAATGGGTTGGGGAGGGTCTGGCTGCAGTACAGGTAGTAATGCACTATATCTGTAGAGAACAGGGAGACACCAACAAGTCAGAAAGACTCGGCAATAACATTGATCTCTTTTAAGTATAATGTGATTACAGCCAGGGGTGGGTATAAACACCTTGTAATTACAGGTTCATTAAATTGACATCAAAAGCATAGCTTGTCTTTAACTCACCAGAACTGATCAGGTCTTTGGTCTGGTTCATGATGAACTTGTCTGGGATCACACAGAAGTCACTGGTGCCCTGAACACAAGAAGAAAGGACATTTTTAAAAACCACAAAACTAGTGTCAAAGTAGTCTATCAAACACACCCCCTCCTGTGTTTAATAGGAATACGTACAGGTCTCTCGGGGTTCAACTAATGAGCCTCTATATACCACAGATGAAAAGCTGCCTATTTTGCCTCTTCTCCAAATCCAACTGTTTGTGAGTATATTGTTCCATAAAGCCTATAGAGTGTGTGTGTGTGTGCTTCATACCGGCGCTCTTCTCCGTCTATAATTATTCTTGTGAAGGAATTCGTTATGCATTAATGTATTATGTGCCACGGTGTTCTTTTACTTCAGATGGCAGGAGTTTCCCTCCCTTCATTAGTGTCACAACATCACAACAACTGCAGCAGCAACACATACACACACAGTCGTGTACAGCTAACCTTGTGGGGATACACAATTCAGTCCCATTCAGAATCCAATTTTCTCTAACCCCTAACCTAAACCCTAACCTTAAACCAAAAACCTAATCCTAACCCTTAAACTAACCCTAGCTCCTAACAGTGACCCTTAACGTCATTCTAACCCTAACACTAATTCTAACCGTAATCCTAAACCACCTAGAAATAGCATTTGACCTTGTGGTGACTTGGTCAACTTTTTGTTTGTTTACTATTCTTGTGGGGACTTCTGGTCCCCACAAGAATAGTTAAACACATCCACACACACACACACACACATTTTTTGGGCCTATAAAAACAAGCCTGGGTTGCTTAGAGGCAAACTGAGGTCAGGATGCTTATGTTTGGAACAAATCACAGGGGTGCTCTATGGTGTGCCACTTCCTGATTCTACACCATTCTCTTCACATTGTTTGTTCCAAGATGATCAGATAGATTCATTCCATTCTTCCATTCCAAGGGAGGGGGTATCCATGATTACATGGTCAAGGGGGGCCTGATCCTAGATTTGTGAATGATATAGTATCTACTATATAATCCTTCTCTGTGCCTGGGAGCGTGTGCGCATGCGTGTGTAATCCGTAATCAAATCAAACTTTATTTGTCACATGCGCCGAATACAACAAGTGTAGACTTTACCGTGAAATGCTTACTTACAAGCCCTTAACCTCTCTTAGCGGGATGAAATTCGACAACATACGGTGATTGCTACATAAATAGTCATATTAAACATTCATGAAAATACAAGTGTCTCATATGTTTCGAAAGCCAGGAATCTTGCTAATCCAACTGCGTTGTCAGATTGAAAAAATGATTTACTGTGAAAGAATACAATGCGATTATCTGAGGATAGTGCCCCATAAAAAACTACTATTTCAACGAGCACAGGCGTAACAAAATCACAAACTGCAATAAAATTAATTGTTTACCTTTGACGATCTTCCTCTGTTTGCAATCCCAATGCTCATTGTTACACAATGAATGGTCTTTTGTTTGATAAAATCCATTTTTATAGCCTAACACGAAACATTTTGTGAACCGCGTGTGTCGTGAATTCCGACTCATTCCATTTTCAACGACGCATTCGATGGAAATACACACACTAAACGTGACTTTTCCAGTCATGTTTGGTTTCATTGCAATCAACTGCTTTGTTTGTAACACAACCAAATGTGATGGGTCATTTCGCAGGACGTATTGACTGAAAGAAACCAACAAGTAATGACATCATTGTGCACCAATGATATGACCGCTGTTTCATTGATTGACTGTATTTTAACCCAATGACCACTGATCAGTATGGCGACTAAGTCAGAGAAAGCTAAATCTAAGTCTAGATATACAGATGTACACACAATTTTAGAAGAAATTGATCGGGAAAGAGAGACAGAGATTGTTGGAGGACGATTAATTTAGCGATTCCTAAATGGAGGAATATTTTTTGAACGGAGAGGACATCGTTTTGGACTGGTAAGTTCTTCTCATGCTAATGCCGTTGTTTGAAATTAATAATATAAAATATTATTTGTGATAAAAAAATTTTTTAGTAGCAATATATAAAAATGTAATGTAATGAAATGTGAGATGTGTGTGTCTGCCACCCCAATCACCCCCACATGAAATAGTCTATTTGAGACTGTTGAGGGGAGGGCAGGCCCACAACAATGTCCAAAGTGAAATGGAGACAGTAGATACAGCTGGTCTGTTGTAATATAATAAAGACAGTAGATCTAGCTGGTCTGTCATAATATAATATAGACAGTAGATCTAGCTGGTCTGTCATAATATAATAAAGACAGTAGATCTAGCTGAAATGTCATAATATAAATGAGACAGTAGATCTAGCAGGTCTATAATAATATATTCAACCTTATGTTCCCTGTACTCTATATATATCTGTTTATTATACCTGTTGATACAGGGCTCATATGTGAAACTATTCTAACTGAACATTACACTGACTCCGAATGGGAGCCCCCAGTGCCAAGGTGTCCATCCCCCACTGAAGCTGGATCATCCAGCTCCTGCCACAAGTGGTGTTCATCTGCCCAAATGTATTTCTGCAGGCATGGATGTGCCTCAGGGCCAAAAGGGCACAGCATGGAGGCTTCGCTGTGTTCTTTGCAAAATGTAGTCCCCCATCACCTGCACCACATGCTTGGTGACCCTCTGCTTTACAGACGAAAGAGCCTGTTATGGCACCTGGCATCAGCAGCACAATATTGTGTAGAGGACTGAGGGTCTTCCAGATAATGAAAGTGTTATTTTGTAAATGTATATTTTTTTTCATGTTTTTTCTCCATTTTTTTTGGGGGGGGGAGTGTTAGAATACCATTTTGGTATTTTGTATATAGTTATTCCATTCCATTCCCCAATTTGGCCACTTGGGTACATTTGGGGTACTTGTGTGGGACACCTGGGTGACTTCATGATACATGTCATGTAGCACACTCACTTTGCACAAGTACTGTTGCCATCTTATGTTTTTCACTGAAATTGTCCCCATCATCCTATCTGAATGTTTGTTTTATCTTGTTCATTTTAAAGATGATGATTCAACAATAAAAAATAAAAAACATATGGTTTTGGTCAATGTAATAGTCTGGTGGCCATTTGAGTAATTGTTCAGCAGTCTTATGGCTTGGGGGTAGAAGCTGTTAAGGAGCCTTTTGGTCCTTAACTCCTGGAGTCCCATAGGTCGGCGCATATTTGGGCCAGCACTGTCCGGGTTAGTGTTTGGCCGGGGTAGGCCGTCATTGAAAATAAGAATTTGTTCTAAACTGACTTGTTTAGTTAAATTTAGAAAAAAATATAATAATATTTATAATAATTATAAATTATATATATTAACACCTCATTGAGAGGAAGCAGAGTAGGTACTGTAGATCTCATAGAAAGCTATGAGCTGCTGTATCCAGGCCTGGCTGCATGGTGTGGCCCAGTTAAATGAGATGTGTGTGTGCGTGTGCGTATGTGTGCGTACGTGCATGTATGATCAAACCCAGCCTTGAAGTCTCAACCTAAACTACAGCCTAAAATAAAACATGCAATATTGACTTGGAATCTTTCAGTTCGATTGTAGCCTGCGTTCAGCAACTAGCCCTTTGCCTTATGCACTATGCATTTTGCATGATCCACAGCCCCAAGTCAAATCTGGGGGGAACAACAACAAACAAACTAAAGAGAAAGGGAACACGACGAGCCTTAGGCATGTGGTGACTCAAACACAGCAGCATCTATTCATCTTCCTGTATTCAAACCAGAAATTCACATGCACTCAGATTCTCCAGGATATAAACAGAGATACAGTCATATGAGTAATCGCTCTCATTAGAGATGTGATGGAATTTCATGACCTGAATAGGACCATCATTCATCACATCATCCCTGACATAACATCATTGACCAGTTGGTTTTATAAATGATGACTCATGATCTGGTTTACTGGTTACTGTAACAGCTGTTTAGTAGTAGTTATGGGGTTGAGTTATATTAAGTTAATTCACAGCTGATAGGTAGTGATGATCAAAACCTTCAGGAGAGAGAGGGACTAGTTCCCAGGAGGATGAAGGATGAAACAAGGGTAGGCACCAATAACCTTCAGATTTCAAACCTCTGGTAACTAAATTTAACCTGGTTTCTCCTCCTTTTCCTGCTGCCCTTTTCTCCCTCTAACTCTTTCTCCTCAATATCTTTTCATACCTGGTTTAATCTGATCCAAGACACAGGCATCCAATGACACTTTTTTTAGACAGCAGTAGTACTTGTCTATGTAAATGCATTATGGCTTTATGTGAACACGTTGTGGTTATGTATTCAGAGCATATATGAAGGCATATCCCTAAGGATTTCTGACGGAAAGCTATTTAATGTGATTTCTCTCAGACTCGCACAGGCACACAAAGACAGACACACTTTCAAAGTGAGTGTGAACAATCATGGCCCCAAAGCAATTCGTCTTAGCTGTCAGCCATGGTAAGAATTGATTAGCACAGTAGCAGTAACAGTTGGATATGGACATGGTCCTGAGTTGTTTCAGAAATTGCACGCTATTCCCTACATAGTGCACAACTTTTGATCAGGGCCCATAGGGGCAAAGAATGGTCCTCTATACATAGATATTTTTCGATGACTGTTAACAAGCTGGACAGAGTGAAGACTGCTGTATATGTAGGCCCATTATCATATCATAACTGCCAAAATAATGAAACCACTTGAGTAAATGAGGGAGACAAAGTATATTGAAAGCGGGTGCTTCCATACAGGTGTGGTTCCTGCTTAGAGTCATGTTTAAAAATGCTGGGCAGGCCATTATTTTGGCTACCATGGCTATGCCCCCATAGGATGAAAATGACCTCATCCAAAAGGCATGAATGCTCTCTGAATGGTTTGATGAGCATGAAAACGATGTAAACCATATGCCATGGTTCTCCCAACCATCCAGGAACAGTTTGGTGACGAACAATGCCTTTTCCAGCATGATGGAGCACCTTGCCATAAGGCAAAAGTGATAACTAAGTGGCTCGGGGAACAAAACATAGATATTTTGAGTCCATGGCCAGGAAACTCCCCAGACCTTAATCCCATTGAGAACTTGTGGTCAATCCTCAAGAGGCGGGTGGACAAATAAAAAAAACACACATTCTGACAAACTCCAAGCATTGATTATGCAATAATGGGCTGCCATCAGTCAGAATGTGGCCCAGAAGTTAATTGACAGCATGACAGGGCAGATTGCAGAGGTCTTGAAAAAAAACATTACAAATATGCTTTGTTGTCTGAACGCTGTATTCAGATTATTGCATGGTTTGCTGTTTTTGAAATCTGACACAGCGGTTGCATTAAGGAGAAGTATATCTCTAATTCCATGTATAACACTTGTTTTTTCATCAACATTTATGATGAGTATTTCTGTAAATTGATGTGGCTCTCTGCAAAATCACTGCATGTTTTAGAACTACTGAATGTAACGCGCCAATGTAAAATTAGATTTTTTAAAATATAAATATGCACTTTATCGAACAAAACATACATGTATTGTGTAACATGAAGTCCTATGAGTGTCATCTGATGAAGATCATCAAAGGTTAGTGATAAATTTTATCTCTATTTGTGCTTTTTGTGAAAAATAGCTGTGTTTTTCTGTGACTTGGTGGTGATCTAACATAATCTTTTGTGGTGTTTTCGCTGTAATGCCTTTTTGAAATCAGACACTGTGGCTGGATTAACAATAGTTTTATCTTTAAAATGGTGTAAAATACTTGAATGCTTGAGGAATTTTAATTATGAGATTTTTGTTGTTTTGAATTTGGCGCCCTGCACTTTCACTGGCTGTTGGCGAGGTGGGACACTACCATCCCACATATCCCAGAGAGTTTAAAAGATCCTTCAAGTGCAGTCGCAAAAAACAAAAAACACCCCAGGAAAGGAAGAACCAGAGTTACCTTTGCTGCAGAGGATAAGTTCATTAGAGTTTACTGCCCCTCAGATTGTAGCCCAAATACATGCTTCACAGAGTTCAAGTAACAGACACATCTCAACATCAACTGTTCAGAGGAGACTGCGTGAATCAGGCCTTCATGGTCAAATTGCTGCAAAGAAACCACTACTAAAGGACACCAATAATAAGAAGAGACTTGCTAGGGCCAAGAAACACAAGCAATAGACATTAGACCGGTGGAAATCTGTCCGTGTAAGGGCAATTTGACCAAGCAGAGTAATGGAGTGCTGCATCAGCTGACCTTGCCTGCACAATCACCTGACCTCAACCCAACTGAGATGGTTTGGGATGAGGTGGACCACCAACAAGTGCTCAGCATATATGGGAACTCCTTCAAGACTGTTGGAAAAGCAATTCCTCATGAAGCTGGTTGAGAGAATGCCAAGAGTGTGCAAAGCTGTCATCAAGGCAAAGGGTGGCTACTTTGAAGAATCTAAAATCTAAAATCTATTTTGATTTGTTTAACACTATTTTGGTTACTACATGATTCCATATGTGTTACAGTAAAAATAAAGATAAACTCTTGAATGAGTAGTTGTATCCAAACTTTTGACTGGTAAAAGTAAAGTAGTCAGTCCCCTTGACCTTATCCACGTTTTGTTTCGTTACAGCCTTATTCTAAAATGGATTAAATACAAAAATGTCCTAATCAATCTACACACAATACCCCATAATGACAAAGCAACAACAGGTTTTTAGACATTTTTTAAAACAGAAATACCTTATTTACATAAGTATTCCGACCCTTTGATATGAGACTCGAAATTGAGCTCAAGTGCATCCTGTTTCCATTGTTCTTCCTTGAGATGTTTCTACAACTTGATTGGAGTCCACCTGTGTTAAATTCAATTAATTGGAAACCTGTCTATATAAGGTCCCATATTTGACAGTGTACATGTATGTCAGAGGAAAAACCAAGTCATGAGTTCCGAGACAGGATTGTGTCGAGGCACAGATCTGGGGGAAGGGTACCAAAAAATGTCTGCAGCATTGAAGGTCCCCAAGAACACAGCGGCCTCTATTATTCTTAAATGGAAGAAGTTTGGAACCACCAAGTTTCTTCCTAGAGCAGGCCACTCAGCCATGGGGTAGATCTTCTTGGGCTATACTCAGCCTTGTCTCAGGGTACTACTTTGGTGGTTGAAGATATCCCTCTTGTGGTGTGGGGCTGTGCTTTGGCAAAGTTATATTTTTCCTGGTTGGCCCTGTCCGGGGGTATCGTCGGACAGGGCCACAGTGTCTCCCGACCCCTCCTGTCTCAGCCTCCATTATTTATGCTGCAATAGTTTGTGTTGAGGGGCTAGGGTACAGTCTATTATATCTGGAGTATTTCTCCTGTCTTATCCGGTGTCCTGTGTGAATATAAGTATACTCCCTCTAATTCTCTCTCTCTCCCTCCCCTCCCGGAGGACCTGAGCCCTGGGACCATGCCTCACTACTACCTGGCCTGATGACTACTTGCTGTCCCCAGTCCACCTGGTCGTGCTCCTGCTCCAGTTTCAACTGTTCTGCCTCCGGCTATGAAATCCTGACCTTTTCACCTTGTCCCGGACCTGCTGTTTTCCACTCTCTCTCTCTCTCTCTCTCTCTCTACAGCACCTGCTGTTTCTAACTCTGAATGCTCGGCTATGAAAAGCCAACCGACATTTACTCATGAGGTGCTGACCTGTTGCACAGTCTACAACCACTGTGATTATTATTATTTGACCCTGCTGGTCATCTATGAACATTTGAATTTTGGCCATGTACTGTTATAATCTCAACCCGGCACAGCCAGAAGAGGACTGGCCACCCCTCAGAGCCTGGTTCCTCTCTAGGTTTCTTCCTTGGTTCCTGCATTTCTAGGGAGGTGTTCCTAGTCAACTTTCTTCTACATCTGCATTGTTTGGGGTTTTAGGCTGGGTTTCTGTATAGCACTTTGTGACATCAGCTAATGTAAAAAGGGCTTCATAAATTAATTTGATGACAAAATGTGGAAAAAGTGAAGGGGTCTGAATACTTTCCGAATGCACTTTATACGGTTCCATTTGGGACACAGGCCTTGGAGTCACAGTCACTCACCACAGCTGTGGCAAGGTCAACTCCCAGAGACGCCCAGCTCAGGATCAACGTCAGCACCCCAAACACCATCATCCTGCAGGGACACACAGAGAGACAGAATTGTGGGTATTATAACACTGTTAATAACACACTAGAATAACTATAACTCATCAAGGATGTGATAATCAAAGATGATGATGTCACTCTGCCTAGTCAGTCATACAACAAAAAGGTCAAATGCCTCTCTCTGGAGACTGAGAATGCTCTGTAGTGAACAGTGTATGAACAGGAGGAGAGATGTCAGGGTGTGTCATCTCTGTTGTCCTCCAGTCGATAACAGCCTCTTTACGAGTACATGATGCAGGCAATGGAACATTCATCCTCCCTACTCTCTTCTAACCATACCCCCATGGACAGACATGCATTGCTTTCGAGTGAGTGACATCACCAATTGAACACTGCTAGCATGCACCGCTAGCTAGCAAGCTATTTCACATCATCTACATATGCATGCAAGGAGATCAATACTCTTTGGGTCCAATCATAAATTACCACAATATTTCCAAGAAAATGAAATGGACTAGTGTTGAGTTGTCCAGCCACCTCTCTCATCACATGCAATATGAATGTGTGCAGTAAGTGGATAGGAATACAATGAGCCTATTTGTCTCTCTGAGCCGTGTGTGTGAGTGTGTGTGTCTGTGTACGTGTGTATGTGTGTGTCTGTGTACGTGTGTGTCTGTCTGTGTACGTGTGTGTCTGTGTGTGTGTGTGTATGTGTGTGTCTGTGTGTGTGTGTGGTGTGCATCATTCAGGTCATAACACAGCACAGCTCTCCTACTAATCCAATCCACAACTGGCAGCATAATTGGCATTGTGAGTTCCCACAGCTGTACGGCCCTTCACACACCCGTCCTCTCGCTTCCTGTGTTTGCATTGACGTGTGAGAAGAGAAGCCAGGGTCGTTGTCTGTCAGGACAGTTTGTGAGCACAGTCAGAATGATAAAGAAGGAGTTCATTATTAACAGTAGTAGTCTTATTTGTGAGTTGAGAATATGCAGCTTTGACAGCCATTTACTGTATAGCCCATGAGAAAAGTTGAATATACTGTATGTGCAATAAAATCCATAATCAAGGGTCTTCCTCAAGAGCATAACAGCGGTGTGTGTTCTCTGATTTGTGTGTGTGTGCGTTTGCACACGTGTGGGCTCTGGGGGGCTACACAGGCTGTGTGTGCGTATGACCTCTGGGAACTACGGTGGGTGGTTGAAGTCAGTGGTGTGGAAGGATAGGTGCCCGCTCTGCCCTACTGTACTGTAAGTGCTTAATGAGTGGTTATGTGGGTCCACTGGGCCATGGAGACCTCAATTAAAGTGAGCGAGAGACAGAGTGTGTGTGTGTGTGCTCTGGGTGACCCAGTCGGCAGGAATAATAACCCAGCGTGCCTTTATTGAACACACAACACTACACCACGGAAGGCCAGGCCACACAATCCCGGGCCGCCAAGTCAGCTTCAAATCAAGCAAGCTACCATTGGCTTTTGTGCTCAGGCAGTCAGATCACTGATCTATGAGAAGGAGCAGGGACTGGGGCAGTGGCAGATGAAGCCTGGGTGGTACATTACATGCATAGACAGATACATAAACAACAAGACATAAACATAAAGCCTGATGCACACACACACCAACACAGAGAGAGGGCAGCTCTGGGTTGTGTCCTAATGGTACCCTATTCTCTATATAGTGCATAGGGATGGGCAGGCACGGTTATTTGAATATTCAAATATCTGAACGGACGTCAGTATTAGAATACTTGCAAGAGTACACATTTTTTTTAAAGGAAATCATAGGCCCATTTTAACAATCAAATGGATTTGTCTCAATTAAATCAAATTACATATGTGACATTGCTACACACAAGGATATACCATGACATTTGAAATTCTTAATGTACTAAAACAACAAACTTTTAAATCTAGGTTTTATGACGTGTGCCCCACTTAATCCCCAAAATTCTTAATCCCCTTAATCCCCCAAGTTATTTTGCTGCTTTGACACAGTCATTTCTGAAGATTATTATTTATGTCATGTGATTAGTGATTCATTTACGTCTGTCCCTCATTTTAAGGTAAACCCTGTTACGTGAACTGAACTCTCATTTTAACATGGTTAAACTATTTTAAAAACATCTAATAGTCAAATCATAGAGAAAAGCAGGTGAGCTGGTTCTACACAACAAATTCCCTCGTGTTAAATTAACACTGAAAGTGTGGACCTGTATAGATACTGAATATTGTTGAATTAACACACTGCTAAGTGTAAATTTGAATATTTCCCAGAATGCCTTTCCTTTCGAGTGAATTGTAGAGTTACCATGACTGAATTTGTTAGTGACTGAGACATACTCATGGCATACATCCAGTTTCAGTCCAAAGACTTCAAGTGAATATATTATCATTAAAATGGGAATATTTAAAGGGCTTGAACAGTCATTCTGATTCCCATGAAAAATTGCCAGAAACATCACAATAATATTTCTGGGGATTGATATGCTCAAAAACTATGAAAAGGTACAAACAGGCTGAGTGGGTGGGGAGCCTATATTCATGAGCTCGCCTTGACAGACAGCTCTTTGAAACTCCCATGTTAAGAAACTTGGATGTAATGAGCAGTGTTGCAGTAAAATCATCTCAAGAAAATGTGTCGTGATACGGTTTATACCGGAGCATGCATCAAAACCGCTAAGCAGTTTACTTCGAAGCAGTGTGCAGATGCTTGTATCACTTTATCAGACACAAGTGATCAATAACATCCAAAGTTTTACTTTGCTGAACAACCACCTGATTGGTTTGCTATTGGTTTCAGTAGAAGACAAAAAGGCTACCCTGTGCACGCGCTACGGTGTGTGCGATGTTATCTATAATAATTTGGCTAACCCTAACCCTAAATTATTTTGACCAGCAGGTGCCACTGGTGTACAATGTGTTGATCAAAGCCTCATGTAAATAACCTATTATCGACAGATTTGGCTGGAAATGCTCAATGCTTCAGGAAGCTTCGTTTTCCCATCACTACAAAATTGGTGATACACAAAGCAACTCAAACATTGAAATTGCATTGATGATATATATATTTTTATACATCTCCTGTTTGGCATGTCTCTTGTGATGCGGTTCAAAGCCCGGGTATCCTGGAAGGATATTGACCTCATCCCGTCAGTAGAGGATGCCTGGTTGTTCTTTAAAAGTGCTTTCCTCACCATCTTAAATAAGCATGCTCCATTCAAAAAATGTTGAACTAAGAACAGATATAGCCCTTGGTTCACTCCAGACTTGACTGCCCTTGACCAGCACAAAAACATCCTGTGGCGTACTGCAATAGCATCGAATAGTCCCCGCGATATGCAACTTTTCAGGGAAGTTAGGAACCAATATACACAGTCAGATTCAAACTGAAATTTGCATCCTGCAGCACTCGTTCCATGGTCATCCCCCTCTTCAAAGGCGAGGCACTCTAGACCCAAACTGTTACAGACCTATATCCTTCCTGTTATGCCTTTCTAAAGTCTTCGAAAGCCAAGTGAACAAACAGATCATCGACAATTTAGAATCTCACAGTACCTTCTCCGCTATGCAATCCGGTTTCCGAGCTGGTCTCAAGGTCCTAAACGATATCATAACTGCCATCGATAAAAGACAGTACTGTGCAGCCGTCTTCATCAACCTGGCCAGGGCTTTCGACTCTGTCAATCACTGTATTCTTATCGGCAGACTCAACAGCCTTGGTTTCTCTAATGACTGCCTCGCCTGGGTCACTAACTACTTCTCAGTGAGAGTTCAGTGTGTCAAATTGGAGGGCCTGTTGTCCGGACCTCTGACAGTCTCTATGGGGGTGCCAAAGGATTCACTTCTCGGGCCGACTCTTTTTTCTGTTTATATCAATGATGTCGCTCTTGCTGCGGGTGATTCCTTGATCCACCTCAACGCAGCCGACCATTCTGTATACATCTGGCCCTTCTTTGGACACTGTGTTAACAAACCTCCAAACAAGCTTCAATGCCATACAACACTCCTTCATTGGCCTCCAACTGCTCATAAATGCTAATAAAACAAAATGCATGCTCTTAAATCGCTGCCCGAACCCGCCTGCCCGACTGGCATCACTACTCTGGACGGTTCTGACTTAGAATATGTCGACAACTATAAATACCTAGGTATCTGGCTAGACTGTAAACTCTCCTTTCAGACTCATGTTAAGCATCTCCAATCCAAAATGAATGTAATTTACAAAATAGCCTCCAACACTCTACTCAGCAAATTGGATGCAGTCTATCACAGTGCCATCCGTTTTGTCACCAAAGCCCCATATACTCCCCACCACTGCGATCTGTATGCTCTCGTTGGCTGGTCCTCGCTACATATTCGTTGCCAAACCCACTGGCTCCAGGTCATCTACAAGACTTTACTAGGTAAAGCTCCGCCTTATCTCAGCTCACTGGTCACCATAGCAAAACCCACCCGTAGCACGAGCTCCAGCAGGTATATTTCACTGGTCATCCCCAAAGCCAACACCCTCTTCGGCCGCCTTTCCTTCCAGTTCTCTGCTGCCAATGACTGGAACAAATTGCAAAAATCACTGAAGTTGGAGACTTATATCTCCCTCAGTAACTTTAAGCGTCAGCTGTCAGAGCAGCTTACCGACCGCTGCAGCTGTACACAGCCCATCTGTAAATAGCCCATCCAACCAACTACCTACCTCACCCCATAATTGTTTTTGTTTTTCTACCCTTTTGCACACCAGTCACACCGTCTGTTCTGAGTCTGGCAGGCTGCGCAGCAAACAGGTGTCCAAGTTTAAACATTATCACAAAAAACATGTTTTTAGACTATCCAGACATACGAAAACATATTATTCGAATAGTAAAATTATTTAAAATGCCTGTCCCATTTTTGCACCACGTATATAGGGAATAGGGTGCCATTTGGGATATTCTGCACAGCTAGGCCCCACAAACATAGGTGCTGTGTGCTACCTAAAGTTCTCCTCTCTCTATTCCCGGGCACCAAGAATGGGGTTGACGCCCACAAGAACCTCCGTTCACACATCACAAACCCCACAAGCAGGCCTCCACAACTGTAATTAATCTCAAATGTGTAAAATGCCTAGTGGAATGGAATGGATCGAAACTCCCCTGGGAGGCCTGACTCACTGAAGTGTGTGTGTTAAGGGGGTGTTGGTTGAGGATATAATATAAGCCTGGTTCTCAGCCCAAATGACTGATTGAAAGAGACAGGAAGCTATGCGCCTGGGTGAGCACGGAGCACAGAGGGACTGGATGAGTACATGCTTACTATATGCTGTGTGTGTGTGTGTGTGTGTGTGTGTGTGTGTGTGTGTGTGTGTGTGTGTGTGTGTGTGTGTGTGTGTGTGTGTGTGTGTGTGTGTGTGTGTGTGTGTGTGTGTTTGTGTGTGCACAGAGTGATGCATTACATGCCCTGTGGAATCCCTCTCACAGTACAGCAGGAGCTGGAGTACTTATAGTGGAAATCGTTATTGATGACTATAGATACTGAGATGAGATGGGAGGTTGTATGTGTGTGAAGATGTACATTTAGTAATTTTTTTATATTTCATAGAAATTCTCTCGCTTCAACATATCCCTTCAAAAAGTTGGTTGCTCTCCTGCTTCCCTACCCCTGCTTGAAACAGCTTCACACAACAAACGAAGAACTAAATAATTCAAGCTATTCCAGACCGGGCTGTGAGGAAGAAAAAAGGCTTCCCTTTTCCATTTCAGTCAAGTGCATTTGTAATTCATGTAAGTTATGTAAGACGCATAAAACAGGTCAAGTAACACTCTTGAAATTCTGTGGGGGGGTTCTTGAAATGGCAGTTATGGCACGACTCCAAGTCAATTCAATCAACCACAAACGTATATTTCTTGGAAATGGGCATGGCAAATCTCCAAGCAGCCAATTCAATCAAGTGCATCGACAGACCAAACAATATAGTAAAGAATTGAACAGAACAGAAATAGGAGCAGTAGGCTACTCACGTGGTCAGCAGCCAGCGAGACTGCTTGGCCAGGCCCAGGCAAGCCGCCAGACAGATGACCAGATCTAGGATCAGTAGCAGCAGGTAGGTGAGCCACCTAGAGGACAGAGGGAGAATGACAGAGAGTCAGTCTGTCAGTGAGTCAGAGAAACAGCGTAACAGATCTAGGATCAGTAGCAGCAGGTAGGTGAGGCACCTAGGTCCTAGACGACAGAGAGAATGACAGTGTTACAGTCACAGAAATATAACTTCCTTATCTTATCTTAATTGCCTATTCCTATGGGTACATTCAATATGGCCGCCGTTCCACCCACCAGAGAACATGGACTTGAACGAAAATACTGTTATAGTAATTCTATTTCTATGGTTACAGTAATGTGCAGATTCAGCTGAGGGAGCAGCCAACCAAGTTGCAACCCAAATGAGAGTCAGCTGGCTGGCTCATGTCCCTAGCTTACACACGACTGGCTGACACTTAGGACCCTTTGGTTAACCCAATAGGACGCATACCGTCAGACATCACACTGGATGTCTCTGTGTATGTCAGTGGAGGATTGGTTGGACATGTGGACATATTTGTGTGAGTGTATGTCAGTGTCAGACCTGGGATATAAATATGCTTCATAGAAAGTCACTATTTTTGGTGGAACAAACAGTGCCGTTGGAGATAACTATTTGAGAAAAGCAACTACTTTTTTAAATATTTGAATACAGATCTGAGAAAGCAACTACTTTTTTTATATTTGAATACAGACCTCAGGAAGTGATTACTTTTCAGAAACTATTGGATTTGCTACCTTCAACTAATGGTGGGGACGCATCTGGAACTGCATGTTGCAGATAGGAATATAATGAATAGCGCAACACACAACGTCATATAATATTTCAATCTGTCTGACAGTAGATCATATTTGATCTACACAATACATTTCTATTTCTCTGAACATGCTGTAAATTTCTATTCTCCTGAACAGGCGCCCAGTTTTCCAGTGTTAAAACACAAACAAATCAACACTGAAAGTGTTGAGTCTGTGGACCCATATAGACACCAGAATAGTGTTAAATTAACACTGCTTAGTGTAAAGCATTATTCATTATTTGAGTAAATTGTAGAGGTACCACCCATGACTGTATTTGTTAAGGACAGAGACATGGTTGTTGCATTCATCCATTTTTGTGTCCTATGGACTTCACCAAGTGAGATCCTAAGTAAATAATATGTTATATATAAAAAATATATATTTGACACAATACCATATGTATTTCATAAGGCTTCATTTTGAGGGCCTCGCATTACCCTAATACACAGGCCTGAAACTCATACACATCACTTTGAACCAAAACCACGCCCATCATTATCATATTTCCCAGCATGCTCTATTGCAGGTTGATTTTTTAGAATTGTTTGTTTCAATATCTATGTTTGTGCATGTATATTGATAGATTTATGAATTAATTAATCTTATGCAACACAAAGATAAATAACATACAATAAAATACATTTTCTAAACTAATCCAATCAGTTAGTTAGATTTTTTGTTTTCAAATAACTTACGTTCTTCGGTGGTAAATTCAATTGATTGGACATGGTTTGGAAAGGCACACATCTGTCTATATAAGGTCCCACAGTTGACAGTGCATGTTAGAGCAAAGACCAAGCCATGCGATCAAAGGACTGTCTGTAGAATGCAGAGACAGAATTGTGTCAAGGTACAGATCTGGGAAAGGGTACGCTCCTCCGGAAAAGGCACATGACAGCCTGCTTTGAGTTTGCCAAAAGACACCTAAAGACTCTCAGACCATGAGAAACAAGATTATCTGGTCAGATGAAACCAAAATTGAGCTATTTGGCCTGAATGCCAAGCGTTAAGTCTGGAGGAAACCTGGCACCATCCCTACGGTGAAGAATGGTGAAGAATGGTGGTGGCAGCATCATGCTGTGGGGATAACGAAGGATTGGCTTTGGGACAAGTCTATGAATGCCCTTGAGTGGCCCAGCCAGAGACGGGACATGAGAGATGTGAAAATAGATGTGCAGCGACACTCCCCATCCAACCTGACAGAGCTTGAGAGGATCTGCAGAGAAGAATGGGAGAAATTCCCCAAATACAGGTGTGCCAAGCTTGTAGCGTCATACCCAAGAAGACTCGATGCTGTAATTGTTGCCAAAGGTGCTTCAACAAAGTACTGAGTAAAGGGTCTGAATACTTATTTACATAAGGTATTTCTGTTTTCTGTTTTTAACCAAAGTCCAAAAAGTTATATGAACCCGTTTTGGGCTTTTTATTATAGGGTATTGTGTGTAGATTGATGAGAGAAAAAAACAGTTGAATCCATCTCAGAATAAGGCTGTAACGTAACAAAATGTAGAAAAAGTCAAGGGGTCTGAATACTTTCCAAATGCACCGTATATTCAAATACCTTCAAATATTATAGTTTTTCTGAGACCTGTATTTGAATATCAAAGGAAATACTTGCCTTTAGTTGATTCTCTTTATTCGACTACCTTGAGCAGTTGAAAATACAACTATTTTCTGCTGAGGTCTGGTCAGTTTAGGAATGGACATGGTGTAGGCTGTATGTGAGTGAGCGCGTGTGTGACTGTGTGTGTATGTGTGTCAGTGTATGAATAGACATGGAGTAGGCTATTTGTGTGCTTGATGTCTTTACTTTTTGCTGACGATGTGTGTTCTGTGCCCTCATCTGAAGGCATCTGCTCCAGTCAGAACAGAATAGAAGCAGTGCTGTAACTGTGGTCAGTGGTCTCTGGCTTTAGCCCATGTAGGAACAGATCCAGTCCAGATGATTTAATAATGGATGAGCTCAAATCCATTCGCATTAATATTTCATCCTCTGAAAGCTATGGCTATGTCCCCCCAACCCTACCCCATCTTATGTTCATTACTCTCTCCCTTCCTTCTCACTCTCTCACTCTCTTTCTGTTTCTCTCTGTCTTTCTTCTCTCGCTCTCCTCCTCTCTCTCTCTCTCTCTCTCTCTCTCTCCATCACTCCTCTTTCGCTCTCTGTCTGTCTCTCATATCACAGTCTCCCTCTCTCCTCAATCTCTTCCCCCCTCTCTTCTCTTGGCATTCAAGAGGGTACAGTATAAGCAGGTTGTAGGACCATGTGCCTGGTGCCTGTTGTCTCTTCAGTGATCACTCTTACTGTGTGCATCTCAGCCAAATTTAGAGTCAAGCTGAACACCATCACAGGGAATTGGATACATGAGTAATAACTCACTGAATGTGAAGGCTCTCAGCTGGTCTATGTTTTCATCTGAACTCAATAAGGTCGTATTATTGTTGTGCAAACGTTGTAAAAACTATCTGAACATGCAGAGCACAGGGTGATATGGGTTATCGATAAGAGGTAGCCATTCATTAACTCACACACACGCACACAAACACTTACACGCGCCCACAAGCCCGAACGCACGCACACAAACATGCACGCACACACACACTCAGGTCTATACCTGTAGTACTCTATGTATGCGGTTTGGTCTGCGACAGCGGCCAGGTCTACTTTAGCCGTGTCCCAGTCAGGCAGGCCCAACAACTGTTTGATGACGTTGTCAGCCATCTGCTGCATGAAGCGCAGGGTCTGTACGTAGTCTCCCCGCGTAGCGAAGATCTCATCCAGCCTCGCCAGGTGCTGCTTCAGACCACTCTCCATGCTACCCATGGTGTTAGTCACCTAGAGGAGATGAGGAGAGAGGAGGAGAGGCAAGGAGGAGAGGAGAAGGAGAAGAGGAGGAGGAGGAGGAGAAGGAGAAGAAGAAGAGGAGGAGGAGGATAAGTGTGAGTACACACAGAATACTCCATTAACTTCCATATGAATAACAATAGTTAGATTGCATTCTAAATGACACTGTATTCTCTATTTGGTGCACTACTTTTGCCCGCGGCCCATAGCGGATGTAGCTGAGTATTACAGGGCAGGCTTGACAATGGGCCTTCGTGGTCTTCAGTGCAAGAACTTCGTAAAAGACATCTAGCAGATCCACGAACACTAATATAATTTCAGATATATCTTAAATGACCACGTTTTCACAAATTTGATGATATAATTGCCAAGCCCATTCAAAAGATTAGGGGACAGGACCCGAAAGTATGACGTGGGAGAATGTCACTTGCACAGGGTATTCAGTAGACGTTGGTTCTCCAGGGATGACTTCGTTCTGTTATTCTGGGGTCACCACGGTGGTATATTTTCTCATTTAATTCTAGGCTAATGTAGAAATAACACTCTACACGGTTTTCTACACAATTAAACAGCATAATCATACTGCTGCAAATTAGGCTTAGCAACCAGGGCCTCCTTGAAACAAACAACTAAACAAACAAGCAAGATAATTATAAACTTCCTCCTACTCACATTTTTCTGTGACACTCTTTGCCAAATACACATAACATGAAAGGAGTACCAATACTGCATCCAAAATGGCACCCTATTCCCTATATAGACCACTATTACTGACCAGGGCCCAGAGGTCCTGGTCAAAAGAAAATGCACATACAGTGCCATTTAATTGGGACACAACCCCAATGTGGAGCAGGATTACACTATCACTTCGCTTCCCACTTAATTACAACATAGTTCCAGGGAGAGGGTTGTTGACTGGGAAATGTTTTTCAGAGTCAGTGACATCTTGGTATTTGATAATTAAAAGGGGCAATAAATGCTTCCATTTAGCCCTAGGTACTTGGCATTCAGCAGGCGTACAGACCGCTCATATTGTTTATGTGTTTGTAGAGGTGGGGACAGCGATGTGCTTGGGTTCTGGGGGGCTGTTGGGTGGAAGTTATGAGGTAGTTTGGTATTCAATATACGTGGACTCCTCACTCGCTAGATTGCCTTTGGCTATAGGGAGAGCAGGAGGGGGATGTGGTAGAGAGAAAGAGTGAGAGTAAATTAAGAAATAAAGGGAATTAAGATTGAGAGAGAGAGACAGAAAGGGAGAGCCAGAAAGAAAGAGAGTATCTGAGAGGGCGAAAGAAAGAACGTGAAAGAGAGAGAAAGTGAAAGAGATGAGGAACGAGGGGAAGAAGATAAAGCTAGTCAGAGGGTTGGTTTAGGGAGTTGAGGTGACATGCAAAGGTTTTTGGATGGAATTGGCAAATATGGAACAAACACATTACGCTACAATGATTGTGACAGGGCCACCAAGGCCTAATGTACCACAGTCGCTGGCTGTTTTCGTGCCCTACAGAAACAGAACATGCAAACCAAATGGCACCCTATTCCCTATTTAGTGCACTACTTTTGACCAGGACCCATATGGCTAGGGTATAGGGTGTCATTTGGGAGGCAGACCGAAAGACAGAGTTTATCAACAACATACGTCTGGTGTGCTACTGTTATCTGATCCACTACCTAATTTCCACGGCTTTATTTCAACTCCTCAAACCCGGGAGATTAAATTATTGCTGGGAAAGCATGTATCTGAGCTCTGTGGGACTGCATGGGAATGTTATCTGTAGAGCCTAGGGAGTCACTAGATCCAGTTGGTTGCCTGTATCGATTCGTCTGATCCTCATCATCACATTGCTTCAAATGATCCTGTAGATACGTATGGCTGTGGCTCTGCTGTTATCATCCATCCACTACGGGTATGTCACAAAAGTAGTGCACTATGTACGGAATAGGGTGGTATTTGGAATGTATCCTATGTTTTCATTGCCTGTTGGACAGTGTATAGTGAATCCATCCAATCACACACACATTTGAGTTTCTCTCAATAGTCAATTTCTCACAAAATATTGGGTGTTATGGCAAAACTGACTTAAATAACTTGTAGACCTGCAATGCAACTCCATATGATTCAAAGTTGCTGCATTCACGTCAGAGGAACATAGCAGGGGTGAAACTTAGGTGCAACTCCATACAATATATGCGGCTCTGTTCACACCAGGAGAACTGAGCAGGAGTTAACGACTTCGGTAAAACTCCACATGATTATTACATTTCCGTTTTCATGTGTTGCACTTGCATTCCGCAGCATATATTAATCACATGATCATGCACTGATGTCAAACGGAATAAACCAAGGACACAGATGGTTCCTAATGTTGTGAGATTCTCTCTGGTGTATATACAGAACAACTGGTGCTGTGAGATTGGGATATCAGGACTCAAGGATGCTGTGTGAATATAATACCGTGCTCCTGCTCAAACTTATTCTCTGCTCGATGGTGAGGAGGAGGAAAGGAAGGGAGGAGAAGAGGAGGAAAGGAAGGGAGGAGGAGAGGAGAAGAGGAGGGTTCCTTCAATTAAATTTGAATGGATGAGCTCAGGCGTTAAATGGATCATGGCTCTAAAGTGCTGCAGCCGTCCTGCCACCCAAAGATGGATTTCTCCTCCATTGGTTAAATTGGGTTCATAAAATCTTGAAAAAACCCAGCGATGTGATGGTGACCACAGCTGACGTTTTATATCTCAAAATAGATAGTCTGTCCTGACGGAGGGGTTAAGAGCCATTTTGGTTTGTGGGTTCTAAAGAAGAAAGAATATGAAAGTGACAAAATCTTTCATTAGAAGAAAAGATGATTGACATTGAATGATTGACACACATAGAGGGGAGGTTATTAGAATATCCTCAGAACGGTTGACTATGGTGGATATTGTGGGGAACGATTTGAAAGCTATTGTAGGTCTAAATTCCACAAAGAGACCAGAATTGACATTTTATGGCATAAGACATTGAGAGTATAAGTGGAGGAGAGGAAGGAAAGAGAAAGTGGCTTCGCAAAAACAAACAACATTTTGCATGATGCTAGAAGTTTCACTTCACTTAAAACATACTTCAAGGCACATGTCTGAATAGGGAAGTCAGTGTTGCTGACTGTATTTAACCAGGTAGGCTAGTTGAGAACAAGTTCTAATTTACAATTGCGACCTGGCCAAGATAAAGCACACCAGTTCTACACATACAACAACACAGAGTTGCACATGGAATAAACAAACATACAGTAAACATACAGTCAATAATACAGTCAATAATACAGTCAATAATACAGTAAAATCTAAATCTATATACAGTGAGTGCAAATGAGGTAAGATAAGGGAGGTAAGGCAATAAATAGGCCATGGTGGCGAAGTAATTACAATATAGCAATTAGACACTGGAATGGTAGATGTGCAGAAGATTAATGTGCAAGTAGAGATACTGGGGTGCAAAGGAGCAAGATAAATAAATAAATACAGTATGGGGATGAGGTAGTTGGATGGGCTGTTTACAGATGGGCTATGTACAGGTGCAGTAATCTGTGAGCTGCTCTGGCAGCTGGTGCTTAAAGCTAGTGAGGGAGATATAGGTCTCCAGCTTCAATGATTTTTGCAGTTTGTTCCAGTCATTGGCAGCAGAGAACTGGAAGGAAAGGCGGCCAAAGGAAGAATTGGCTTTGGGGGTGACCAGTGAGATATACCTGCTGGAGTGCGTGCTATGGGTGGGTGCTGCTATGGTGACCAGTGAGCTGAGATAAGGTGGGCTTTACCTAGCAGAGACTTGTAGATGACCTGGAGCCAGCGGATTTGGCGACGAGTATGAAGCGAAGGCCAGCCAACGAGAGCATACAGGTCGCAGTGGTGGGTAATATATGGGGCTTTGGTGACAAAATGGATGGGACTGTGATAGACTGCATCCAATTTGTTGAGTAGAATGTTGGAGGCTATTTTATAGATGACATCCCTGAAGTCGAGGATCGGTAGGATAGTCAGTTTTACGAGGGTATGTTTGGCAGCATGAGTGAACGATGTTTTGTTGCGAAATAGGAAGCCAATTCTAGTTGTAATTTTGGATTGGAGATGCTTAATGTGAGTTTGGAAGGAGAGTTTACAGTCTAACCAGACACCTAGGTATTTGTATTTGTCCACATAATCTAAGTCAGAACCGTCCAGAGTAGTGATGCTGATTAGACATATTACAGCTGTATTTCTACAAGACTAACATTACACAACAACTATGCTCTTACATATCCAGACCTTTACCCTAGACTTAACCAATTCCTATCTCTTTACCCGAAGATAACCCTTAACCTTACTGTAAAATGTGTCGAGAGGAATAGAATATCTACTTCTTAAATTATCTGATGCTCTCTAGTATCATCCAAATCAATTTTAACATTTTATTGGTCTCGTACACATATTTTGCCAATGTTATTGCAGGTGCAGCGAAATGCTTATGTTTCTAGCTACATCAGTGCACTAATACCTAACAATACAAAACAAATCCCCCAAATAAAAAAATATCAGAGCAAGCAATGTCAGAGAACAGAATAATATATATATATATACACACGCACACGCACACGCACACGCACACGCACACGCACACACACACACACACACACACACACACACACACACACACACACACACACACACACACACACACATGATGGTGTATAGACAGTATGGACAGTACATTAAAAGAAAAGATGTATACAGCAGCAGTTATATAGGATGAGCCTTGACTAGAGTACAGTATATACATACGAAGTCTGTAAAACGGTCTGTAAACATTATTAAAGTGACCAGTGTTCAATGACTATATGTACAGTGAAATTGGAAAGTATTCAGATCCACCGTAGGGATGGTGCCAAGTTTCCTCCAGGCGTGATGCTTGGCATTCAGGCCAAAGAGCTAAATCATGGTTTCATCAGACCAGAGATTCTTGTTTCTCATGGTCTGAGTCCTTTAGGTGCCTTTTGGCAAACTCCAAGCGGGCTGTCATATGCCTTTTACTGAGAAGTGGCTTCCGTCTGGCCACTACCAAAAAGGCCTGATTGGTGGGGTGCTGCAGAGATGGTTGTCCTTCTGGAAGGTTCTCCCATCTCCACAGAGGAACTTTGGAGCTCTGTCAGAGCGACCATCGGATTCTTGGTCACCTCCCTGACCAAGGCCCTTCTCCCCAGATTGCTCAGTTTGGCAGGGCGGCCAGCTCTAGGAAGAGTCTTGGTCGATCCAAACTTCTTCCATTTAAACTTCTTAAGAATCGGCGTTCCGTCAACCGGACAGTTGTAAATCATGCAGCACATTATATCAAGATCGCAGATTTTAGAGAAACAACAAATGTCGGTAGATATAAGTGTCTTATATCGGCTGAAATTCTTGTTAATATGGATTTTGTATTCTCATTTTGTCTGTCATAGTTGAAGTGTGCCTATGATGAAAATTACAGGCCTCTCATATTTTTAAGTGGGAGAACTTGCACAATTGGTGGCTGACTAAATACTTTTTTGCCCCAATGTATATATATAAATTGGCAAACATAAAAAAAAAAAACTGTTTTGTCATTATGTGGTATTGTGTGTAGATTGATGAAGACAACTTTTTATTTAATATATTTTAGAACAAGGCTGTAACATAACAAAATGTGGAAAACGTCAAGGGGTCTGAATACTTTCCGAATGCACTGTACATAGAACAGCAGTCTCTAACTTGCAGTGTAGAGTCCCGGGTGGTAGCTTGCTAGTAACAGTGACTAAGTTCAAGGCAGGGTACTGGGAGGAGGCTGGCTAGTGGTGACTATATAACAGTCTGATGGCCTGGTGCAACTGTACTGTCTCAGCCTTCTAGATGGTAGCGTGGTGAACAGGCCGTGGCTCAGGTGGCTGAGGTCCTTGATCTTCTTGGCCTTCCTGTGACATTGGGTGCTGTAAATGTCCTGGGGGGCAGGCAGTGTGCCCCCTGTGATGCTTTGGGCTGACCGCAATTGCAGACAGTGCAATTGTCATACCAGGCAACACAGCCCAACTGGATGCTCTTAATGGTGCAACTGTAGGAATTTGTGAGGGTCTTAGGGACAAAGCAAATTTCTTCAGCCTCCTGAGGTTGAAGAGGCGCTGATGCGCCTTCTTCGCCACACTGTCTGTGTGGATGGACCATTTCAGGTTCCCAGTGATGTCCACGCCGAGGAACTCGAAGCTTGTCACCTTCTTCACTGTGGCCCTGTCGATGTGGATGTGCTCTCTCTGCTGTCTCCTGAAGTCCAGGATCAGCTCCTTTGTTTTGTTGAAGTTGAGGGATAGGTTATTTTCTTGGCACCACTCCGCCAGGGCCCTCCTCCCTGTAGGCTGTCTAGTGATTGCGTCATCCGTAGATCTGTTGGGGTGGTATGCAAATTGTAGTGGGTCTAGGGTATCAGGTAAGGTGGAGGTGATAATGATCCTTACCTAGCCTCTCAAAGCACTTGAAGATGACAGCAGTGAGTGCTATGGGGAGATAGTCATTTAGTTCAGTTACCTTTGCTTTCTTCGGTACAGGAACAATGGCTGAGATCTTTAAGCAAGTGGGGATAACACACTGGGATAGGGCGAGATTGAATATGTCCATAAACATTGCAGCCAGCTGGTCTACACTTGCTCTGAGGACGCGGCTAGGAATGCAGTATGGGCCGGCAGCCCTGTGAGGGTTAACGCTTAAGTGTCTTACTTATCTCGGCCCCTGAGAACAAGAGCTCACAACCCTAGCGTGTGGCGGTGGCCTGCATCGGCAGCACTGTATTTTTCTTGAAGCGGGTAAAGAAGGTATTTAGCTTGTCCGGAAGCAAGGTGTCGGTGTCTGTGACGTGGCTGGTTAAATACCACAAAGTTGGCCTGGAGCTGGAAATAGGGTGACTATGTACACTACCGGTCAAAAGTTTTAGAACAATTCAAGGGTCATTCAAGGGTTTTTCTTTATTTTTCTTATTTATACATTGTAGAAAAATAGTGAAGACACCAAAACTATGAAATAACACATATGGAATCATGTAATAACCAAAAAAGTGTTAAACAAATAAATTCTCAAAGTTGCCACCCTTTGCCTTGATGACAACTTTGCACAATTTTGGCATTCTCTCAACCAGTTTTATGAGGTGGTCACCTGGAATGCATTTCAATTAACAGGTGTGCCTTCTTAAAAGTTAATTTGTGGACTTTCTTTCCTTCTTAATGCGTTTGATTAACCATGGTCGAATTTCTGCAAAGAAACCACTACACTAAAGAACACCAATAAGAAGAAGAGACTTGCTTATGCCAAGAAATATGAGCAATGGACATTAGACCGGTGAAAATGTGTCCTTTGGTCTGGAGTCCAAATTGGAGATTTTTGGTTCCAACTGCCATGTCTTTGTGAGACGCGGTGTGGGTGAACGGATGATCTCCGTATGTGAATTTCTCACCGTAAAGCATGGAGGAGGAGGTGTTATGGTGTGGGAGTGCTTTGCTGGTGACACTATCTGTGATTTATTTAGAATTCTAGCCACACTTAACCGGCATGGCTATCATTTGTTTTTCAACAGAACAATGACCCAACACACCTCCAGGCTGTGTAATCGGTATTTTACCAAGAAGGAGAGTGATGGAGTGCTGCATCAGATGTCCTGGCATCCACAATCCCCTGACCTCAACCAAATTGAGACGGTTTGAGATGATTCAGACCGCAGAGTGAAGGAAAAGTATCCAACAAGTGCTTAGCATATGTGGGAACTCCTTCAAGACTGTTGGAAAAGCATTCCAGGTGAAGCTGGTTGAGAGAATGCCAAGAGTGTGCAAAGCTGTCATCAAGGCAAAGGGTGGCTATTTGAAGAATCTCAAATATAAAATATATTTTGATTTGTTTTAACACTTTTTTGGTTACAACATGAATCCATATGCACTTTTTGATGTCTTCACTATTATTCTACAATGTAGACAATAGTAAAAATAAAGAAAAACCCTTGAATGAGTAGTTGTTCTAAAACCTTTGTCTGTATGTTGACACCATCCTGTGACAAAGTCATGCTGACCTTCATGTTCCTGTTCTAGCTGCAGCACAGTATGTGTAAGGATGCCAAGGCTGCAACAGCCAGCAGGTTAATGACCTGAGGGATGCCCTTCTGAAATCCCTGATCTGGGACAGGAATCAAACCTAGGAGTCTATAGGCCCAGATCCAGACCCAGGCCCAGGTCCAACTCTCAGTCAGTCACCAGCCATTACACACAGAGTCTGCATCCAAAATGGCACCCTATTCCCTACAGAGTGCACTACTTTTGACCAGAGTTCTATGGTGCAGTATTAGGTTTGCACTATTTTACCAGGAAAGTTGACTGAGAACACATTCTAATTTACAGCAACAACCTGGGGAATAGTTACAGGGGAGAGGAGGGGGGATGAATGAGCCAATTGTAAGCTGGGGATGATTAGATGACCATGATGGTATGAGGGCCAGATTAGGAATTTAGCCAGGACAACCACCCCTACTCCTACAATAAGTGCCATGGTATCTTTAGTGACCACAGAGAGTCAGGACACCCATTTAACATCATTTTTTTAGACCCGAGGAAAGAGTACCTCCTACTGGCCCTCCAACACCACTTCCAGCAGCATCTGGTCTCCCATCTAGGAACCAACCAGGACCAACCCTGCTTAGCTTCAGAAGCAAGCCAGCAGTGGGATGCAGGGTAGCATGCTTCTGGCACTATGCAGGGGTTAGGGTGCCATTTGGGACTCAGAGACCTCCAACCAGGCAGTTTATCAATGGCTTGTCAACTCAATGCCATACATAACCCTGCTTCCTTCCCCTCAACAATTTTCAAACATTCTCTCTCCAAGATTCTTTGAACTTGGTTGCTTACGTAAATCCTTCTTTAGTCAAATACAGTGTAAAATAACTCATCTTTAATGTCTATTGTTTCCAGACAAAGCCTATTACGATGAGAGCGTGTTTGTTTGAGGGAAATATATTTACAGTTATGTCAATGGCCAGGTCCCAACCACAGCGAGATGTAACCTTGCTCTCTGACTGACTAATACAAGCAACACTGATAGCCTGGTCTGACATGTGTTTGTGCTGTCTTGCCAACTTTTATGGTCATTGGCAGGAGTTGGCAAGACAACACAAACAGATCTGGGACCAGGCTAGAGTTCTGACAGTTGGCTGTCAAAACTTCTCTCTTCATTCACCATCTCTTTCCTCCAAGCCTCAACAAAGAATATAACAATTTATTTATAGAATGTCTGCAGAGTTCCTAGTTCATATGGGATATCACTTAAAGATTACACAATAGACCAAGCATTCCAAATTCCCGTAATTCCCATTACGCTATCAGCAGCAGACTGTTTTTCTGGCTTCTTCTTCAGAAAAGAATGTCTTCTAACTGTGTGTCTGATTGTTCATTCAGATTCCCAGTCGGGGTTTTCTGTGTGGGGGGCTGATAGAAATCTACACAGCCATATGGTCCAGAACTAATTAACTAACTCAACCAAAGCTGGGAAAATTGATGGTGACTGTGAAGTTAAAAAGCAGCCAACTTCCATTGACGGTGACTGTTAAGTGTTTTATTTCCATCCCCTCCTAGTCAGAGATCTGCTCTTTGGATGTGAACCGACTTCTGAAGAGTGTCTGGAGAGGGGGAGGAGGAGGAGGCATCTGAGTGGCGGGGGCAAAAGCCAAAGCAGCCATTGTTGTCAGAAAGGAGACTTGAACACTGAAGCAGCCTATCAGGACGCCCGGCCATTGGTCCTCTTCAAAGGTCTTTGCTTCCTGGGTTCACGGCTGATTATGTGAAGGGAGACTGTGGAGTGTGTGTGTGTGTTTGTGTGTGAGTGTGTGTGTGTGTTTGGAGTCGGATTGTGAAGGGAGACTGTGGAGTCTGTCTATAAGACACAGTAAGGCCTTTGTACCAATGGAAGACCAGGACTAACAGCTCAGATAGAAATCAGGCTAATTGGTTCTATACGCTATGGACCAGTTTCCCGGCCAAGCTCAGTTGAGAATCTCCATTAAAAGGGCATCTTAGTCTTGGACTAGGCTTAATCTGTGCCCGGTAAACCGGCTATGTGTGTTTTCGGGCTCAGCAGTGTGAGTCACAGCCATGAGAGAGACAGCCAGCTACGGAAACATTAATTTACTCCTTTAACACAGATGGGGAGTTAATCCATGCTCTTTGACAGCGTTCATAGAAGTAATCTGGAGTCCTTCTCTCTCTCGCTCTCACGATGATCCACTTCCTACTTTATTGCTGAGGGAGGTGATAAGGAAGGAGGATAGTGGGTGATGTAATGGTGATGTCATAATAAACCAGAGAGGCTGTATAATCATCCCAGTCACCAGGGGAGTGTGACATATTGATCAGAGACTTGGTGATTCCCATGGCTCAATCTATTCTTGGTTGAAGCAGGGTTTGATTCCTGCATAGGCCATTTAGGCTACACTGAATATACAGTATATAGAGCTATAAGTGTTAACTACAAGTGTCTTTGGATAATAGCATCTGCTGATGGCATTTTAAATTGGACCATATTTAATCAAATTCAGAATTAAGGAAATCTGACTCCTATGTTCAACCATTAAGGTCTATACATCACAACATTTCTGTGCATTTCTGCCTATAAATGGCTGGGATCAAACATAGCTTGCTCCTTTTTAGCACTGAGAGAAAATAGAACTGAAATCCCACTGACAAAACTTCCTGTAGAGTTCTGAGCCTTATTATTTGAGTGATAAAACGCCCCAGAGAGTGTGAAATTGACGTATAAAGCTGGATTTGGGTGCCTCTTTACGTGTCATCATCAGCGCTTCTAAGCACAAATTGAAAAAATGAGACAGATATAAATAGCCAGGAAGGGCCTCACAGTGTAAAGTAGGGGTCACACCAAGGAGGACAGAGGAGGAGGATGGTTCTTTGTTCATGGGGAGTCTGTCCCCGCGGCATAGGGAGTAGGATTGGGGTGGGTGGGTAGAGAATAGTGGACAATTGTCTGCAGTACAATTGGGGGAGTTCGGAGGAGTAGTCATTCTACTGTACCCACCAGGCTGTCGACGGCTCCCAGCTTGTGATTAGTGTTGTACAGAGAGTCGTCAGCTGTGTGGTTATGTAGTGTATGGTAATGTATGGTAATGTAGCGAACTGCTAATGTACAGCAAACTTAGAGGTTATGTATTGAGTCTGTAGTGCTACCCACCAGATTGTCGACCCCTCCCAGGGTGTGATTGGCATTGTACAGGGAGTATGTCAGCTGGTAAACCCCGTCGTTGGTCTCGCTGTTGCCATAGAAACCCACTCCCACCGCAGCACTGCACAGAGCGAGAGAGACAGGAAGGAAGATGCAGGTTAGCGTTTCTGATAAATTAATCAGTATAAGACAACATATACAACATACAGTACTTAGTACCAACGACTGATCCAATAAATAATTGATCTTCGTTTAAAGGAGGATGTTTTGCCACAATTATAAACTGTTATATATTATTCCGTCATTGCCTTTTGCCGCTCCCAGGGTGAGAGTTGTCAAAAGTTATGGTGCGCTGTCATGACTACAACCCCTAAAATGGCAACATGAAAGCTTGAGCTTCGTTGCACATCCCCACCTTGAGGGTATCGTGCAAGCTAGAAGAATACTGTATGTTAGTTTGGTTGATGATTGTGAAAAGGTTTGTGTGCGAACCACCATTCTTCGTTTTTTTTTCAGTCTAAAAAGTTTAGTAGATCAAATAGATAAGTGAACATTAAATATAATGTGACAAAGACATAAAACCTCACAGCACAGTTAAGAGATTCACGTGAGTCATATTGGTTGTGTCCCAAATGACACCCTATTCCCTATATAGTGAGATACTGGTCAAATGTAGTGCACTATGTAAGGGATTGGGTGCCATTTGGGATCGCAGACACTGTTATGGAGGCTGAGGTTAATGTTGCTTCCCTGGATTATATCCTCTATTTCTTTAAAAAATGTTACCCCCTTTTTTCCCCAATTTCGTGGTATCCAATTGTTAGTAGTCACTATCTTGTCTCATCGCTACAACTCCCGCATGGGCTCGGGAGAGACGAAGGTCGAAAGCCATGCGTCCTCCGAAACCCAACCCAACCCAACCAACCCAACTGCTTCTTTAACACAGCGCGCATCCAACCCGGAAGCCAGCCGCACCAATGTGTCGGAGGAAACACTGTGCACCTGGCCACCTGGTTAGCGTGCACTGCGCCCAGCCCGCCACAGGAGTCGCTGGTGTGCGATGAGACAAGGATATCCTTACCGGCCAAACCCTCCCTAACCCGGATGATGCTAGGCCAATTGTGCATCGCCCCACAGACCTCCCGGTCGCGGCCGGCTGCGACAGAGCCTGGGCGCAAACCCAGAGTCTCTGGTGGCACAGCTAGCACTGCAATGCAGTGCCCTAGACCACTGCGCCACCCGGGAGGCCCTTATTCCTCTATTTCAACAGTGTGCGGGTCTCCATCTCTTCCCTGGTCAGTAATAATAGGAACGTGCTGAACATAGACAGAAAAACAACTGGACAGTCACACAACATTCATCCAGTCACTGAGAATTTTCCTGTAGTCCACTGTCATACAGAAAAACAGAACTATGCACTATCATAATAAATGGTTCTGTATTACTCCAGGCAATCTTAGATTACTAAGCATTACTAACATGCACACAGGCAAGCACATGCATATATTTTAGCAGTAGGCTGAAATTCAGTTCTCTCCGAAAAATGTCCTTTTTCTCATCCCCTCTTCGAGTTTGTGTGTTATGGACATCAGAATCAAATCAAATTGTATTTTTATTTATTTTGTGACAGTACTCTGACAGTACTCAGTACTCTCAGTACCACAAGCAGTGGTCCCCCTATCTTAGTATCTCTACTAATACTTTATCTTCACACTACTGTGCCTATCCCTCCCCTTCCCACTCTACCACACTAACACAACTACTGTGGAGATAATCCTCTCTCAGTATCTCTTGATTATTGGAACCTCACACTTTATACAGCCTACCCTTGCAGTATATTAAACCACCCACTTCCTCCTGTTATGTCTGGTCCAGTAAAGTGATGCCAGATGAGGACCACAGGTCAGTCCCAGTGGGCATAACTTAGTCTAGGCTCTGAGGGAAACCTCCACATTCGTAACAGTGTCTATCACTGGACGTGTCTCAAATGGGGCCCTATATACACTGAGCGTACAAACATTAGGAATACCTGCTCATTCCATGACCTAAACTGACCAGGTGAATCTAGGTGAAAGCTATGATCCCTTATTGATGTCACTTGTTTCAGTCCACTTCAATCAGTGTAGATGATGGGGAGGAGACATGTTAAAGAAGGATTTTTAAGACTTGAGACAATCGAGACATGGATTGTGTCGGTATTGCCATTCAGAGGGTGAATGGGCAAGACAAAATATTTAAGCGCCTTTGAACGGGGTATGGTAGTAGGTGCCAGGCTCACTGGTTTGAGTGTGTCAAGAACTGCAACGCTGCTGGGTATTTCAAGCTCAACAGTTTCCCGTGTGTATCAAGAATGGTCAACCACCCAAAGGACATCCAGCCAACGGCAGGCCAGTGGGCGAAAGCGGGTAACTGATGAAAAAGGACAAAGGAGGCTGATACGAATTGTGGAGAGCAACAGACGGGCTACAGTTAGTCAACTGACAGTCCAGTACAACATTGGTACCCCAAGACCCATAAAAGAATGCACAACTCGACGTACCTTGATACGAATGGGGTGTGGCAGCCAACAACCTTACAGAGTTCCACTTCTTTCAGCAAAATACTAGAAACTGCAGTTGCAGTGGGCTAAGGAACGAAAACACTGGACACTAGAGAATTGGAAAAACATTGCCTGTTCTGATGAATCCCAGTTCCTGCTGTTTCACACTGATGCAGGACTAGGGTATGGAGAAAGCCACATGAGTACATGGATCCATCATGCCACATGGCAACATTGTAGGCTGGTGATGGTGGGGTGATAGTGTGGAGTGTATTTTCATTGCACACATTGGGCCCCTTGATCAAATGGAGCAACTTTGAATGCCACAGGATATCTGAACATCATTGCCAATCAGGTGCATCTGTCACGACTTCTACCGAAGGTAACTCCTCTCCCTGTTCGGGCGGCGCTCGGCGTCTCCCTGGTATACACATAGCAAACATCTGTGGTACTGTCATGTCCATGACACACAAACTGGAACAGAGGATGAGAGAAAGCAAATTCGCAGAAAGAGAACTGAAATTTAGCCTCTGGCTAAAGAACTCCAACTCCAACTTCTGCACACATATTCATCTTTGCGATGATGCATTTACAGTGCATTCGGAAAGTATTCAGACCCCTTGTATTTTCCACATTTTGTTACATTACAGACTTATCCTAAAATGGATTTTAAAAATATCCTCATCAATCTACACACAACACCCCATAATGACAAAGCAAAATATATTTTTTTAAATGTTTGCTAATTTATTGAAAATAAACCCTTTGCTATGACACTTGAAAAAAAAGTGATTTGTTTAACCCTTATTTTACCAGGTGAGTTGACTGAGAACACATTCTCATTTACAACAACGACATGGGGAATAGTTATAGGGGAAGAAGGGGGGATGAATGAGCCAATTGTAAGCTGGGGCTGATTAGATGACCATGATGGTATGAGGGCCAGATTGGGAAATTGAGCTCAGCTGAATCCTGTTTCCATTGATCATCCTTGAGATATTTCAAACATATTGATTGGAGTCCACCTGTGGTAAATTCAATTGATTGGACATGATTTGGAAAGACACACACCTGTCTATATAAGGTCCCACAGTTGACAGTTCATGTCAGAGCAAAAACCAAGCCATGAGGTTTAAGGAATTGTCAGTAGAGCTCAGAGATAGGATTGTGTCGAGGCACAAATCTGGGGAAGGGTACCAAAAAATGTCTGCAGCGTTGAATGTCCCCAAGAACACAGTGTCCTCCATTATTCTGGTCGCCCACCCAAACTGAGGAATTGGGGGAGAAGGGCCTTGATCAGGGAGGTGACCAAGAACCCAATGGTCACTCTGACAGAGCTCCAGAGTTCCTCTGTGGAGATAGGAGAACCTTCCAGAAAGACAACCATCTCTGCAGCAATCCACCAATCAGTCCTTTATGGTAGAGTGGCCAGACGGAAGCCACTCATCAGTAAAAGGCACATGACAGCCCGCATGGAGTTTTCCCAAAGGCACCTAAAGGACACAGACCAGAGAAACAAGATTATCTGGTCTTATGAAACCAAGACTTAACTCTTTGGCCTGAATGCGAAGCGTCATGTCAGAAGGAAATCTGGCACCATCTCGACGGAGAAGCGTAGTGGCAGCATCATGCTCTGGGGATGTTTTTCAGCGGCAGGTACTGGGAGAATAGAGAGATCCTTGATGAAAACCTGCTCCAGAGTGCTACAGGACAACGTAGGAGTGGCTTCGGGACAAGTCTCTGAATGTCCTTGAGTGGCCCAGCCAGAGCCTGGACTTAAACCGGATCAAACATCTCTTGAGAGACCTGAGCAGCGATGCTCCCCATCCAATCTGGCAGATTTTATAGAGGATCTGCAGAGAAAAATGGTAGAAGCTCCCCAAATGCAGGTGTGCCAAGCTTGTAGCGTCATACCCCAGAAGACTTGAGGCTGTAATCGCTTCAACAAAGTACTGAACAAAGGTGCCTCAGCAAAGATCTGAATACTTACGTAAATGTGATATTTCCGGTTTAGATTTTTAATACATTCGCAAAAAATTCAAAAAAATCTGTTTTTCCTTTGTCATTATGGGGTATAGTGTGTAGATTGATGAGGGGAAGAAACAATTTAATCCATTCTAAAATAAGGCTGTAACATCACACAATGTGGAAAAGGTCAAAGGGACTGAATACTTTCCGAATGCACTGTATTAGAGATCGACCGATTCATCGGAATGGCCGATTAATTAGGGCCGATTTCAAGTTTTCATAACAATCGGAAATCGGTATTTTTGGGCGCCGATTTAAAAAAATTATATATATATATTTTTTACACCTTTATTTAATCTTTATTTAACTAGGCAAGTCAGTTAAGAACACATTCTTATTTTCAATGACGGCCTACGAACGGTGGGTTAACTGCCTCGTTCAGTGGCAGAAAGACAGATTTTCACCTTGTCAGCTCGGGGGATCCAATCTTGCATTAAAGTTAACTAGTCCAACACATTAACGACCTGCCTCTCTCTCGTTGCACTCCACAAGGAGACTGCCTGTTACGCAAATGCAGTAAGCCAAGGTAAGTTGCTAGCTAGCATTAAACTTCTAGTTAACTACACATGGTTGATGATATTACTAGATATTATCTAGTGTGTCCTGTGTTGCATATAAGCTGACTGAGCATACAAGCATACAAGTATCTGACTGAGTGGTGGTAGACAGAAGCAGGCGCGTAAACATTCATTCAAACAGCACTTTCGTGCGTTTTGCCAGCAGCTCTTCATTGCGGCAGTGGGGCGGCAGTGTAGCCTAGTGGTTAGAGCATTGGACTAGTAACCGAAAGGTTGCAAGTTCAAATCCCCGAGCTGACCGGCATTGAAAATAAGAATTTGTTCTTAACTGCCTTGCCTAGCAAAATAAAGGTAAAAAAAAAAATTGCGCTGTTTATGACTTCAAGCCTATCAACTCCCGAGATGAGGCTGGTGTGACCGAAGTGAAATGGCTGGCTAGTTAGCATGTGCTAATAGCGTTTCAAACTTCACTCGCTCTGAGCCTTGGGGTGGTTGTTTCCCTTGCTCTGCATGGGTAACGCTGCTTCGATGTGGTGGCTGTTGTCATTGTGTTGCTGGTTCGAGCCCAGGGAGGAGCGAGGAGAGGGACGGAAGCTATACTGTTACATTGGCAATACTAAAGTGCCTATAAGAACATCCAATAGTCAAAGGTTAATGAAATACAAATGGTATAGAGGGAAATAGTCCTATAATAACTACAACCTAAAACGTCTTACCTGGGAATATTGAAGACTCATGTTAAAAGGAACCACCAGCTTTCATATGTTCTCATGTTCTGAGCAAGGAACTGAAACGTTAGCTTTCTTACATAGCACATATTGCACTTTTATGTTCTTCTCCAACACTTTGTTTTTGCATTATTTAAACCAAATTGAACATGTTTCATAATATACTTGAGGCTAAATTGATTTTATTGATGTATTATATTAAGTTAAAATAAGTGTTAATTCAGTATTGTTGTAATTGTCATTATTACAAATAAAATAAAAAATAATTCTTTTTTTTTTAAATCAGCCGATTAATCGGTATCTGCTTTTTTTTTGGGGTCCTCCCATAATCGGTATCGGTATCGGCCTTGAAAAATCATAATCAGTCGACCTCTACACTGTATATAGTAAGCCTTCCTTAACTATGATTAGATCACTGTGACACATGTTCTCTATAGCAGGGTCAAAGAGGGATAGAGATTTAACATTTACTACTGTAGCAAACTGGCATCATGATACGCCGGCCAGCTAGTGTAACGCTCGTCGTGGGAAGAGGAGAAGAAGAGAAAGAGGAAGAAGAGGAGGACCAATGCGCAGCGTGGTAAGTGTCCATATTGTTTTAATAAGAATACTGAACACTGAACAAAAACAATAAAACGACAAAAAGAACAATCCTGAACGGTGAAGCAAAACGCAGAACAGAAAATATTCACCCACAAAGCACAGGTGGGAAAAGGCTACCTAAGTATGATTCTCTATCAGAGACACCGAACGACACCTGCCTCTGATTGTGAACCATACCAGGCCAAACACAAAACCACAACATAGAAAAAAGAACATAGACTACCCACCCAACTCACACCCTGACCATCCTAAAACAAAGACATAACAAAAGAACTAAGGTCAGAACATGACAGCTAGACAGAAGATGTCACATTGGGATTCTGTTCAGGCACCACAAATACTACCCCTGGGGTCCTAACACAACTCACTCCAACCAAATGAAATAAAGCTATTTTGTGCATCTAATAACCTCAATTATGGGCACTATACTACAAAACTCAGTCGATGTACAGCATCCAATGTCTGCCCATGTACAAGCTTATCCAAAAATAATAACTGCCCATGAAATTTACATCCAGTGCCAGAACAAAACGAAAATGATTTTAAAAAGCTGTGGCAGAAAATATTGTGCCTTCAGAAAGTATTCACACCCATTCACACCAACTTTTCCCACATTTTGTTGTGTTACAGCCTGAATTTAAAATTGATTAAATTTAGATTTTGTGTCAATGGGACACACACAATACACCATAATGTCAAAGTGGTATTATGTTTTTAGAAATGTTTAAAGGTTAATTAAAACTGAAAAGCTTAACCTTTGTCTTGAATAAAAAATTATTCAACCACTTTGTTATGGCAAGCCACAATAAGTTCAGGAGTAAAAATGTGCTTAACAAGTCATATAAATTGTTGCATGGACTCACTCTGTTTGCAATAATAGTGTTTAATGTCATTTTTGAAGGACTACCTCCTCACTGTACCCCGCACATACAATTATCTATAAGGTCCCTCAGCAGGGAGGTCCCATGAAGACCAGGGAGGTTTTCCAATGCCTCGCAAAGAAGGACACCTATTGGTAGATGGGGTTAAAAAAAACAAGACACTGAATATCCCTTTAAGGAGGGTGAAGTTATTAATTACACTTTGAATGGTGTATCAATACACACAGTGACTACAAAGATACAGCCGTCCTTCCTAACTCAGTTGCCGAAGAGAAAGGAAACCGATCAGCGATTTCACCATGAGGCCAATGGTGACTTTAAAACAGAGTTTAATGGCTGTTTTAGGAGAAAATTGAGGATGGATCAGCAACATTGTAGTTTCTCCACAATACTAACCTAAATGACAGGGTGAACAGAGGGAAGCCTGTACAAAATAAAAATATTCCAAAACATGCATCCTGTTTACAAGACATTTAAGTAAAACTGCAAAAAATGTGGCAAAGAAATTAACTTAATGTCCTAGAGCATTATGTTTGGGGAAAATCAAACACAACACATCACTGAGTACCACCACCATATTTTCAAGCATAGTGGTGGCTGCATCATGTTATGGGTATGTTTGTCATCGGCGAGGACTAGGGAGATTGTTTGGGATAAAAATAAATGGAATACAGCTAAGCACAGGCAGAATCCTAAAAGAAAAAAATCTAGTTCAGTATGCATTCCAACAGACACTGGGAGAAAAATGTACATTTTCAATAGAAAAATAACCTAAAACACAAGGCCAAATATGCATGCTCTTCAACCGATCGCTGCCCGCACCCACCCGACTAGCATCACTACTCTAGGCGGTTCTGACTTAGAATATGTGGACAACTATAAATACCTAGGGTTAGGGTTTGACTGGCTAGACTGTAAACTCTCCTTCCAGGCTCATATTAAGCATCTCCAATCCAAAATTAATTAAATCTAGAATCAGCTTCCTATTTCGCAACAAAGCATCCTTCACTCATGTTGCCAAACATACCCTCGTAAAACTGACTATTTTACCGATCCTTTACTTCGGGGATGTCATTTACAAAATAGCCTCCAACACTCTACTCAGTAAATTGGATGCAGTCTATCACAGTGCCATCAGTTTTGTCACCAAAGCCCCATATTCCACCCACCACTGAGACCTGTATGCTCTCGCTGGCTGGTCCTCGCTACATATTTGTCGCCAAACCCACTGGCTCCAGGTCATCTATAAGTCTCTGCTAGGTAAAGCTCCACCTTATCTCAGCTCACTGGTCATCATAGCAACACCCACTCGTAACACGCGCTCCAGCAGGTATATCACTCCAGTGTTAATTAGCTAAATTGTAATTACTTCGCCACTATGGCCTATTTATTGCCTGACCTCCTTACTTAATTTGCACACACTGTAAACAGATTTTTCTATTATGTTATTGACTGTACGTTTGTCTATCCCATGTGTAACTCTGTGTTGTTGTTTTTGTCGCACTGCTTTGCATTGTCTTGGCCAGGTCGCAGTTGTAAATGACAACTTGTTCTCAACTGGCCTACCTGGTTAAATAAAGGTGAAATAAATTAAATAAAAATATACACTGGAGTTTCTTACAAAGAGGGCATTTAATGTTCTTGAGTGGCCTAGTTACACTTTGACTTAAATCGGCTTACAAATCTATGGCAAGACTTGAAAATTGCTATCTAGCAACTTGACAAAGCTTGAAGAATTTCAAAAAGAATAATGTGCAAATATTGTACAATATTGATTGTTAAAGGCTATTGATTTTACTCTTTTATCTCTGACAGAGGGACATAAAAAGGGAAACAATTGGCCAGTTTTGAATCAGCATCCTTCCATGGTGGTAAAGCTGAACTGTAATAGAACTCTCTCTAAGAGCTCATAAAAGTGCACTATCCTTTGTCTCTCTCTTATATGCCCCATTATGTCACTGTAAATGTATGGGAGAATCAAAGTGAGTATTTATTTATTGTAATTGTTCGATAAATGGCGTTGTTTGTAACTTATTTTGTACATAATGTTCCCGTCACAGTCTCTTAGGACCGAAAAGATATCAGAACAGCGATTACTCACCTCAAACAGGATGAAGATGTTTCCTTCAATGAGTTGGATGCAAAGGATTTACTGCTGATACAGGACCAGGGTCAAATCCCCATCATTCGCATGAAGAAGCGACAACGATACAGGGGATGCTGGTCCGGTGTGCCTTGTGAGAATTCGTTGACGAGTGGGTAACCCCCCTCTACCATCCGTCCTACGTGCAATCATTGGAGAATAAACTGGATGACATCTGTTCGAGACTATCCTACCAACTGGACATTACAAACTGTAATATCTTATGTTTCACCAAATGGTCCGTGTCTGTTTGCCAATAACAGCTGGTGCGCGAAATCTAATATTAAGGAAGTCTCAAGGTTTTGCTTTTCTGAGGTAAAGTATCTCATGATAAGCTGTAGACCACACTATTTACCGAGAGTTTTCATCTATATTTTTCAAAGCTGTCTATTTACCTCTACAAACAGATGCTGACACTAAAACCACACTCAACGTGCTGTATAAGGCCATAACCAAACAAGAACATGCTCATCCATAGGCGGCGCTCCTAGTGGCCGGGGACTATAATGCAGGGAAATTTAAATCAGTTACCTCTTTCTACCAGCTTGTTACATGTGTAACATGAGGAAAGAAAACTAGACCACCTTTACTCCATACACAGAAACGCATACAAATCTCTCCCTCGCCCTCCATTTGGTAAATCTGACCATAATTCTATCCTCCTGATTCCTGCTTACAAGCAAAAGCAGGAAGTACCACTGACTCCCTCGAACGGAAGTGGGCAGATTACGCAGATGCTAAGCTACACGACTGTTTTGCTAGCACAGACTGGAAAATGTTCCCGGGATTCATCCAATGACATTGAGGAGTATACCACATCAGTCACCAGCTTCATCAATAAGTGCATTGATGACATTGTCCCCACAGTGACCATACATACGTACATACCTGAACCAGAAGTCACGGATTACAGGCAACATCCGCACTGAGCTAAATGGTAGAGCTGCTGCTTTCAAGGAACGGGACTCTAACCCGGACACTGAAAATAAATCCCGCTATGCCCTCCAACCAACCATCAAAAAGGCAAAGCATCAATACAGGACTAATATAGAATCCTACTACACCGCCTCTGACGCTCGTTGGATGTGACAGGGCTTAAAAACTATTACGGACTACAAAGGGAAGCGCAGCCGCGAGCTTCCCAGTGACACAAGCCTACCAGATGATCTAATTGACTTCTATGCGCGCTTCGAGGTAAGCAACAATGAAGCATGCATGAGAGCACCAGCTGTTCTTGTGTGATCACGCTCTCCGTAGCCGCTGTGAGTAAGATCTTTAAACAGGTCAATATTCACAAGGCTGATGGGCTAGACTGATTACCAGGACGTGTACTCAGAGTATGCGCTGACCAAATGGCAAGTGTCTTCACTGACATTTTCAACCTGTCCCTGACCGAGTCTGTAATACCAACATGTTTCAAGCAGACCACCATAGTCCTTGTGCCTAAGAACACCAAGGTAACCTGCCTAAATGACTACCGACCCGTAGCACTCACGTCTGTAGCCACGAAGTGCATTGAAAGGCTGGTCATGGCTCACATCATCCCAGAAACCCTAGACCCACTCTAATTTGCATACCGCCCCAACAGATCCACTGATGACGCTGATGACTCTATTACACTCCATACTGCCCTTTCCCACCTGGACAAAAGGAACACCTATGTGAGAATACTGTTCATTGATGACAGCTCAGCGTTCATCAACATAGTGCTCTCAAAGTTCATCACTAAGGTAAGAACCCTGGGACTAAACACCTCCCTCTGCAACTAGATCCTGCACGACTCCAACACCATCATTAGGTTTTCCGACAACACAATGGTTGTAGTGTAGGCCTGATCACCGACAACGATGAGACCTGGCTGTGTGGTGCCAGGACAACAACCTCTCCCTCAACGTGATCAAGACAAATTAGATGATCATGGACTACAGGAAAAGAGGAAAAGAGGGCCGAGCACGACCCCAGTCTCATCGACGGGCTGTAGTGGAACAGGTTGAGAGCTTCAAGTTCCTTGGCATCCACATCACCAACAAACTATCATGGTCCAAAGACAGTTGTAAAGAAGGCACGACAACACCTATTCCCACTCAGGAGTCTGAAAAGATTTGGCATGGGTCCTCAGATCCTCAAAATGTTCTACAGCTTCACCATCAAGAGCATCCTTACTGGTTGCATCACCGCCAAGTATGGCAACTGCTCAGCCTCCAACCACAAGACGTTACAGAGGGTAGTGCATACAGCCCAGTACATCACTGAGGCCAACCTTCCTGCCATCCAGGACCTCTATACCAGGCAGTGTCATAGGAAGGCCCTAAAAATTGTCAAAGACTCCAGCCACCCTAGTCATAGACTGTTTTCTCTGCTACCGCACAGCAAGCGGTACCGGAGCGCCAAGTCTAGGTCCAAAAGGCTTCTTAACCTGTCTAGGACTGGGGAACAGAAACCTGTTCCGCTAGCTGAACCCCTCGCCAACAGCCAATGAAATTGCAGGGCGCCAAATACAAATCAACAGAAATCTCATAAATCAAATTTCTCAAACAGACAAGTATTAGGCACCATTTTAAATATAAAATTCTCGTTAATCCAGCCACAGTGTCTGATTTAAAAAATGCTTTACAGGGAAACGATTATGTTAGTTCACCACCAAGCCACAGAAAAACCCAGCAATTTTTCCAGCCAAAGAGAGGAGTCACAAAAAGCACAAATAGAGATCAAATTAATCACTCACCTTTGATGATCTTCATCAGATGACACTCATAGGACTTCATGTTACACAATACATGTATGTTTTGTTTGATAAAGTGCATATTTATATCAAAAAATCTCATTTTACATTGGCGCATTACGTCCAGTAGTTCTAAAACATGCGGTGACTGTGCAGAGAGCCACATGAATTCACAGAAATACTCATTATAAATGTTGATGAAAATTCAAGTGTTATGCATGGAACGTTAGATACGCTTCTCCTTAATGCAACCGCTGTGTCAGATTTCAAAAAAACTTTACGGAAAAAGCATAATCTGAGTACGGCGCTCAGAGCCCAAACCAGCCAAAATAAATATCTGCCATGTTGCGCAGTCAACATTAGTGAAAAATAGCATTATAAATATTCAACATCGATAATGTCCATAATTTATGTCCAAATAGCTTCTTTTGTTAGGGCGTTTGGTAAACAAATCCTAACGCGCGTTCAGGTCCAGTCGGACTAAAAGTTCAAAAAGTTATATTACAGGTCGAAGAAACTTGTCAAACTAAGTATAGAATCAATCTTTAGGATGTTTTTATCATAAATGTTCAATAATGTTCCAACCGCGGAATTCCATTGTCTGTAGAAAAGCAATGTAACGAGAGATACCTCTCATGTGAACGAGCATGACTGAGAACAAGGCTGCTGCCAGACCCCTTAGTCAAACAGCTCTCATTCGCTCCCACTTCACAGTAGAAGCCTGAAACAACGTTCTAAAGATGGTTGACATCTAGTGGAAGCCTTGGGAAGTGCAAAATAACCCATATCCCACTGTGTATTCGATAGGGGCTGAGTTCAAAAACTACAAACGGCTCTGGTGTTATTGGTCTAAGACCAGATCAGACATAGGTTCAAGTAGTATTTGTTTGGCAGTCCATCTGACACTCCAGCCAGGCTCAATCAAACACTCCGTAATTCAAAGAAAACAAACACTATTTGAACCCAGGTCTGGTCCAGATGTCCACAGCGTCACCCACAGCCTCCATATAGGGCCAGCTATGTGGGGCTAATTGGGCAGTGTTTGTGTGCTAATGATGGGAGGCAGAGCCAGGCAGGACAGGACAGGACCCAGTACTACACAGAGCCAGTAACTTCCACAAAGCTGTGAACGATCTGAGAGACAAGGCAAGATGGGCGTTCTATGCCATCAAAAGGAACATAAAATTCGATATACCAATTAGGATCTTGCAAAAAATACTTGAATCTTTTATAGAACCCATTGCATGCACAATTATTCAAAAATATCCCCAGTGTACAACATAAAATACCAAATAATGCATGCAGAGCCGAATTAGGTCGATACCCGCTGATGATCAAAATCCAGAAAAGAGACGTTAAATTCTACAACCACCTAAAACTAAGCGATTCCCAAACCTTCCATAACAACCTACAGAGAGATGAAGAACCTGGAGAAGAGACCCCTAAGCAAGCTGTTCTGTTCTGTTCTGTCTGTTCACAAACAGACCCCACAAAGCTCCAGGACAGCAACACAATTAGACCCAACCAAATCATGAGAAAACATGATTTGTAAAATATAACTACTTGACACATTGGAAATAATTAACAAAAAAACAGAGCAAACTAGAATGCTATTTGCCCCTAACCAGAGAGTACACAGTGGAAGAATACCTGACCATAGTGACCGACCCAAAATGTAAGGAAAGCTTTGACTATGTACAGACTCAGTGAGCATAGCCTTGCTATTGAGAAAGGTCGCCGTAGGCAGACCTGGCTCTCGAGAGAAGACAGGCTATGTGCACACTGCCCACAAAATGAGCTGGAAACTGAGCTGCACTTCCTAACCTCCTGCCAAATGTATGACCATATTAGAGACACATATTTCCCTCAGATTACACAGACCCACAAAGAATTAAAAAACAAATCCAATTTTCCAACTCCCATCTCTATTGGGTGAAATTCCACAGTGTGCAATCACAGCAGCAAGATTTGTCACCTGTTGCCACAAGAAAAGGGCAACCAGTGAAGAACAAACACCATTGTAAATACAATCCATATTTATGTTTATTTATTTTTTCTTTGGTACTTTAACTATTTTCACGTCGTTACAACACTGTACATAGCCATAATATGACATATGAAATGTCTTTATTTCCTTTGGAACTTTGAGTGTAACGTTTACTGTTCATTATTATTGTTTATTTCACTTGTGTTTATTATCTATTTCACTTGCTTTGACTATGGAAACATATGTTTCCCATGCTAATAAAGCCCCTTAAATTGAAATTGAAATTGAGAGAGTGAGTGAGTGGGGGACACCTTAACTAATGCTCTGCTGCTTTTCACCTACAACACCAGTCTTACACTAGTGTATACACACTTATGTTATTGTGGGGGAATTGTTTTTCCGTAGCTAGGGTTGACAGTGAAGAGCAGAACCAACAAACTCTGCATAATCAAAACAGTTGGTTTGTGAGAAACAGTTGGTTTGCTGCCTGAAAAGCCCCAGCGGCCTTGCCTTGGCCTCTGGTCAAGGCCCAGTGAGTCCCAGGAGCCGGACCGTGGAGCTGGAAACAGAAAAGTCTGAGGCTATCTGGGTAAAACACCAGGCTAAATCTTAATTGGAAATGCACCATGATACTCTTTCTCTGTTGTCTAGTTAGCAGTTACAGTAAATCAAATCAAATGTTATTTGACACATGTGCCGAATACAACAGGTAGACCTTACAGTGACATGCTTACTTACAAGCCCTTAACCGACAATGCAGTTAAGAAAATACCTTATAAAAAGGAAAAGATAAAAATAATAAATAATTATAGGGCAGCAGTAAAATAACAATAAGTGGGGCTATATACAGGGGGTTCCTGTATATATACAGGGGGTGGGGGATGCAAATAGTCTAGATGTTCAGGAGTCTTATTTCTTGGGGGTATAAGCTGTTTAGTAGCCTCTTGGACCTAGACTTGGTGCTCCAGTACCACTTGCCGTGCGGTAGCGGAGGGAACAGTCTATGACTAGGGTGGCTGGAGTCTTTGACAATTTTTAGGGCCTTCTCTGACACCGCCTGGTATAGAGGTCATGGATGGCAGGAAGCTTAGATGGCGATGTTCTTATAGGCACTATAGTATTGCCAGTGTAACAGTATAGCTTCCGTCCCCCTCCTCACCCCTACCTGGGCTCGAACCAGGAACACATCGACAACAGCCACACTCGAAGCATCGTTACCCATCGCTCCACAAAAGCCGCGGCCCTTGCAGCGCAAGGGGAATAACTACTCCAAATCTAAAAGCGAGTGACGTTTGAAACAGTATTAGCGCACACCCAGCTAACTAGCTAGCCATTTCACATTGGTTACACCAGCCATTAGGCTGATAGGCTTGAACTCATAAACAGCGCTGTGCTTGCGAAGAGCTGCTGGCAAAATGCATGAAAATGCTGTTTGAATGAATGATTACGGGCCTTCTGCTGCTCAGTCAAACTGCTCTATCAAAACAGACTTAATTATAACATAATAACACACAGAAATACGAGCCTTTGGCCATTAATATGATCGAATCCGGAAACTATCATTCCGAAAACAAAACGTTTATTATTTCAGTGAAATACGGAACCATTCGGTATTTTATCTAACGGGTGGCAACCCTAAGTCTAAATATTCTTGTTACATTGCACAACCTTCAATGTATGTCATAATTACGTACAATTCTGGCAAATTAGTTCGCAATGAGCCAGGCAGCCCAAACTGTTGCATGTACCCTGACTCTGTGTGCAATAAACGCAAGAGAAATGACACAATTTCACCTGGTTAATATTGCCTGCTAAACTGGATTAGTAGTTATAACTAGTGATTATGATTGATTGTTTTTATAAGATAAGTTTAATGCTAGCTACCAATTTACCTTGGCTTCTACTGCATTCGCGTAACGGGCAGGCTACTCGTGGAGTGCAATAAATACGGCTGCTAGAATCCTGACTAGAACCCAAAAAATGTGATCATATTACTCCAGTGCTAGCTTCCCTACACTGGCTTCCTGTCAAGGCAAGGGCTGATTTCAAGGTTTTACTGCTAACCTACAAAGCATTACATGGGCTTGCTCCTACCTATCTCTCTGATTTGGTCCTGCCGTACATACCTACACGTACGCTACGGTCACAAGACGCAGGCCTCCTAATTGTCCCTAGAATTTCTAAGCAAACAGCTGGAGGCAGGGCTTTCTCCTATAGAGCTCCATTTTTATGGAATGGTCTGCCTACCCATGTGAGAGACGCAAACTCGGTCTCAACCTTTAAGTCTTTACTGAAGACTCATCTCTTCAGTGGGTCTTGTCTCAGGATGGTACGTTGGTGGTTGAAGATATCCCTCTAATGGTGTGGGGGCTGTGCTTCGGCAAAGTGGGTGGGGTTATATCCTTCCTGTTTGGCCCTGTCCGGGGGTGTCATCGGATGGGGCCACAGTGTCTCCTGACCCCTCATGTCTCAGCCTCCAGTATTTATGCTGCAGTAGTTTATGTGTCGGGGGGCTAGGGTCAGTTTGTTATATCTGGAGTACTTCTCCTGTCCTATCCGGTGTCCTGTGTGAATTTAAGTATTCTCTCTCTAATTCTCTCTTTCTCTCTTTCTTTCTTTCTCTCTCTCGGAGGACCTGAGCCCTAGGACCATGCCTCAGGACTACCTGACATGATGACTCCTTGCTGTCCCCAGAGCACCTGGCTGTGCTGCTGCTCCAGTTTCAACTGTTCTGCCTGTGATTATTATTATTTGAGCATGCTGGTCATTTATGAACATTTGAACATCTTGGCCATGTTCTGTTATAATCTCCACCCGGCACAGCCAGAAGAGGACTGGCCACACCACATAGCCTGGTTCCTCTCTAGGTTTCTTCCTAGGTTTTGGCCTTTCTAGGGAGTTTTTCCTAGCCACCGTGCTTCTACACCTGCATTGCTTGCTGTTTGGGGTTTTAGGCTGGGTTTCTGTACAGCACTTTGAGATATCAGCTGATGTACGAAGGGCTATATAAATACATTTGATTTGATTTGATTTAGAGCATAGGACTAGTTAACTGTGCGGTTGCAAGATTGGAGCCCCTGAGCTGACAAGGTGAAAATCTGTCGTTCTGCCCCTGAACAAGGCAGTTAACCCACAGTTCCTAGGCAGCCTTTGAAAATAAGAATGTGTTCTTAACTGACTTGCCTAGTTAAATAAAAGGTATAAAAAATACAATTTTAAATAAAAAAAAATCTGAAATTGGCGCCCAAAAATACAGATTTACGATTGTTATGAAAACTCGTTCCTAATTAATCGGCCATTCCGATTAATCGGTCGACCTCTAGTCTATGGTATCTGGGATAATGCTGTTGATGTGAGCCATGACTAGCCTTTCAAAGCACTTCATGGCTACAGATGTGAGTGCTAGTGGTCAGAAGTCATTTAGGCAGGTTACCTTAGTGTTCTTGGGCACAGGGACTATGGTGGTCTGCTTGAAACATGTTGATATTACAGACTCAGACAGGGAGAGGTTCAAAATGTCAGTGAAGAGACTTGCCAGTAGGTCAGCGCATGCTCTGAGTACACGTCCTGGTAATCCGTCTGGCCCTGCGGCCTTGCGAATGTTGACCTGTTTAAAGGTCTTACTCACATCGGTTGCGGAGAGCGTGATCACACAGTCTTCCGGGACAGCTGATGCTCTCATGCGTGTTTCAGTGTTACTTGCCTCGAAGAAAGCATAGAAGTAGTTTAGCTCGTCTGGTATGCTCGTGTCACTGGGCAGCTCTTGGCTGTTCCTCCCTTTGTAGTCTGTAATAGTTTGCAAGCCCTGCCAGATCCGATGAGCATCGGAGCTGGTGTAGATTGATTCAATCCTAGTCCTGTATTGACGCTTTACCTGTTTGATGGTTCGTCGGAGGGCATAGCGGGATTTCTTATAAGCTTCCGGGTTAGGGTACCGCTCCTTCAAAGCAGCAGCTCTACCCTTTAGCTCAGCGCGAATGTTTCCTGTAATCTACGGCTTCTGGTTGGGGTATGTACGTATAGTCACTGTGGGGACGACGTCATTGATGCACTTATTGATGAAACCAGTGACTGATGTGGTGTTCTCCTCAATGCTATCGGAAGAATCCCAGAATATATTCCAGTCTGTGCTAGCAAAACAGTCCTGTAGTTCAGCATCTGCCTCATCTGACAACTTTATAGACCGAGTCACTGGTGCTTCCTGCTTTAATTTTCGCATGTAAGCAGGAATCAGGAGGATAGAATTAGGTCAAACGGATTTCCCTGCATTAAATGCAGTTTCCCTGCATTAAAGTCCCCGGCCACTAGGAGCACAGCCTCTGGATGAGTGTTTTCCTGTTTGCTTATGGCAGTATAGAGCTCATTGAGTGCGGTTTTAGTGCCAGCGTTGGTCTGTGGTGGTATGTAGACAGCTACGAAAAACACAGATGAAAACTCTCTAGGTAGATAGTGTGGTCTACAGCTTATCATGAGATCAAATCAAATCAAATGTTATTTGTCACATACACATGGTTAGCAGATGTTAATGCGAGTGTAGCGAAATACTCGTGCTTCTAGTTCCGACAATGCAGTAATAACCATCGAGTAATCTAACCTAGCAATTTCACAACAACTACCTTATACACACAAGTGTAAAGGGATGAAGAATATGTACATAAAATATATGAATGAGTGATGGTACAGAAAGGCATAGGCAAGATGCAGTAGATGGTATCGAGTACAGTATATACATATGAGATGAGTAATGTAGGGTATGTAACATATAAAAGTGGCATTGTTTAAAGTGGCTAGTGATACATTTTTCCATACATTTTTCCATTATTAAAGTGGCTGGAGTTGAGTCAGTATGTTGGCAGCAGCAACTCAATGTTAGTGGTGGCTGTTTAACAGTGTGACTAGGGTGGGCATTCTATGTCCTTTTTTCTATGTTTTGTATTTCTATGTCTTGGCCTGGTATGGTTCTCAATCAGGGACAGCTGTCTATCGTTGTCTCTGATTGAGAACCATACTTAGGTAGCTTTTTCCCCCACCTGTTTTGTGGGAAGTTAACTTTGACTTTGTTCAGGGCACATAGCCCAAAGCTTCACCGTTTGGTTTTTTCTTTGTTTTGTCGGCGTCATTTTTAATAAAGAGAAAATGTACGCTTACCATGCTGCACCTTGGTCCTTCAGTCAGCCGTGACAAATAGTCTGATGGCCTTGAGAAGCTGTTTTTCAGTCTCTCAGTCCCTGTTGTGATGCACCTGTACTGACCTCGCCTTCTGGATGATAGCGGGGTGAACAGGCAGTGGTTCGGGTGCTTGTTGTCCTTGATGATCTTTATGGCCTTCATGTGACGTCGGGTGGTGTAGGTGTCCTGGAGGGCAGGTAGTTTGCCCTCGGTGATGCGTTGTGCAGACCTTATTACCCTCTGGAAAGCCTTGCGGTTGTGGGCGGAGCAGTTGCCGTACCAGGCGGAGATACTGCCCGACAGGATGCTCTCGATTGTGAATGTGTAAAAGTTGAGTGCTTTGGTGACAAGCCAAATTTCTTCAGCCTCTTGAGGTTGAAGAGGCGCTGCTGCACCTTTTTCACCACGCTGTCTGTGTGGGTGGACCAATTCAGTTTGTCCGTTATGTGTACGCCGAGGAACTTAAAACGTACTTCCCTCTCCACTACTGTCCCGTCGATGTGGATAGGGGGGTGCTCCCTCTGCTGTTTCCTGAAGTCCATGAGCATCTCCTTTGTTTTGTTGACGTTGAGTCAGTGAGGGCCCTCACCTCCTCCCTGTAGGCCGTCTCATCATTGTTGGTAATCAAGCCTACCACTGTAGTGTCGTCTGCAAACTTGATGATTGAGTTGGAGTCGTGCATGGCCACGCAGTCGTGGGTGAACAGGGAGTACAGGAGAGGGCTCAGAACGCACACTGGGGCCCCAGTGATGAGGATCAGCGTGGTGGAGATGTTGTTAACCTCCCTAAACCACTTGGGGGCTGCCCGTCAGGAAGTCCAGTAACCAGTTGCACAGGGCGGGGTCGAGACCCAGGGTGGACCTATTGGGGCGGTAAGCAAATTGGAGTGGGTCTAGGGTGTCAGGTAGGGTGGCGGTGATATGGTCCTTGACTAGTCTCTCAAAGCACTTCATGATGACGGAAGTGAGTGCTACGGTGCGGTAGTCGTTTAGCTCAGTTACCTTAGCTTTCTTGGGAATAGGAACAATGCTGGCCCTTTTGAAGCATGTGGGAACAGCAGACTGGGATAAGGATTGATTGAATATGTACGTAAACACACCAGCCAGCTGGTCTGCGCATGCTCTGAGGACACGGCTGGGGATGCCGTCTGGGCCTGCAGCCTTGCGAGGGTTAACACATTTAAATGTTTTACTCATGTCGGCGGCAGTGAAGGAGAGTCTGCAGGTTTTGTTAGCGGGCCGTGTCAGTGGCACTGTATTGTTCTCAAAGCGAGCAAAGAAGTTGTTTAGTCTGTCTGGGAGCAAGACATCCTGGTCAGATACTCTACTTCAGGCGAGCAAAACCTTGAGACTTCCTTAGATATCGTGCACCAGCTGTTGTTTACAAATATAGATAGGCCGCCGCCCCGTGTCTTACCAGAGGCTGCTGTTCTATCCTGCCGATAGTGTATAACCCGCCACATGTATGTTATTAATGTCGTCATTCAGCCATAACTCTGTGAAATATAAGATATTACAGTTTTTAATGTCCGAATATACATGCTTTCAGTTTGTCCCATTTATTTTCCAGCAATTGAACATTGGCTAACAATATGGATGGCAAAGGCAGATTAGCGACTTGTCGACAGATCCTCACAAGGCACCCCGGTCTCTTTCCGCTAAATTTCTGTTTCTTTCTCCAGCGAATGACAGGGATAAGGGCTTGTCGGGTGTTTGGAGTATATCCTTCGTGTCCGACTCATTAAATATATATTTTTGGTCCAATTCGAGGTGAGTAATCACTGTTCTGATGTCCAGAAGCTCTTTTCGGTCATAAGAGACGGCAGCAGCAACATTATGTACAAAATAAGTTACAAACAATGCAACAAAAAAAAGCACGGTTGGTTAAGAGCCAATGAGAGCAAATAAAATGGCAGCCATCCTCTCCGGCACCATCACGCTTTTTTTTTATGTCACTACCATCAGACTATCACTACCAATACGTCATAATAAAAGTGTAATGCAATCAGTCACACAATTGATGTGAAAATAGAGAACTAGTCTGTCTACACGTATTAAGTATATTCACATAAGCTCTTTAAATCTCCCCCAGATACAAAGGGTCAATGTAACGGGATTACTATCTGTCCGCTACACCAGTTTCAAAACAAAAGGAGCCCCAATGTGTAACGTCTGCTTCTAACTCACGCTCTCAAACACGTAGATCCCCTGAACACAGCTCACTCTCCTGATCCCAATCACCTGAATTCTGATCACCTGTTCACACACCTGTATGTCATTATCAGACACTATTTAGTTCAGTTCTTTGAACCCCATCATTGTGAGGTATTGTTTGTTTTGTGACACACTTCTAGTTGGAGCACTGGGTTTCCCATCGTGTTCATTACACAATGACTCTCTCTAGAGACATCTATCTCATTTCAAACAGGCATTGAAGGAGACAACTAACCAGGATCTGGCCATTGTAATAATATTACGAAAGACTCCATCTATAGACAGCCCAGAGCCGAAGTCAGTCCACAACCTGGAGAACCCACAATAAGTATCACATTAGCTGCTAAGAGACTTAATTACTACGAGAATAGATGGCTCAATTGCTGTTTGTTTGGATGTATCTCAAATATTACCCTATTCCCTATACAGTGCACTACTTCTGACCAGAGCCATATGGGCCCAGGTCAAAAGTAGTGCACTACATAGGGAATAGGGTGCCATTTGGGACACACACTATTATCACATTTGGAAAAGACACTTAGCGAATCAGAGAGGATGATACAGACAACTCAAAGCAGTGTCGTCAGAGGAAAAAACACCCTCGTGTTTGACATTGAAGTATGTAATATTATAAAAAAGACTAACTGAAGCAACATTTCCATTCATGGAGGTCTGAAAAGGTTGCCTTTCATGTCTTCATTGATATCTGTTGCGACAGTCTTTTTTTATGTTGAAAAGTCTTCTAATGAGTGAAGCTAACATGTTCAGCCTTTTGTGTAAAAAATATATTCCTTTGGGACATCCCTTGTTTAACATGTTGTTACTCAAGAGCTTAAAGACACTTATCCTACCTTTGTCCAGGCCAGGGCTGATGGCTTGCATGCACCATCCCAAAATAATAATAACTTAATTAATTGTTAAAAAGAGAGGGAGTGATACAGATGACCCACTCTCCATTTTAGGCAACAGGCTTAAATAATGTTGTCACACGTAATGAAAATGTAAGTGTCTTTTAACTCAGTGTCTTCTGACTGCAGTACAGTTGATGAGACAAAGCAGGATATCTGAGTAGAGAGAAAACAGAGTAAATGTGTCAGACAACACAATTAACCGTGAACAACTAGGGTATAACTGTTCAGCCTTAAAGGGATAATCCACTGCCAGAAATAAAAATCATAAATCTCCGGGCAATTTGGTGAAAGAACATGTTCCATCAGTGGGTAAAATAAAAAAAATCCCCATAATTGATCTTCTAATTGGTCCGTATGTGAAAATCAGATAATCGTGTAGGAACGCATCATAGTGACAATCTTCGTCACTGGAGATAGGGGATAACACACTGTCACGTTTCATAACGCTTGAAAAACAATGACCTCCATTCCACGTCACCAAATCAGCCAATAGATAGTATGGGCCTACTTGTGTAGAACACATCCATCTGTTTATATCCTCATGGCAAAGTATATATTTCTCTTAGATGTGCTCAATCTAAGTGTACCAAATTATTCAACTCCGTTTCTCCGTGTAGCAATGGGCCCTGTGTCTGTCTGTGGGAAACAGAGATAATACAGAAAGGAGGAGATAGGTATCACATTGGGCAATGAATGGAGAAATGCCCCACCCAACTGGCTGTCGACCCATCGCATTCACGTTGTCATGCTGCGTCACGCAGTTGCTAAACTAATCGTCACGCAATCCCTTTTCAAAGTCAGAGTATGAGTCTAGAAACCTGCCTATTTTCCTCGAAAGTACGTAATGTCATGATTCCAAAGGTATACGATATTACAGAGAACAAGTTAATTATCTCACATCTTGGAAAAGATTTGCAATGTTGTACTTCTTGTTCATGAAATGCATGCTAATGTTCATTTTTTGAGCTAGTGCTCAATAGTTTCCCATTCACTCATTGAAAGAGAGCTCTCCTTGTCTCAGAATCTTCCAGAAGGCACCGCGCGGCCCAATGACAACGCATGGGCCACATATACAATGGGCATTAATAGGATTCTAATGGAGTTTCCCATCTCCTCAAAGTATCTCTGTGGGAAAGGAACATACTCTGCCCTCACTCTGGGCAGAGACTAACTGCAAGCATTGTGGGATTTAACACTATTTCACACTTTTAATCAAAGGAATTAGTGGTTTGGGGTGGATTATCCCTTAAAGTGGTGTCAGTGTGGTTTAACAATATAACCTAGCCGAGAGACAATGAGATTCATTATTGTGGCTCTGTTTGTGTCTTTATCAACAGCAGTGAACTGAAAGAGTTAAATAAGGTATCTGTTAACATTGATCACCCTACTGCACTTAATGTGTGTGTGGGTGTGTGTGTGTGTGTATATTTATGTACAGTGCATTCGGAAAGTATTCAGACCCCGTGACTTATCCCACATTTTTCTACGTTACAGACGTATTCTAAAACTGATTAAATACAAATCCTAATCAATCTACACACAATTCCCCTATAATGACAAAGTAAAAATAGGTTTTTAGAAATTTTGCAATTCAAAATAAAAAACAGAAATACCTTGTTTACATAAGTATTCAGACCCTTTGCATTGCTCATCCTTGAGATGTATCTACAACTTGATTGGAGTCCACCTGTGGTAAATGCAATTAATTGGACATGATTTGGAAAGGCACACACCTGTCTATATAAGGTTCCACAGTTGACAGTGCATGTCAGAGCAAAAACCAAGCCATGAGGTTGAAGGAAAGTGCCGAGACAGGAATGTATCGAGGCACAGATCTGGGGAAGGGTACCAAAAAATGGCAGCATTGAAAGTCCCTAAAAAAACAGTGGCCTCTATCATTCTTAAATGGAAGAAGTTTGGACCCACCAAGACCCTTCCTAGAGCTGGTCGCCCGGCCAAACTGAGCAATCGGGGGAGAAGGGCCTTGGTCAGAGGAGGTGACCAAGAACTCAATGGTCACTCTGACAGAGCTCCAGAGTTCCTCTGTGGAGATGGGAGTACCTTCCAGAAGGACAACCCTCTCTGCAGCACTCCACTAATCAGGCCTTTATGGTAGAGTGGCCAGACAGAATCCACTCCTCAGTAAAAGGAACATGACAGCCCGCATGGAGTTTGCCAAAAGGCACCTAAAGATTCTTTGGTCTGATGAAACCAAGATTGAAATCTTTGGACTGAATGCCTGAAACCTGGCACCATTCCTACGGTAAAGAATGGTGGTGGCAGCATCATGCTGTGGGGATGATTTTCAGCGGCAGGGACTGGGAGACTAGTCAGGTTCGAGGGAAAAATGAATGGAGTAAAGTACAGAGAGATCCTTGATGAAAACCTGCTCCAGAGTGCTCAGGACCTCAGACTGGGGTGAAGGTTCACCTTACATCAGGACAACGACCCAAAGCACACAGCCAAGACAAGGCCGGAGTGGTGTCTGGTCAAGTCTCTGAATGTCCTTGAGTGGCCCAGCCAGGGACTTGAACCCGATTGAACATCTCTGGAGAGACCTGAAAATAGCTGTGAAGTGACACTCCCCATCAAACCTGACTGAGCTTGAAGTGATCTGCAGAGAAGAATGGGAGAAACTCCCCAAATACAGGTGTGCCAAGCTTGTAGCGTCATACCCAAGAAGACACAAGGCTGTAATCGCTGCCAAAAGTGCTTCAACACTAAAGGGTCTGAATACTTACGTAAATTTGATATTTCAGTTTTACATTTTTAGAATTTTGTAAAAATGATGGGGTATTGTGTATAGATTGATGAGGAATTTTTTTAAAAAATACATTTTATAATAAAGCTGTAACGTAACAAAAATAGGTCTGAATACTTTCTGTGTGTGTGTGTGTGTGTGTGTGTGTGTGTGTGTGTGTGTGTGTGTGTGTGTGTGTGTGTGTGTGTGTGTGTGTGTGTGTGCGTGTGTGTGCGTGCGTGTGTTTGTGTGTGTGTCTGCAGCATGGCTGACGGGAGGAAATGCCAGTGACCAGCATAACTCAATAAGAGCAGAGCACTGGGCTGAGATGATGACTGTCACGAGATGGAGGACACAAGTGCCCACTGCTCCAAACAGATTCAATTAGGGCACTTTGTGCGGACGACCATCTCGGATTAATCCCTAATGACACCCTATTCCCTACATAGCGCACTACTTTTGGCCAGAGCCCTATAAACCCCATCAAAATTATTTGACTAAATAGGGAATAGGGTGCCATTTGGGACACCTTATCAATACAGATCAGATGATGTAACCCACATGCCAAGGGGTTCCCCGCAGACCCTATTGGCAGACAGATTCTATTAGATAATTTAAGCCTTTGTAAAGTTTTACCACAAAGAGAGTGAGGTAGTGAAATGTTCTTTGAAGAACATTTTTGTTTGTCTCCTTGTCTTTGATCAAAGGGAATTCTTTCAGCTTATGTCATTCTAAGTACTTCCCTTGATATATAACAACATTGATGAGGGGAAACAACCCACTGGGTACAGATGTCAGTTGAACTTCTAGTTTTGATTTACATTTGGTTGAGTTGTCAATTAACGTGAAATCCACAGAAAATGTCACCATGTCATTGGATTTAGGTTCAAAGTTGGGTGAAAAAAGATGAAATTCCCTTACACGGATGACTTTTATTAATGAAACATTTGGAGTGCTGCCGGCCGCCTACCTACCCTATTGTCTGTGGACATTTTCTATTTTCTCAGGACTATGAGCCCGCCACTAGTCCCATAACAGACTACCATGACATAGGTGACTGTACACAGACTGTAGGTGGGTTAGTAATTGTAATAGTGTCTTTCTCACCAGCTGATGAGTCCAGCGACGACGGCGGACCAGGTGACACAGCAGGAGTTGGGCCTCTTGCTCTCCTCATCCTCGTCTTTCCGACAGCAGCACAGACAGCTCAGGTAGATAGCCAGACAGAGCAGATTCAGGCCCAGGCCCGCAGCCGCCACACAGCCCAGGAAGATTAACGACTATTGGGAGAGATGGAGAGAGAGCAAGAGAGACGGGGGGGGTGATAGAGGATAGAGATAGAAAAAGAGAGACATATATATATATATATATAGAGAGAGAGAGAGAGAGAGAGAGAGAGAGAGAGAGAGAGAGAGAGAGAGAGAGAGAGAGAGAGAGAGAGAGAGAGAGAGAGAGTTAAATAACTGGATATCAATGTCAATGTCAATAACAGAACACACAGTAGAAGGTATCCTCAACCTCGGGACTCACTCTGCATGGCAACTCATTCACTACAGCTATTTTAGATGTAATTTCTTTGAGCATTTGTTCAGTTTGCATACTGATGCATAGGTACATCAAACACACAGCATCAGCATTGACACTCATCACTCTCTGATCCTTTGAGGATCCAGATAAAGATTGAATGAAGCTTGAGTGATGACAGTCAGAGAACACAGATACACAAAGAATTTGAACAAACACAATTTTGATTAACTCCCATATCTATTGGGTGAAATACCACAGTGTGCCATCACAGCAGCAAGATTTGTGAAAAGGGCAACCAGTTAAGAACAAACACCATTGTAAATACAACCCATATTTATGTTTATTTTTTTTTCTTTTGTACTTTAATTATTTGCACATAATAGGACATTTGTAATGTCTTTATTCTTGTGGAACTTTTGTGTGTATAATATTTACTGTCCATTTGTATTGTTTATTTCCCTTTTCTTTATTATCTAGTTCACTTTCTCTGGCAATGTTAACATATGTTTCCCATGCCAATAAAGCCATTAAATTGGATTGAAATGTAATTGAATGAGGAGAGCAAAGTATTCTGCATAAATGGCACATCATTTGAATGTGTGATTTATGAATGTGTGTGGATAAGAGGAGGAGAAATGTAGTCATGAACCTGTGAGAGGAGATGAGAGGAGATGAGGGGAGAGGAGTGGAGAGGTGGGGAGAGGAAATGAGAAGAGATGAGGAGTGGAGAGGTGGGGAGAGGAAATGAGAAGAGATGAGAGGAGGGGAGAGGAGATGAAAGGAGGGGAGAGGAGAGGAGGGGAGGGGTGAGTAGAGAGGATAAGAGAGTAGGGGAGGGGAGGGGTGAGTAGAGAGGATAAGAGAGTAGGGGAGGGGAGAGGAGATGAGAGGAGGGGAGAGGAGATGAGAGGAAGGGAGAGGAGATGAGAGGAGGGGAGAGGAGGGGAGAGGTGAGTAGAGAGGATAAGAGAGGAGGGGAGAGGAGATGAGAGGTGGAGAGAGGAGATGAGAGGTGAGTAGAAAGGAGAAGAGAGGAGGGGAGAGGAGGGGTGAGGAGATGAGAGGAGGGGAGAGGTGAGTAGAGAGGAGAAGAGAGTAGGGGAGAGGTGAGTAGAGAGGAGAAGAGAGGAGGGGAGAGGAGGGGAGAGGTGAAGAGAGCAGGGGAGAGGTGAGTAAGAGAGGAGAAGAGAGGAGTGGAGAGGTGAGTAGAGAGGAGGGGAGAAGAGGGGAGAGGTGAGTAGAGAGGAGAAGAGAGCAGGGGAGAGGAGATGAGAGGTGGGGAGAGGAGATGAGAGGAGGGGAGAGGTGAGTAGAGAGGAGAAGAGAGGAGGGGATGGAAGGGGAGAGGAGAGAAGAGGAGGGGAGAGGAGATGAGAGGAGGGGAGAGGTGAGTAGAGAGGAGAAGAGAGGAGTGGAGAGGTGAGTAGAGAGGAGGGGAGAAGAGGGGAGAGGTGAGTAGAGAGGAGAAGAGAGCAGGGGAGAGGAGATGAGAGGCGGGGAGAGGAGATGAGAGGAGGGGAGAGGTGAGTGGAGAGGAGGAGAGAGGTGTGGAGAGGAGGGGAGAGGTGAGTAGAGAGGAGAAGAGAGGAGGGGAGGGAAGGGGAGAGGAGATGAGAGGAGGGGAGAGGTGAGTAGAGAGGAGAAAAGAGGAGAGGTGAGTAGAGGAGGGGAGAGGAGATGAGGGGAGGAGCATAGAGGTGAGGTGAGAAGAGAGGAGAAGAGAGGAGGGGAGAGTAGAGAGGAAAAGAGAGGAGATGAGAGGAGATGAGAGGAGGGGAGAGGTGAGTAGAGAGGAGAAGAGGATCCCTTCTTCCTTCAGTTTCATCTGGGGAGCAGGTGCTTTCTCATACCCCTCTCTTATTCCTTTCCCATCCCTCCTCACTCCCTCACACCATCCCTCCCTCCTCCAGAGAGAGGTGAAGGGGATGGGACAAGAATAGCTACACAGACAGCAACCCAAGACAGCAATAGTATTATTTGTTGTTACATATTATTATGCCTCTTTCTCTGTCTCACCCTTTTTGTCAATCTTACGTTTGTCTATCTGTCTGTCCGTATGGCAGTATGTCTGCCAGCCTGCCTGCCTGCCTGCCTGTATGTCTGTTTGCCTTTCTGCCTGTTTGCCTTTCTGCTTGTCTTCCTGTCTGTCTGCCTGTCTGTCCATAGCCATCTGTCTGTTTACGTGCTGTGATGATGTCACCTGTTCTGTAATACTATTGAGGGCATTATAGTTAGAGCTGTTCTGAATGTAAGCTCATAACCATAATACCTCAATGCGTACAGTATGCATACATACCAGGCTAGTTATCTTAATTCCTCACGCCTCTTTGCATCCTGATTAATCCCCATTATGCCCCGTCTTCCTAATCCTCCAACCTCACCTCCATCTGTTGAGGAGTGAGGGAGGGATGCCTGATGCCTCATGTCCAATTTTCATGGCTACATGCCTCTCCTGCAGAGAGGGGGAGGTAAGGGGAGAAAGGGCTCATCTGGTGAAATCAATACCCAGCTATAAAACATAGGCTGTATTCCAAATGGCACCCCATTCTGCACGTAGTCCACTATTTTTGATCAGAGCCCTGTAGTCCACTATATAGGGGTACCATTTGGGATGCCACCATAGAGGAAGTGTCCAGAGGGGGCCAGTTCAATCAAAAGACCATAGGACCCTCATCACCATCCCCCTTTTCTTACCCTTCTGTCATACTGCCCACCCATCCCCTGTAGAACAGGGATGGGCAACTTTGATGGGGGTGGGGACCACAAAATGTGAACTCTTCATGAGGGGCCGCAGATGCCCATCCCTACCGTAGAACATGTTTGATGATAGATGTGTGAGCATGTGTGTAGAGAGAAACAGTCTGTTCGCTGTAGCACAGATGTTTGTTGGTGTCTCTGTGTGTGTGTGGTCAAAAAAAAAGCCGCCCACTTAACTTAAATGGGTTAAAAGGTGCTCTTGGTAAAACAAATCAAATCGGACCCTGGTTAGGTTAAGGGTGGGGGTTGGATGGGGGTGATGACCCTGAGTGCGGGAGTGACTTGGAGGTGGAGGGTTAACCACCCTGGAGTGAGAAGTACTCAAAAGGGGGATGAGAGAAGATGGAGGGGGTCCTACAGTGCATTTTAGGTGAGGATATTAGATGAGATGGGGGCTACAGGAGGGCTGTTGGGGTGAGATTATGGGGGAGGGGTCAGAATGAAACCACTTGGCTGGGAGATGGGAGTTGGGAAGGGGCAAATGAGCTCCACTAACCTTCCCCCCGCCCCCCTTCACATCGCCATGGCAACGGCCAGGTTTGGTAGTTGCCCTTGGTCTCTGTCGAGGGAGCACTGAGGATGAGTGAAAAGGGGAATTATCACTCCCAGCCTATTTGAATTAAGCAGCATGTGACAGGCAGCCCTGCTGAAGCCACACACACTGCATCTTGTGATTCCTCTTGAGCAAACAGGGAGGTACGGAGGTAAGGAATGAATAGGCCTATGTGGTGGATGACAGAAAATAAAAATGCAGAGAGAGAGAATATGGAACGTGGTGAGGATAGGGCTAAGAGCTATAAGGCATTCAATTAATAAACTAGGATATTATGAAGAGTTGGAGAGTTGATTCAGCGTCTGTACTCACGGTTTTAACAAAATCACTCCCCACTCTCTCTTTCTCTGTCTCCCTTTCTCCTGTCATTTCTCTCATGTAAAAGAGTGGGGGCGGAAAAATACATACATCAACTGTATTCTGCACTGAGCTGGGAAATACACACACACACACTGCATATGTTTTACTATCCTTGTAGGGACCTAAATTCAAAATTCTATTTTCCCTAAACCTCACTCTAAACCTAACGCCTATCTTTGTGGAAACTTTTGGGGATTATTGGTACCCCCCCCCCACACACACACACACTGAGAGAAGAGACCATCACTAACCTCCACAGAGGCATCAGAGTAAAACGTAATTTTATAGTAAATAGCTTGATCATTCTCCCTGAAGACACAATTTATCACTCTCAGGCCAGAAACACACACCATTATTCATACAAAATATTTTAGACTGATGCAACCATTTTACTCCAATGTGCTACGTTTCATCCATCATTTGTAACTTGTTTTACTACAGAAATAAACGCAGAGGTGAGCATCGATGGGTTTGCTTTGCAGAGCTCAGAGCTGCCCCAGTTTCTACTGGGCTTGGACTAAGCAGGCAACACCCTCCTTCCTCCACTCACCCACCACCACCACATCCCCACTTTTTGTTTCTACCTCATCCCTTGATGGGGGGAGGGGGGGACTTGGAGGCAGTGATGGAGGAGAGGAAGATAGGAAGATGTAGCTCAGCAGAAATGAATTCCCAGGGAGAGAGGGAAGGAAGGGAGGAGAGGGGGTGGAGGAGGGAGTAAAACATAATATTGGATGATGAGTATAGAAAAACAACATGGTGTATGGAGAGATGAGAAAGAGAGAATGGGTAGAGGAGAAAGAGAGAGAATGGGGTATAGGAGAAAGAGAGAGAGAATGGGGTAGAGGAGAAAGATAGCGAAAGAGAGGGGGGGGGGGGGCAGGAGTCGGCCATGATAAGGACACGGGAGAACAAAAGAGGTGCTTCAGCCACAGCAACGACTAGCCTAACTAACTAATAACCGATTGCAGTTTCTCAGCATCGTGACCGACAATTTGGATAATGCAGTCTGGTTTCGTCCATTCATTCCTGTCAGGTTAACTGACTTGACGTCGAGAGCAGTCTTGCTATAAGTACCACTCCCAGTCCCAGCTGAGACAGACAGACAGCCTTTTCAGCCGTCCATCACACACCTTCTTGAATAGCCTCAACCATTTACAGGCTGAGGCTGGACGGGAACAGTTTG